>NW_027361788.1:5832500-6462500 GCF_039654945.1 Dendrobates tinctorius | reverse complement strand
GAAAGAAGGCATTGATGGGATCATGGGAGTGATGGGGAGAAGGCAATGATGGGAGTGATGGGGAGAAGGCAATGATGGGGAGAAGGCAATGATGGGAGTGATGGGGTGATGGAGCAAGCAATGATGGGGGTGATGGAGCAGGCAATGATGGGGGTGATGGGGAGAAGGCAATGATGGGGGTGATGGGGAGAAGGCAATGATGGGAGTGATGGGGTGATGGAGCAGGCAATGATGGGAGTAGGCAGTGAAGGGGAGAAGGCAATGATGGGGTGATGGAGAAGGCAATGATGGGGTGATGGAGAAGGCAATGATGGGAGTGATGGGGAGAAGGCAATGATGGGGATGATGGAGAGGGCAATGATGGGGTGGTGGGGGAAAAAGAAATGATGGGGTGGTGGGGGAGAATGCACTGGTGGGGGTGGAAAGGGCAATAATGAGGGTGGTGGTGGAGGAGGAAATGATGGAGGTGGTGGGATGGGCAATGATGGGAGTGGTGGGGGAGAAAGCAAAGATAGTGGTGGGGGAGAAGAAAATGATGGAGGTGGTGAAGAGGACAATAATGGGATGCGAGGGGAGGAGGACAATGAGGGGTGTGGGGGATTGGGATGTTAGGAAGGGGGACTTATAATGGCCTTAGAAACAGGGGGAGGTGGAGGAAGACATTATTGCTTATTATGTCTAGAACAGTCTCTTAGTATATAGTGTACTCACTAATTCTGTATAACACCACCCTTAGTTACATAGCTTCCTCTTTTATTATGTATAACACGTCCCTTATTACGTACCATCCTCTCTAGTTATATATGGTGCCGTCCCTTATTATATAGCTTCCTCTGCTATGTATAGTGCTGTCTCTTACATAGTGTATTTGTGTTAATTTTATTATTTACAGTGCCCTCTTACTACATAGTCCCCTCTCTTGTTAGATATAAAATGACTGCTGATGGAGCAGCCAGTGACCAAACTACCAGTCCATCAGCTCCTCCATTAGAATGGAAGCTTTCTCATGCTCCATCAGCCATCATTGCATTATACAGCTAACAAGACAGGACGGTATGTAATAAAAACATGGCTCTATATAATTCAATATATAAGGGACGGTACTGTACATGAGAGGGCACAGTGTAAGGGACAGCAATATACATAATAAAGGAGACTATGTAACATATATACAAGTGTGTGGAGATATATATATATATATATATATAGAGATAGAGATATATATATATATATAGAGATAGAGATTATATATATATATATATATATATATATATATATATATACACACATACATTCATACATACACACACATATACAGCTTTGACGCCATAAAAGGAGGGGGGCCCAGACATTTCTTGCACAGGGGCCCCAAGCTGTCAGTGTCTGCCCCTGAGTCCATCATGTAGGTAACTCACTCCGTGATCCAGAAATCCAGAACCTTACTGATGGCACCATCGACGTAGCCAGTTCACCTGCAGAGTCTTATTCCATCTCCTTGTTCCATGGCCATCCTAGCTCCTAGTCATTTCACTTCCTTACCTAAGTTTTCAAAGTCACTGCAGATGGTTTCCAGGTAGTTTCTCGTGGTATTTGTCGCCACAAGTATTAGCAGGAATGGGTAGTTGTGGCGCCCCTTAGAGTTCAGTCGCCACAGAGGTACTGCACCTCCTCCTGAGGTGTGGTACCCCACCATCCAGGTAAGGTGGAGACACCTGACCACACTCCAACACCTGCATCCCACACAACATAGTAGTGTAGCAAAGCACCCTTTGTTGGCTCCCTGCTTGGAACACGAAGCGTGCTGGGAGGCGGGTGGAGTTTAGTTTGCACTAAAAGAGCGGGAAGAGGATAGGATTGAGTTAGTTAGTGACAGGAGTCTGACGAGGTCAGTTTGTGAAAAGAGATCCCCTGAGTGGGATGGAGGAAGGAAGTGCTGCAGCCGACCTCAGAGATCTGGGTCCGCTGGCACAAGAAAGGAACATTGATAGAAAGCCTGACTCTCCATAAGAAAGAAAGGATGGATACGGAACATGAGGAGAATAAGAACAAGGACCAGGGTTAGAGGAAAACCCTTCCCAAGTTCTAAGCGCAAGGCCGGGGTCCAGTCCCTGAGGTTGTATGGATACTAATGGTCCTGCAGCAGACACCGGAGGAATAGAAGTAGTGACCACTTTATTCCCACACCAGACTTGGGGGCACAACAGCAACGTGTGTGAGCCGGGACTAGGTAGAAGGAGTCCCCGAAGTAGGCTACAGCTGTCTGCCGTACAAGTAGAGTTTATAGGAACATCTGACAGGAGGAACTCCAGTGTAACTCAGTACTGAGTACTTCATTCAAAGGTGCTAAGAGGGAGACGTTCAGAAAAGGCACATATGTTGGCGGAGTGTTGGAAGGGAATACTTCATCTTGCCTGGAAGTTGGCTGAGCTCCTGACCCGGAGGACATGGCACAGATGCGGGCACCTGTACCACAACAGACTGAGTAAAGCTTTGGATCTACATGCCTGGTGTCCTCCACTAATTCCTGCGCCAGCCTGCCCGAAACTGCTACATCCCTCCTGCGCCCGACACCACACCATCTAAGTGTCACTTCACCTACACTGCCCTGGGACTACAGCCCTGCCTGTGGAGGGCTATACCATCATTGCTGCACTACACCATCTGTCCCAGAGGATCTGTCTGCAGCGTCGGCTTAACATTTGCCGAACACCACAGGTGGCGTCATGAATCACTTATAAACTTTCACCACCATAAGCACACTGAAACAACCCCTTTTGCAATGGAGGCCCAGGGCTGCCGTGACACCCCCCGTTGAGAAGATCAACCGGCCCGGTACCGAGTACCCCACGGCACTGGCGAGTGAGAGCGCTCCATAGTCATCTGTAGGTCTGAAGAGCTCTGATATCCTGTCAGACACATCTTTAATTTTTGCCCCTGGAAGACAGCACATTTCTTTTGAGGTAATATCCTGTCTGCAGATAGCGGCCTCTGTTCCTCTCAACAGGGAATTCCCCATGACCACCACTCTCCGTTTCTTCTTCACATTTTTCTTTCTTCACCCAGGACGACTCTGAAGGTGTACAAGGTTGTGGTTTGTGGGCAAAGTCTTACCCTGATGTATTTCTTCATCTTTCTCCTGCGTAAGAGCCTAGTACTGGTTCCTAAGCAGTAAGGGTGCTGACTGCCTCCAGATCCTCCTGCTTCTCTGGGTCACATGCTTCCATTCCTCTGCTTCTTCAGGTGCACTTCAATTTTCTTATTCTGGAAAATGAAGAGATAATTCTGCTCCAAGAACTCTTCACTTTGCTTATTTTCAATGTAGCTAACCTCTCTTCTAGATTTTGCAACTTTTCCTCCAACAGGGTCACAAGCTTGCGTTTCTGGCATGTAAAAGTTTTACTTTTCCACTGGTAAGTCTGTGAACATGTTGCAAGAAATGCAGCTCACCAAATGGCTACTGGCCTCTTCCATGTTCTTATTGCTAAAGAGATATCCAAGCAGTGAAAAATGTGCTAAAATTTGCGCTCTGGTAGGCACACAGTTTACAGATTTCCTCCTTTTAAGCTGCAACGGCCAAAATCCAGCGTTCTTTGAGCTTGCGGAGGACTCGTCACTTATCCCTGAAGGCACTGGGAATATGCAAATTCTTTCCTCTTGACTCTTCCCCTGGTTTTCCCCTGGAGAAGACCCTCTGCCTTTCTGTCCATAGGATGTTTTAGGCATGATGAATTTTCAAAGGGAATAGCTGTTTTTTAGCTGCCCTTGCTATAGGGATATCTACCTTTGGAATGTCCTCCCATAATTTTATGTCCTCAACTTCAAATGTTAAAAGTCACCTAAATCCTCTTGGGATTGTTGGTCTTTTCTCCACATTTTCCCACTCCTCCAGAATCATGGATTTTATGTGATTATTGACGGGAAACACTTTATTCATAAGTCTTCTCAACCCCCCAAACACTGCATCCTGTACTGAGGAAGGGGGTTGGTGGGTATCCTCCACCCCCATAGTATTTCTAACATCTGATAATAGGGAGCCCAAATCTTCCCAAGAGAAAAGGTACTTTTCATCTGGGGAGAGTTGCCATAAACCCTTCACTTTCCTCCTGTTCAGGGTCAATGAAGTTAAATAATTCCTCTCCCTCTGAACTGGATTCCATTTCCCATTGAGGTCTTTTTTGCCTGGGAGCCATCTGGGAGGGATGTGAGGTATCCAATTCTGTAACAGAATTCTGAATCTCTTCCCTTATTATGGTTCTTATATCAGTCATAAACGAGGAGTGTTCATCTTTAACTACTTTAGCTATACACTCAGGGCATAATTGTTTCCCATGTGTGTCCAGTAGCTTAGCATTACACATGGGCACATCTCTTCCCTTTCTTTTTAGGTATGGATGGTGTCATGATCCTTTTAGGGGCTTCTTTGTCCTATAAAAGGAACAAAAAGGAAGATACTATGAATTATACCCCTGATAACAAAGAGTCACAGTGTGAGGCTCAAACGCCCTGGAAAACTCACTTGCAGCAGGGTCTCAGTAGGGGTATCAGACCGATTAGTAGACTGACCTTCCATATCTGGCTATACTTTAAATAGTATTGCCTCCCTTTCTTCTATCTGCATAGTCAAAGGCGGTTCCCCTTTAAATTTAGGATTCGGCACCCTTTTTCCCCCAAATCCACCAGAAGTGCGTTCCTCGTTGGTATGCATGCTGGCCACTAGAGGTCTGCATATGTCATCCCCTGAAACCGGAAGTTCTTCAGTGTGCATTAAATGAAAAAATCCAAAGGAATGGAAAAAAAAAAAAAAGCCGGGCTTCTTTAAACCGCGCTGACCAGAAACACACCTTCCGCAGCACAGGTAACAGAAAAAATCCTTTAATGAGCCTACGCGTTTCGTGGCTTAAACCAGCCACTTCATCAGGGCCTCAGGAATAATCACAAGTTTCAGATATATATACAGACACAAATCATTACAAATACACCTTCCTTTGACATCATTTCCTGTGAAAACGCCCACATATCATCTAAAAACAATTGTATATATAAAAAAGCTGCTTATACATGCTATTATGCTCTAAAATCCAACATTTCATCAATATCGTCAAACCTTAATATACCAAAAATGAAAAAAATATGTAAAATACGTGGAATCGAACCTGCCACATCAAACGGGCTCAAAATTATAATTCACATGCACTAACCCTCTAGACTACAGCGACTTCAGAAATGTTTCAGAATTATTAACCATAAAAACCATACTCAAATTGCTATTCAAATAAAATTGAAATAATTCCCCAAATATATCTAAAAAAGATCACTAATTTCATTTAAACCCATCGGTTGCAGTGTATTTATAAATCCAATAAGTTTCTTTTCGCTTTAGATTTTTTATTCTATTCTGGGTATATTCAGATACAAAATCAATGGGAAGCACTGTCAGGGATACAGAGTCTTGGTGGCTCACCGTGCAATGACGGGACAAACCATGCTTCACAAACCCCTTGCGAATATTACATCTATGTGAGTTAATCCTCTTAAGTAATGGTTGAGATGTCCTACCAACATAGTGTTTCCCACACTTACATTGGATCAAATAGATGACAAAACTAGTCATACAAGTCATCCTATATTTGATCTTAAATTCCCCACTAGGATAACTAAAGGACTGAAATTTGTTTTAGATCTATCATCAACGCTACTGATAAAGACAGCCTTTCCTCTTACATTGAAAGGCACCTTTTTTCTCATACAATATACTACTATTTAATAAAGTATCCCTAGAGAATATGACACTAGGGGCTAAGAGGCTTTTAATAGTTGGGGCCCTTCTAAAAATCACCCCCGGCTTCTGATCTACCACCTTATTCAGAATGGGATCATTTAATATAATTTTCCAGTGTTTTTCCAATATATTACGAATCTGACAATTTTGCACAGAAAAAGTAGTAATAAAATTCACATTATAGTCATCCACATTTATTTGTACCTTGCAAGAATTAATCAAATCATTCTGAGTCAGATGATATACTGATTTATATGCTCTTTTTATAAGTCTAGATGGATAATTTCTTTCCCGAAATCTATTAAATAGAATTTTACTCCCCTCCTCAAAGGTTGTATCAGAGGAACAATTCCTTCTAATCCTAGAATATTGGTTCAAAGGAATATTCCTAAGCCAGGGCCTATACTGTCCACTGTTATAATGAACATAGCCATTGGCATCGACCTTTTTCATCTATATAAATCGTGAGATCCAAAAAAAATTACACTATCAGTCTGTGGGATTAATTCTATACCCCAACAATTATTTGTCACCCCATCTAGACATTTTTCAAAATCATTTCCCTCATTATAAATGACAATAATATCATCGATAAAACAATTGTATAAAGCCAATTTAACCCCATAATCACCACGGAGGATATGCCAGGACTCAAAGACAGCCATAAATAAATTAGCATACGTAGGTGCTGCCCTCGAGCCCATGGCAGTCCCCCGCGTCTGATGATATATAGTATTACCGAAACAAAAAGTTATTTTGTAATATAAAGGCCAAACTCCTAATCAAAATTTTTTTTTGTGTTATAGACAGAGTCGACTCCCTATTCACATACATTTCGAAACAAGCCAACCTAATATGTTCAATGTTGGAATATAATCCTGTAACATCCATAGTGATAAACACATTCATCTTTCCACACAATACCCTTAAGAATTTGTGTAACGTGAGTAGAGTCTTTAAGATAACGCCCCAACTTTTTAACAGAGTTCTTCATAAAAGAATCAACATAGGCAGCCAAATTAGAAGTTAATGAATTAATCCCTGCAATGATCTGGCGCCCAGGAGGGTTTAATAAATCCTTATGTAATTTCGGTAGATGGTAGTATATGGCCATAGAAGGATTTTTTATATTGAGATAATCTTTTTCATTCTTATTTAAAATCCCTGTTTTATCAGCATATCTAATTAATTCCCTATAGTCCTTAACTGCATTATCATATTCATATGTATTAGAGATGGCATACGTGGTCCCATCAGACAAAATTCGATTTGCTTCTTTTAAATACACATCTAAATCCTGTATGACAACCCCACCCCCCTTATCAGCAGATCTAATCACTATATTAGGATCATTCCTTAATGATGTCAAACCATTTATTTCTGCAACTGAAAGGTTACTCATCCTCTTCCTTTTCAAATTAAGGGATTCAAAATCCTTCAAAACCAAATCAGTAAGAGTTTTTAAATGGTGGCATTTATTATGAATAGGGTAAAAATTAGATTTACCCCGAAGATGAGAATGAACTATCCCATCCCCATTTATCTCCCTAGGTTCTCCCCTAGTATGATCCATTGTGAAGTGACGCTTAAGGCTATGTGCCCACGTTGCATATTAAAACGCACACTGAAAACCGGACTCCTTCCCAGAAATCGCGCGTTTTTTTCCGCGCGATTTCACCGCGATTTTCTCCAATACTTTCCAAGTGATGTGAAGCATCGCTTGGAAAGTGATTGACAGGTTGGTCACACTCATCAAACATAGTGTTTGACAAGTATGAGCAGCTTTTTACTATTGAGGCCGCCTATACGGCATCAATAGTAAGAGATAAAATGTTAAAAATGATAAAAAAATAAGGGTATATTTACCTTCCGACGTCCCGCGCTGCCATCCCGTGCCTCAGCGTTCCCAATAATGCCTTGCGAGACCTGTGATGACGTTGGTCTCGCGTTACTATAGTGATCTCGCGAGACCGCTAGAGTCACGCGAGGCTACATCACAGGACCTTGCCGCAAGGCATTACTGGGAATGCTTAGGCCGGGAATGCAGCGCGGGACGTCGGAAGGTAAATATACCCCGATTTTTTATTCTTTTTTTTTTTTACAGGGGTATGGTACCCAGGGCCTGGAAGACAGTCTCTTCTCCTCCACACCGTGGGTACTAACCGCACATGAGACGCTTAACTTCCCGCATGGTGGGCATAGCCACATGCGGGAAGTAAGTGATTCTCATGCATTCCTATGGGTGCGGAATCGCGGCAATTCTTTGCGATTCCGCACAAAAGAATGATCATGCTGCGATTTTTTCCGCGATGCGTTTCCGCCGCGGAAAAAAGCACAGCATTAGCACAGCATGTGCGGAATGCCATAGGAATGCATGGGGTGCGTTCTGTACACGATTTTCAAACATTTTCGCACCGAAAATCACGGCAAAAACGCTTAAAAATCGCATCGTGGGCACACAGCCTTAGCGTTAGTTTTCTCACAAAATGCTGTAAATCCATATATAAATCAATATCTCTAGAAGTATTATCAGGGCAAAAAGATAATCCTTTATTATGAATCAAAATTTCTCCATCTGTGACTATGTTTAGAAGTATTAAAAATATTACCAATTCTTATAACACCATGTTCAGAAGTACATATCCCATTAGTGCTCCCAATTTCAGAATATCTATTTTTCATTGGGACGGTCCTGATTTTTTGTTCTTCGGTTTTTTTTTTTTTATTATTTTCTCCTCGAGTTCCCCTCCTACATTTTTTCTTTTTTGGAGGTTTTGGTGTAAGAAATCTCATTGTAATTTTTTGTTCTATAATCTTGGGTAAAAAAAAAAAAAAAAAAAAAAAAAGACACCGATGCCGATCCGGAGGCAGAGTTATTATTATACTAAAGCAACATAAGCCAGCTCACCAGGTTTCCACCGCAGACCTCGGAACTCCGTCTGGACTGACGTGAAACCAATTAGAGAAAGCAATTAGTTCCAGCTGTGTATAAAATTCTTCTTTATTCCATCATTTAAAATATAACATCTTCATAATGTATGCCATGGACACGGCAACGCGTTTCGATCTATAAGATCTTTGTCAGAGCCATGAAGACACACTGATCTCAACTGCATTATATGTTACATTTGGTCCAATAGCATTCATGGAATACAATCACATGATAATTTAACCCATAAAATTACAAATCACAAATTGTATATATGAATAAAAACATATGAAAAAGAAATACTTATCTCTTCAACAATAATGAAGCATTAGGTCATTGCGTTTGTTCAGACCATTCGGAGATCGGGTGTTGAGATGATAAATCCAAAAAGCCTCTTGTTAGCAGGCTTCGCTTGGAATCTCCACCACGGAAAGGAATTTTAACCTGTTCTATTCCTTGCACTAGGAAGCTAGAGGTATTTCGGGCATGGTGTGTAATGAAATGCCGGGATACAGCTGATAAGTTACGATTCATGTTGTTCATATTGTAAATGTCATATAAATGTTCTCTAATGCGCACCTTCATTTTTCTAGAGGTGCAACCTATATATGACTGTACAATATGTAAACTATCTATTTTATATATTACATTAGTTGAATAACAATTTATATATTGTTTTATATTATATTGTACTGTGTCCCCAGCATTGAAAAAATTCTTAGTGACATTTGCATATCTGCATGTCTTGCATTTTGTAGTTCCACACCTGAAAAAACCATTACAGATTAGCCAGGTTTTATCCAATTTTTTATCAAAAGAATAAATTGGGTGATAATTTATCACCCAGTGTGGGAGCTCTTCTCGATACTATATTTATACCTGGCGCTAAGATTTCTGCTAGTTTGGTGTCCTCATATAAAATTGGCAAATATTTATTAATGATTTTTTTAATGTGTGGAAATTGACGACTACAGCAATTATTCTACAGATTTAATCAACTATGTTTTGCAAGTAGTAATATTTCTGATGTCACACAATTTTATTTCTTTCAATCAGTATTATTTACAGCTAAAAGGAGTAGCCATGGGAGCTAAATTTTCACCGTCTCTTGCAAACCTAGTCATGTCTTACTGGGAATATGAATTCATCCTTTCTGGTTCCAATCCTTTTTATAGCCAACTAGTGTGGTATGGTAGATATATCAATGATACCCTAATTATTTGGGGTGGAGATGTATCTGCCATACCACACTTCATGCAATATTTAAAATCTAATCAATATAATATCAAATTTACACACAAATGTGACATGGATCACATATCCTTTCTGGATTTGGATCTAGTAGGTGTCAAAGGTGAAATCATCTCTACTAAAACGCATCATAAACCCTATAGTGGGAATACCATCCTACATGCCACTAGTCGCCATAACAAACATACCCTCAAAGCAATACCAGTGGGGGAATTTACAAGGGTTAAACGTAATTGCAGTGAAGAAAGTAATTTAAATAGTGAACTAGAACATGTAAGGAAAAAATTAAAAAATCCCATGTATCCAGACTGGTCTTTAAATCGAGCGCAACGAATAATAGAAAAGAAAAATCGAAGTGAAATGATCTCTACTAACAGAAATGCAAATGAGTCAACAATTGGTAAAAAACCATATATTTGTTTTCAGTTTAGTCGTCAATTTCCACACATTAAAAAATCATTAATAAATATTTGCCAATTTTATATGAGGACACCAAACTAGCAGAAATCTTAGCGCCAGGTATAAATATAGTATCGAGAAGAGCTCCCACACTGGGTGATAAATTATCTGCACCTCAAAAACATTTCTAGAATTCGACCTTTTCTTACTTTTGACTCTGCAAAAACTCTTACTGTTTCTCTTATTCATTCTCGTCTCGACTATTGTAACTCTCTTCTAATCGGTCTCCCTCTTACAAAACTCTCCCCTCTCCAATCTGTCTTGAATGCTGCAGCCAGGATCATATTCCTCACCAATCGTTACACCGATGCCTCTACCTTGTGCCAGTCATTACACTGGCTACCCATCCACTCCAGAATTCAGTATAAACTTATTACCCTCACCCACAAAGCCCTCCATGGCTCAGCACCACCCTACATCTCCTCCCTTGTTTCAGTATACCACCCTACCCGCGCCCTCCGTTCTGCTGATGACCTGAGGTTAGTATCCTCAATAGTCAGAACCTCCCACTCCCGTCTCCAAGACTTTACACGTGCCGCGCCAATTCTTTGGAATGCACTTCCCAGGTCAATACGATTAGTCCCCAGTCCCCACAATTTTAAGCGTGTCCTGAAAACGCATTTATTCAGACTGGCCTATCGCCTCAACACATTAACCTAACCTATCCCTGTGTGGCAGAGCCAAAAATTTTACCATAACCAGGTTCCCAGCATCATGTTCCCACATGCTTTATGCATCCATTAGCCCTCTGTGTCTGTACTGTTACACACTTAACATTATGGCTGGTCCATACAATCAGGGCAACTGTTACCACCCACCTTTCGTGTCTACCTCTTTCCTCATAGACTGTAAGCTTGCGAGCAGGGCTCTCACTCCTCTTGGTATTTGTTATAATCTACTGTATGTGATTATTGTTATGCTGTAATGTCTATTGTCTGTACAAATCCCCTCTGAAATGTAAAGTGCTGCGGAATATGTCGGCGCTATAAAAATAAAATTTATTATTATTATTATTATTATTATTATTATCACCCAATTTATTCTCTTAATAAAATATTGGATAAAACCTGGCTAATCTGTAATGGTTTTTTCAGGTGTGGAACTACAAAATGCAAGACATGCAGATATGCAAATGTCACTAAGAATTTTTTCAATGCTGGGGACACAGTACAATATAATATAAAACAATATATAAATTTTAATTCAACTAATGTAATATATAAAATAGATTGTACAATATGTAAACTATCATATATAGGTTGCACCTCTAGAAAAATGAAGGTGCGCATTAGAGAACATTTATATGACATTTACAATATGAACAACATGAATCGTAACTTATCAGCTGTATCCCGGCATTTCATTACACACCATGCCCGAAATACCTCTAGCTTCCTAGTGCAAGGAATAGAACAGGTTAAAATTCCTTTCCGTGGTGGAGATTCCAAGCGAAGCCTGCTAACAAGAGGCTTTTTGGATTTATCTCAACACCCGATCTCCGAATGGTCTGAACAAACGTAATTGACCTAATGCTTCATTATTGTTGAAGAGATAAGTATTTCTTTTTCATAACATGTTTTTATTCATATATACAATTTGTGATTTGTAATTTTTTGGGTTAAATTATCATGTGATTGTATTCCATAAATGCTACTGGACCAAATGTAACATATAATGCAGTTGAGATCAGTGTGTCTTCATGGCTCTGACAAAGATCTTATAGATCGAAAAGCGTTGCCGTGTCCGTGGCTGTGGCATATATTATGAAGAGGTTATATTTTAAATGATGGAATAAAGAAGAATTTTATACGCAGCTGGAACTAATTGCTTTCTCTTATTATTATACTCCCATTTTTGTCCGGTCACAACCACTCATTTTCTTTTTCCCGTCTCCCATGACGGCACACATGACAGAGGGGATCCGCCCAGTCAGGACAGGAACCCTACTGAAGATAAAAGGGGCGGTACCTCTCCCTCGCTTCAGTTGGGTTTCCTGTCCTGACAGGGACCCGTGTACTGAAGATCACGTACCTGCCCCTCTCTCGTGCCGGTGTGGAAGAACAGGCAGGGTCCTGGGTGCCATGCGTTGGGAGAGGGAAGCACCGTCTGCGGATCCCCCGGGGGCTCAGCATCCGAGTGGGCGCAGAAGCAGCACGGCCTTGGGTCCTGGGGCTCTGCCGTGGCTGCCACGCCGCCCTCTCCCCCTCTGCTGCATCCTGGAGCATGGAGAAAGCAGTGGGCCGCTTCCGGGTAGCGTCCCTCTGACGTCATACGCAGGGCACGCTGGGAAGGGGAGTGCAGCGTGACGTCTGGAGGCGGCGCCAGGATCCAAGATGGTGGCGCCCGTAGGAAAAAACGCCGGCCAGCAAGATAAGATCCCGGTGGCATGGCGGGGAAGAGGGGCTGTGGGGGTAACCGGAGGAGGCAGAGAGTGCAGTGGATCTCCCTTACATAAGGGGGATGACCACAGAAGACGCACTCATGCCCAAGGCTTCATGATGGAAGTGGGGCAAGATGAGCAGCAGCGTCAGCAGTGACAGCAGCAGCGACAGCAGCAGGAGCAAGAGCTCTCGCCAGATGCCAGGCTGGGCCGCCAGCATACCAGGAGCAGCCGCTCGAGTGGTGGGAGCGGCAGTCGTAAACGCAACCGGCATGACTCTGAGACGTCCAGAAGAAACGTCACGAGTGCATCTGAGGAGCCTCCAAGATCGGTACCCCTGATTGACAGTGGTGGTGAGTGAGCTACGTGAATGTCACCCTTATGGTAATGGGGTTCCTTTTTTCTCTGTTTGATCACTAGGGGTCAAGGAAGGCCAGCAACAAAACCAAAAATAGAGAATGCGCCCTATGCAAACACCCGCTGGCAGATCAGTGGCAGAAAGACCTCTGCGCTGACTGTATAAATAAAACTATACAGGAGGAAACCCCTGATTTGGTAACCAGTCTTAAGACGTTAATACAGCATGAGGTGAAAGGTTCCCTAAAGGCAGCCCTTAAAAAGAAGAATAAAAGAGGTCGTAGAAGGGATTCTGATTCAGAGGCCTCACCAGGGCAGAAGGGGCGGGAAAGATCCTTGTCCCCCTCCACCTCCTCTTCCTCTACTCAGTCCTCAGAATACTCCTCGGACAGCGATATAGGCGGCCGTCCATGTTTCCCAACAGAGGATGTGGAAAAGCTGGTCAAAGCTATTAGGGCTACAATGGGCCTTAAGGAGGAAAAGACTCCTAAATCATTGGAGGATATGATGTTTGGAGGATTGGAGGAAAGGAAAAAACGCACCTTCCCTGTAAATGATAAAATAAAGGCCCTAATTGACAGGGAATGGAAAAAACCTGAGAGGTCAGGGGGCTTGCCTTCTACATCAAAAAAAAGGTACCCTTTTGAACAAAAGGATTCAGAGACCTGGGAAAAAGTCCCAAAAATTGAAGGGGCTGTAGCCAAATCCTCAAAAAAGGCATCTCTACCATTAGAGGACTCGGGCATGTTGAAAGATCCTCTTGATAAAAAAGCAGATGGTTTCCTAAAACATATGTGGGAAGCTTCGGCAGGTGGATTAAAGCCAGCGATAGCTGGTACTTGTACCGCTCGTGCCCTCATGGTCTGGCTACAACAAATAGAAGACCAGATCAGGGATAGAGTTCCTAGGGACAAAATTCTGTCTAATCTGACACTGGTACATGGAGCAGCGGCTTTCCTAGCGGATTCCTCTGCAGATTCCGCAAGATTGACAGCTAGAGCAGCAAGCCTGTCAAATGCAGCAAGACGAGCCCTGTGGCTTAAAGGGTGTCCTGGAGATTTACCATAAAAACATAGGTTATGTTCCATTCCATGCGATGGCCAATTCCTCTTCGGAAAAAAAACTAGGAGATTATGGAACATGCGGGGGATAGGAAGAAAAGTTTTCCCCGATTTCTGGGAGAACCTAAAAAGCAGCCCTTTTGGAGGAGGAGATATAACAGGGGTCGTCCCCCAGGAGACAGAAAAAGCTGGGACTTTAAAGAAAGAAGAGGATCGGGCTACATGTTTAAAGGGCCCTCCACTTCCTCCAAAAAATCTCCCCAATGACATCGGGCCGGAGGTAGGGGGAAGGCTTTCTCTCTTCCTTTCCGCCTGGGCAAATATCTCCCCCAGTACATGGGTCCTAAACATAATAAAGGACGGTTTAAAAATAAAATTCATCTGCCCAGACATACCTTCATAATGACACCCAGACGGAAAGCCCAAGAGCAATAGCTGGCCCTGGAGACGGAAGTCTTGGGACTAGTGAAATAAGTCCTACAGGAAGTCCCAGTGCAAGAAGAAGGAAGGGGGTTCTACTCCCCCCTCTTCTTAATACAAAAACCAGATGGCTCTTGGAGAACCAATGTCAACCTGAGGAGACTCAGTGGGTAGACAATTGCTTCTTCAAAATTGAGTCAATCAACACGGCCACAAAGATCCTGTTCCAGCATTGCCTCATGGCAGTGATAGACTTAAAAGATGCCTACTATCACATCCCAATTCATCGGGAGTATCAAAAAAATTTGAGAGTAGCGCTCTATGTCCAGGGGCAGGTGAAACACAACCAATACGCAGCCCTTCCGTTTGGCCTGTCTACAGCCCCCAGAGTATTCACCAAAGTGATGGCCGAAGTAATGTCTTTTCTTCGTTCCAGGGACACAGCGATGGTCCTATACCTAGACGACTTTCTTGTAATAGGGAGGTCTGAGTCCCACTGCGCACATCAAGTGAAGGAAGTGATAGCAATTCTAGTAGGACTAGGATGGATAGTAAACATCCCCAAGTCAAGGATAACCCCAGTAAAAAAGCAGTCCTTCCTAGGGTTGATATTTGACTCCAAGCAACAACGCTGCCTCCTACCAGAGAGCAAAGTGACCAAGATAAGAGGCCTAGCTCACACAGCAATACAAAGACCAAATAGGACACCGAGGAATGCAATGTCTTTTAGGCTCGTTGGCATCATGCATACCCGCAGTAGCATGGGCGCAGTACCACTTAAGGCAACTACAGTGGGAAGTTCTGTCAGCACAGAAACAATTATAAGGACATTTAGAAGGTAAACTATGTCTCAGTGGCTGTACGAGATTCCCTGCTCTGGTGGACTGTAGAAAAGAATCTAACAGCTGGTGTCCGTGGCAAAAACCAGTCGAAGACATCTGTGATGAAGGAGCAGCCGCCATCTTAGATATGGGGCCATATGTCTGAGCTTGGCATCCATTTTGGTCTAAGTTCAGGAATTACAGGCAGCTAACGGCTTCTATACCCGCAGGTGCTGTGTACGTAGTAAATACAAGCAGGATTTAGTGTTCCAATGCTAAATAGCCAGGGCCATTGGTGTGATAATGAGGATAGGCCCAAAACAGAGCTTCAAAGCTCAGGTACGGAGCCGTGCCAGCAGGGGGCCAGAAAAAAGCCTAGGGCTTCAATTAGAATGTACCTGCTAGCAGACGCAGGAATATACATCCTTTGTGTGTCCCCGACGCTTTGGCTCCATCCTAGGAGCATGGATTATTAGCCCACCCTCTGACACAGGGGGAGGAACCTAGCGTGTTTAAGGACTAGCAGCCCCTGGCAGATATTCATTCTTTCACACAGAAGATCCAGATGATGACGATCTAAGAAGGACCTGGGGACAGACCTGCCGAGGGTAGCAGCGGCCCATGCTTTGGGGGTCTGTCCGGCAACTAAGATTCTTGCACCTGTGGACTGCAGAGCTCCCCGGCACCTACATGACCCTACAATCTGGTAAACTGACCTCCAGCTTAATATCTTAAGTCTTGTACCCTTAGTGTTATATCTTTTCTCTGACTGCAAATTTACTGTATATTTCTGTAATTATCTAGTGCGCCCTTAAGGCAATTAAACTATAAACTGAATCTTGGGCTGATGCTTTTACTCTGATCACGAATCTTAGAACCCCCAGCGGGTAACAGGACCTCATCCCCGGCGACCATTTGCTCTAGGTGCAGTTCCTCTACTGACCTGAGAGACAAAGGGGCGCCAGAGAGCTGTGCCTGTGTAGTTACGTCACGGTGGTGACGTGGGAGGAACGGGTCTGTGTGCGTTCCTCCACACTTGGTGGCAGCGGTGGGATCAGAGTAATAGTGTGCGTGGGACCCCTACTCCCAGACACTAGAGACTACCAGTGGTAACTTTCACTGCTGGGGTCTTAAGGTCAGCCCAGCACTAAACTGTCAGAATGCAAATATAATAATTTGTGTGTGAGGCCAGGGTTGCAGCTGTCAGTAACCAGAGGTTCCCAAGATGGCGGAAGACACCAAGAGTAAGGCAAAGGGGGAGGCCAATGCTATGGTCTATGAGGAGGTGGTGGAGAACAATACCAATGAAGGCTAGGGGGAGCTCAGCCAGGGCTCCCCAAGGAGCCAGACCCCCATGCTCAGTCCTGCAGTGGACTGCCCACCACCTGCCCACCCCAGCCTGTCCAGATCGGAGGCCCTTTTCCAAGCGGCTATGGCACAGCTCTAGGCTGGTAACGACGCTGCCCATGACAGACTCCTAGCGGCAGCAGAGAAAGCAGCGGAGCGTGAGCAAGTGGCGGCCGAGAGTGAAGCTGCGGAGCGCTGGCACCGACTGGAGATGGCTCAGCACAGGCTCCCGCTGGACGCTCCAGCCCCACCAGGGACCAAGGCTTCCAAGGTCCGGGCGGAGGACTTCCCCTTGCTTGAAAAGGATGGAGACCTGGATTCCTTTCTGCTGGCCTTTGAAAGAACCTGCCTCCAACACCATCTGGCCCTGGATCAGTGGGCAAGGTACCTGACCCCCCATTTGAGGGGTAAGTCCCTGGAAGTTTTGGGGGACTTACCTGCCGGGGAGGAGCAGGACTACAACAGCATCAAGCGGACCCTGATCCAGCACTACAACCTCACCCCGGAGTCGTACCGCAGGAAGTTCCGGAGCCTGCAGCGGGGCTCAAATGACACCTGGACCGACCATATGCGGGCACTGCTGAGAGCTGCAGAGCACTGGACTTCGGATCTAGAGCTCACCACCCGCCAGGAAGTCCAGGAACTGTTTGTCACGGAGCAGTTCTTGTGGAACTGCCCAGAGGACCTCTGGCAATTCCTCCGTGACCGGAAACCAAAGGGGGCTTCTGCTACAGCCGCCCTGGCAGACGAGTATGCCAACAACAGGGCCTCTGAGCCGAAGAAGCCTGCCAGCAGCACCTGGAGAGGGGGTAAGCCCAGTCCTGCCCCTGTCCCCCCAGCCCCCAGAGTGCAAGGGGTGTACCCCCCTGCTGCCCTCTTCTGGCCAGGAGCAGAACCCAGACGTTATCATTGCAACCAGCCGGGACACTTTAAGGCTGCGTGTCCCCAGCGCCATAAGGCCCCATCCCTGTCCCAGAAACCGTCCACTGTTTGTGTGTGGGAGGGGGTGGTGGGAGGTCCCTGGACAATTACCAACCCGTCACCATCGGCCGCTCAGCGGTCATGGGACTGCGGGACACAGGCGCTGAACGAACCCTGGTACGTCCTGAGGTGGTGTCCCCTCAAGACTTGGTGCCTGGGAAAACCCTTTCCATCTCTGGAATTGGAGGTGTTGAACCGGCGCTGCCCGTCGCCAAGGTGTTTTTGGACTGGGGCGCCGGGAGGGGAATGCGGGAGGTGGGAGTAACGCCAAATATTCCTGCCAATGTGTTGCTTGGGACCGATTTGGGGTGGCTAGTGTCTCAGTATGTGGCCACTGAACCCCCAAGTCCGGCTCCCCAAGAATGTCATGACCCTACTGTGACTGCCAATGCTAATGTATTGAATGTGCCTCCAACAATGGAGGTGAGCGTAATGCCAAATTTTCCTGCCAATGTGTTGCTTGGGACTGATTTGGGGCGGCTAGTGACTCATTGGCTGACCACTGAACCCCCAAGTCCGGCTCCCCAAGAATGTCATGGCTCTACTGTGAATGCGAATGTTAATGTGTTGAATGTGCCTCCAACAGTGGAGGAGGGAGTGAAACCTGATGGTAAGCCATGCACTGACACTACACACACAGGGCTCACAGTGAGGACAGGTGAGAAGCCTGCAGGGGAGAGCTCAGAGGTGAGGGAGGGGCTGCTATGGGCAGTGTAGGGCCCCTAAGTGAATCCAGCCTGCTGAGTCGAGGGCCTCTGCAGAAAGAGGAACAGGCCACGGGGGGAGGGGGCGTCCCGGGAGAGGAGCCACCAGGTAAGACCTCAGGGCAGGAGTTCCCCACACCCGGGATGTCAGGAGGCCAGGGAAGTCTGCCTGACCCAGTGACTTGGTCGGGGGCCGAGGGGAAGCAGGCACTACCCTGTGGTCTCAGCAGTCGTGGCCGCTGTTACCAGAAGTAAGAGCGCCGGAGCCCAAGGAGCCTCGCGGAGGTCCGACGGTTCCCCTCTCTCCGACCAAGTGGCTGCCGAGTCAGACAGCGGCCAGGAGACAGATCCCAGGGAGCTGACAGAGGGGGTGGCAGTTTCGTCAATTCTTGCCACATCGAGTCAGGGATTTCAGGCAGCGTTGGAAGCAGACGTTAGCCTGAAAGCTCTCAAGGAGCAGGCGGCACAGCCTCCCCTGGAGTCCGACCGCGAGCGAGTGGTCTGGGACCAGGGACGGCTGTACCGGGTAATGGTCCAGCAGGGTTCACCGGAGTCGTGGCCCAGGGACCGACAGTTAGTGGTACCCTATCCGTTCAGGGCAGAATTGTTGCGGATCGCATATGAGATTCCCATGGCCGGACACCTAGGGATCGCTAAAACCAGGGCCAGGCTAGCTCAGTATTTCTATTGGCCAGGAATGAGGACCGAGGTGATTGCCTACTGCCATTCATGTGACACCTGTCAGAGGGTGGGGAAGGCGGGGCGGCGCCCCAAAGCCCCACTGGAAACTCTGCCCATCATCGAAGAGCCTTTCTCGAGGGTGGCTGTGGATCCCATTGGACCTCTGTCCACTCCCAGCCGCTCCGGGAAATGCTTCATACTAACGGTAGTGGACTATGCCACACGGTACCTGGAGGCGGTAGCTTTGTCGTCCATTCGGGCCGACAAAGTGGCCACTGCCTTACTGGAGATTTTCTCCAGAGTGGGGTTTCCCCAGGAAATGCTCACCGACCGAGGGACCCAGTTCATGTCGCAGCTGATGGAGTCTCTCTGTAAGCAGGTACAGGTGCAACATCTGGTAGCCAGCCCGTACCACCCCACAGACCAATGGCCTGTGTGAGCGGTTCAATGGCACCTTAAAGCAGATGCTGAAGATGTTGGTCAACTCCCACGGGAGAGACTGGGAGCGGTATCTCCCACACCTGCTGTTTGCCTACCGAGAGGTCCCACAGGCCTCAACAGGGTTCTCCCCCTTTGAGCTCCTGTACGGGCGAAGTGTACGTGGGCCCCTTGCTCTGGTGAAGGAAGCATGGGAAGGGGATTTGGCTACCCTTGGAGTGTCGGTCATTGAGTATGTCATGCGCTTCCGGGACAGAATGATGGCCTTGACACGGCTGGTGCATGACAATATGGCCCAAGCCCAGGCTGACCAGAAGCGGTGGTACGACCAGAATGCTTGTGAGCGGACCTACGAGGTGGGTCAAAAGGTGTGGGTACTGGTCCCCATACCTCAAAACAAGCTTCAGGCGGCCTGGGAGGGTCCATACCTTGTGCACCAGCGGCTCAACGCTGTCACTTATCTGGTCACCCTGGACCATGCCCGTGGAAGGAGGAAGGCCTTCCACATGAACATGATGAAGGCCCATCATGAGCGGGAGGCTTGTGCCCACCCAGTGTGCAACCTTCCCAAGGAAGGAGAGGTAGAAACCCTCCTGGATCTGCTCACCCAAGCCAAGGCAGGTGGATCCATCAAGGGTGTGGGGGTTCCCAGCTGAGGGTCACCCTACACCCCTTTAGGGAGCTGTTCAGCAGCCTGCCCGGAAGGACTGAGACAGCCGTCCATGACGTGGACACCGGCAACCACCCCCCTATCCGGCGTTCAGCATATCTGGTCTCTCTTGAGGTGCAGCAGCACATGCGCCAAGAGATAGACGAGATGCTGAAGCTGGGGGTGTTCCAAGTGTCCAATAGTGCGTGGACTTCGCCTGTAGTCCTCGTCCCTAAAAAGGACCGAACTACGTGGTTCTGCGTGGACTACTGGGGGCTCAACGCTGTGACGGTCACCGATGCATACCCAATGCCGTGCATCGATGACCTGCTCGATCGGCTGGCCGGGGCCAAGTACCTGACCATCAGGGATCTGAGCAGGGGGGTATTGGCAGATTCCCCTGACCCCTGGGGCACGGGAACGCTCTGCCTTTATCACCCCATTCGGACTGTGCGAGTCCACGGTGATGCCATTCGACATGAAGAATGCCCCTGCCACTTTTCAGAGGATGCTCAACACGCTGCTCGAGGGACTGGAAGGGTACGCGACTGCGTACCTAGACGACATCGCTATCTTCAGTCCCACCTGGGAAGATCACCTAGAGCACCTGGTGCAGGTGCTCGGGCGGATCCAGCGAGCAGGTTTGACCATTAAGCCCGAAAAGTGCCAGCTGGGTATGAGTGAGGTCCACTACCTGGGGCATCGGGTAGGTGGGGGAGCTCTGAACCCAGAGCCCGGGAAGGTGGATGCCATCGCATCCTGGCCCACCCCCAGGACCAAGAAGCAGGTGATGTCCTTCTTGGGGACAGCCGGGTATTATAGGAGGTTTGTTCCACACTATAGTGCCCTGGCCAAGCCCCTGACGGACCTCACCAAGAGGAGGCTGCCTGTCGCAGTCGACTGGACAGTCGCCTGCGAGACAGCTTTCCAGGCGCTCAAGACCGCCCTTTCTAGTTCTCCTGTACTACAGGCAGCCGACTTCATGCAGCCGTTCGTAGTGCAGACCGACGCCAGCGACTTCGGCCTCGGTGCTGTGCTCAGCCAGGTCGACACTACGGGCCATGAACACCCCGTTCTGTACCTGAGCCGGAAGCTCCTGCCGAGGGAAGTGGCCTATTCCACGATGGAGAAGGAATGTCTGGCAATTGTGTGGGCCCTGCAGCGTCTGCAGCCATACTTGTACGGACGCCAATTCACCGTGCAAACAGACCACAACCCCCTCAGCTGGTTACACACGGTCTCTGGGACGAATGGGAGGTTGCTACGCTGGAGCCTCTCTCTCCAACAGTATCACTTCACCATTCACCACAAGAGAGGCAGGGACCATGGTAACGCTGATGGGCTGTCCCGGCAAGGAGAGGGTGCGGAAGGGCGCATGGGGGATCACAGGAATGTGATACCCCCTAGCGCTCTCTAAAGCAGGAAGGAGCAGCCGCCATCTTAGATATGGGGCCATATGTCTGAGCTTGGCATCCATTTTGGTCTAAGTTCAGGAATTACAGGCAGCTAACGGCTTCTATACCCCCAGGTGCTGTGTACTTGGTAAATACAAGCAG
This sequence comes from Dendrobates tinctorius, assembly GCF_039654945.1. Classification (NCBI taxonomy): domain Eukaryota; kingdom Metazoa; phylum Chordata; class Amphibia; order Anura; family Dendrobatidae; genus Dendrobates; species Dendrobates tinctorius. Next base: position 6,440,687 of record NW_027361788.1, on the reverse strand, counting down.
GATTTAGTGTTCCAATGCTAAATAGCCAGGGCCATTGGTGTGATAATGAGGATAGGCCCAAAACAGAGCTTCAAAGCTCAAGTACGGAGCCGTGCCAGCAGGGGGCTGGAAAAAAGCCTAGGGCTTCAATTAGAATGTACCTGCTAGCAGACGCAGGAATATACGTCCTTTGTGTGTCCCAGACGCTTTGGCTCCATCCTAGGAGCATGGATTATTAGCCCACCCTCTGACACAGGGGGAGGAACCTAGCGTGTTTAAGGACTAGCAGCCCCTGGCAGATATTCATTCTTTCACACACAAAGAAAATGATAAGGAGAGTCAGCAAAATTTTCCTACATATTTATAATAATATTAATAAACAATAATATATAATAATATATCACTGACCAGTATTGGACTAATTAGGACAGTCGTGATAGAAACAAAAAATAGCACACAAGACCACAAACGACCATAAGTCCCCAAAAAAATAGTTTATTATTATATCAAATCATTAATAAAATAATTAAAAACATTCCATAAAAATAGATGTATTATTCATATACTGAACCATTATTACAAAAGGGTCATGCCACCCAGATATAGAACATACAATGTGTGTAAAAATAAAAATTAAAAATACAAAATAAGTGATTTTGATAATGACAAAACTGCAGTGTTATTTATAATAATGATAATAATAATAATACAGTGCATATAATTCACATGCAACCGAAATAACGACAGTTTGTAACCATATACATAAGTGTAAAACACTACCACAATAAACCAGTGTATATCACCGTATGCCTATTCAGTACATCCATATAGTATCAAAAAAAGGAGACACAGTTTGTGTCACCATAAAATGACGGATGCCTACCGACCAAAAGAAGAGAACCAATGTGAAACATGTGAGAAAAAGAGTGTAAATAATATAATATACAACCTCTCCTGGTCTCCTTCATGAAGGCTTAGCGCCGAAACGCGCGTCGGGACCGGGTAGCTAATTTTTTTTTTATTATTATTTTACACACATTGTATGTTCTATATCTGGGTGGCATGACCCTTTTGCAATAATGGTTCAGTATATGAATAATACATCTATTTTTATGGAATGTTTTTAATAATTATTTTATTAATGATTTGATATAATAAACTATTTTTTGGGACTTATGGTCGTTTGTGGTCGTGTGCTATTCTTTCACACAGAAGATCCAGACGAAGACGATCTAAGAAGGACCTGGGGACAGACCTGCCGAGGGGAGCAGCGGCCCATGCTTTGGGGGGTCTGTCCGGCAACTAAGATTCTTGTACCTGTGGACTGCAGAGCTCCCCAGCACCCACATGACCCTACAATCTGATAAGATATTAAGCTGGAGGTCAATTTAAGTCTTGTACCCTTATTGTTATATCTTTTCTCTGACTGCAAATTTACTGTATATTTCTGTAATTATCTAGGGCGCCCTTAAGGCAATTAAACTATAAACTTAATCTTGGGCTGATGCTTTTACTCTGATCACGAATCTTAGAACCCCCAGCGGGTAACAGGACCTCCTCCCTGGCGACCATTTGCTCTAGGTGCAGTTCCTCTACTGACCTGAGACAAAGGGGGCGCCAGAGAGCTGTGCCTGTGTAGTTATGTCACGGTGGTGACGTGGGAGGAACAGGTCTGTGTGCGTTCCTCCACAACATCATTACAACAGACGCGAGTGCCACAGGATGGGGAGCACACCTGAGATCCCACTCAATACAAGGGACCTGGTCCTCGCTAGAAAAGGATCACAGTTCAAATGTAAAAGAACTATGGGCAGTGGAAAAAGCCGTGAAACATTTCCTTCCTTTACTTCGGGGCCGCCACACCTGAGTCATGACGGACAATCAGGCAGTAGTAGCCTACATCAATCACCAGGGGGGAACGAGATCTCGGGGCCTCATGCAAATATCGGATCTACTCTTCCAGCTAGCAGAACATCTGTTATCCATCACAGCACTGCACATAAAGGGGGTAGAAAATATACAGGCAGACTTCCTGAGTCGCAGGCACCTAAGACAAGGGGAATGGTCCCCTAAACCCCCAAGTCTTCCAACAAATAGTTCAGGCCTGGGGCAAACCAGAAATAGACCTGTTCGCTACCACACACAACCAGAAGGTCAGGAAGTTCTGCTCACTAAATCCAAGGGAAAACCACTTCGCAGTAGATGCCCTAAAAATACCCTGGAAGTTCATCCTGGCCTATGCATTTCCCCCAATAACAATGATCCCAGTAGTGGTCAGGAAAATCAGGGAGGATCGAGCGATAATAATTCTTATAGCTCCGTTTTGGCCGAGGAGGCCTTGGTTCTCCCTTCTGAGACTCATGTTGGTGACAGATCCATGGATATTACCGGAGATTCCAGACCTGCTTTCCCAGGGACCAGTGGTCCACTCTCAGGTGAAAGGCTTCCATTTAGCAGCCTGGAATTTGAGAGGACGCTACTGAGTCACCAGGGATTCTCTCCAGGGTTAGTCTCCACCCTGTTGAAAAGTAGGAAACCTATAAAATCCCAAACCTACAGTAGAACGTGGAAAAAGTTCCTAGACTTCCTGGGGGAACCCTTGGGGGATGTAGCACCAGTGGGACCTATCCTAGAATTCTTACAGTCGGGGCTGCAACTGGGGTTAGCCAGTAACACACAAAGTCAAGTCTCAGCTTTGGGGGCCCTATATAACTGCAACTTAGCAGCCAATGGTGGGTGTCCCGATTCAAGTCCTGTGGCAGGTCAAGGCCGGTCATTATCACAAAGATACCACCCTGGGACCTCAACCTAGTCTTAGAGGCCTAAGATAACCAAAGATCCCTTTGAACCACTACTAGAGCTGTCACCAAAGCTACATACACTTAAAACTGTCTTACTGGTAGCCTTAACATCAGCCAGAAGAGTGAGCGACCTACAAGCGCTATCTATATGTCCTCCATATACACAGATCTTGGATGACCGAGTGGTTCTAAGACCAGACCCGGCTATCTCCCCAAGGTAGTCCAAAAGTTTCATAGGACTCAGGAGATCTCCTTGCCATCTTTCTGTAACAATCCTAGAAACCCTGGGGAGCAAAAGTTCCATACATTAGATGTAAGAAGAGCCATAGTACAGTATATGTCAGTAACTAGTCAGTGGAGGAAAGATCAGTCCCTTTTTGTAGCCTTTCAGGGTAGTAGAAAAGGGCACTGGGTAGCTAAGAGTACCATTGCCAGATGGATCAGGGAGGCCATTATGTTATCCTACGCCGCAAGTGGCGCTCCGGTTCCAGAAGGCATCAAGGCTCACTCCACCAGAGCCGTGGCTACCTCCTGGGCAGAGAAGGATGAGGTATCGATTGAGCAGATTTGTAAAGCCGCTACTTGGTCCTCACCTTCAACCTTTTTTAAGCACTACTGACTTGATCTATCTTCCTCTACTGACCTAACCTTTGGTAGAAGGGTGCTTCAAGCGGTGGTCCCTCCCTAAGGTGTCTTATTTTACAAAAGTCTCTCATGTGTGCCGTCATGGGAGATGGGAAAACACCAAGGTTGCTTACCGGTAGCCGTTTTTTCCGGAGCCCATGACGGCACCTGTATATTCCCCCCCTTTTCACTCCTTTGGTGGTGTGCACTATAGTTTGGGTGCATTTTTTTTAGTTAGATATAATGTGGTGATAGTTTTACCATGTGTACTAACCCGGGGGGCCTCTCATGCTCTGTAAACCAACTGAAGCGAGGGAGAGGTACCGCCCCTATTATCTTCAGTAGGGTTCCAGTCCTGACTGGGCGGATCCCCTCTCTCGTGTGCCGTCATGGACTCCGGAAAAACCGGCTACCGGTAAGTAACCTTGGTGTATTGCATACACTTAAGAGTCCACAATCTTAGTATTTAGTACAATTTCAGGTCTCCTATCTGGGATGGGGACAAGAGGAGAATGTGGAATATTATCCACTTCACCTTCCTCGAATAAAGGGAGATCCAAAATGTTAGACTCTCCCTCCGATTCTTCAGCTGCTAAGGAAATAAGTATATCAAGGGGACTAGACTGTCAAACGGTGTTTAAATCTAAAAGTCTATGTTTTTTAATTTTATCCATCTGTTTCACTTGCTCCAATTTTTTATCTATATCAAGGGGAGACACAACATTGTCCCCCTTACTATTAATATATCCCCTAACTGAATTTTCAACATGATTTCGTACTACATCTTGTCTATTATTTTCCATATCACCATTTTTCTTATCCCCAAAGGGGACATCATGAGGAAAAACCTCCTTTGTCACCCGCTCATCCTGAATATTAGCAGTTGGGTGAGTAGAAATATCGGGTGAAAGCTTATTAGATATAATCTTATTTTTCATGATCTTCTTATGATTTGTATTGTTAATGTCCTCAATAGTAGCGATTTGAATACTTCCAGACATAACGGTATCAGGAACAACATTATCCTGTTTATTTATACTGTTCACCCCATCAGATACCACACAAGGGACTAATGTGGGATCTTTCATAGGTAATATAGAAGATCCCACTGACCTTTTCATCTCCTTCCTAATCTTTTTGAAATCATCCCTATCCCGCTGTAATTTTTTGGACTTCCATGCAATTATATCTTGTTCCAATTTAAGTATTCGAGCTGCTATGTCAGAATTTAATCTATTGAATTCTGGGTGTGTACTATTCACCAGAAGTTCCTTAGATAAATTCATGATTTTCTCAACAAATGCATCTACTAAGACAATTCTCTTCTTGAATAAACACCCTATTAAATTAAACATACGTTCTCTAAGTGAAGCCTCCCACTCTTCAGTGAAGCTAACATCTAGAGGGAATGGAGATCTGCGATAAACCCTCAAACCTCTAGGGGAAATCTTTTCATCCATATAGACAAAAAACTTCAGTGTGCATTGACAAACGCGCGCCGGGATGAGTTGCGCGAGCGGAGAGCCCCTCAGGAGGGGGAAGCGGCTCACTCCAGGATCCACTGCTCACGTGGACCAGGCTGAGGGACCCCTTGTTCGGCTGGGTGTCTGCCTCTGGACCTCTAGCAGGATAAAGGGGAGAGATGTGAGGACCCCAGCTCGATTCCCCTGCATCCGGCATTAGGAGCTCCTGCTCTCTGGAAGCAACAGGTAGCCCTCTCTGAGCCCGTCCCTGATAGGGACAGGAAAAACACTGAGGGGTGGTGGAGGGAGGGGCCTTTTAACCTCTTGTGTGTTCCTGTCCCTGTCACAGATAAGAAGGACAACCTCCTGATGGTGCTGTCAGGAGGGATGTGCTGTAAAAAGCATCTTTATTGGTGACTCTATGGATTCCATTTTGAATACCTGAATTCACATGAATTTGTTCACGCTTTTCAGATTTATTATAGTCTTGAAGGAACAGTCCCCCATTCCAACACAAGAACTTCCAGGAAGACAGCCTTTTGCATTAAGTCCAAGATTTCTGTGTCTAGGGACAAAATATTGTCTTTGGCACCTTGTCCTTCAACTGGGCTTCTAGGCGATCCAGGCAGATCATTAAAGATCTAGCACGGACATGGTGCTGCTACTGTGGATTTTAGAGCCCAGGCTGATCTCTCCCACATACCTGTGAGGGAGGCCCAGAGCCATAGTCATGGCCATGCACTCCGTTACAGTTGTGCCCGGGCCTCCCATCACATAAAAAGGATGTTTTTTATTTTGCATGACGTGATTTGTACTCACGGTGCTGGTAGAGTCCTCACCGTCCCTCTGGTGTCCTGTAGCCACAGGTTTCAGTTGAATAAACACAGTCCAGCGCAAATCTTAACTGAACAACTTTTATTGCTTCAGGACACAGCACATCCAGTCCTGGCAAAGCATTTTGTTCACAGTTGACGCAGTCCATCCCTTCATCTTCACCTTCTCTCTTCCCCAAGTTACTTAATTGCGCAGGATGACACATCCCAGATGGCCTCTCAGCATCACCTCAGTAAAGCGCTCCCCTGCCCATTTTGCCCCAGTCAGGAGAGATTCAGCCCACAAAGTAATCCGCCACATTAGGAGCGACCTGCCCAGACACTTCAGCTGTGACCTGTGTTTCTCTGCTTCCTTCCTTTATAATGCTGCTCTGTCTGTAGGAGCTGCTGCCATATGATCTTCCCCCTAAGCCCTGGATAGCTGGGTACGTTGCTGGGTATTTACACTGCTCAGGCCATAAGGCCACCCGAGCTTTGTCCACGTCCTCGCCCTTCTCCCCTCTACCTAAAGTCCTAAAGCTCCTATCGTTAACTATCTACACTATCCCAAGTCTCTATCCTGTCTATGCTCCCCATCTTCATCTAGTGATCTAGTTACTAACTGCACTCTCCCTATTATATACATGGCATAATAAAGCACACATTATGGCATAAATGATTTGGCTCACAATAACAGATAGCAACAATATTATATATATATATATATATATATATATATATATATATATATATATATATATATAACACACACATATATACATACACACACACACACACACACACACACATATATACATACATACATACACACACACACGTATACACATTAGCAGCATAAGGGACTTAAACAGCAGGCTCTACACCCCCCTATGTAGGTACGTGAGCCGACTGGGGGGTGGTCCCTTTCCGCCGCGAACAGACAGACTGATGTGCGTCCAACAGGTCCTCTTTATTGGCCGTCCCTTTGACGACCGCAGCACCACACAGCAGCTGCATGACACTTCCGCACACAGGCCCGGATACCTTTCACTTGCTTCCTTTTCCTGATTGACGTCCCTCGCGGCTCTTTCACTGTGGCTGCCCTAGGCCTAACACCACAGCGCTTCACCCGTCCAAGTCCGTCCATTTGCGGTACCCCAGGCTGTCTCTGTTCTGCGGCTCCTCCTGTCAGGGCCACTCCCCTGACTGTCTTCCTCCTCAGTCCCTGCTGGAGCTTGTTCTCTGTCCGTCTCCTCCTTCCTCTAAGCTCCTCTCCCTGGACTGACCCTTCTGGAACTCTCTGCAACTATTTATTCCCCTCCCCGGGAATTCCCCCTCTAGAGCTCCTGTAACCCCGCCCCCCATGACTCTGCGGTTTCCTAGCCATAAGCTGCTGTTAAACCCTGTCCTCACTGCTCCCATCTTGTGGCCAAACTGCAGTACTACACCTTCTTCTGTCCCTGGCCTCCCCCTAGCGGCGAGACCCAGTACTCCACCATCCCTCACTATTTCTAGCTGTCCCCCACCTTCATAAACAGCAGTCCATGTCCAGCGCATTGTACATGAGCCCTCCTGCTGCAGACAAGTCCATAGGTCAGTTCACTTCCCCTACACCTACATACTAAGAAAAGTATACACTTTTCTAAAGAGGGGATCCCTCAATAACCCCATATCAAAGGGGAGTGAAGATTTCTTAAAAGCTTGAGTTTTGGCCATATGAAGTTTAGGGGCTTCGTCCCAGATAGGTGAAAAAGGCTTATCGAAAGGATACTTCCTATTAAAAGATGGGGTAAGAGCCTCTCTTCCATTCTTTCTGAACAAGTGCCTGGATCTTTTCATTTAAGAGGAATCAGGAGGAGTCATCATCGCTATCTGACTTACTAGAAGCATCTGATACAGGGGGTAATGGTCCAAACCTTCTGTCCTTTATGCAGCCCTTTTTGAGAGAGGAAGGTTCAGGATTCTTTAACTTCTGTTCTGATTAGGCTAGTTTCACATTTGCGGTTGAATGAGCAGCGTATCGTCCACAACCGCAACAGCATGCAAATACACATGCAAACGCATGCATGCGGTTGCGGACGATTGGCAAGTGCTATTTTGTGGGTGAATTTTTGAATGTACACAAGCCGCGCCCATTGGGCATCTATGTAAATTCTTGCGTATGCGAACACAAAGCGTACGTATGTTCTTGCGTACACCTGCATTCCCAGAGACTGTAATGCGTTGTTTTGATGCACTCTGTCTGCAAGCGTCCGCACGCATATGTCCACGGATATTTGATGCCCCCAAAATTGCAACATGTTGCGTTTTCCGTGCCACGCCATACCCTTGGAAATGACACGAGTACGCATCCACAGGTGAATGTATGCAAACGCATATCCATGCATACACCATGTTAAAGATAGGTACGCATGACGCATTTTACAAAGCGCAAACTTCTTGTGTTTAGATTTTGCCACACATTTCCTTCCCTGGCAATAAACGAGAGAGAAAAATACACATTCCTGAGTGAACTGTCAAAGATCACTTACTGTGATGCAATCAAATGGTACCGGATTGAAGGGAGCACACATCTCAGCCGAAATAAACTCTCTGGAAGTTGAAGAATCGCCCACTTCAATGGAGCTCCACAGACTAGATCTGCTGCTGTACCCAATCTTTCACTGACACTGCTGCCAACACCACTGCCACAGGGTTGATGCAGCTCCACATGCTCCTGGGGCTTCACATTAGGCTGTTGATGCACATACTGCTGCTTGGTGTTTGTCTCCATTCTCCTGAAGGGGACAACTGAGTACGGAAGCAGTTGTCTGGTGGTCATACCACATGTAAATGCGGATCCTGCACATCTGCCCACCCTTCCAGATCTTTTCCGGTACTACCCGCAAATTCCAGGTCACTTGGCTCCAGTGCGCTGTATCGCACCCCTGCCTCTGGCCTGCGTTATATAGACTTTCCATATAGGTGTGTGTCATTCCAACATGCCTCCCATCGTAATTCATTCAGGCATGCCATCAAAGGATGCCACCTCAGCCTGCATCATCTAGGGCGCCTCCTGGTGCTTGCTGCCCATAACTAGCCACACCAGAGCAGGCTATCACCGTTCCAGTATGCTGCTCACTTGCACTTGTGGAAAAGTGTGGCGATTTGAACTTTTTTTAATTTGTCATTTTTAAAAACTTCACTTTTAACTTTAGTAGTCCCTAAGGCTAGTTTCACACTAGCGTTCTCGGGCGCAGTGCAGGGCCGCTGCTAAGCACCGCCCCCGCCCCCTCTGGTCAGTTCCTCCTCTGATCGCATGACGAGGCATGCGATCAGGGTACCCTATATTTAGCATTGGATATGCTGGACGTGCGCTGGTATGATTTTCCTGGCGCTGCGCCCAGCGCACAAAAATGCAATACAGCGTGTTTTTGTGCGCTGGGCGCAGCGCCAAAAGGGCGCAGCACCAGCAAAACCATATCAGCGCACGACCAGTGCTCGGTCAGCGTACCCAATGCTAAATATAGGGTATGCTGATCGCATGCAACGTCATGCAATCAGAGGAGGAACTGACCGGAGGGGGCGCGGCCGGGGGCAAGGCTTAGCAGCGGCCCTGCGCCTGAGAATGCTAGTGTGAAACTAGCCTTAAGGAGACTAAATTATGATCGTATGATTGACTGAGCTATAAATAGCAGTGCTTCAGCACGGATATGTATACCAAAAATCACAATCACCCATGAACGCGGGCCATGAGCCTGCATTCATAGCAGATTCACAATGACAGGCACGGGGGTCTTCTGCAAACCCCCAACTGTCATGACTATCCAGTGGCGCCCCACCAATCACGTGGCAGGGGTGACAATGAGCGGGATTTGTGAAGGGGTTAAACATGCACACGTTTTTAGAGGAATAGTTTGAAGAGCCGGCCAGAGACCACAGGAAGAGATTATACTAGTTGGACACCGTCCCTGCCTGGCTACTCCAAACACTGCACTAGTTGATTGACAAGTCTCTCCCAATGCACATGCATGGAAGAGACTATTCTATCAACAGGAGCGGGATGGTGAGATGCTGGCTGGCCCTTTAAACTGTTTGGTTTTTTTGCTGAAACCATGGAGCATTTTGAACAAAAACATACCTAGCTGCAATCAATGCAGGCAGGCGAAAACCACTGCTGCCCATAGTTTTACAGTGTGAATTGACTGACAGGTTCCCATTAAGCTACTGTTCAAGTTATCGATATATTGACTGATGGTGTTAAAATAAAAACACAAAATCAATATCCGAATCATAATCTCAAGAAGGAAGATTACAGGCAAGTGTTGACATGAATCTAATGCTTACATGATGCAAAACTACCGAGTCTTGAACCAAGTTTCCATTAACAAATGTCTCCGCTCCAGGCATTGGAATCAGAGTCACTTTGCCATATTCATTATTGATGATGCTGTGGAGAAACATTAAAAAGGGACAATGATATTTAGACATATCTTTAACCAGTTCTTTATTTTTATCTTGTGAAACCATTGAATTACTTGGTAGATAATATATAATTCTGTACAAACGCATTACAAATATTATTCTGACTCCAAAACTAGGCGGCAATTGTGGAGCTCTTGTGAAACAGTTCCTATAGATATCGCTATGTACCAGTACTCACACTTTCATCAGAAAGCTTAACTCTACTGAAGAGGCCCGGACAAAAATTCCAGGTGGTTTATTTCCAAGCTGAATTTTTGTAGATGTGCACGATTACAGCAGGTAAAGGGACTATTCTAAACCAAAGATGTATAGATATGAACATGCAACATGGCTGACATACACTATCTAGGGAAGAAGTGGTGGGATACGAACATCGGAGCTAGGCGAAAAGGAGAACAATCTTCTAAAAACGGAAAACCTTACTGCATAGCAGTAAACAGAATATAACACTTAATGATTTTTAAGTCATGGGACAAGACAACTACTGAACTTAAAAATAAAAAAAAAGTGTTGGATTATTGCAGCGAACTGTACGTACCAGTGGTCGATGGCAATTAGGGCTCCTGCCAGCTGGATCTCATGATCAGAACCAGGGTGCTGCTTGCCCACTTTTGTTTGACCCTCCTTTATTAGGTATACAAGTACTTCAGACAGTTGAGGATCTTCATTGAGATTCACTAGGTTGGGAAGCCGGTTGTCAACTTTAAAGCAAACGCCAGCTTTCTGGTATATAAAAAAAAAAAAATAATAATATCACTGGGGAATAATTTGAAAAAAATTTTCTGTTGAGTTAGGTTTTTGAGCTGATTAATACTAAAATTGGCATGCGGATTCCAAAAATGTAGTCAGTTTTTTTCTATCACGTCAAGTTTTTCCTCCTCAACTTACCTGCCATAGAAGCACAATTGCACTGATTTCTGTAATAAGACTTGTTATCTGAGTACAATTCGACTCATATAGAGCTACGTGGCAACTTGTAAGAGTAGTCACAACTGAGACAGTGTGGTGAGAGGTGTGTACAGCTCCCAATACGTCATAATTATCAATATCTTTATTCCAACTATGATACATTTTTTGTGTAAATAGGATTTGTGATAGCTTTTCTCTTTACATTGGGCGCTTAGTTGTAATTTATATATCTTTTATGATTTTTTTCTTTGTTAGTTTTCAAAGCTTGTAACTTTCCATCTCAGTGTTTTGTTTACTTATGTACATATTTCCTTTGTTTCAGATCATGTCTGCACCTTCTTCCTCTCGTCGTAAATGCCTAAACAACCCTGACTCCTTCTGCTATATTTGTGGTGTTTTCACCATTCCAGTTCAAAGGGCAAACATCAGTGCATTTGTCAAACAAGCATATTTTGCATATTTTAAAATAAAACTCGGTGATCAAGATAAGCCATGGGCCCCTCGCATAGTGTGCAAGCAGTGTGTCGAGAGTTTACGGATGTGGACCAAAGGAACACGTGAAAAGTTGGCATTTGGTATCCCCATGGTGTGGAGAGAGCAAAAAAGTCATTCCACAGACTGTTACTTCTGTTTAGTGAAAACATCAGGATTTAACAGGAAAAATAAAAGTAAAATAGAATATCCAAATCTACCGTCAGCTATCAGACCAATGCCTCATTCAGCTGAAATTCCAGTGCCAGTTTTCGAACAGCTACCATCTCTAGAAGTTCTGAGTGATGTTGACGAACACAGGGACAGCAATGATGCAGAATTTGAAATTCACAAGGATTCGGTTCGTAAGGGATTTGATCAGCACGAGTTAAATGATTTAGCACGTGAATTGGGCTTATCAAAAAAAAGCTCCAGAATTACTAGCATCAAGGCTGCATGAGAAACAGTTACTTGAACAAGGAGCGAAGGTATCATACTTTCGTACTAGAGAAAGTACATTTTTGCAGTACTTTCGGTGTGACAGCGGTTTTGTGTTTTGCCATAATATTCCTGGTTTACTACGAGAATTAGGGCTTTCAATGTACAATCCAAATGAATGGCGACTGTTTATTGATAGCTCAAAGTGGAGTCTTAAGTGTGTCCTTCTACACAATGGCAATTTATTTGGTGCAGTTCCTATTGGGCATTCTGCCTCTCTTCGTGAAGAACATGGAGATGTAAAGAGAGTTATTGAGTTATTGAAATATGACACACACAATTGGATCATCTGTGTTGACCTTAAAATGGTTTGCTTCCTTCTTGGTCAGCAACGTAGGTACACAAAGTATCCCTGCTTTCTCTGTATGTGGGATAGCAGAGCTCGAGAAAAGCATTGGGTTGAGTCGAATTGGCCTCCAAGATAGGGTCTTAAACCTGGAGATCCTAACATTCTACATCAGCCACTTGTTGACAGGAAGAATATACTATTCCCACCTCTGCACATAAAACTAGGTCTCATGAAGCAATTTGTAAAAGCATTGCCAACTGACGGCGACTGTTTTAAGTACATCATGTTGGCACTTCCTGGACTGTCCATTGAAAAAAATCAAGGCTGGTGTGTTTGATGGTCCACAAATTCGACAGCTCATCAAAGATGAACATTTCACCGGGACTATGTCAGATCTTAAGAATGCTTGGTTATCATTCAAAGACGTCGTCAAGAACTTTCTTGGAAATACACGTGCAAGTAATTACAAAGAAATTGTTCAGAAACTATTGGAGAGCTACAAAGCGCTTGGTTGCAACATGAGTATTAAACTACATTTTCTGCATTGCCATCTTGCCAACTTTCCGGAAAATCTTGGTGCTGTTAGCGATGAGCAAAGTGAACGATTTCACCAAGATTTGAAGGTTATGGAAGACCGTTACCAGGGTAGATGGGATGTACATATGATGGCTGACTATTGCTGGAGCATCAAACGTGATTGTCCTCAAGTTAAACACTCCAGAAAAAGCTATAAATGTACATTTTTACCTTAAATACTTGCATATATATATATCTATATCCTTTGTAAAAAACATGATAGTGTTAAAAAACATTTGTCATGCCTATTTCTTATATATTTCATTTTTTGTTCATATTTGTACTATTTAAAAAAAAAAACACACTTTTTAGGTACAGTAGTCTACATATTTTTGAGAAGACAAAAATCCTATAGTTCAAAAACTTGACGTGATAGAGAAAAACTGAGATCATTTCTGGATTCAGCATCCAAAAATTAATTAAGAACAGTTGTCTGACCTAACTCCTAAATAATTGCGTTCCCCAGTGTATTTGGACAAAAGAAAATTCTAGAGAAGATATGGTGACATCTGTTGAGTGACAATTTGATGTACCTGCAGTTCCTTAGCTTCTTCCATTTTTTGATATTTGGCAAGATTAAGTTTTTCCTCCCAAGATCTGAAATCAAATTTTTACCATTCCAGTTAGTAAATGACAAAAACATGCACTTTTTTTAACAATTCAATTTTTGCATGCATAAAAGTGAAGTTCAACATAACTGGTATCTTTTTCTAAGCCATTGCATCAAGAAATATATTTTTCAGTAAGATTGGGTTTAGACCGCCAAAAAAATAAATCTAAAATTACTATCAGGAGTCACAAAAAGCAAATTTTGGATGCATTTTGCTAATCTGCACTTCAGATTGGAGCAGTCTTTCACTGCGTGCATTATTGTGGCCAATAAAGGACCAAATTAGTGCATGCTGTGTGTTTTGTTTTTAATGGGTAAAGCCTATGTGGCAAGAGACATTCCAATGTAAGGAGGACTTCTAGACCATGCAATGCTTTTCTGGGAGGTTAAATATGCAAATTGCCTCTCCGGAGAGTAAGAGGACTTGAACACTAGTGCCACCTATTGAAGAAGCAATCCTAAAAGTCAATATCGACCCTTGCCAAATTACTCGGGATAAAATCCAAAGCAGAATCTCAGTTTACAGATGTGTTTCAGGGTGTTGCCCCTCCTCAGTGCAAAGCAAGAGATCTAATTTGGCTGTATGAGAGGCCTCTGACTGACTAGGGTCTAAGGGTCAAAGTTTCTCCTTGTATTAAAGGGTTGATATTGACATAGGATTGATTTCCAATAGGTTCCATTATAGTTAAAGTTCTCTTCCTCTCCAAATTGGTACCAAGCGTGTTTTTTTGCCTCCCACGCAGACTATCAGTCTGTAGTAATCGCAGGTATGCGGGATGCAGTGACGAGACGGGATGAACTTAAGATGTAAATATATAAATATATATGGGCCATCTTGAGTAACCAACAAACTATCAACAGTTATCCTCACAGGGATCAAAACAAGAATACACTGGTAACATGAACACGACCACCCGGTCAAGTCCGGTCGCTATAGGGCCGCGGTATGGCCGACTACAGGTCCAGGGTATTAACTATAACGTGTCACTTATACTCTCTGACGTCCGGCAGAGTGGTGGTCGATACTGCTTCTTTGGCGTCTCAGCCGCTTGACCCAGCCGTCGAGAATCTGGCGGTGACTTTGGGCGTTCCTACGCCCAGGCAAAGCGGGGGCACAGCAAGCCCCTGAAGAAGGAATGGGGGGGTGGAGGCCTCAGCCACAAGCTGGGGACAGGCAGCGGCAGCCGCGGGTGGCGGCGGACAAGCCGTGGGCCGAAGCCGAGCCGCGGGGGCCGCGAGCAGCAGAAAGCATGCTGCAGCCGCAGGCCAGAGTCGGGCTGTGGCGGCCGCAGCTGTGGGCTCAAGTGGAGCAGCGGTGGCCATGGGCCGCAGCCGTGGGTTGAGTCGGGAGGTGACGGCCGCGAGAGGCGCGGTCGATGTCTCTCTGCTGGACGGCTGGGTGCCATCTCTCTTCTGTCTCTCTCTAGTCCCTCCAGTCACTGCTCTCTTCTTCTAGCTCTGGCTCTCTGGCGCCCTCTAGCCTTCCTGATCCTTCTCTCTTGCTCGGTGAGTGCCCCCTGCAGGCATCCTCAGCCCCTTTCATACTTGCTCCGCCCCATCCCTTCTAGAACCCTCTGGTGCATCCTAATTATGTCCCCCAGAAACAGTCCCCCTAGGAACCTTGGTGACTGTCCCCTTGGTTCCAGCCCGGCTACACAGCGGGGACTCCTCCTCCTACAAGTCCACATGGAAAATTGGCCTTTTGTACTGATGCATCGGTTATAAGGGTTCCATATATGGTCCACGGTGCAAATGAACAGATTATACACTTGTTTGAATAAGACCTTACAGCTACAAATACAGTACTAGAAGTTAAATTAATTTCTTTCAACATTATCTCAACAAAATTGGAAAGCGGCATGTTTATAGTCATGATTTACTGTAATTTTGCACATAATTCATGTCACTTTGATACATATGAACTCGTTAATGACGTTGCGGATTTTGACCAGTAAAAGCAGTCAAATTAAATTGTCTACCTGCAAAACTGCACTTCTAGGGCATGTACATAACGAGAGAACTTCCAAAAATGAAACAAGCATTGACATTCTTAAGAATGGTTACAACAGTCATTGCTTAAGAAATTTAAAAAAAGAGCAAAAAATGGGAAAGCAATAGTTTGGAACATAAAACATTTGGACTATTGGCTCTACTTACCTCTGGGTCTCGGTCAGCTGTCTCTCTTGAGAGGACAAACGTTCCCTCAGAGAACATATCTCCTGTAAACTCGCCTCGTATACCGAGTGATCAACCCCCTGCACACATTGCTGAGCAGCCTTGAGTTTTTCAATCTCCGATTTCAGCTCTTAAAAGTGTGAAGTATAGAAAAATACATAAAATGTGATTCTGAAGATATTCAATGGTAATGGATTACTGCTTTTTTTTTTGCTAATGACTAATGCAGGTACCTCTAATCAGAGAAGCATTGGAGTCTTCATTGACTCTGGCCACATTGATGATGTTCCTGGCTTGAGTAGCATACCGAAGTGTACTAAGACTCTCCTCCAAGTGCACCGATGCAGGACTGATGGTAGCAATCATGGCGGTCTTGGAATTTCCTCCCAAACTCTCCTTTAGGAGCCTTTGAGAATTGGAAAAAAAAAAAAACACAACGTTATGGTACTATTTAAAAAACACATCCAAGGATTCAGTTTTGGGCTCCACAATTTAAAAATGATATTGGAAAGTTGTAGTCTTTACTCGATTGCATGAATGGAAGTGAAAGGTTACAAAAGTTGGACTGTAGCCAAGAAGAAAAGAACGCCAATGTGATTTCATTCATGTGTAGTCAGTGCAAAGGACAGGCACATGATTTATTCATTACAAGTGGAAGAAAGGCGATTCCAGCCGTCAGACCGTGGAACCCGACCATAAGAGGTAGTAATGGCAGGTACTATATGAGCATTTCTACAAGGGCTGGATACTTTTCTCACAACAAATGGCATTGTTGGGTACAGATAAGCTAGCAATAGATATTTTATAAATGGTGGAGAAAGGTGGAACTTGATGGACCCAAGTCTTTGATGACCAATTTTAAGGCCCGTTTAAGTAAAACTTCCGTCAATTCCAGCAAAGTTGTTAATAAAAACACATGTTTTCATCTCATTTATTTGGTATCAGTGTCCATAAAAGTCCAGTCTATCTAGATATAAAATTAATATGACTAATAAGCGGAATGGAGGGAAAAATTAAAAATCAAATAAAAATTACAGATAGCCACACCAAAAACAAGTCAGTACACAGCTATACTGACCAAAAAAATGAAACATACAAGTCCTGGAAAATTTAATTTATAACTTAGAAAGAAAAATTATATTCTTCACCATTAAACGGGAATCCGTCAGCAGGTTTTTGCTTTTTATCTAAGAACATGATGAGAACCCGATTCCAGTGATCACCTAGTTTTATAGGTGCAGCAGTTGTGAGAATCCCCATTTTCACTGCTGCAGATCTAACAGCGCTTGCTTGGAATGCTGAGCCCTGTATAACCCCACCCACACCACTGATTGGCAGCTTACTGTCACAGAAAGCTGCCAATCAGTGCTTGCGGAGTGGTTTGACTAGGAGGCACAAGAAACCTAGTCCTGTTGCGATTATCTGCTGCTGATAAAATACTGATTGTATTGATATAGCAACACAGAGCAATAAGTTGATACATCACTGGAATCAGGCTCTCTTCACCAACATCATGCTGCCCTCAGATTACATGGCATAACCTGCTGGCATTCAATTATATAAAAAAGTGCACAAAGCAAAATGCAATAGCACAAAACTGGAAAGTCATGATATTGGGAAAAGAATAATCCAGGTTTTTGCGTCGGTCTGTGTAGGCATGTGGAACAAGACTCAGAAGATCACCCCACTGCTGATTTCACATTGTAATTGCGACTCTATTGCAGTTCATACGGGAAAATGACCCGAGGGGATCAAGATGCATTTTCATCTCTTCTGTCCAGAATGAGAAAGCCAAGCTGGTGAACACATGTGTTGCTGAGGCTGCAAATGACGTACCAAGTGAGCAGAGACTCTCTGTAGGGGATAAAACTTCTCCTGTGCACATCTGACATCTCTGCAAGAGCAGAAATCACCTTCCCTAAAGTAAGCAGTGACTTATTGATGCTGGCGCCTTCCTGTAAGACAAGGGAAATAGCGTCAGCAAAGAAAAGTGAAATACACCACTCATTAAATAGCGGAGATTATTGATATACCTAAATTACAAAACTTATAGAAAAGGGTGGAATTTATAATCATAGACAATCAGTTCTAGATATGTGGCAAATGCAAAAAAAAAAAAAAAAAAAAAAAAAAAGGAACCCATCGTAAAATTCTAATCAACTCATACCAGTTACATTTAAGAAAAAAAAAATCCACTTCAAAGCCATGTTAGGACGGTGTGAACAACAACAACATATACAAAAGCGATCACATTCTAACTGGACAACTTCATCAGCACCACTATGGATATTGTAGGTTTAAGGGGAATCGTCACCAGATGCCATTTTATGCTTAACGGTTACTTTGAAAATTCTAGGGTGTTTAATTTCTATTTCTTTAGCCCCTTTACCCCCAAGGGTGGTTTGCACATTCATGACCGGGCCAATTTTTACAATTCTGACCACTGTCCCTTTATGAGGTAATAACTCTGGAATGCTTCCATGGATCCCGGTGCTTCTGACATTGTTTTCTCTTGACATATTGTACTTCATGTTAGTGGTAAAATTTAATTCATATAACTTGCGTTTATTTGTGAAAAAAATGGAAATTTGGCGAAAATTTTGAAAATTTCACAATTTTCCATCTTTGAATTTTTATGCCCCTAAATCACAGATACGGCACACAAAAAACTTAATAAGTAACATTTCCCATATGTTTACTTTACATCAGCACAATTTGGGAACCAAATTTTTATTTTGTTAGGAAGTTATAAGGGTTAAAAGTTGACCAGCGATTTCTCATTTTTGCAACACCATTTTATTTTTACGGACCACATCACATTTGAAGTCACTTTGAGGGGTCTATATGATAGAAAATACCCAAAAGTGACACCATTCTAGAAACTGCACCCCTCAAGGTGCTCAAAACCACATTCAAGAAGTTTATTAACCCTTCAGGTGCTTCACAGGAATTTTTTGAAGTTTAAAAAAAAAAAATGAACATTTTACTTTTTTTTCACAAAAAAAATTACTTCAGGTTCAATTTTTTTTTATTTTACCAAGGGTAACAGGAGAAAGTGGACTCGAAAAGTTATTGTGCAATTTGTCCTGAGTACGCCGATACCTGATATGTGGGAGGGAACCACTGTTTGGGCGCATGGCAGAGATCGGAAGGGAAGGAGCGCCGTTTGACTTTTTCACTGCAAAATTGGCTGGAATTCAGATCGGATGCCATGTCAAGTTTGGAGAGCTCCTGATGTGCCTAAACAGTGGAAACACCCCACAAGTGACACCATTTTGGAAACTAGACCCCCAAAAGGAACTTATCTAGATATGTGGTGAGCATTTTGAACCCCCAAGGGCTTCACATAAGTTTATAACGTACAGCAGTACAATTAAAAAATCATATTTTTTCCACAAAAATGATCTTTTCACCCCCAATTGTTATTTTCCCAAGAGTAACAGGACCCTAAAAGTTATTGTGCAATTTGTCCTGAGTACGCTGATACCCCATATGTGGGGGTAAACCACTATATGGGCGCATGGCAGAGCTCGGAAGGAAAGGAGCGCCATTTGACTTTTTCGGCTGGAATTGAGATTCGGACGCCATGTCGCATTTGGAAAGCCCCCAATTCTAACTCCAACTCTAACCTCAACACACCCCTAGCCCTAACCCTAGCCCTAATGGGAAAATGGAAATAAATACATTTACTTTTAATTTTATTATTTTTCCCTAACTAAGGGGGTGATAACAGGGGGTTTGATTTACTATTTATGGCGGTTTTTATGTTTGGCAGCTGTCATACGCTAAAAGACGCTTTTTATTGTAAAAATAGTTTTTGCATCACCACATATTGAGAGCTATAATTTTTCCATATTTTGACCCACCGAGTCATGTGAGGTCTTATTTTTTGCGGGACGAGTTGATAATTTTTATTGGTACCATTTTCGGGCCCGTGACATTTTTTTTATCTCTTTTTATTCCGATTTTTGGGACACAGAATGAACAAAAACCAGCGTTTCATGAATTTTTGGGGGGTGCGTTTACACCGTTCCGCATGCGGTAAAATTGATAAAGCGGTTTTATTCTTCAGGTCAGTACGGTTACAGCGATACCTCATTTCTTTATTTTTATGTTTTGGCGCTTTTATGCAATGAAAAACACTTTTATATAAAAAATAATTATTTTTGCATCGCTTTATTCTGCGACCTATAACTATTTTTTGCTGATGACGCTGTGTGGTGGCTCGTTTTTTGCGGGACAAGATGCCGTTATCAGCGGTACCATGATTATTTATATCCGTCTTTTTGATTGCGCGTTATTGCACTTTTTGTTCGGCGGTATGATAAAGCTTTATTTTTTGCTTCGGTTTTTATTTTTTAAGGGCTTCAATAAAGGGGTTAATTAATGGGACAGTTTTATAGGGCGGGCCGTTACGGACGCGGAGATGCCAAATATGTACTTTTGTTTTTGTTTTTTTTATTGTCAAAAAATGAATTTAAGGGAATATTTTTTTTTTAAATGTATTTAGCGATTTTTTATAAATTGTTTTTATACTTTTTTTTTTTTTAAACTTTATTACAATGTCCCAGGGGGGACATCATTGTCATGTGACAGATCGCTGATCTGTCACATCACAGATCGCTGTGACAGATCAGCGATCTGTCACAGGCAGTGCTGCAGGCTTCCTCATGCCGGCATTGAGGAAGCCAGTTCCCTGCAGGCCCCCCCAAGGTCCCCGTCGCCATCTTGGATTCGGGGACCTGCAGGGATGGAGACCCGCGCAGCAGCGCTGCACATCGCGCTGCTGTGGGGGTTGCAGGGAAGCACGGAGGGAGCCCCCTCCCTCCCGATGCTTCCCTAAACCCCCGGTACACTGCGAACGTGTCTGATCGCAGTGTGCCAGAGGTTAACATGTCAGGGGACTGCCCCTGCCACATAGCGCCGGGTGTCAGCTGTGATAATCAGCTGACACCCGGCCGCGATCAACTGTGCTCCCCCCGTGAGCGCAGCTGATCGCGCTAGATGTACTATTCCGTCTTTGGGACTTTGGACCCAGGTCACATGGACGGAATAGTACGTCTAATGTAGGAAAGAGGTTAAAAGTCAGCTATATGCTTCTTAGAAGCTCCTCAGGGGTGTTTCTTTGTGCTGTCCTGTCATTACCCTGTGAGACATGCACCCTAAAAATTATTATAAAAAAAATTTGCACTAAACAAAAATATCACTACTCCAACAACATTGTTAACTTGTTCACATGGGGAGGGGTTTATAATCCAAGGAATCTGTTGGTGGTTGGGCGAGATGGAAAGGACAGCCAGCTTTAAGTAACAGTCACTAGCCTGCTGATTGGCAGGACACATTTTCAAGTCACATGAATACGTACGACAAAAGTGCCAAGGTCACTTGTCCTGTGACATTACTGCCCTTCTTCCCCTAAAGTGTGACAAGCTGGTCATCGATAGAGCATAGGATGATGGACAAACTTCGCTTCTAATTGCTGGGTTCACCATTTTAGATCCCATTTGGTCCGGTGTTCTACAAGTAGGACAAGCTCTGAAATACAACCATCAGTGTCCATAACCTATACAACTGTTCCTGCATCTGAAAAAGGGAGTCTGCACAAACTGACCATTCAAACCAGACATAAAAGCTCTGTGTACCTTCCCACCATTTGTTTTCATCCATCACAGCCTCCTCTGGTTCCTGTAAAGCCAGAGCTGTCAATCAAGGAAGAGAGGTGTCGATATTACCTATCCAAGTAGGTAAGGTGCTTGACAACACAAAGGATGCACCTGTGCTTGGTTTGAACAGTCATTTGCTCACAGATTTCATTTATTTCGCCCAAATCCACATATATTGGAAGTGGATTCAGGCCAGGGTAGATCACTTTTTGTATGCATGTATGGCACGTGGTCTAGGAAGAAACCGGAAGCTTCCAGACTGTCGAATTAAAAAAAAAAAAAAGTACATCCCATAAAAACTTAATATTCAAAATTTAAACCACAATTTCAATATGTCAAAGAACAGACAAGTAAAAATACGCCTTTTTTTTGACAGAAAACAGATGTTTTACTTTCACTAAATTAGAGAGAAAATTAAAAATTGGGCAACAGGGAACACTTGATTTATTAGGTGCACAACTATGAAAGTCACAGATTATTCAGAGAGGCCACTGGGGCAAAGTTCTCAGTTGAGAGCTGTCTATATAAATGCGATAAGTTTACAGTATCTTATCTTGGCAAAATCTTAATTACATTTTTTGTGAAGTCCCAAAGAACAAGATGCTTACATTCTAATTTACAGACTGTCACAACATGGAAGTGATGCAAACATTAGACCTTCCAACACACAGAATTTAACATTTTTTATAGACAATGGATTCAAAATTGTTTTATACGTGAGGTTATAAGAAATGAGATAAGGGTTTTTGTCCGTTCCATGATCAAGCTTGGGTACACACTATGTTACAAGGTGGCGGGGAACCTCAAGAGCCTCCTCTCCCCTGGACACTGTTCGGGCGATTACATGCGGCACCTCACTCTTCTTTATTGTGTAATGTAATGTTTATGTACTGTGGTACCTTGTATCTGCCATGTACAGTGTATATGTTTAGGCTTAGGGATAAAAGTTAGCGTAAAGTAATAGCAGGGTTAGAATAGAGGGGGGCACATTAGAGCTAAAGAATAGGATATATAATAGTGTCAGTTTAGGCACAGGCAGCAAGGGGTTTTTCAGAGGGGAGGAGTTCGAGTAGAGCAGCACAGACCAGGGAGATATAGGTCACGCACTTCCTGATTAGAGGGAGAAGCCTGGGCAGCCTGCCCAAGGGCAGGTTGAATGCAGTGGAGCAGACAGTTGCAGGCCATGGGGATAAAGCTGCTTTGGCAGGAAGGGGCCCCAGACTGGAGAATAGTGCAGTCGGGCACCAGCTCAACAGAATCATACTCGGGACGGAACCGAGGTCTAAGACCAGGGCAGGAGCAGCTGAGATGGCGTTCCTGGCACCTTTCCCAATTGGAACCGGACAAGGGGCTGATAGGGAGCTGGTGACATGGAAGGCACAGGAGGGACACTGACTGTCCAAAGAGACTGCCCAGATGGCAGGGAAAAGTAAGACACGGACATAACAGAGTCTAACTAGAAGTACAACTGAACACCGGAAAAAAAGATTACAGAAAATAATAGAGTATTCCGGGAAGGCAGGGAAAGTACAGGATACGTGGCTCTGTTTGAATTGTGCTGCCAAGGTGATGAGTGCCCCTTTTATAAGTAAAGTTGAACTGTTGGGAAAAGACTCACTCCGAAGTGTTTTGTGGAACTGGGAAATCCAGAGCCGGTGTTATGAGTCACCGAGGAGGAAAAAACAAAAAGCAAGCTAAGCCCAGAAAACCGGAGAAGTTGGTAACTAGCGAACTGCAGACCCCTGATCCTATTCACACAACTAGCAGTAGCCGTGGAGCGTGCCTACGGTGGTCCTAGACGCCTCGTCACGGCCGGAGAACAAAAGCCTAAAGAAAGAAGGGGAAAATCTAAACTGCCCCAGAGCAGACAACAAAGCAATAGACAGCCCCCAACATATATTGTGGGTGAAACAAGATGAAAACACAAAACACAGATAGAAAGATAGGCTGAGCAAACAATGGGGGGGGCTTACTAACTAGAAAGGACAGGAAAGAAAAGTTGCTGTCTGCAATCACACAAAAAACCCTGCCAAAAAATGTCCAACACGTCTGATAGAAAAAGGCCCTGAAGTCGCTAGACTTCAATTCCCTATATCAGCACTCAGGTATATTCTGAAGACAGAACAAAAGAGATCAACTGATCAGAGACATAATGGGGATTCAGCCCAGTCCCAGCCAGGGCTGGCTGAACACAAAAACTAAGTAAACCAGACAAAAACTCATATGAATAATAGCAGAGGAAACTTAGCTTTAAGAAGGCAGGAACTAAACTGGAAACCAGAAGCCACAGTCAGGAGAAATCACCAGCCAGAAACTAGGGAGTCGGCTGCCTTAAATCCCATCAGAAACTCATGATGTCCAATCGCAGTCCTCTTCCTCAGGTGGCCGGTCTCTGCCATTCAGATCAGCTTCATTACCTCCCTTCACCAACAGAGGGAGTCCAAGTAGAGAACTCACTACTCCTCTGTCAGCACAGCCAGCTCCATAACCCTCACCAGAAGCCAGAGGCAAACCCGAAAATGAGCTCACAACAGCCGGAGTGACAAAACTGGAAGAAACTGACAGTGACTAAGTGTTCTGCTGCGCACGCTGCATGTGCAGCAGAAGAGACATTGTGTTTTATCTGTGGGGTGTCAGGGTGAGGGAACAGTAAAGCATGTTGCCACGACTACCACCCTGGCCGCCTTACAACTACATATACAATCATCTCCTGCAGTGGTTTATCAAGAGTCCGATTGGCCTTGATGCAAGATGACCCAGGGTGCCTCCCCATCCTGCTATACGTGTCGTTTATCCTGTCTGGGCCCCAGCATCCTGGTGATATGTCCCTCATCCTGGGCCCCAGCATCCCAGTGATATGTCCCTCATCCTGGGCCCCAGCATCCCGGTGATATGTCCCTCATCCTGGGCCCCAGCATCCCGGTGATATGTCCCTCATCCTGGGCCCCAGCATCCCGGTGATATGTCCCTCATCCTGGGCCCCAGCATCCTGGTGATATGTCCCTCATCCTGGGCCCCAGCATCCTGGTGATATGTCCCTCATCCTGGGCCCCAGCATCCTGGTGATATGTCCCTCATCCTGGGCCCCAGCATCATGGTAATATGTCCCTTAACCTAGGTCCCATTCTGCTGCTGTTCTTTAGAGGATAACACCTGATGGGCGTGTACTACAATACACTTCAATTGGATGTGCATCCAAGGACGTGAAAGGGGGTGACAGAGGCAGCCACATGCCTCCCCCTTCTTGAACAGTGTTCAGATTAAATACGTGCGGTTCCATAGAGTTTATGAATGTTAATATATTCATTTACTGATATTTTAATGTGTATGTACTTTACATGTTTTGTGTATAGGATTAGGGCTAGTAGATAGAATAGAAGGTAACAGTAGCATAGGACAATAGTGGAAATAGTTTAGTGGAGCACAATAGAGATAGGGAATGAGAGTGCCAGCACAAACATAGTTAGAATAAGGGGTTTTCCCAAGTTGGAGGGAGGTACAGATGCGCACTACTGCTTTTCGGCTTTGCCCACAGTTGGGCAAAGCATACTGTGCACGCGCGAGATTCCATCTGACTGCGCACGCGCTCTCTCTAAGCGAGCCAAGTTATTCACGTCAAGGAATGCGTACAGCAGCCGAGGAGGGGCAGAGTGGTCGAAACAAAGCGACGCACATCAGACCAGACCGAACAGATTATCATACAACGCAGGACAGGGGGTTTCATAAGTAGTTGTGGAATGCATAGCTGACACTCAATTGATATTTTAAGCTGGTAGGACAGAAAAGTTGTGACATGTTTCCAATAACTCCTTCACCCCCAACTGTTTATTAACCTTCTTGACCAGGCCAAGATTTACAATTCTGACCAGTGTCAATTTATGAGACAACTAGCTGAAGAGCCCGGCGCTGCCCGGGCATAGTAACTAACCGTGGTTGGTTATAACAAATTATAATTATCCTCCATCCCATAGTCCCGTGCCCATACACCCATAATACATACCCACCATCCCATATGCCCGTGCCCATACACCCATCATACATATCCTCCATCCCATAGTTGAGTGCCCATATACCCACACATCCTCCATCCCATAGTCCCATTCCCATCATACATATTCTCCATCCCATACTCCCATGCCCATATACCCATCATACATATTCGCCATCCCATAGTCCCGTGCCCATATACCCATCACACATCCTTCATCTCATAGTCCCATGCCCATATACCCATCATACATATCCGCCATCCCATAGTCCCGTGCCCATATACCAGTCATACATATCCTCCATCCCATAGTCCCGTGCCCATATACCCATTATGACATCATCACCATGGCAACCGTTATGACATAACCATCACCATTGCAACCTATTAAGACATCGTCACCATGACAACCATTGTGACAGCATCTTCGCCATTGCAACCTACTATGACATTGGCATCGCCATGGCAACCATTATGACATCATAATTAGGGGCAGGGCTTGATACACACTTTTTCCCCATTATGTAGATAGGGGCAAAATTGTTTGGTGACTTGGAACGCGCGGGGTTAAAGTTTCGCCTCAAAACATAGCTTATGATGCTCTCGGGGTCCAGACGTGTGACTCTGCCAAATTTTGTGGCTGTAGCTGCGACGGTGCGGATGCCAATCCCGGACATGCACACGCACACATACTGTACACACCCACATTGAGCTTAAGGCTATGTGCACACGTACCGGAACTCTCGCGGAAATTACCGCGAGAATTCCGGAATTCTATTCCGTGGGAAAATCGCATTTTAAATTCCCGTGGAAAAAATAGCATTTTGCAAGCGTATTTAGCTTGCAAAATGCTAGCGTTTTCCAATCGATCTGGAGCATCGCTTGGAGAACTGATTGACAGGTTGGTCACACTCGTCAAACATAGTGTTTGACAAGTGTGACCAACTTTTTACTACTGAGGCCGCCTATGCAGCATCAGTAGTAAAAGATAAAATGTAAAAAAAAAAAAAAATAAAAATGGTGTTCTTCTTACCTTCCGACATCACGCGCAGCCGTTCCCAGTAATCCTTTGCGAAAATGCTCGCGATGACGTCAGTTCTCGCGGGATCGCGATGTCTCACAGTAATTCACGATGACGTCGCGCGAATGACCGCGAGACTTCGCGATCCCACGAGAACGGTCGTCATCGCGGGCATTTTCGCAAGGGATTACTGGGAACGAGAGCGTGGAGAGAAGCGGGAAGGCTGCGCGGGACGCCGGAAGGTGAGAATAAAAATATTTTTTATTTTAAATTCTATTTTTTACAGGGATATGGTACCCAAAGCCCGGAGGACAGTCTCCTCTCCTCCGGACCGTGGGTACCATCCGCAAATGTTCTGCTTACTTTCTGCATGGTGTGCACAGCCACATGCGGAAAGTAAGCGGAACAATGCATTCCTATGGGTGCGGGATCGCCGCGATTCCGCAAAAATTAATGAGCATGCTGCGGTTTATACCGCAAAGCGATTCCGCCACGGTAAAAACCGCAGCATTAGCACAGCATTGCAGAATCCCATAGGAATGCATGGGATGCTTATTTTTCGCGGTTAAAACCGCCGCGGAAACGCGAAAAAAACGCCACGTGTGAACTCAGCCTTATATATTAGCTAACTAACACTTAAAAACATCTCCCAGTGATCTAGAGATTGTTTTTCATGATAGGTTGTACTTTATAGTAGTGGTAAATTTAGGTTGATACTTCTTATGTAATAAGGTGCAGGTGATGCGTATGTCACTATGGAACAGATGGACCAACAGTTAAAGGGAGGTTTATTTACAGGGGATAACACTGGCAGAATTAACAGTGTAGGGTACTTTTCCTATGGGAGAACTTATCAGTCTGCAGGGGTCTTGATTGAAGGGTCACTCTTCTCCAACGTTGGCACTGAATCACCAGCAGCGCTTGTCTGTAGTCCTTCTGTACTCTGTCTTTATGTGGCGCCCCTGAGGCTCAGTCGCCACAGAGGTACTGCACCTTCTAAGGTGTGGTGCCCCACCATCCAGGTAAGTTTGGGGCTCCAGACCACGCTCCAACACTCGCACCCCACACAATAGAGTAGTTAAGCAAAACCACATTGCGGCTCCTTGCTTAGAGAGAGGCAGAGCACCTTTGGTGGTTCCCTGCTTGGAACACTAGACGTGCTGGGAGGTGGGTGGAGTTCAGAATATATATATGAGCGGGATGGTTTAAGACTACAAGTCAGTCTGACAGGAGGTCAGTGAGAGAGGAAGCCACTCGGGAGGAGTGGGGATCCCTGGAAGAGGGATGGAGGAAGGAGTGCTGCAGCTGCCTCAGTGATCTCAGCCAGCTGGCACGGGAAAGGAAAGAAGGAGAAAGACATTGAACTGAAGTCTGAGCTTCCATAGAAGGGAAAAGACAAGTACGGAACGTAGGAGTAAAAGGGAACATAGAGGACGTGGGTTAGAGGAAGAACCCTGCCTAGAAGTTCTAAGCGCAAGGCCGGGGCCCGGTCCCCGAGGTTGTATGGACACTAATGGTTCTTGTTGTGAGTTCATTCTCTGGTTCACCAGTTGTGAGTTCTCCTTTCAGACTCCCTCTGGTGGTAACAGGAGGTAGTGAGGCTGATTTGATCGGTGGTGCCACCTGAGAATGAGGATGACGATTGGACCTCAGGAGTCTCAGATTGGATTTAAAACAGCCGACGCCCTATTCAGTTGCTGGTGATTCCTTCTGGCTTGTCAGATCTTGGTTTTCAGCTCTGTTCCAGTCATCTAAAGCTAAGTTTTTCTGCTAATGTTCACACTTGATTTTGTTGGTCTATTCAGTTTTTTGTGTGGTCAGCCAGCCCTGACTGGGAGCTGTGCTGAATTTCCACTGTTATTTATCTGTATTTTGCCAATTTACTTTTTGTCCCCTACTAGTTTGGCCTCTTTTTGCTCTGTCTCAGAATATTTCAGAGTGCTGATATAGTGGGAGAAGTCTAGTGACTTCAGGGTTAATTTTGCTATCAGAAGTGTTGGACATTATTTTTGTAGGGTTTTTTGCAGGTTGCAGACAGTGCCTTTCCTTTCCTTTCTAGTTAGTTTGGGCCCCATCGTTTGCTCAGCCTATTTTCCTGCCTGTGTTTGTGCTTTCATCTTGTTTCAGCGTCAATACATGTGTGGGGGCTATCTATTCCTTTGGAGTCTGCTCTGGGGCTGTTAGTTTTCCCCTTTTCATGCTTCAGGCTTATGTAGTTCTCCGGCTGTGACAAAGCATCTAGGAACATCGTAGGTACGCTCCACGGCTGCTGCTAGTTGTGTGGTCGGATCAGGGATCTGCATAGTTACCAACCTCTCTGGTTTTCTATGACTTAGCTTGTTTTGCTTTTTTCTCCTCTGTGACCCATTCATAACAGGTTCTGCAGCAGACACCGGTGGAGTAGTGGGCTGTAAATGCACTACTCCCATCTAAGACTTGAGGGCACAACAGCAACACGGATAGAGAGCCAGGACTTAGGAGTAGAGAGTCCCCGAAGCAGGCTACAGCTGTCTGCTGTACAAGTAGAGTTCTTGGGAACATCTGTCAAGAGGAACTCCAGTGTAACACAGTACTAGGAGATATTCACACTAAAGACGCTATAGAGGAAACGTTCAGGAAAGGCACATAAGTTGGCAGAGTGTGGAAGGGAGCATTCCATCTTACCTGGAGGTTGACCGAGTCCCTGACCCGGAGGACACGGCACAGAAGCGGGCACTGCAGACTGAGTAAAGCTTTGGAACTACATGCCCTGTGTCCTCCATTCCTTCCTGCGTCCGTCCGCCTGGCACTGCTATATCCCCTGCGCCAGACACTACACCATCTAATTGTCTCCACATCTACACTGCGGGCAGAATTATTAGGCAAGTTGTATTTGAGAGGATTTGTTTTATTACTGAACAACAACTATATTCTCAATCAACCCAAAAGACTCAAATATCAAAGCTTAATATTTTTGGAAGTTGGAATGGGTTTTTTTAGATTTGGCTATCTTAGGAGGATATCTGTTTTTTCAGGTAACTATTACTGTGCAGAATTATTAGGCAACTTAATAAAAGCCAAATATATACCCATCTCACTTGTTTATTTTCACCAGGTAAAAAAATATAACACAAAATTTTGAAATAAACATTTCTGACATTCAAAAAAAAAAAAAAAAAAAATCAGTGACCAATATAGCCACCTTTCTTTACGATGACACTCAAAAGCCTTCCATCCATAGATTCTGTCAGTTGCTTGATCTGTTTACGATCAATATTGCATGCAGCAGCCACCACAGCCTCCCAGACAATGTTCCGAGAGGTTTACTGTTTTCCCTCCTTGCAGATCTCACATTTTGTGAGGGACCACAGGTTCTCTATGGGGTTCACATCAGGTGAACAAGGGGGCCATGTCTTTATTTTTTCTTCTTTTAGACCTTTACTGGCCAGCCACGCTGTGGAGTATTTGGATGCATGTGATGGAGCATTATCCTGCATGAAAATCATGTTTTTCTTGAACGATACCGACTTCTTCTGTACCACTGCTTGAAGAAGGTGTCTTCCAGAAACTGGCAGTAGGTCTGGGAATTGAGCTTCACACCATCCTCA
Source organism: Dendrobates tinctorius (assembly GCF_039654945.1). Taxonomy (NCBI): domain Eukaryota; kingdom Metazoa; phylum Chordata; class Amphibia; order Anura; family Dendrobatidae; genus Dendrobates; species Dendrobates tinctorius. The sequence goes on along the minus strand of NW_027361788.1, from coordinate 6,410,757 downwards.
ACCCGAAAACGTCCCACAAGTTCATCTTTGATGATACCAGCCCATACCAGTACCCCACCTCCACCTTGCTGGCGTCTGAGTTGGAGTGGAGCTCTCGGCCCTTTACTGATCCAACCTCAGGCCCATCCATCTGGCCCATCAAGAGTCACTCATTTCATCGGTCCATAAAACCTTAGAAAAATCAGTCTTAAGATATTTCTTGGCCCAGTCTTGACGTTTTATCTTATGTTTCTTGTTCAAAGGTGGTCGTTTTTCAGCCTTCCTTACCTTGGCCATGTCCCTGAGTATCAGTATTAGGAATAAATTCTTGGACTTTTGTGCGCTGCCAGATGAATTCACCAATCCAATATTTAGGAAAAAAGATTAATTCATTTATTTCCCAGGGAAATAAATGAATTAATCTTTTTTCCTAAATATTGGATTGGTGAATTCATCTGGCAGCGCACAAAAGTCCAAGAATTTATTCCTAATACTGATGTGTAAGCGGTCACAGAGCTGACCTTTGGACGTGCAGCAAGCAGATTACTGATCCTACATGCTTGAATTTCTCTTGAAAAGGGTGAGTACAATCTAAATTATTTTACCAGCATTAAACCCGGATAAGACCCTATTGCGCTCTTTCTGTTCCTTTAGTTTTGATACTTTGGAATGTCCCTGAGTATGGCACACCTTGTGCCTTTTGATACTCCAGTAACATTGCAGCTCTGAAATATGGCAAAACTGGTGGCAAATGGCATCTTGGAAGCTTGACGCTTGATTTTCCTCAATTCATGGCAGTTATTTTGCGCCTTTTATATAAACACACTTCTTGCAACCCTGATGGATATTTGCCATGAAACGCTTGATTGCCAAACTTTTGAAGCGTGATCACCGAACAATTTCAAGACTGCTGCATCCCTCTGCAAGACATCTCACAATTTTTGACTTTTCACAGTGTCAAATCTTTCTTCTGACCCATTTTGCCAAGGGAAAGGAAGTTGCCTACTAATTAAGCACACCTTATATAGGGTGTTGATGTCATTAGACCACACCCCTCCTCATTACAGAGATGCAAATCACCTGATTTACATAATTGGCAGTTGGCTTTCAAGCCTATACAGCTTGCAGTAGGACAACATGTATAAAAAAAGGATGATGTGATCAAAAAACTCATTTGCCTAATAATTGTGCACACAGTGTACACTGCCCTGGGACAACAGCCCTGCCTGTGGAGGGCTATACCATCCTTGCTGCACCACACCATCTGTCCCAGAGGATCTGTCTGCAGTGTCGGCTTAACACCTCCCTTGCCGAACACCACAGGTGGCATCACGAACTATTCATTTAACAACATTCAAACCATTCACATCTTCCTATTACTTGGGCACCCAGGGCCACGGTCCGGGTCACCGCCACTGTGACATGTCCCACCGATACCTGCCCGCTACAGAGTACCCCGCAGCCCTGGGAGGGTGACCCATTTACATTCCTCCACTGGGGTTGTAAGGGGGTGAAGTGTGGGAAGAGCAGGGGGAGGGCTGCCTCCTCTGCTCCATGCCCGGAACCATTGAGCAGGGCAGCAGGTTCCCCGGGGGACAGAGAAGGGGCTGATCACAGAAAGCCAGCAGAGCAGAGAGCGGGAAAAGAGCACACACTTTCCTCAGAGAAGCCTGGGCAGCAGACGGGGGGAGGACGCTGGGAGAGAGACAGAGCTCCCGGTCACAGAGTAAAGACCGGAGTACCGCGCACAGAGATGGCAGACCGTGAATATGTGAGACTGTGTACTACTGCGGAGACATCAAAGATGCGCGCTGACCCCTGTGGACAGACAGACCCATTGAGAAGCGGAGGACTGTATAGAGACTGAGGCCAGAGCAGAGACCGTAGCCCGTGACCACGTAGTCCTCGAGTCTGCAGTGACAGATGAGGTGTCCTGACCCCCGTGTGAAGTCTGTGTCCAGTGCAAAGACAGCAGCTAGTGCGAAGACAGCAGCTAGTGTGAAGACGGCAGCACATGCAGAGGCAGTGATCCGTGCTGAGAGATCTAACAGGGGATGGAGTGTTGTTTCCCCTGAGAGAGGCTGTTGTGCTTAGATAAAGGACTCAGCAGAGGGGACCCGTTTGCCCAGTACCCCCTCTGCCTCCAGCATTAACCCCTGAGACCCCAGTGGAGGAATGTAAAGAGAGTACAGAAGGACTACAGACGACAAGCGCAGCTGGTGATTCAGCGCCAACATGGGAGAAGAGTGACCCTTCAATCAAGACCTCTTCAGACCGATAAGTGCCTTCATAGGAAAACCCTTGATAAGATTGTCAAATCCTGTTTTATTCCTTATTTGACTGTTTCCAGTGTTTGTTCTCATTATATCAATACTTCACCGTTATTTTGCCTGTATTATTCCCTGTAAATAAACCTCCTCTTTAACAGTTGGTCCGTCTGTTCCGTGGTGACATACTCATCCCTGCACTTTATTACAGGGTCTCAAGGGAGACCCTCAAGGGAGCTGCTGTCTCCACACTAGCTGCTGTCTTTGTACTAGCTGCTGCCTTTGCACTAAATACAGACTTCACACGGCAGTCAGGATGCATCTCATCAGTCACTGCAGACTCCAGTTTCATGTAGTCATGGGCTACGGTCTCTGCTCTGGCCTCAGTCTCTATACAGGCCTCCGCTTCTATGCAGGTCCCTTTCTGTCCACAGGGTTCAGGGCGCACCTTTGCTCTCTCCACAGCACACAGCCTCACATACTCACGGTCTGCAGTCACTGTCCGCAGTACCCCAGTCTTTGCTCTGTGACCGGGAGCTCTGTCTCTCTCCCAGTCTGCGTCAGCATCCTCCCCAGTCTGCTGCCCAGGCTGCTCTCTGGAAAGAGTGTGCTCTTTTCCCGCTCTCTGCTCTGCTGGCTTCCTGTGTCCAGCCCCTTCCCTGTCTCCCGGGGAACCTCCTGCTCTGCTCAATGGTTCCAGGCATAGAGCAGAGGAGGCAGCCCTCTCCCGGCTCTTCCTGAACTTCACCCCCTTACACTTACTTTTGTAAAAATAACGGAATTTGAGAAAATGTTACAAATCTGTGGTTTAAGGGCATAAAACTAAAATCACACAAAATAGTTAAAACATTTATCTCATGTTATCTTTACAGCAGCATCATTTTTCTAAACAATTTTTTCTTGTTAGGAAGTTAGAATATGTAAAAGTTTAACTTCTGGTGGCGTGGCCTGGCTATGGCTTGGCTATACGCACGTTGTAAGAGCTCTCCCACCTCAGCCAACTGCTTGCCCTATACTAGTGTCTACTTGCAGTCCTAAGTGCCCCATTTCCAGAGAAAGCAGGGTTATGCTCTCAGGCTTCAGCAGGATCCACTCTGAACTGCATAAAAGGCGACATTAAGATTTTTTTGCTGAATCAACGCCTTTCCCTAGAAGCCCTGCATGTGCTGTCACGGCAGATGCAGAAGGAGTATCGAGACTGGTAAAAGACTGCTCCCAGACTCATACACCAGCTCAAGATCCCCACTCTTCCCCAGGATGAATTTATTCATAGCCCTGGACGGTTGCAACCTCCATCTACGGCTGGTCCTATCCAGAACATTTCAGGCTTGCAGCTATAAACTGGTGCCATCCCTACCAAGTTAGACATGAAGAGGTACATTTCCCGCCTGGAAGCAGTTTGCAAAACAAAGCTAGATCTCTCAGGGAGGACCTGACTGTTGAAAAACGTAGTCCAATCTTTGGAAACCACAACACAAGATCTATACTTACAGAAAAATGCCCAGCAGCAAGTGATTAGTGCTGCACAATCATGTACAACTCTTGGAAGAGACGAAGGTAGTTACAGCACAACCAACTTGATAAAATTGAAGTTTATTAAAGTCGATCAAATCCATTAAAAAAGAAACATGAGGCATTTCTGGCAAACTAAGATGCCTTTAGTCAGAGGATATCAGGTAAAGTAGATTAGGGAAACTGTATAAAGAACAAGGAACCAATCACAAAGCAGACAGATTGCTTTGGAAAAATCTAAGCTGTGCTTATGGGCACACAAGGACACAAAGAAAGAATACTATTTTATTTGCTGATGATCTTATGTTATCAATCACTGATCCGGCTAATTCATTTAACGCTTTAATCACCATTCTAGATGAATTCTCTAGGGTCTCATATTTTAAAATAAATCCCCAAAAATCTAAACTAATACATTTTAATTTAAGTCCCTCTGATATTGAAGCCTTTAAAAAATTATCCGAATTTTACTGGGAAGACATCGAAATAGAATACTTGGGGATAATTTTTCCCAAAGATTTGAAACTCATTGTTTCTAGGAATATGGAACATCTTAGCAAGAAAATCTTAAAAGACCTTTCTGGTTATAATAATTGTGACCTATCCCTGATGGGAAGAACCTTGGTAATAAAAACATATATTTTACCTAAAATTCTTTTCGTACTCAGGAATTTACCTCTTACGATTCCCACTTTTCTTTTATTTAAAATTCAAAAAGCAATTAATCTCTTTATCTGGAAAGGGAAGAAACCCAGAGTAGCTGCTAAAATTTTATATAAGAAAAAGAGTAACGGAGGCCTTGCACTCCCCAACATTCAAATCTATTATCAAGCTTCTCTTATTCTTCAGAGTCAACAGTGGTTTTCTACGAAAACACCTCCCGCTTGGTTGGACTTTGAGCTAGAACAATACGGGACTAGTTCAATATCAGATTTTTTCTTTAAAGATCGGTTTTCTTCTTCGATCATTACTCATCAACATCCTGTTGTAAATTCTATACTGACTATGTGGAGGAGTTTCACAAAATTAAAGAAAGGTGATGACAGGAAAGGCATTTTGAAAAAATTTCCATTAAAATTATTATCAAAAATATATAATTGTCCAGTTCCGGAGGAGTGGTACAGCTTTAAAATTAATACGGTAGGGGATTTATGGGACGGACAGGATTTTTTACCTTTTAATGAAATTTCAAATAAATTTTATGTCCCATTTACATACTTTACCTCTTATCTAATTTTTAAAGATCTTCTGCGGAAATTTTTGACTAGTAGAGATTTGAATTCGAATATTGTGGCCTCCATGTTTTCAAATGTTGCTCTTAAGTCGACTTGGAGTCTTAAAAACATTTATTCTCACCTTAATGATGACAACGAACTTATTAAAAATGTATACATTCAAAGATGGGAAAGGGACTTTAACATAAAATTTGATGAAGACCAATGGGAGAGGGCCATAAAGTTTTCAAATGCATCTACTGTTTCTGCGACCTTACAGGAGTCTTTCTTTAAAATTTTAATTAGATGGCATTACACTCCGATTAGGTTAGCTCATATAGATAATAAATATTCTCCTCTATGTTGGAGGAATTGTGGTTTACCGGGTAACCTGTATCACATTTTCTGGAGCTGCCCTAAATTGAAGAGCTTGTGGAAAGAAATTACTAATCATATAAATACTCTCTCTGACAACGCAGTGAAGGTTACCCCACAAATGGCACTACTCTCTTTGGGCACTGAAGAAATAAATCCTGTTATTCGATTTGTAATGATACACACTTTCTTAGTGACCAAAAACACTATAGCTTTCTGGTGGCTTAAAACTGATTTACCTTCTTTTGCTGAAATTTTAGCCAAACTACGGATTCATAATTCTATGGAGAGAAGATTTGCCTTTATTAATGGTACCCTCCATAAATATCACACTAAATGGGATGTTTGGAATTTGAAGTTTTCTTAATTTAATTTATGTTATCTAACACTCTACTGTAAACTCAATATGACAATGTTGGTTCCTTTTCGAGAGGATTGCATTCAAGCGATGTATTATATTTGTTTCTTATGTACATTACTTGTATTAAACAATTTTATTTCATGTGTGATGTAACACGTAGAGTAGAGTTCTCTACTTTTTACTTTGTCCATTTACCCTTTCCCTTTATACTTGAAACTTTAATAAAAATATTTAAACAAAAGAAAGAATACTATTGTATATATGCGAGTCTATGAAATTCTAGAAAATGAAAACATCAACAAAATTTAAAACATTAAAATATATTTGGCAAGATGTTATATGACTTGTAGCATGGTGGGATATTTGAGAGGAATAAAATATATCACAACCCCTAAACATTGCCTTAATAGATATAAAACCTATTTTATAATTAATCCCATTAGTGTCTAATGCGAGAATCCAAAATGCTTCCCTCAATGCTACATGGTATTGCCAGATGCCACCCCTTATGAGACATGTAACTTGCAATTTCAAAAGAAAAATATTTGATAGATCACCTTGGTGTAGGGAGGCAAAATGGTCAACAGTCCCCGAGTAATCCTGATTATTACGGTTTATGTTAGCCAAGAGTTTACTAAAACACTTGAAAGAATAGTCCATGTACCCCTTGTAGAAAATATAGCACTGTCGACAGCCTACGCAGTAGAGAACATGGCCAGACTCACAATTGATTAAAGTTTTGATATGTGATGTCACGATTTAAAGAAGGCATTTGCGTTTTCAGCAAAAACACACACATTGCATCTGTTCCCACCACACCTATTAAACCCCTAAGTGACAACCATATGGTGGAAACCTCAGGTCGGCGAAACAAACTAGGAGACAATAAATTACCTAGAGTACAACCTCTTCTTGCCACACACCAAAAGCCACCTTGAATGATGGTGTGTAATGAAACATCCCGATTCACAAGAGGAAGATATTTAAGGATAACATTTTGGAGTCTATAATATTGCAGACTAAACTAGCTTGAAAATGTGACATGTGGAAGAGGAATCTGTATTGAAGATTTTATTACTGAGTACTCTAATGAGGGATGTGTTCATAATATCCTTAAATGCACGTTTGACCCTAGTTTTGTTATAGCCCCTGTCCAATAGTTCCATCATTTGCATTCTGCTATCAGCCTGAAATTTTTCGTTACTGGAACAGATATGTTCCTGACTCTGGTAAAGTCACCAAAGCTTTCTCCCCCCCCCCCCCTTGTTCAGATGAAATTTCCTTTCCCATTAACCATTCACTGGCATTTTAGGTGTTACAAGTCAAGGAAAGAAGGCTCCTGTTCCACATTTCTTTATATCTCGTTGTATTAAAGCTTGATTTTACCCTTACACCTTTACCCTCCTTTCTCTCAGTTTCTTCAACATAAAGAAAATATAATATAAGGTATAGCATCAGTAGGCATATTTAGTATATTCTGGTTCTATAGTTATTTGCCATTTAGTTTTTGCTTAAATTCACTTTGATAATTGAACTTCCTTGTGCCCTATAGACTAATAGAGACACTCTGGTTTTAATGGTCATCTTCATATTTGCTTTAAAAAAATCTCTACAAGAAAGATTGATTGCGTTTGAGGCGGACCCCGATGGTTGTTATCCATTTCTCAACATCTAAAGGTTTGAGAAAGTTTTTACAATTGTGAATTTTTATCTCCGCAACCAGGACCAGACTTGTGTCTGCAAGATACTGGGTCGCCCCTCACACCCAGGGCTGTGGGGTACTCGGTACCGGGCCGGTGTCAGGGGGAATGCGTCACAGCAGCAGTGACCCGGGCCGTGGCCCTGGGCGCCCAATATCAATGGCGGTGATGTTAATGGTGCTAAAGTTTATTGGAATAGTTCGTGACGCCACCCGTGGTGTTTGGCAAGTAAGATGATGAGCCAACGCTGCATGCAGATCCGCTGGGACTGATGGTGTGGTGCAGCAAAGATGGTGTAGCTCCCCACAGGTGGAGTTGTAGTCCCAGGGCAGTGTAGGTGCAATGGATGAGGAGAGGCGCAGAATGGTATAGAGGCTGGTACCCAGTTGTAGCGGTGCTGGAATAACTGGAGGACACCAGAGTATGCGGTTCCAAAGCTTTACTCACTGTTTGCAGTTCACACAAATGCCTGCCTTCACACTGTGTTCTTCAGGTCAGGGCCCCAGCCAACCTCCAGGCAGGATAGGATTCTCCCCTCCACCAATATGTACCTTACTGAATGACTCCTCCAATGCGCCTTTAGGTGCGAAGCACTCCAGTACTTAGTTATCCTGGAATGCCTCTCTCTAGGTGTTCCTAGTCTCTACTTGTATGACAGACAGCTGTAGCCTGCTACGGGGACTCCTCTCTGCGTCCCGGCTCACTATCCAGTTGCTGTTGTGTCCCAAGTCTACAATGGGAGTAAGGCGTTAGTGGCTCACTACTCCTCCGGTGCCTGTTGCTGGACATAAAGATCCAATCAACCTCGGGGACCGGGCCCCGGCCTTTGCGCTCTGGACTGGAAGGGTTCTCTCTCTTTCTCAACCTGCATCCCACCATCCTTCTATTCTCCTTCGTTCCGATCTGTTCTCTCTCTCTTATGGAATCTGTAGTCTCCCGTCTACGTCTCTTTCTCCTTCTCTTCCTTCCCGTGCCAGCTGGCCCAGTTCACTGGGGCAGCTGCAGCACTCCTTCCTCCAGCCCTTCTTCCAGGGATCCTCACTCCTGTCTGAGTGACTTCCTACTCCACTGACCTTCTGTCAGACTGACTTGAAATCCTACACCTTCCCTCTCTTTTATAGCCAACTCCACCTGCCTCCCCAGCACCTCTCGTGTTACGAAGCCAGGGACCACAAAAGGCATCCTATGACCTTTCCAGCATAAAGCATGGATGGGTCCCTGCTGAACTATCCTGTGTGTGGGATGCAGGTGTTGGAATGTGAAAGGGAGTTCCCACCCTACCTGGATGGTGGAGTACCACACCTTAGGAGAAGGTGCAGTACCTCTGTGGAGACTGAAGCCTCAGGGATGCCACAATACACCTTTCCAACTTCACTGAAGGCTCAACCTTTATTAGAGATTTTAATCTTACCCTGGCTCATGTGGAGGACCCAAACACAGCCTTTTGTCACACATTTCGGCTTTAAAATTCAAATTTCTGGATATGCAGTATTGGCTCTACGGTCTGGTTATTCCACACCCCTGTCTTTCTATCCTTGATCATACCTAATCTGACCCATGGAGTATGGCTTTGGTCCTTTAATCCCCCCCAAACTGCTGTCAGTTTCTAGGAGTCTGCAACTTTATCCAAGATCTCACCCAGGGATGACCCCAAGAGGTATTCACCCTCAAAGGGTATGCTGCAGAGTCTTGACTTCAATTGGAAGTCTCCGGTCCAATTTTTTAGCCAGAGGGTCCTTCTAGCTAAATTTAAGAAGGCACAGGTATGCGCTGTTAACAGGACTGCATCTACCGAAGCATCTGCAAAGAAATTTGCGGCCTTTGCCGTCTTCTGAAGTCTGGCGAGCAGTTGATCTCTTGGGCATTTATTTCTAATCTGCTCTTGTAATTGGCCAAGCCACACACACAGATCTTGCTGTATATGTGGCTGCTATATTCGATTTAAAAGGTTGCTACTCTCACTTACCAGTCTTTTAGAAAGCTCTCCGCTTTCCTGTCATGAGGGTTCTTTAGAAGCGTAGCATTATCGAACAGGAGCAAAGTATTTCACGACACCTTGCACACCGGTACGTCCATCTTTGGTATTTTGTCCCAGACTTCTGAGTCCTCCATTTCAAATGGATACTTCAGTTTGATTTCCTTCAGGATGTAAGTCTTCTTTATGGCTTCTTCCTCCATTTCCTATATAGTGCCGCTATGTTTTTATGGTAAGAAATACATTTATGCTTCCTGACTTCTAGTCCCCCCCCCCCCCCCCCAACATCAGGTCCTGCATGGATCTGGGCTCCTTACCTTCCTCTACCATCATGTTTGTTCTCTCTTCACTACTTTACTTGTATGTTCTACCAGGAAACAGGATGGATTTCTGCTGTTGGAAGAGGATGAGGCTGCTGTATAGTAGCCCCCCTAACTCTCCATCTTCTCTCTCTTCCTCTGAGCTAGAGTTTATGCTAGTCTCTCTTGCCGAGTAGCCAACTATAATCCCTTTGAAGAATCTTTTAATCTCCTCCCAAATCATGGTTTTCATATTCTCCATGAGTGAGAGGGACTCTTCATTCACGGTTTTCTCGATGCATTCTTTGCACAGCTTCTTGGTGTAGGCGGTCGCTAACTTACCCTTGCATAGGGCACAATCCCTGTGCTGTGTCTTAAGATTTTGTTTATAGCACAGGGCTAGGAAAGTACAATAAAAAAATTACAACCATTAAGAACAGTTTTTCTCCAGGGATCAACCCCGAGTCACTCCACCTGACTCAGGACTACCGAAGTCAGATGGGCTACTTCTGTAGGTTCTCCAGGCTGGTTGTTTCCATCCATTTGGAATAGCTCTCTGTCGCATGATCTTGAGCTAGAGGGCAGTTTATATCCTCTGCCATCTTCTGGGTCCACCTCCGATTGAATCAAGAGTAGGGGATGGCATTCTGCCCATTTCCTTGCAGTTGCTACCATATGGGGACACAACCATACTAGGCCATGCCCCCGGAATGTTAAAATCCACTTCAGCTTCCAGAGATGCTCTGCACCACCGGAAGTGACATCAGATGCTCTGCCGGGTTCCAGGTAAACACCGCGCCATGCCATGCTGATGTCACCGCTTCTCTGCCGGCTCCCAGGCATGCATTACGCACAGACCGGCCGTACTCCTGGAATGATGTTCCTGCACGCCACGCTCCATCGCCAGGGACCTCTACTACGATGCTGGTACCTCAGTGTCAGGCAAGATCATCCTTACCTGGCATCATCGGGGAGCTGTAGAGCCTTCCTCGAGGACAAGAAACCACTGAGGTGTAGAGGGCGTCACCTTTTTAAAGCTGTAAGACTTCCTGTACTTGGGGCGGATCCTCTCTCTCCATGGTGTGGTCGTGGGGAAGGAGGAAACTTTTTTGGGCCAACAGCGGCATGTAACATGATTCCACTGCAAGCACGTCATCAGCTCCACCTGTCAGTGCCCCTGTCACATGACTGCAGGAGACCCTCGTGGTTGTCATTGCCTATGTGCTAGGAGAGCTGCCCCATGGCCAGTACTCGTAGCAGATGATCAATTCTGCTTCAGTTAACAGGGCTAAAGTCATTCTGTGTGTAGCACAGGCGATCAGAAGATTGCAATTTTTAGTCTCCTAAAGGGACTATTGAAGAGATTAGAGATATACAGGTGCTTCTCACAAAATTAGAATATCAAAAGGTTAATTTATTTCAGTTCAATAGAAAAAGTGAAACCCATATAGAATCATTACACAGAGTGATTTCAAGTGTTTATTTCTGATAATGTTGATGATTATGGCTTACAGCCAATGAAATCCCAAAAGTCATTATAACAGTAAATTAGAATACTTTATAACTAGTGATGAGCGAGCAACTCGGTAATGCTCGGTACTCACCGGAGCATCACTGTACTCGCCGAACTTGACGAGCGCCGAGCATTTCCAGGTTTGCTCGGCAGCAATTCGGGTCCCCGCCCTGCATGTTTCGCACTCTTTAGAGTGCCTATCAATATACAGGGATTGCCTGCCACGCACTAATGCCGCAGCCATCTTGGTTGTGGTATTACAGTGACTGGCTTGCCGCACAGTACTAGGTCTATATGAGACCTGCCACCACCCTGCTCGTCACAGTCACCTCGGAAATCAGACAGTGTACAGCGAGTTGCTGCCAAGATAGGGTCGGATTTGGGTGTTTTTAAGTTAGTGTGGGTATACGATAATAGAATACAAAAATCCAGCTTAATCAACAGTCCTTCTAAGGACTAATTACGGGGTATTGCAATGCTAGGTAGGCAGGGAGTGAGTGTGCATATATAGAAATCAGTAGCAGGCAGGCATTGTATGTAGCATACTTCATTGCATACATCAAGAGGGTCCATTCCTTTACTGTCTGGTGCTGCCTACTGACCATATATACTGCTCAAAGAAATAAAGAGAACACAAACAGCCTGTTGCAAATGGAATAGTGTTCTTTATTTTTTGAGCAGTATACATAGCCCCAGGTATCAGTGGGCAGGAATATTTTTTTTGCATCTTAATCCTGATTATTTTGTGCCAAAGCAATCCAGAGCCCCTTTTTTTCTCCATTTGCCTGTTTACACTGCATAATAAAAGCCGAATCCTTTTCATAGCACAGCGTGAAAATACAGCTTTTTTTTTTTTAAACAGGTTTTCCCATCCCAGCCATCAAATCTAAGTGCGCAGAAAATCCTGCCATTTTTGTGGTACTGTACAATTTTATTTGGAGAGTCTACTAATTTGACACTATTTCACTGCCCAAAAAATATTTAGCTACAGGGCAGATATTTTACACTGGATTTTGTCCGCTACACAGATAACATATTGCGCTCAAAATTGTGCCATTTCAGGCAAAAAAATAAATAAATAAATATAGGCCAGATATTTGAAAGTGGGCCATCTCCGTCAGACACCTCATCTAACGGTGGGCTACAAATTGTGGCATTTGAGACCTCCATTCAACTGTTTTGGCAGTTATCTTAGTTCTGTACACTATTTTGTGTTAAAAGCAAAACACAGGCCACATATTGAACAGTGTGGTATCTCCGTAAGATGCCTCATCTACCTGTGGGCTACAAATTGTGGCATTTCAGGCCTCCATTCAACTGTTTTTGCTGTATTTATTGACACTAGTTTGCTAAAAAAATGTTTTTACCTACAGTCCAAATATTTTAAACTGTGGTTTTCCCGCACACAGATCACATAAGTTGGCTCCCAATTCAGCCATTTGTAGTGAACATGGAAAATATTGTAGTCCATTTAAAATGGGCAAGGCGCGTGGTAAGGGACGGGAAAGTGGACGTGATGGTGATCGTGCATGCAGAGGCCGAGGCCGTGGGCAAGCTGAAATTGTGCCACAACACCCACATGTTCTCCACCGACCTTCCTGTCCAAATTACTAGGGGACTACAGAACACCACCATTGAACCCAGAGCAGTGTCAAAAGGTTGTTGGCTGGATAGCGAATAATGCTTCCAGTCACTTTACCGCCACCACTACCAGCACCCTGTCTTCCACACGGTCAAATCGGAGTAGTCGTGAGTCTGGAACGCACTTTCTTCACCCTGATCCTCCTTCCTCCCGCCATGCCAAGTGCCCGGAGACAACTGATCCCACACTAGGACACTCCAAAGAGCTGTTCTCTTTTTCCATTTATAGATTCGGGCCTCTCGCCCTGTCCACTTGTAGCGGGGTAAGATGAGATCGCATGTAGCAATGCTCAAATATCTGAGCAGCCACAGTCACACAAAGGCGACGATGGAGCGTGTCACAAGAGGTGGACAAAGATGAGACAATTGCCAGAAAGTCAGGAGGAGGATCAGGATGCGGAAGTGGAAGAGGTGGTGGTGGATGATATAGTAACTGACCCAACCTGGCAGGAGAACATGCAGAGTAAGGACAGCAGCACACAGGGGGAGGGAGGCATAGCACCCCAACAGGCAGGAACAAGCAGTGTGGTTTCCGCAGGCAGAAGGCGAGCAACCGTCCCAAGTAACACCAACACAACGGAAGGTGGCAGTACAACTGTTAGGTCTTCCAGAGTCTGGTTGTTTTTTTAAAGACTGCCGATAACCCCAAACAGGCCATTTGCACCATCTGCCTTGCCCACATCAGCAGGGGTAGCAAACTACCAGCCTGACCACCACCAGCATGATCAGGCACATGGCAGCAAAGCACCAGACTTTGTGGGCCGAACCCCAGGATCCAGGAACACTGTCAGCAGGTGACACCACGGCTTCATCTGTTGTTGTGCGTGGAAGCCAATCCCATGTCCATGGTACCTGAAAAGATGCTTCCCGCCCTGCACCTGTCGTTGCACACACTCAACTACCATCATCATCAAGCACGTCCAAGTCCATGTCCCAGGGTAGCCTTCATTGTACATACCCCAGTCATTGGAATGCAGGCAGAAATACGCAGCCAATGCCTCACAGGCCACAGTACTAAATTCACACATTTCCCATCTGCTTGCGCTCGAAATGTTGCCTTTTAGGCTCATTGAGATGGAAGCTTTCCGCAACCTGATGGTGGCAGCCGTCCCAAGGTACTCTGTCCCCAGCATCCACTATTTCTCCCGGTGTCCTTTCCCTGCATTACACAAGCACGTGTCCCACAACATTACCAGTGCCCTCAACAATGCTGTTACTGGGAAAGTCCACCTAACCATGGACACGTGAACAAGTGCTTGTGGGCACGGTACATCTCGCTGACGGCACACAGGGTTAACAGAGGAGCCGGGACCCAGTTGGACCTTGGCTTGGAACACGTCCTCCCGACGCCGAGGATTGCGGGCCCTACGTCAATCAGAGTTGCCCTAACAGTCTACAGCTCAAGCACCTCCTCCTTCTCAGCCTCCATCTCCAAAATAAGCACATCAGTCTCAAGCTGAAAGCCTTGCAGCACTGCCTCAGCCAAGCGGCAACAGGCTGTGCTGAAACTAATATGCTTAGGTGATAAACCACACAATGCTGAAGCAGGCAGATCTGTGGCCAACACCACTGAACGTACAGCCAGGCATGGTCGTGTGTGACAATGGCCGGAACCTGGTGGCGGCTCTGAGGTAAGGTGAGCTCACACATGGTACCAGGCCTGACCCATGCGCTTAACCTTCTCATAACCGCCTCTGAGCTGCCGGATCTGCTTGTCTAAGTACGCCCACTGTGAGCCCATTTTAGAAAGTCAGCTACAGCTTGCAGTGTTTTTCAGCCCATACACTTACTGTATGGGTGGAGCACCCCCAGGGCAAGTGGTAGTTCACTCACTCGGTACCAGTCTGGTGTCTTAAAGGGGAAGTGTCGCGGTGGCAGTGACCCGGTCTGTGGCCCTGGGTGTCCATGTAAAATAAGTGGAAATGAAGTAAAGTTTATGTATGGATAAGTTTGTGATGATACCTGTGGCATCTGGTCAGAAGGGGACCAGCGCTGCAGTGCAGATCCTCTGGGACAGATGGTGGGATGCATTAGAGATGTAGTAGCTCTCCACAGGCAGAGCTGTAGTCCCAGGGAAGCAATAGTAGATGTTGAGGTAGATGGTGTAGTGTTAGGCACGGAAATGTAGCAGTGCTGAGTGGGATGACGCAGGAAGAAGGCAGAGACACAGCTGAATGTAGTTCCAAAGCTTTACTCACGTTTCTGGCATACACAGGTGCCCACTTCAGTTCTGTGTCCTCCAGGTGAGGGGGCTCAGCCAACTCCCAGATAGATGGAATACACCCTTCCATCACTCCCTTCCAAATGTGCCTTTTCTGAATGTCTCCTTACTAGCACAAATCTGAAGTACTTGTAGTTATGAATTACACTCAAGTTCCTCTTTCTTGCTGTTCCTTAGAACTCCACTCACATGACAGGCAGCTGTAGCCTACTTCGGGGACTCCTTACAATAATGTCCCGGGCTCTCACACATTGCTGCTGTGTCGTCGAGTCTTAGGTGGGAATAAAGTGGTCTCAACTTCTATTCCTCCGGTTTCTGCTGTAGAACCATTAGTATTCACACAGCCTCAGATACTGGCGCCTGGTCTTTGGAGCTTTAAACTTAGGAAAGGGCTCTGCTCTAGCTCCGATCTCAGTTCTCTCTTCCTCACGTTCCGTACTTTTCTATCTTTCTTCTGAAGAACTGATCTCTCTCTCTTTCCTTGCCAGCAGCTCCAGCTCACAGGAGGCTGCTGCAAACACATCCTCTCTCTACATCCCCCTCAGGGGAACTCCTACCACTTCCTGTGAGATTTCCTCTCTTAGTGCAATCTAAGCTCCATAAACCTCTCAGCACCCTCCATGAACCAAGGCAGCTGCCATAAAGGGTGCTCTGCTCTTCTAAGGGGTCTGTGCTGGGTGTAGATGCTGGAGTCTGGTCAGGTGTTATCATCTTACTTGAGGAGTGGGATACTACACCTCTGGAGGAGGTGCAGTACCTCTATGGTGACTGAACCCTCAGGGGCGCCACATGGGCATTACAAGTATAGGAGACTTGCTCCTTTAAACTGGGAAAACATTTTTCGGAGACCATCCTCCACATTTCTTCCTTGGGGGATTGGAATGCATGCAAATTTTGGGCAGACTTTAGGAGACAAAAAAAAAAAAAAAAAAAATCAGAATAATGGGAACTTTAGGTTCATGTGGCCATCCAGTACATGGGTTCAAAGACTTATTGGGGTGCAAGTAACTTTGAGGCAGGGCAGGCCTTGCAGTCAATGCATAAGAAAACAGTATGAGAGTACCAAATGAATATTTGGAACTTTGGTTGCATGTGGTCATCCATGATGTCTGTTCAATGGGTTGTTGGGGTGCGTCTAAATTTTGGGCAGCCCTGTAACTGCATACAAAATAACAGTATAAGGGACCCACTGTTTAATAATGGGAACAATGCATAGCCGACTTATGGCTCTATAAAAAAAAAAAGTGAGGGACGACTGCTGGCCCTATAAAAATAGACACTGACTTTCAGAGTCCCTCCTTCATAAAACAGGATGTGTCTGATGTGTCACGCACCACTCGGCCAAAAAAGGTTGTAAAATGTTAA
This sequence comes from Dendrobates tinctorius, assembly GCF_039654945.1. NCBI lineage: Eukaryota > Metazoa > Chordata > Amphibia > Anura > Dendrobatidae > Dendrobates > Dendrobates tinctorius. The sequence goes on along the minus strand of NW_027361788.1, from coordinate 6,394,335 downwards.
AATGACATTTCCCAGTGAATGCATTTGTCTTGGTTGAAAGTGTGGCACCCCAGGAGTCCAGTTGTCACTGTGGCATTGCCTCCCTCCCAGGGGGCGATGTCATGTCTGGACGCAAGGTGGAGTTCCCTGGTCAGGTAACATCAGCATTTGACACTTTTCCTGGCTCCAGACCAGAAGGGGGAGCTCAAAAGCCAGTTTTAGTGGAGCTTCCATATTAGTTCTGGCCTCGAGGCAGGGTTAGGCAGTCCGGGCTGGGGACTGGAAGAGTGAGGAGCTCATCCCCAGGCGAGAGTTGCAGCATGAGTCAGAGAAGAGTTATAGAGGAAGAGAGAAGTCTAGGAAAAGCTGGGGAGTGGAGCTGTGACCAAGCTCACCCAGAACAGAGCGCTAGAACTGGACACTGCAGTCCTTGGCTGCACGGGTACAACAGTCCCAGCAGCAAAACCCAGAGGGTAGGGAACTGCAGGTCCCCTGGCCAATCAGACACTCAGGGCATATCAGCCCATCAGAGTCGCCACAAAGGAACAACACCTGCAAGAGGCTTGAGCTGCCTGCCATACGGGCAATTACAGGGACCATAAGGAACAGAGGCTCGAGCATAGCTTTAAGCAGCAAGAACTTCAGAGAACAGCGCAGCAAAGAGGCCTCCAACTCCATCTGACTTAGGGGACCCTAGATTGCTTCCAGGCTGTCCAGAACTCCATTTCCATTTGTTAGCAGTGCTGCAGTCTGCATTCCAAATCATCAAGTAAAGGTAAAGGAAACTACAGTTCATGTGTCTGCAGTTATTCATTATTCCCTCAGTCCTGCACCCCAACGTCACTATCCTTATAAGAACCATAACTGCTATGGGGCCTAGCTCTACCCGTGGAGAGCTGTAACAACTCTGCTGCATCACCAATGACCCCCAACGGTCTCTTCAGGCAGCGTCGGCCATTCCCTTATTGCCGAACACCACTGGTGGCGTCAAATTAATCCCCTATAAACATTCTTCAAATTCATTTAATTGCACGCCCAGGACCACAGACCGGGCCACTGCTGCCATGACCTCCTCGGTACCGAATTCCCTGGCTCTAGCGGGCGCTGCAAAAGCAATAGTAAAGTTGAAAAATGCATCAAAACCGCTGTGTGTGAACACAGCCCAAGTGGTGGAGGAACATTTTTGTTTTGGGTTATTTATTTTGTCTTACATACAAATCATTCCCCTGAAAAGGATGTTCATTAACAGATTTCCCAGGAAAATACATTTTGCTTCCTTTTTTTATGGTTTTAATGTGTGCCTGTAAAAGTGGTATAATACTTTGACAACATTGTTCACAGCTGTGACCTGGGAGTCAGAAATGCTTCCAAGGGTATTTCCCATGATGTTACTGTGTCATTTGAGCATTGTTCCCATCGATTTCAGATGTTTTTTTAGACCCTAGAAGGACCCCCCCCCCCGGGGGGATTTCCCTGCAAAAATGCTCGGTTTTACAATATACTTACATTGGGCTCGTTGCTTGGGTCGAGCACCCGAGCATTCCAATTTGCTCAACCCAAGCATTTTAGTGCTCGCCCATCACTATTTATAACACCAGCTTGAAAAAATGATTTTAAAATCAGAAATGCTGGCCTACTGAAATGTATGTTCATGTAAATGCACTCAATACTTGGTCAGGGCTCTTGTTGCATCAATTACTGCATCAGTTTTGCGTGGCATGGAGGCGATCAGCCCGTGGCACTGCTGAGGTGTTATGGAAGCCCAGGTTGCTTTGATAGCAGCCTTCAGCTCATCTGCATTGTTGGGTCTGGTGTCTCATCTTCCTCATGACAATACCCCATAGATTATCTATGGGGTTAAGGTCAGGCGAGTTTGCTGGCCAATCAAGCACAGTGATACTGATGTTTATAAACCAGGTATTGGTACTTTTGACTGTGTGGACAGGTGCCAAGTCTTGCTGGAGAATGACATTTCCATCTCCAAAAAGCTTGTTGGCAGAGGGAAGCATGAAGTGCTTTAAAATTTCCTGGTAGATGGCTGCGCTGATTTTGGTCTTGATAAAACACAGTGGGTCTACACTAGCAGACTGGGCCAGTTTTAGGCAAAGTGGGGCCTTAGGCAAAGTTTAAAATGGGGCCCCAAATGCTAGCATATTGCACATCACACAGAAGCATTTCGATTGTATTTACATGCGCTGAGTTCAGGCCGCTAAATGAGTGTGATCGAAAATATTGAAGTCGTTTAACACTTGTTTCCCGGCCTCTTTCCACCGGAAAGATGGGGACAGAACAATCACTAATGGATCAACATACAGTATCACGTTATCAGCAGCACATCTACAGTTTACACCCCATAGTCCTCCATATAATATAATGTGCCCCATAGCCCTCCATATAGTGTAATACACTCCTCAGTCCTCCATATAGTATAACTCTTCATAGTCCTCCATATAGTTTATTACACTCCATATATTAAAATACAGTCCTTCATATAGTATAATACACTACTCAGTCCTCCATATAATACACTCCTCATAGTTCTCTATTAAAATACACTGCTCAGTCCTCAATATAGTATAATACAGTCCTCATAGTGCTCCATATAGCATAATACACTGTCAGTCATGAATGTAGCACAATTCACTTCCCATAGTATAACGCACCCCATAGTTCTTCATATAGTATAATGTATTCCCCCATAGTCCTCGATACAGTATAATGCAGCCCACATATAGGATAATGCACCCACCCCATAGAGCATAATGTAGCCACCCCACAGAGTATAATGCAGCCACCCCAGAGTATAATGCAGCCCCGTCACACAATATAATGTAACCCCTCATAGAATATAATGCAGCCACCCCTTAGAGCATAGTGCAGCCACCCCACAGAACATAATGTAACCCCCATAGAATATAATGCAGCCCCACCTCATAGTATAATGTAGCCCCTCCATGGAATATATGGCAGCCACCTCAGAGTATAATGCAGCCCCCCATAGAATATAATGCAGCCCCTATATAGTATAATGTAGCCCCTCCATAGAATACAATGTATCCTTACTCATAGTATAATGCAACTCCAATAGAATATAATGTAGCCCCCTCAAAGTATAATGAAGCCCCCATATAATATAATCTAGCCCCCCATATAATACAATGTAGCCTCCTCATATAGTATAATGTAGCCCCCTCATTGCATCATACACCATCACCCCCCTAGAATATAATATAATACAGCCGCCCATAGAATATATTGTAGCCCCGAATAGAATATAATACAGCCCACCTCCCCATAAAATATAATGTAGCCCCCCATATTATATAACAGCCTCCCCCGTAGAATATAATGTATCCTCCCATGGTATATAGCACAGTCCCACAGTCCAGTATTCACTGTTACATATAAAAAAAAAAAAACACACACTCCTCACCTCTCCTCGTGCTGCTCCTGGCTCAGCCTGCTCTGCCTGGCACACAGTGAGTGCGCGATGATGTCATCGCGCACCCGCCGTGTCAGAGGCAGAGCGGGGAATGATGGGAGAGGGAGCGTCAGCTGACGCGCTCTTCCATCATTGCTTTGAACTGTACTGACATCCATGATGCCAGTATAGTTCAATGTGGCGGCAGTGACAGGCAGTCGCCCCTGCCTCACGGGTCTCATAGTGGCTGTGTGATGAGCCCCTAGCTGGGGGCCCCTGGGGGAGCGGAGGCCTTAGGAAGCTGCCTGGTCTGCCTGCCGCCGTCGCCCCTGCCAGCAGATGACATGGCTCCCCAAACCATAACTGATTGTAGAAACTTCACACTAGACCTCAAGCAGCTTGGATTGTGTGCCTCTCCACTCTTCCTCCAGACTCTGGGACCTTAATTTCCAAATGAAATGCAAACTTGTGAAGTGTGCCAGTGACTGCCTTTTGGACATCACTCAAGTCAGTAGTCTTCCCCATGATTGTGGAGCCTATTGAAACAGACTAAGGGACCTTTTTAAATGCTTAGGAAGCCTTTGCAGGTGCTTTTTGTTAATTATTCTAATGTACTGAGATAATGACTTTGATTTTCACTGGCTGTAAGACAATCATCAACATTAACAGAAATAAACACGTAATGTAATGACTATATAATATAGGAGAGCTTAGAGATTAGAGGATAGAGCCATTTCAAATCCCCCCCCCCCTTTTGCCTCATTCAAAATAAAAACAAAAATGCACATTTGTTATTGCCGCTTTCAGAAATGCCCTGTCAAAATATAAACCTAATCCAAATCGGTAAACTGCGTAAAAAAATTTAAAACCGCCAGAACTGCAATGTTGTGTCGACAAAAAAAATGCAATAAAATGCAATAACAGGAGATTAAAACCTCTTATTTACCCCAAATGGTATCAAAAAGTCAGCTCAGCACGCAAAAAAATAAGCCCTCACCCAGCCCCAGATCCTGAAAAATGGAGACTTAAGGTCTCAGAATTTTTTTTTTTTTTAAAAACACAATTGATTTTTTTTTTTTTTTTTTTTACCATTAATATAAAAAGAACATATACAGGCTTGGTTTCTGCAAACTCTTAATGACCTGGAGAATCATAATGGCAGGTCTGTTTTAGCATTTATTGAACATCATAAAAAAAAAAAATTATTGTGGAATTGCACTTTTTGCAATTTCGCTGCACTTTGATTTTTTTCCAGTTTTCCAGTACCGAATATGGTGAAAGCAATGGTGTTGTTCAAAAGTACAACTTGTCCAGGAAAACACAAACCCTCACACAGCCATATTGAAGGAAAAAGAATATAAAAAAAAAAAAAAGAAAAAAAAAAAAAAAAAAAGTTATGGGTCTGGGAAGAGGAGGAAAGAAACTAAAACAAAAAATGGCCCAGGAGTGCAGGAGTTAAATATTTTTCTAATTTTTTTAACTTAAAGTTCTAGATAGACTAACTCATCACTCTGATTGCCAGTATAATGAATAGCAAAGATTTATACCCATGTTACACTGACCGAAGCCTCAGACTATGCTCCCATGATGTAATGGCGAGTGCCCAATCATCAGGGTGCTGATCTGATGAAAGAAATTTCCCTCCCTCTCATGGCCTTCTAAATATTGCAATCAATATCGATCACGGCATTTAGAGAGTTTAACAGCTGGGGCGGTGCAGGCATCCCTCCTAGCTGTGAGAGCTGGGGCTCGGCCATCACACAAGCTGAGTGCTCAATGGCAATCTCGTGGTCACTGATCCTGTGACGCACACAATCACCATGACCTGTAAAGTCATCGGTTGGGAACATATATCCGACCATTGTCCTTCACGTCAGATATTCTCCTACATGTTGTATACGTGAAAACTGATATAACATGTACCCATTACTAGTCCTCCAAGTGGGATTTTTTTTTTTTTTTTATTGCTGACCAAAAAATTAAAAAAAAAAAAAAAAAACACAAAACCACCACCACACAAGTGTCTGCTTCAACTTCACCTTAAAGCAAATCCGAAAGGTGGTGGCCGTATCTCATATCGGCCAAACCTGGTGACAAGTTCCCTTTAAACATAGAAATTTTAAAGTTCACACCAACCTTTAATCTAATGCCACTGGTTTGTGCAGAATTGCAGCGCTCACTCCCTGCCAAGTCTACCAGGTTTACTCTGCTGGTTCTTGTGTGGTCGTGAACTTCACCTTCTAAAATTTCGCTCTAGAGAAGAAAAAGAAAAAAAAAACAAAAAAACAAAAAAAAAAATATTGCCATAAATTCACATTATTCATCGGCTGTATGCTTTATCTGTGTCCATGTTGTCTCACCATTGTTTGTGTCACAGACAGTGAGAAAACAGAATGTGATCGGGAGCTCTTGTCATTCATCCCTGTAGCTGCTGTAGCCCTCTGTTTATTGCCCAACTCCAACCAAGTCTGACAATCATAAGAAAAAAGAAAAAGACTTTAGTTTACTGCCCAAAATTGAGTATTAATCTCCATCAGGGTTAAGATGGGGGCAACCAAGCACCTCTATGGTAGAGGAAAAAATGTTCAGCTAGTTAGTCTATGGAACGCCATCAACCAGATTTATCATTAAAAATCTAAGTCCTTTGCCTAGGTGAGTACTCTGCAAAAATGTTACAAGTTCATCAGAACTCCTGCTGCTAACTTCTCTCTCATCTCCCCTCCATCCATCCACTCATTGTTAGAGATGGCAGGAGGGAAGAGGAGGAGGAAGGGAGCTTCATGCAAATCTGCAAAGGAAAAAGAGGGGAAGTATCGAAAGATTTATGGTGTGCAGATAAATCAAGCTGTAGACTAGGAGAGCACATTGAAAGGTAATTAGTGCAGTCCTGGAGCTATACGAATATATACAAGAAGCAAGTGAAGATCGCATCATGGATATACACAGTTCACATCCAGCCTATATTACATGGAGGACAATCCCATAAGAGAAAAATCTCATCCTTTGACCAGGCTACAAATTGTTTATCGGGGGGATGAAAATGTGAATTATTAAACATAGTGCAATTTTATTAAATTTAACCATCGACATGTTAAAGTATGTCCTCCCTCCCCCCTGCCCAATGCCAAAGTTACTGCAGATTGAGGCTTTCTTGCACTGCAATTTATAACATACTAGCTGAAGAGCCCAGCATTGCCCGGGCATAGTAACTAACTGTGATGTTATAACAAATTATAATGATTATATTGCACATAGAAACATTTCACATCATATATTCAACACTACAGATTTGCAACACAAAAATTATCTAAAATGATTACCCAAGTATTGATGCACCTCACGCTCCTCCTTTTAGTATCAGCCACAGGGGATATATAGTATAGTATCATCAGCCACAGGGGATATATAATATAGTAGTAGAAGCCACAGGGGATATACAGTATGCAGTCCTGCTCTCCCCCTCCGCAGCATGACTCTCCACTCACCTTCCTGCTCTCTCCCTCCAAAGCCTAGCTCTCCACCCACTGTCCCGCTCCCTCCCTCCGCAGCACCTGTCTCCAATGGCCATCCCGCTCTCTCCCTCAGCAGCCCGCTTTCACGCCGCAGCCTTGCTATCTCCCTCCGCAACCCAGCTCTCCATCCACAGTCATGCTCTCCCCTTTTCAGCCCCACTCTCCAACTGCCATCCCGATCTCTCTCTCCAGAGCCCTGCTCTCCATCTGTGTCCCGCTCTCGCTCTACAGCCAGGTACTCGCAGCTCCGCTCTCCACCTACATCCTGCACTTTCCCTCTGCAACCCCGCTCACCACCTGCCAGTGGGTGGGGCTATGTGGAGTGGACGTGGCTTGATACATACACACACACCTTTATATAGATATAGATATGAGACTAAATGTCTTCAGGACAGGTAATAGATTCAGTATCCACAGAGACTGGTTTCCTTACCACTGTCTAAGGGCACACAACCGATCAGTGAGGACCCTTTATCTTACCAGGCAAAAACATCCAAAAGGACCAGTTTAACATTTGCAGACTTTCGCAGATTGCCTTGTACTTATAAATATTAATATTTGGCCAAGTCTCACACTGGATTTGGTTGAGGGACGGATTTTGCAGGCATAGAATGTAAATAGGGTATATTATGCACTTTCATAACTCTCCACCTCCCCCCCCCCAAAAAAAAAAAAAAATATATATATATTATATATATATATACACACACGCACATACATACACATATACAGTACAGACCAAAAGTTTGGACACACCTTCTCATTCAAAGAGTTTTCTTTATTTTCATGACTATGAAAATTGTAGATTCACTCTGAAAGCATCAAAACTATGAATTAACACATGTGGAATTATACAATTAACAAAAATGTGTGAAACAACTGAAAATATATGTCTTATATTCTAGGTTCTTCAAAGTAGCCACCTTTTGCTTTGACTACTGCTTTGCACACTCTTGGCATTCTCTTGATGAGCTTCAAGAGGTAGTCACCGGAAATGGTTTTCACTTCACAGGTGTGCAATGTCAGGTTTAATAAGTGGGATTTCTTGCCTTATAAATGGAGTTGGGACCATCAGTTGTGTTGTGCAGAAGTCTGGTGGATACACAGCTGATAGTCCTACTGAATAGACTGTCAGAATTTGTATTATGGCAAGAAAAAAGCAGCCAAGTAAAGAAAAACGAATGGCAATCATTACTTTAAGAAATTGGGGAAACTTTGAAAGTGTCCCCAAGTGCAGTGGCAAAAACCCATCAAGCACTACAAAGAAACTGGCTCACATGAGGACCGCCCCAGGAAAGGAAGACCAAGAGTCACCTCTGCTGCAGAGGATAAGTTCATCCGAGTCACCAGCCTCAGAAATCGTAGGTTAACAGCAGCTCAGATTAGAGACCAGCTCAATGCCACACAGAGTTCTAACAGCAGACACACATCTACAACAACTGTTAAGAGGAGACTTTGTGCAGCAGGCCTTCATGGTAAAATAGCTGCTAGGAAACCACTGCTAAGGACAGGCAACAAGCAGAAGAGACTTGTTTGGGCTAAAGAACACAAGAAATGGACATTAGACCAGGGGAAATCTGTGCTTTGGTCTGATGAGTCCAAATTTGAGATCTTTGCTTCCAACCACCGTGTCTTTGTGCAACGCAGAAAAGGTGAATGGATGGACTTTACATGCCTGGTTCCCACCGTGAAGCATGGAGGAGGTGTGATGGTGTGGGGGTGCTTTGCTGGTGACACTGTTGGGGATTTATTCAAAATTGAAGGCATACTGAACCAGAATGGCTACCACAGCATCTTGCAGCAGCATGCTATTCCATCCGGTTTGCGTTTAGTTGGACCATCATTTATTTTTCAACAGGACAATGATCCCAAACACACCTCCAGGCTGTGTAAAGGCTATTTGACCAAGAAGGAGAGTGATGGGGTGCTACGCCAGATGACCTGGCCTCCAGTCACCAGACCTGAACCCAATCGAGATGGTTTGGGGTGAGCTCGACCGCAAAGTGAACGCAAAAGGGCCAACAAGAGCTATGCATCTCTGGGAACTCCTTCAAGACTGTTGGAAGACCTTTTCCGGTGACTACCTCTTGAAGCTCATCAAGAGAATGCAAAGCGTGTGCAAAGCAGTAATAAAAGCAAAAGGTGGCTACTTTGAAGAACCTATAATATAAGACATATTTTCAGTTGTTTCACACTTTTTTGTTAATTATAATATTCCACATGTGTTAATTCATGGTTTTGATGCCTTCAGAGTGAATCTACAATTTTCATAGTCATGAAAATAAAGAAAACTCTTTGAATGAGAAGGTGTGTCCAAACTTTTGGTCTGTACTGTATATAAAAAAAAAAATTATATATTAAAAAAGTAGTTTAATATATTATTAAAAGTACATTAATGTTGGAAATTTTATGCATGTTCTCACAGTAAGGATTAGTACTAGGTTCCTTCCTCATAGGCTTTGATGTTCTTCGGCAGGAGATACTTGCAACTGAAACACAGAATCCTGCCGTTGAATAAAACAATGGATTCTGCACTGGTTCTATTGAGAGCTTCTAATTTCATGCTTTTAAATCTGCAAGTGTCAGCATGTCATTCTACTGCAGGAATTGAATGTAGGTACATATTACTGATGTAGGATTTGCACTGGGCAAATCAGCAATTGCTTTAGAACATTTATTTAAGGACAATGAAGCCGCAACATCAAAACTTCTGAACCATTTAAGATCTCATGTTTGCAAGGTTATTGTGTTGTACTTTAGGGCCCCAGTATACAAGTTGTCTCACTTGTGAGTCACATCCTCCTGGGAGATCTGGGGTTATAAGATCACTACATATTGTGAATTGCACATATTCCATTTAGCCTGTGTACTTGTGTCCCATATTAAATGGATTTGGTTTCCTTTGGGGCTGAAGAGGATAATGACCCATTCAATCCTGGTCATATACTTGCAGCTACATTTTCATCTGCTTCTGATCTGGTCATTACCTCTCCCTATAAACCCTGACCAGACCCTCTCTGTCTTGACAGTGACGGCTTTGCTTCATAGCTCCTTCGAGACTCAGTGCTGAATTGGAGAACATTCTGTGCCTTTTTTGGGTGTATTCTTTCCTCGTTGTCTTATTCCCATTTGGTTGGTTTATTTCTATCTTTCCCTATATACCTATCTACCTTTGGTGAGTGTTTGTTGCCTTCTGTTATCTCGGTTTTACCTGTGTGTCTTATTTACTATCCATTTCTGTCCCAGGCATTATGGGATGGGGAATTGAACATATCAGGGTTTAACAGGAGCATAGTAAGGTCAGAGACTCGGGCCTCTCTACCTTTAAGAGTAATTTAGATTGTAAGCACCATCATGGACCGTGATGATAATGTGTGCAAACTGTAAAGCGCTGTGGAATATGTTAGCGCTATATAAAAATAAAGATGATATAAAAATAAAGATGAAGAGTACCCCCAGGACAGGGATAGTTAGGGTTGCAGTTTCAGGGAAAGTTTCAGGCCCCCCTTCCTTACCCAAGATAGTCACAGTGTGACATATTCCCATCAATTAACTTCCATTTATGCCCTGCCATTCTTAGCGCTGGAAACAGTGTGCAGAGCTGTACAGCTCCATGTATTTGCCACTCAACCGCTGCACTTCAGCTGTAGTACCAGAGAATGGCCACTACAGAGTATGTGGAGCTGTTGAGCCTCCATACACATTCCACACCCAGCCTGCGCTGCCGACAGCTGGTCAGTGGGACGTCATCAATATCCAAGAAGTGGACAACCGATTTAAAGTCTTGGTGGTAACTCGTCATGCCATCTTGCAGGTGCAAAATTCTGTTTTTAAGTTTTACTTTATATATTTTATATTTCATTGCTTTTTAACAAGTGATATCCCATCTCAGTAAAGAGAAGGGCTCCATACAGTTAATGGCTTTTCTAGGTACTCAAAGCGTTAAAGTCGTTGCCTCAGGGACCTGTCACACAGCTTTTTCCTCCTAGCAGTGAAACTTTTTAAAGAGTTCACCCTCCTTCCTTTCCTCCAGCTGTATGCGAAGGCCAGTCCGATGCATTATGGGGCTCTGCTGTAAGGATGCCTGTGGCTACATTTTTTGTAACTTAGGTGTCATCGTTTGTGTCTGTCATTCAGTCCAACGTGAACAGTACGAAGTTCAGCGCAAGAGCAAAAAGGGACTCTGGAGTAATGCACAGAGCAATCCCATTAATTACAGGACAAATTAAAAACAGAGGTATCACTTGTAAAAGGGACACCCAAATACTCCCCTGAATAAAGGGAAGACATTTTCTAAAGGAGTCATTGTCTGGCAGTAAAGAGACCATTATTCTAGGATAGGAGTTATGACAGATTAACCCATTGAGGTAAAAAGCACCATTTCAAGGGACAATAAGGATAGTATCAAACATGCACAAAAAAAAAATATGAGAAAAGTTACATAAATGCTCATAGGTTAATCAAAAATGTCTTACACATTAGTGTCCCTTTAATCATTTTCTGACTTTGGGCATACTGGTACGTCCCAAGCCAGTGGTGGCAGCAGCGACCAGAGCCATTCCACCCAAAAATATATATTTTATATCATAGGGACAATTAAAAGGCCAATCTAAAAATTAAACCATATGATTAACGCTGGAAAGAGGGAGAAAAAAAATGTAACACTGGAAATTGCAGATTTCCCGTTGCCACACCTAACAGGTGGCATATCGCCAACGGCGGCAGGCCACATAGCTGCTATGGGACCACTTGATGCAGTTGAAAAGTAATAATGAAAGATGGAGAGGCAGCTGACGCTTCCTACTACTTCATTCCTACTCAATGTCTGACGTCTCAGTGCAGTGGGAGAGATGACGTCACTACATGGTGCCCGCTGTTCTGACATGTGAGGGAGCTTCAGACAGCTCGCTGCAAAACCGAAGATGCCAGGGAACGATGAGGAGACTAGAGGTTTTATTTTTTTTTTTTTAAATCAGTAAGGGCAATGGGGAGCCCATTATACTGTATGAGGGAGCCCATTATGCTGTATGGTGGGTAATGGAGGAGGACGTTGTACTATATCGAAGGGAACACTCAAATAACACATCCTAGATCTGAATGAATGAAATATTCTCATTGAATACTTTGTTCTATACAAAGTTGAATGTGCTGACAACAAAATCACACAAAAATAATCAATGGAAATCAAATTTATTAACCAATGAAGGCCCGACTTTGGATTCACACACAATTAAAGTGGAATGTAACGTCCTTAAAACAAGTCAAAATGAGGCTCAGTATTGTGTGTGGCCTCCACATGCCTGTATGACCTCCCTACTGTACACCGCCTGGGCATGCTCCTGATGAGGTGGCAGATTGTCTCCTGAGGGATCTTCTCCCAGACCTGGACTAAAGCATCTGCCAACTCCTGGACAGTCTGTGGTGCAACGTGACGTTGGTGGATGGAGAGAGACATGATGACCCAGATGTGCTCAATCAGATTCAGGTCTTGGGAATAGGTGGGCCAGTCCATAGCTTCAATGCCTTCATCTTGCAGGAACTGCTGACACTCCAGTCACATGAGGTCTGGCATTGTCCAGCATTAGGAGGAACCCAGGGCCTGGTAGCACCTGCAGCCTCTGGACATTACGCTGACAGATACAGCAAACCCTTTTGCCACAGCTCACATTGATGTGCCATCCTGGATGAGTAAAACTACCTGAGCCACTTGTGTGGGTTGTAGAGTCCGTCTCATGCTACCACGAGTGTGAAAGCACAACCAACATTCAAAAGTGACCAAAACATCAGCCAGAAAGCATTGGTACTGAGATGTGGTCTGTGTTCCCCACCTGCAGAACCACTCCTTTGAGTGTGTCTTGATAATTACCAATAATTTCCATCTGTTGTCTATTCCATTTGCACAACAGCATGTGAGATTGTCAATGAGTGTTGCTTCCTAAGTGGACAGTTTGTTTTCACAGAAGTTTGATTTACTTGGAGTTATATTCTGTTTAAGTTTTCCCTTTATTTTTTTTGAGCAGTGTACTATATGGAGGGCTACTTGGGTGCCATGATACTGTATGCAAGCAATTATACAGTGAAGCATTTTTGTGGGGTCCACCTGTCAAGGTACGACTGTCACGGTGTGACGCGACCCAACAGATGGTCAGTCAGCTAACGGCACAACACACTTACAACGAGGATGGTATAGGTAAGAGGAAGGCCCTATCAATAGGAAATGAGGGATGGTCCCCACCTGAGCTCCAGCCTGAGCCTGTCCCTGCACTCACCCAACGCCCTCTGTGGGTCCTCTCCCCCCCCCTGCCAACAGGATACCTCATCCCTCGCTGTCACCCAACAGTGCCCTGGCTAATGCACTGGTCGGTGTGGGGAGCTAGCCTAGCCACTACAGGCAACACACACAGGGGATATTGACATAAGTAAGGAACAAGGAAAAAACACCACACTTATCTTTCTCTGCTGCAAAGCACCGCACAGCAGCAAAAAAGCACCAGAACATCAAACTCAACAGAAGCACCAGTGCACCCAGAGAGCTCCTTACCCCTGCTTGGTCACTGTAGATTGCTACCGACAGTCAGCTGATGCATCAGGTGACCTTTTAAAGGATGGTGGGAGTGGTCACTACCCACATCAGCTGCCCCAGCAGCACAGCAACTACACCATATTGCCAGCTGTGAAAAACTGACATTAACCCCCGATGGTACAAAAGGAAAAATGTTTTCAACTAAGTGGAACCAGAGCTGTCACAAATCCAAAAATGGATCGTGACACCACCATACTGTTTGGAGGGCTAGTGGGGGCCATTATACAGTGTGGTGAAGTGTGGAGCCATTACACTGTATACAAACTGATTACACTGCATGGAGGGCTGTGTGAGTTTCACAGTTGGGGAATGATACTATGTTGGGGTCATCATACTTTGCCAGGGGAGTCAGTGTGGTACAGGAGGGTCATCATCCTGTGGAGGAATTCATGATCAATTTATACTGCAATTTTTCTATAGGTGTGGGTGCCACTGAAAAATTGTACTGTTAGATTTTTTTCATTTTTTCTTCTTTATGGTGTCTACATTATGGGTTAAGTAACTTTATGGTTTCATAAATTGGACATTTAGGAAAATTGCAATGCCAATTTTGTTTTCATTATTTTGTATGGGTTAGGGACTATTCAAGATTTTATCATTTTTAAAACCTTAATTACCCGTATATACTCGTGTATAAGCCAACCCGTGTGTAAGCCGACCCCCCCTAATTTTGCCGCAGAAAACTGGGTAAACTTATTGACTTGTGTATAAGCCGAGGGTGGAATCCAAAGACTATGCCCCCATATGCTGTTCCATAGAATATGCCCCCATATGCTGCTCCATAGAATATGCCCCCATATGCTGCTCCATAGAAAATGCCCCCATATGCTGCTCCATAGAATATGCCCTCATATACTGCTCCATAGACTATGCCCCCACATGCTGCCCCATAGAATATACCCCATATGCTGCCCCATAGAATATACCCCATATGCTGCTCCATAGACTATGCCCCCCATATGCTGCCAAAAAAAAAAAAAAGCCATACTCACCTCTCCTGGGTCCATCGCCGCTGTCTGCCGCTTCTTGTGTCAGTGACTGTTCAGCCAGCAGAGGGGGCAGCGCGCACTAACCACGTCACCGCGCCCCCTCCTGCCTAAAAGTCACTGACACAGGATGCAGCAGAGACAGCGGTGAGCAGCGATGGATCGGGGGACAGGTGAATATCACTATACTCACCCATCCTGCTGCAGCCTCGCTCGCTTCTCCACTGTCTCTTCCCTTCCTGTCTTCAGCGGTCACGTGGTACCGCTCTTTACCACTCATGAATATGCGCATATTCATGAGTGGTAATGAGCGGCACCACTTGACCGCAAAAGACAGGAAGGGAGACAGTGGAGAAGCGAGCGAGGCTGCAGAGACCACGGCAAGAGAGGCAAGTATGATCTGACACCCCAGCTCCCCCTCCCCCGCCGACCACCAGGTATATGACCCGTGTATAAGCCGAGAGGGGAACTTTCAGCCCCAAAAAATGGGCTGAAAATATTGGTGTATATACGGTACTTTTCCAAAGGAATTTTGTTCTTACTATATGCGGAAATACTTAGTGGTATTGCCGTACATTTCAAGTTTAACTATGGTAGCTATAAAAAAAAATTACAAAGATCTTGAGTATCATGTAGGTAAATGAGTGGCTGCCAGTAGTGTTGAGCGATACCTTCCAATATCGGGAAATATCGGATCGGACCGATACCCCAAAAATATATGATATCGCCAATTCAGATACCGGAAACCAATGCAAGTCAATGGGACACAAATATCGGAATGGAAATAAACCCTTACTTTCCTTGCCGGTTAATTCTACATGAAGGAAAACAACTAAGAATAATGTAGAATGTATTGGGGGGAGGTGGAGGAGACATTAAAGGCATAGAGGTTTAGCCTAATCAAATGGAATAGCAGGAATTTTTTTTTTTTTTTTTTTAAGACGTTCGGAGTTACAAAGATATTGACTGTTAAGCTTTTTTATATTTTGTCAGATATTTATGTTACACTACTTCCATGCTCTTCACCTTTTTTACTTCTCCCACACTTTCTCCATCATCCTCTTCAGGGTCATCTTCTTGGTCTTCTTCGGGGTGGTCTTCAGGGTCGTCGTCTTTAGGGTCATCGTCAGGGAGATTCAGAGTGATTACCAAAAACCATTTCAAAAAGCTTGAACTTGGAAATGTAGCAGAAGGTACAAGGCGGCTGAGGAACTCCTGAGAACCAGCTGACGGTGCTGGAAATCGGATGGGTAGCAGAAGGAACAAGAGCCAATGGAACTATCGAGGACCAGCTGATGGTACTGGAACCCAGTTACTAAGCAGGAGGTACCTGTGCCAGAAAGCACTACCAAGGACCAGCAGACGTTGGTGGAACTCGGATACCGAGAAGGAGGCACCTAAGTCAAAGGCTCTGCCTGGAACCAGCTGACGTTACTGGAACCCAGGGGGACATATTCAAGATAGACTTCCAAAGAACCAGCTAATGGTACTGGAACTCAGATAAGCAGCAGAAGGTACACATGAAAAAAAAGTTGCAAGGCCGTGAGCCGGCCGGAGTTACCGAAACCCACAGTCCTACAGGGGAAGCTTGTCCTATTGGCACTACGGAACCAGCCTTCATTGCCAGATCCCGCAGCCCACAAAGGAAGCACCTAAACTGCAGGCACCATAGAGTCGGCTAACCCAACCGCAACACAACAGTACAACGTATTGGAGGCAAAGTGACGTTGACACTACCCGGAAACAGCTGGCGTGCTGGAACCAGGCTGGGAAGGAGGGAGTACCCATGCCAAAGACACTTCTGAGCTGCAACTGGCGGTGTTGGAGCCCAGTGATTACAGTAGAAACAGAGTGTAGCCAGAGGCCTAATTGGAGCAAGTTTAATATCTGTAGTAGTGTGAATGTAGACAGAGCAGAAGAAATTGCCGGACACACAGCAGGGGATCAGCTGACGTTACTGAACCCCAATAACACTGGAGCATGTGTTGACTGTGCAGACGGCACTTCTGAGCAGCAACTGGCGGTGTTGGAGCCCAGGGATTACAGTTCAGGTGGTAGAAACATGAACACAACAGGAGACCTGGATACTGTTGCCAACCAATTATTTATTTTGGAAGAGGACTGGCAAATTCCTGCGAGATACAGGCCTTGTTCATTTTCAGAAAAGTAAGCCGGTCAACGTTATCAGAGGATAGTCGCATGCGACGGTCTGTTAGTACACCACCTGCGGCACTAAAGACGCGTTCCGATAATACACTAGCAGCAGGGCAAGCCAGCATACCCAATGCATACAGGCCAAGCTCTGGCCATGTATCCAGCTTAGAGATGCAAAACTTGAAGGGGGAAGAGCCGTGTGGGAGAACACTGAAAGGGCAAGACATGTATTCTGTCACCATCTGACGGAAACGTTGCCTCCTGCTGACTGGAGCCGTCTGTGATGGTGTAGACAATTGTGGCGGGGACACAAAACTTTGCCACATTTGGGTCATACTGGTCTTGCCTTGTGCTGAGGCGCTGCTTCTGCTCCCGCTTTGTGCAGAGCTTCCTCCACTGCCTCGACGCACTGAGCTGCTTTGTAAAGCACTAGCAACACTGCTCTCGGGTGGAATGGAGAACATGATGGAATGCACCAGTGTGTCTTGGTACTCCCTCATTTTACGCTCCCGGTTCAACGGTTTTGAGGCTTTGCAAGTTGTCCCTGTAGCGAGGATCTAGGAGGGTGTACACCCAATATTCAGCCGTGTTGAGAATGTGGGCGATGCAGCGGTCGTTTCTCAGGCACTGCAGCATGAAATCAACTATGTGCTGCAGACTGCCAACTGGCCAAGAAACGCTGTCCCCTGCTTGAGTCATCATCTCTGCCTGCTCTGCATCACCCCACCCTCGCTCTACATATTGACTACTAGAGTATTGTGTACCTCCCTCCTCTGGACAGATGTCTTCCTCCTCCATTGACTCCTCATCCTCCTCTCAGAGTGTCTCCTGCCTAGGCCTTTGTGAGGAACCACATTGCGCAGACTGTCCAGAAGCAGATGGCATTTGTGACTCCTCATCCTCCACCTCTTCCACAACCTCCCCCCTTAGTGCTTGCAGTGTTTTTTCAAGCAGGCAGATAAGGGGGATAGTCATGCTGACTAGTGCATCATCTGCACTCGCCATCTGCGTGGAATCATCGAAGGCACGCAAATCGTGGCAGATTGCCTTCATAGAGGCCCACTCAATGGTGGTGAAGTGTGAACGGCGTGCAGTGCGACTTGTTTGCGCCTGATGCAGCTGGTACTCCATTACTGCTGCCTGCTGCTCACACAGCCGCTCCAACATATGTAATGTTGAATTCCACCTGGTGGGTAGGTCACATATGATGCGATGTTCCGGAAGGCGGAATCGGCGCTGCAGAGCTGCAATGCGCGATCTTGCCATGCTGGAACGCCGCAAGTGAGCGCACTCTATGCGGACCTTGTGCAGCAGTGCATCAAGATCCGGATAGTCCCTCAAAATACTCTGCACGGCCAAGTTGAGCACATGTGCCAGACATGGGATGTGAGTGAGGTTGCCTAGGCCCAGAGTTGCCACCAGATTTCGGCCATTGTCACACACTACCATGCCTGGCTGGAGATTCGCTGGCACAATACAACACGTCACTCTCCTGCTTGATGGCATTCCAGAGCTCCTGCGCTGTGTGGCTTCGATTCCCCAAAGAAATTAATTTCAATACGGCCTGTTGACGTTTGGCCACGGCTGTGCTCATATCGGTCGTAACAGGTAAGCGTTCACGGGTCCATGTGGAGGTAGACTGTGACAGCTCCTGCAGCGCTGATTCAGAGGAACTGGAGTATGAGGAGGAGTCCATGTGTACAGACTGGATTCCTGCAATCCTTGGAGTTGGCAGAACACGTATAGCGCCACTCTCGATCTGTACCCGGCTCCACAACATTTACCCAATGGGCAGTGAGGGAAAGATATCGTTCTTGTCCATGGTTACTGGTCCACACATCGGTGGTCAGGTGGACCTTGCTACTGACAGCGTTTAGTACTGCATGTTTAATTTTTCCCTCCACATGCTTTTGCAGGGCAGGGACGGCTTGCCTGCTGAAATAAAAGCGGCTGGGCACGTTGTATTGTGGGACCGCCAATGCCATGAAGTTACGGAAGGTGTCAGTCTCCACCAGCCTGAATGAGAGCATTTCAAGGGACAGTAGTTTTGCAATGCCAGCATTCAGAGCCTGTGCTCGGGGATGGTTTGCTGAGTATGGCCGCCTTTTCTCCCATGCCTGTGCTACCGATGGCTGTAGACTGGCCTGGGAGTGCGAGGATGACAGGGAACGTGGTGCTGTGGGTGGAATCACAGTGGGTCTCTGTACAACAGTGCCAGAGGTTCTTCCATGGCGATCCTGTGAGGAAGCCGAACCAGCTGTGTGTGAGCTGGAGGAAGAGGCTACAACACAAGCAGAAGAGGTGGTAAGTGGCGCTGTAGGTTGGCCTAGGTTTTCAGTGTGTGTCTTTGTAACTCCACCGCGTGCTTGGTCCGCACAGGTTTCCACATATTTGTGGTATTGAGGTTGCTGACACTTTTCCCTCTTCACTTTCTGATTACACAGCTTGCATTTGACAAAGCAAATGTCATCTGCAACTGTGTCAAAAAAGGACCAGGCACTGCAAGTCTTGGGAGCGCCCGTTTTGGGTTTTGGAAGAGGCATGCTCCTAATGGGTGCCGAAGTGGAGGCTACAGGCAACCGAGTCTGCCCCCTCCCTCTTCCTCCTTTTCTGGCCATACGGGGAATCTCTTCCTCAGAGCTGCTCCCACCACCTTCCTGTACCTCACGCCATGATGGGTCAAGGACTTCATCATCTACACTACCCTCTTCAAACGACTGCTTCTCCTGGGTAGTCTCGACAGCACGGTACGCACCAGAAAGTGGCACCTGAGTCTCATCATCAGATGCGTACTGAGGTGTGCTGACCATAGGCACTGGCCCACCCACCTCTTCAGATTCAGAGAGACAAAGCTGTTGCGCATCACTGCATACTACCTCTTCTTCAAATTCTCGAATGCTGCTTGGCTGGCCCCCTTTCCAAGCCAACAGATTCAGAGAACAGAAGTAGAGATGGCTCCTGTCCAGGGCTCTCTGACTGCCTGGGCAATTTGGCAGGTGGTGAAGAGACAGATGGTTGCTCTTCAGTGCTCTGGACCTGAGAGGATCTGGAACTAATTGAAGTCGATGCGTTAGCGGCCATCCATCCGACAGCGGCTTCAATTTGTTCGGCCCCCAGCAGTGGGGTACGGCGAGCTCCTACAAAGCTGCACATAAAGGACTGTTCCCTGGGAAAACTGGGGGATGCTGAGTCACTGGTGCCCGCAGCAGGCACAGAATCCCCACGTCCTCTCCCTGCAGAAACTCCATGCCCACGTGCCTTACTCCCTGCCTTCTTCATCTTGGTAGACTGATAAAGATAGGCAGAAAAGTACTAAGGGCTTAGTGTGCTTATTCCTGAACAGCTGCTAACAGGTATAAGAAACACTAATTTTATAAAGTGTGTGGACTTCACTTTAATATGAGCTAATGTGGCCTACACAACTGTCAAGTGGAGTGTTTGGTGAACTTTATTTACATGTTTTTTTTTAAAAAAAACAAAGGATGTGACCAAAGATGTGAAAGCGATAGTATCAAACTTTTTATAGCTATTACAATGCAAAAAGGTAACCTACAATGCAATAGATGAGGCTCCAAAAAATAGGCTAATACTAATGTGGCTGGGGCTGCAGGGCACAAGCCAGCAGAAAGGCTCGTCTATCTACTCCTATGTAGTGTTTGCAAATATTCTAGCTGGATACGGATGGAACCACACTAATAGGAGAAATCTGGAAAAATGAGCAGCACTAATGCAAAAAAGGTCTATGTATGAGGCAGTGACACACGTTGAGCGGACTACAACCGGAGGTGGCTGCAGAACACACTACAGCGTGAGCTGCACTCGCACACAGAGACCTCGCAGACAGCCGTGAACAGCGCTGCAAGGCAAAAGAAAGCTACAGAGATTGATAAAGTAGCCTGGGTAAAGCACAATATAGCAAATCGCTAGGTCACACTGTCCCTCAGAACAGCAGCATCCTATCCCTAACTGAATTCACAGCAGAGTGAACCCAAAATGGCAGCGGCAGCTTTTATAGTGCATCATGACATCATTTCAGCAGCCAATCACAGCCATGCCAGTAGTTACATGCCTAACATGCTCTAACAGGATGTGCCCACACTTCTTAGGATACTCATTGGCTGAATAAAATCAAACTGGCTCATTGCATTATGGAAACTTCCGATTCCGGTATTCGATATACTAAAAGTATCAAAACTCAATATCGGAATTCCGATACCGTGCATATCGGCCGATACCCGATATTGCTCAACACTAGCTGCCAGTCATCTTGCCAAATCACCATCCATGTGTTCGATAATCATAGGGAATGAGAAAGATTGGGAGTAGTTTGTCTGCCCTGAATCCACAAAATCAATCTATCTTGGCAGCAGGTTATTAATGATACTCTCGAAGCGTGTGACAGGCCACCTTTATTCCGGAACAATATATAAGCTTAATAGATCAAGAATAAATCATTTGTTTGTCTCTAGCTGCGCAGGATCTACAGCAGGCTGCTTCTCTCATACACAGACAGAAAAAAACAGGAAACACAGTCACATGCTTTCCCTGTGTGAGCCTCAGGGAGTTTTTTCTTTCTAACTTTATAAACTAGACACAAATCTAGCAGCTCAAACACTCAGACAGGAATGGAGTTGCTGCATCAAACATATTCCAACACCCCCACTCAACCACTACTTATCCTGTTATTCCCATTGTGGTTCTGAAGTTCACAAACTTGACTCTTAATAATGGCTTTGTCATGCCATCAGCTATCGTCTTGTTTAACTCGCAATAAACTCAAGTACACCACTTTCCACTAAGTCACACAAGTGGTGATGTTTTACATCAATGTGCTCAGTACTTGCACTAATCTCACTGCTGGCAAGTTTAATGCATCCTTGGTTGTCCTCATAGATAACTGTTGGTTGAGCTAATGGCTTGCCGAAATCTTCCAAAAGTTCTCAACCAAATTATTTCTTGACTTGCATAAGCAGCACACATATATTCTTCTGTAGAAGATAACGTGACTGACACTTGTTTTCTGCTGGACCAAGAAATTGAATTTTCTCCTAACAAGTAACCACTCGTTGATTTCCGATCACTTGAATCTCCAAACCAATCTGCATCCACAACCTTTGAGAGTGACATCTCCTGATGCAGATATTTTAAGATTTAGAATTTGAGTTTCTTTAAGATACTGAAGAATTCACTTAATTGCATTCCAGTCTATTGGCGTGCAGAGAATTCCAACTGTGGCTGTGATATCCAGACAAGTTGTGGTTGCTGTGTACAGAAGCGCCCCCACTGCTCGCCTGTAACTCTCATTGATGGGTAGCAGATCTTCTCCTTCCAACTTTAAGTAGGACGGATCCATTAGTGTTGACGCAACTTTGGCTTCTGACATTCCAAACTGGTTTAGGCTTGCAGAAATATTAGGACTTTGGTTGAGAAGAAAACTCCCATCTTCATCTCTCTGGATTTGGATTCCCAAATAGGTCACATATCCAAGGTCTTTTAGTCATAAAGTGCTGGTTGAGAATTTTTCCTAGCATTGCAATTTCTTTTTCATCTTGATGACACATGATTACATCGTCTACATATAGGAGAACATACATCCACTCCTTTGCTACATTTTTCGTATACAAACATGGATCAGCTTGAGATCTTTTAAGTCCTTCATCCATCGAAACTGTGTTCATTATCGAGTTCCAAGTTCTTGCCGACTGCTTAAGTCCACTTAGAGATTTTTGGATTTTACAAACAAGGTGCTCTTCACTCTCTTTAATATATCCCTTGGGTTGGCTCATGTACAACTCTTCTTCAATGTCACCATGTAGGGAAGGCCGTTTTGATGTCAAAATGTCTCACTGTCATTTGTTGAACTGCAGCTATGGACATTAACACCTTCCTGACATCTGACGTACTATCCTGTCCAGGGGACCCGGGCCCCTATGCCCAGCGTCGGACTGGAACACCTTGGGCCCACCAGAGAAAATCATTCTTGGGGCCCACTATGTAGCTGCATAGAGTTAAATACCAGACCACCAATTATGCGGTAAAACACGCTAATATCCGGGTATAATATAAGGTTGTACATGTCTTAATTATGTAGCAGGAGTTGGGGTAGCCCCCTCATAGAATATAAAGCAGCCCCCTCACATAGTATAATGCAGCCATCTCATAGAATATAATGCAGCCATCTCATAGAATATAATACTGCCCCCCTCATAGGGTATAATACTGCCCCCCTCATAGGGTATAATGCACCCCCTCATAGGGTATAATGCACCCCCTCATAGGGTATAATGCACCCCCTCATAGGGTATAATACTGCCCCCCTCATAGGTCATAGGGTATAATGCACCCCCTCATAGGGTATAATACTGCCCCCCTCATAGGGTATAATACTGCCCCCCTCATAGGGAATAATACTGCCCCCCTCATAGGGAATAATACTGCCCCCCTCATAGGGAATAATACTGCCCCCCTCATAGGGAATAATGCACCCCCTCATAGGGAATAATGCACCCCCTCATAGGGAATAATGCTGCCCTCCTCATAGGGAATAATGCTGCCCTCCTCATAGGGTATAATGCTGCCTCCTCATAGGGTATAATGCTGCCTCCTCATAGGGTATAATGCTGCCTCCTCATAGGGTATAATGCTGCCTCCTCATAGGGTATAATGCTGCCCCCCTCATAGGGTATAATGCTGCCCCCCTCATAGGGTATAATGCTGCCCCCCTCATAGGGTATAATACTGCCCCCCTCATAGGGTATAATGCTATATATATATATATAGATATAGAGTTAGATAGATATAGATAGAAAGATAGATGTAGAAATAGATAGATATAGAGATAGATAGTAGATAATGGATAGAAAGTAGATAATGGATAGATATAGATAGAAAGATTCATAGAGATAGATAGAGATAGATATAAAGATAGATATAGAAAGAAATATAGATAGATAGATAGATCGATAGGTAGATAGATATAGAGATAGATAGAAAATAGATAATGGATAGATATAGAGATAGATAGCTATAGATATAAAGATATATAGATAGATATATAGATAGAGATAGATAATAGAGATATACAGAAATAATAATAATAATAATAATAATAATAATAATAATAATAATATAGACATATATAGATAGATATAGAGATAAATATATATAGATAGATGGCTATAAATAAAAATAAATATATAGATATATATAGAGATAGATAGATATAGAGATAATAGATATAGAGATAGATAGATAGATAGATAGATATAGAGATAGATATAGAGACAGACAGATATAGAAAGATAGATATAGAGATAGATATAGAGATAATAGCTAGATATAGAGATATATATAGAGATAGATAGATATAGAGTTAGAAAGATAGATAGAGATAGATAGATAGATAGATAGATAGATAGATAGATATAGATAATAGAGATAATAGATATAATAGATAGATCTAGAGATAGATCTAGAGATAGATGGATAGATCAATAGATAGATAGATAAAGAGAGAGATGGAGATCGAGATAGAGATAGATATAGAGATATAGAGATAGATATAGAGATATAGTGTTAGATAGAAAGATAGATATAGAGATAGATATAGAGATAGATATGGATATAGAGATAACAGATATAGAGATAGATAGATATAGAGATAGATAGATATAGAGATAATATATAGATAGATATAGAGATAATATATAGATAGCTATAGAGAGAGAGATAGATATAGAGAGAAACAGATATAGATAGAGATAGATATAGAGATAGATAGGTAGATAGATATAGAGATAACAGATAGATATAGAGATAGATAGATATAGATATAAAGATAATAGATAGATATAGAGATAGATAGATATAGATATAAAGATAGATAGAGACAGAGAGAGCGGTAGATAGAGAGAGAGATAGATATAGAGAGAGATAGATACAGAGAACGATAAATAGATATAGATATAGATAATAGATAGAGATAGATAAAGATAGATAATAAATATAGAGATAACAGATAGATAGAGATAGAGTACGATAGAAAGATATAGAGATAGGTAGATATAGATAATAGAGATAGCTAGATAGATAGACATAATAGATAGATATAGATATAGATAGATATAGAGATAGATAGAAAGATAGATATAGAGATAGATGTAGAGATAGAAAGATAGATATAGAGATAGAGCGATAGATAGAGATAGATATATATATATATAATAGATAGAGATAAATAGATAGATAGATAGATATAGAGATAGATATAGAGATAGAAAGATAGATAGATATACAGAGAGATAGAGATAAATAGATAGATAGATAGAGAGAGAGATATAGAGAAATAGATATAGAGATAATAGATATATATAGAGATAGATAGATATAGATATAGAGAGAGATAGATACAGAGAAAAGATATAGAGATAAATAGAGAAAGATAGATAGATATATAGATATAGAGATAGAAAGATAGATAGATATACAGAGAGATAGATATAGAGATAGATAGATAGCTATAGAGATAGATATAGAGAGAAATAGATATAGATATAGAGATAGATAGAGATAGATATATAGATATAGATATAAAGATAGATATAGATATAGAGCGATAGATAGCGAGAGATATAGATATAGAGATAGATAGATACAGAGAAAAGATATAGAGATAGATAACGGATAGATAAATAGATAGATAGGTATAGAGATAGATATAGATATTAGATAGAGA
Organism: Dendrobates tinctorius; assembly: GCF_039654945.1. NCBI lineage: Eukaryota > Metazoa > Chordata > Amphibia > Anura > Dendrobatidae > Dendrobates > Dendrobates tinctorius. The sequence continues at coordinate 6,368,966 of NW_027361788.1, read as the reverse complement.
TATATATAGATAAAGATAGATAGATATAGATGGTAGCTAGATAGATAATAAATATAGAGATAATAGATATAGAGATAGATAGAGTAAGATAGATAGATATAGAGATAGATAGATAGACATAATAGATATAGAGATATATATAGAAAGATATAGAGATAGATATAGAGATAGATGTAGAGATAGAAAGATAGACATAAAGATAGAGCGATAGATAGAGATAGATATAGATAATAGATAGAGATAGATATAGAGATAGATAGATATAGATAATAGATAGAGATAGGAAGATAGATATAAGAGAGATAGAGAGATAGATATATAGAGATAGATAGATAGAGAGAGAGAGAGAGAGAGAGAGAGAGATATAAAAACAAAACACAATACTCACCTCTCCTCCTCGCTCCCACGCTGATCCCGGCTTCAGTGTCAGGAGCTGCCCCCTCTGCCAGACACACAGCGGGTGCGCGATGTAGTGACGTCATCGCGCACTGGCTGTGAGTCAGGAGCAGAGAGGACTGAGGGCGGCGCCGGCCCTGATGCAGAGCGGCTTACTGGGCTGGGGGCGGGGCCTCTGGGGGTGGAGACCTGAAATGATATTCACTGCTTCTTAGTGAATATTCATTTCTCTTTAGCAGCGGGGACAGGAGCTCCTGCCTCCCGACACCCGCTGCTACTCCGCTGGCAGGGGCCCCCATAGCAGCTGCATGGTGTGCGACACACCACTGGCTGGGGGCCCCTGGAGCAGCGGGGGCCCTAGGCAACTGCTGGCCCTGTATGCCAGCAGGTGCCAGGGCCCACCAGATGCCAGGGCCCACCGGACAATCCTCCGGTTCTCCGGTGGGCCAGTCCGACGCTGCCTATGCCCATGGACGGGGGGAGCGCCGCTGATCGTGACTGGGTGTCAGCTGATTATCACAGCTGACACCCTGCACTATGTGTCAGGGGCGGTCACGGACCGCCCCCGGCACGTTAACCCCTGGAACACTGCATTCAAACACAATCGCAGTGTACCGGGGGTTTAGGGAAGCATCGGCAGGGAGGGAGCTCCCTCCGTGCTTCCCTGAGACCCCCGCAGCAGCGCGATGTGCAGCGCTGCTGCGGGGGCCTCCTTCCCTGCAGATCCCCGGATCCAATATGGGGGTGGGGACCTTCGGGGGCCTGCAGGAAGCCGGCATGAGGAAGCCTTCTGCAGTGCCTGTGTCAGATCGCTGATCTGTCACAGCGATCTCACACATGATAGTGATGTCCCCCCTGTGACAGTGTAATAAAAAAAAGGAAAAATTTATAAAAAAAAAAAAAAAAAACAAACACACACAATAAGTACACATATTTAGTATTGCCGCATCCGTAACAACTCACCCTATAAAACTGTCCCATTAGTTAACCCCTTTAGCAAACCCCTTAAAAATAAAAAAAAACAAAACAATAAATAATGCTTTATTATCATACCGCCGAACAAAAAGTGCAATAACACGCAATCAAAAAGACAGAAGCACGTTTTTATCCAGGTATAATGCCATCTCATTAGTTATTTTACTACTACTTCTTTGCACTAAATACTTATTAGAGCCCCTGACCTAGTGTATTGCCGCATGTTTCTTAAGTGCCTCTGATTTTTTGCACTGCAGCACTTTTTTTTTTTACTATTTACCTTTGCACTGCAGCACTTTCCATTATCATTTAATGGTTATCAGTATTTGCATATAAGTGTCTCTGATTCATTGCACTGCTGCACTTTTTTCACTGCAGCACTTTCCTTATTTGTATACCAGTACTTTTGCACTGCAGCACTTTTTATTGCGTCATGAATTTTATGCATATTAGTATAAGAGTTTCTGATTTATTGCTTTGCTGCACTTCTTTTTACTACAATACCAGTACCTTAGCACTGCAGCATTTTTTATGTTATGAATTTTATGGTTATTAGTATATGCATTTTTTTCAAACACTTTACATTGCACCGCACTTTGTATGGTTTTTATAAAACAAAGGTTTTGGTACTGTTGCACAGGATTTATTAACTTCCTGCACTATAGCACCTTATTTATTAATATTAATTTTGATATATTTTACCACATTTATTTATACTGATTTATCATTGAATTTTGTAACAATTTTGATATATGCTTAAAAAAAATTTTGGGTCACAATTTTAGTGCTATGCATGAAATTATAAAAATGGACTATGGGCTATATATTTGGATGGGCTATGTACTTTGATATTTAAATATATAATTTATTTGCATAACTTATGATATATTGCTATTCTAAACGTGCTCCTTTTCAGCTATTTTTGCTATTTTTAATTTTATATTTTGTAATCTAAGTAAATTGACAAATACATTTTGTATACTACTTTTTCTATGGTCTTTAAATGCACAGTTTTTTATAGGATCTTAAGTTCCTTGGGGGGGGTCTAGTTTCCCAATTGGTGTCATTTGTGGGGGGTTTCCACTGTTTTGGCACATCAGGGGCTTTCCAAACGCGACATGGCGTCCGATCTCAATTCCAGCCATAAAAGTCAAATGGCGCTGCTTCCCTTCTGATCTCTGCCATGTGCCCAAATAGTGTTTTACCCCCACATATGGGGTATCAGCATACTCAGGACAAATTGCACAATGACTTTTAGGGTCCTGTTACTCTTGAGAAAATAAAAATTGGGGGTGAAAAGATCATTTTTGTGGAAAAAATATATTTTAATTGTACGGCTGTACGTTATAAACTTCTGTGAAGTCCTTGTGGGCTCAAAGTTGTCACCACATATCTAGATAAGTTCCTTGGGGGGGAGTCTAGTTTCCAAAATTGGGTCACTTGTGGGGAGTTTTCACTGTTTAGGCACATCAGGGGCTCTCCAAACGTGACATGGCTTCCGAACTGAATTCTAGCCAATTTTGCATTGAAAAGTCAAACAGCGCTCCTTCCCTTCTGAGCTCTGCCATGCGCCGAAACAGTGGTTCCCCCCACATATCAGGTATCAGCATACTCAGGACAAATTGCACAATAACTTTTGCTGTCCAATTTCTCCTGTTAGCCTTGGTAAAATAAAAAAAATTTAACCTGATTTAATTTTTGTGAAAAAAATTTAAATGTTAATTTTTTTTTTTTTAAAACATTAAAAAAAATTTGTGAAGCACCTGAAGGGTTAATAAACTTCTTGAATGTGGGTTTGAGCACCTTGAGGGGTGCAGTTTATAGAATTCTGTCACTTTTGGGTATTTTCTATCGTACAGACCCCTCAAAGTGACTTCAAATGTGATGTGGTCCGTAAAATAAAATGGTGTTGCAAAAATGAAGAATCTTTTAACTTATAACTAGTGTTGAGCATTCCGATACCGCAAGTATCGGGTATCGGCCGATACTTGCTGTATCGGAATTCCGATACCGACTTCCGATATTTTTTCAATATCGGAATTCGGCATCGGAATCGGAAGTTCAGTTGATTGACGGCCTGACGTCATCATGATGCGCGGTGTGTGCGCATCATGATGCGCCGTCATTTCGGGCCTTCCGGGGGTCTCTGCCGGCCTGCCGGGGGGCTGTGCCGGCCTGCCGGGGGGCTGTGTGGACTGCCCGGGGTCTGTACCGGCCTGCCGGGGGGCTGTGCCGGCCTGCCGGTGGTCTGTGCACCCTGTGGGGGTCTGTACCGGCCTGCCGGGGGGCTGTGCCGGCCTGCCGGGGGGCTGTGCCGGCCTGCCGGGGGGCTGTGCTGATGTCCGGGGGTCTGTGCAAGCATCGTCCGATGGGACTACAAGTCCCATCGGGCGATGCCTGCTACCATGACAGTGATTGACACATTAGCCAATGATGGGACAGTAGTAGTCCCATCATCCGGCTAATGTGTTAAATGTTAAAAAAAAAAAAAAAAAAAAAATACTACATACATACTACATGCATGCTACATACATACTACATGCTACATACATACTACATATATACTACATACATACTACATACATGCTACATACATACTACATGCATGCTACATACATACTACATGCATGCTACATACATACTACATACATACTACATGCATGCTACATACATACTACATATATACTACATACATACTGCATGCTACATACATACTACATACATACTACATACATACTACATGCATGCTACATACATACTACATATATACTACATGCATGCTACATACATACTACATGCTACATACATGCTACATATATACTACATACATACTACATACATGCTACATACATACTGCATGCTACATACATACTACATACATACTACATACATGCTACATGCATGCTACATACATACTACATGCTACATACATACCACATACATACATACTACATACTACATATATACTACATGCATGCTACATACATACTACATGCTACATACATACCACATACATACTACATACATACTACATACATACTACATGCTACATACATACTACATATATACTACATGCATGCTACATACATACTACATGCTACATACATACCACATACATACTACATACATACTACATACATACTACATACATACTACATACATACTACATACATACCACATACATACCACATACATACTACATGCATGCTACATACATACTACATATATACTACATGCATGCTACATACATACTACATGCATGCTACATACATACTACATACATACTACATGCTACATACATACCACATATATACTACATACATACAATACATTCATACAATACATACATAGACATACAGTACATATAACAGAGTAACATACTTACCAATACTTGTCACATTGTTCCCCGAAGCCATTGTCTTTTCCGGAATAAATATTAACATAACAAACCACAAAAATACTCACCCACGATCCGAAGCAGTCCACGAGTGTGTCCCACGACGATCTTGGGTAGAGAACTGCAGCATCAGATGATGCTGCCGTTCTCTACGGGCTGCAGGAATCCAATGACGGAAGGTAGGTATCCTTCCGCACTGTATTCCTCCGCCACTTAAAAAAAAAAAAGTCCCTAGTCTCACTTTATGCCATTGCTGCGTGGGAATTTTCTAATGGCTAATGTGTCAATCACTGTCATGGTAGCAGGCATCGCCCGATGGGACTTGTAGTCCCATCGGACGATGCCTGCACAGACCCCCGGAGCCTGCACAGCCCCCCGGCAGGCCGGCACAGCCCCCCGGCAGGCCGGCACAGCCCCCCGGAGCCTGCACAGACCACCGGCAGGCCGGCACAGACCACCGGAGCCTGCACAGACCCCCTGGCAGGCCGGCACAGCCCCCCGAAAGGCCCGTACAGACCCCAGAGAGGCTGTACAAGGGCAGGAAAGGGTTTTTCTTATTCCGATACCGGAAGTCCCATAGACTTGAATGGGACTTCCGGTATCGGAATCGGCGATACCGATACTTTTTTTAAAGATCGGCCGATACCATCCGATACGATACTTTGAAGTATCGGACGGTATCGCTCAACTCTACTTATAACTTCCTAACAAAAAAAAATTTTGGTTCCAAAATTGTGCTGATGTAAAGTAAACATGTGGGAAATGTTACTTAATTTTTTTGTGTGCCATATCTCTGTGATTTAAGGGCATAAAAAATTCAAAGTTGGAAAATTGCGAAATTTTCAAAATGTTCGCCAAATTTCCGTTTTTTTCACAAATAAACCCAAGTTATTTGAATGAAATTTTACCACTAACATGAAGTACAATATGTCACGAGAAAATGTCAGAATCATCGGGATCCATGGAAGCGTTTCAGAGTTATTACCTCATAAAGGGACAGTGGTCAGAATTGTAAAAATTGGCCCGGTCATGAACGTGCAAACCACCCTTGGGGGTAAAGGGGTTAAAGTTCTGAATGTGGTTTGCTTCACAACTGGAAAAAAATCTAACTTACTGTTAACTGGATTTTACAGAGCCCATGACAGCACCACCTGAGAGAGGATATCTGCCCACCAGGACAGGAAACATACTGAATAAAAGGCGGTACCTCTCCTCCATATCAGTTTGGTTTCAGATCATGAGAGGACCTCCAGACAGTTAGTAGCATAACCATCACCAAATACATTTTTCTTAACATCCTTAATAGTGCACACCACAAGTGACAAAGCGGGGGAGGGAATATAAGGATGCTGTCATGGGCTCTGTAAAATCCCATTAACAGTAAGTAACTTAGAGTTTTCCCCCCTCTCCCATGACAGCACCACCTGAGAGATTTATATAGATTAAAACACCCTAGGGAGGGATCACTGCTTTTAACTCCTTCCTGCCGAAGGACAGGTCAACAGAGGACGACAGTTTGAGGCAATAATGTCTATAGAAGGTAGAAGGGGAAGACCATGTGGCCGCCTTACATATTTCCTCGATGGGCACTTCCTCTCTCTCGGCCCAGGAGATCACCACAGCCCTGGTGGAACGTGCTCTTAGATTTCCAGGAACTGGTCTACCAATAGAGGTGTAGGTCAACCTAATGGCATCCCTTATCCATCTAGCTATAATACCCCTTGTAACACTACACCCTTTTCGGTTTCCATGAAGAGATACAAACAAGGTCTCATATCCTTTCTACATTGCCTAGTTCTGTATAGGTACAGTATCAGGGCCCTCCTGACGTCTAATGTGTGAAGCCTGTGTTCTTCTGCAGTCTTTGGGTCACTGAAGGAGGGAAGAACAACCTCCTGACTCCAATGAAATTTGGGTGATACGCTGCATCAGGTCTCAACATCACCCTATCCTCCAATACTGGCATGAAAGGATGATTAATAGATAGGGCCTGCAAATCAGTAACCCTACGCGCTGATGTTAGGGCTACAAGAATTACCATCTTTAGCACTAGTATCTTCTCTGGTACCTCATGTATGGGTTCAAAGGGTGATTTTGTTAAGGCTTCCAAGACGAAGTTCAAATCCCAAGGAGGCATTTTTGGGGCTGGCACCGGTCTAGACCTCTGACATGCTTTAATGAACCTGACCACCCGCCTATCTGGCGCCTGGTTATAGTTGTAAATAGCCACTAAGGCAGATACCTGCACCTTAAGGGTGCTGGTGGTCAGGCCCATCTTCATACCCCTTTGAAGAAATTCTAGGATATCTCTGATTGGGACCATACCCCCCCAACTGTCCTGAGAAAGCCAGAAATTTTGCCCATATTCTACCATAGACCTTCTTTGTTATGGGCTTTCTACTCTGCGTCAGAGTAGCTACCAAGGCTGGAGAAAACCCCTTCTGCATTAGCAGCGTCCTCAAAATCCAGGCCATCAAATGAAGACCCGTAATCTGAGGATTTAACACTGGGCCCTGCCTGAGGAGACCTGGAACATCCAGGAGAACCCAGGGATATGCCAAGGACATTTCTTCATCCTAGAGAACCATGGTCTCTTGGGCCAAAAGGGTGCAATGAGGATGACAGCCGCCGTCTCCTCCAGAATCTTCCTCAGCACTGTTGGGATCAACATTGAGGAAACACATAGGCTAGTCGGAAATCCCAAGGAATCTGTAGTGCATCTACTGCGTATGGCTTTTCTCTTGGGTTTAAAGGAACAGAATCTCCTTGTTTCTGTTGGCAACTAGGTGTCTCTCTGGATGCCCCCAAAGATTCACAATCTGCTGAAATATAGATGGATCTAGCTCCCATTCCCCCTGTCTCAAAGTTGTCCGGCTGAGGATCTAGCCACCAGGTCATAGAGTTTGCTTTCCCAAGAAGTGGTAATCTTCCCCGCTAGAGATGACCAGACAGCCCATTTTAAAGGTCATGTGTTCATATGTATTTACATTTTGCATACACATTCACTTTTTCAGCTCAGACCTAGTTTATCATTTAGTTCAATGTGCATTCTGTGCATAAATGGGTGTGACCGCCCTGTTTCTGAGTTGGAAAATCCATCCTGTCTGGCCTATGCTATTACTGGTGGTTCAGTCCCTCTGTCCTTGTTCACATTTACATCACTTGACAAGTGGAAAGGTTTTAAATACAAAGAGTTAGGACTGTCCCACAAGGGTTGCCTGGCTTGATGTGGCGGGATGGCTTGTACATTATTTTGATTAAAATTATGTTAACTAAATACCCTTATTATTACTACCACCTTCATGAACTTTTTGCAATTTATTTTTTAGGATATTTGTTTTGTGTTTTGTTTTTGTTTTTTTCTAGATGACCAGGCAGCCTATTTTCCCCCCTCTAGGATACACCAAGGTTACTTACCGGTAGCCGGTTTTTCCGGAGCCCATGACGGCACACGAGAGTGGGATCTGCCCAGTCAGGACAGGAACCCTACTGAAGATAAAAGGGGCGGTACCTCTCCCTCGCTTCAGTTGGTTTACAGAGCATGAGAGGCCCCCCGGGTTAGTACACATGGTAAAACTATCACCACATTATATCTAACTAAAAAAAAAAAAAAAAAAACTATAGTGCACACCAAAGGAGTGAAAAGGGGGGGGGGAATATACAGGTGCCGTCATGGGCTCCGGAAAAACCGGCTACCGGTAAGTAACCTTGGTGTTTTCCCGTCTCCCATGACGGCACACAGACTTTTGTAGAATAAGACACCTTAGGGAGGGACCACCGCTTGAAGCACCCTTCTACCAAAGGTTAGGTCAATAGAGGAAGATAGATCAAGTCAGTAGTGCTTAAAAAAGGTTGAAGGTGAGGAGCAAGTAGCGGCTATACAAATCTGCTTAAATCGATACCTCAGCATTCTCTGCCCAGGAGGTAGCCACGGCTCTGGTGGAGTGAGCCTTGATGCCTTCTGGAACCGGAGCGCCACTTGCGGAGTAGGATAACATAATGGCCTCCCTGATCCATCTGGCAATGGTACTCTTAGCTACCCCATGCCCTTTTCTACTACCCTGAAAGGCTACAAAAAGGGACTGATCTTTCCTCCACTGACTAGTTACTGACATATATTGTACTATGGCTCTTCTTACATCTAATGTATGGAACTTTTGCTCCCCAGGGTTTCTAGGATTGTTACAGAAAGATGGCAAGGAGATCTCCTGAGTGCTATGAAACTTTTGGACTACCTTGGGGAGATAGGCCGGGTCTGGTCTTAGAATCACTCAGTCATCCAAGATCTGTGTATATGGAGGACATATAGATAGAGCTTGTAGGTCGCTCACTCTTCTGGCTGATGTTAAGGCTACCAGTAAGACAGTTTTAAGTGTAAGTAGCTTTGGTGACAGCTCTAGTAGTGGTTCAAAGGGATCTTTGGTTAAGGCCTCTAAGACTAGGTTGAGGTCCCAGGGTGGTATCTTTGTGATAATGACCGGCCTTGACCTGCCACAGGACTTTATGAATCGGAACACCCACCTATTGGCTGCTAAGTTGCAATTATATAGGGCCCCCAAAGCTGAGACTTGGACTTTGAGTGTGTTAGTGGCCAACCCCAGTTGCAGCCCCGACTGTAAGAATTCTAGGATGGGTCCCACTGGTGCTACATCCCCCAAGGGTTCCCCCAGGAAGTCTAGGAACTTTTTCCACGTTCTACCGTAGATTTGGGATGTTATAGGTTTCCTACTTTTCAACAGGGTGGAGACTAACCCTGGAGAGAATCCCTGGCGACTCAGTAGCGCCCTCTCAAATTCCAGGCTGCTAGATGGAAGCCTTTCACCTGAGAGTGGACCACTGGTCCCTGGGAAAGCAAGTCTGGAATCTCCGGTAATATCCATGGATCTGTCACCGACATGAGTCTCAGAAGGGAGATCCAAGGCCTCCTCGGCCAAAACGGAGCTATAAGAATTATTCTCGCTCGATCCTCCCTGATTTTCCTGACCACTACTGGGATCATTGTTATTGGGGGAAATGCATAGGCCAGGATGAACTTCCAGGGTATTCGTAGGGCATCTACTGCGCAGGGGTTTTCCCATGGATTTAGTGAGCAGAACTTCCTGACCTTCCGGTTGTGTGCGGTAGCGAACAGGTCTATTTTTGGTTTGCCCCAGGCCTGAACTATTTGTTGGAAGACTTGGGGGTTTAGGGGACCATTCCCCTTGTCTTAGGTGCCTGCGACTCAGGAAGTCTGCCTGTATATTTTCTACCCCCTTTATGTGCAGTGCTGTGATGGATAACATATGTTGTTCTGCTAGCTGGAAGAGTAGATCCGATATTTGCATGAGGCCCTGAGATCTCATTCCCCCCTGGTGATTGATGTAGGCTACTACTGCCTGATTGTCCGTCATGACTCGGGTGAGGCGGCCCCGAAGTAAAGGAAGGAAATGTTTCACGACTTTTTCCACTGCCCATAGTTTTTACATTTGAACCGTGATCCTTTTCTAGCGAGGACCAGGTCCCCTGTATTAGTGGGATCTCAGGTGTGCTCCCCATCCTGTGGCACTCGGGTCTGTTGTAATGATGTCCTCGACTGGTTTTTGCCACAGGACACCAGCTGTTAGATTCTTTTCTACAGTCCACCAGAGCAGGGAATCTCTTACAGCCACTGAGAGACATAGTTTGCCTTCTAAATGTCCTTATAATTGTTTCTGTGCTGACAGAACTTCCCACTGTAGTTGCCTTAAGTGGTACTGCGCCCATGCTACTGCGGGTATGCATGATGCCAACGAGCCTAAAAGGGGCATCGCGTTCCTCAGTGTCATATTTGGTCTTTGTATTGCTGTGCGAGCTAGGCCTCTTATCTTGGTCACTTTGCTCTCTGGTAGGAGGCAGAGTTGTTGCTCGGAGTCCAATATCAACCCTAGGAAGGATTGCTTTTTTACTGGGGTTATGCTTGACTTGGGGATGCTTACTATCCATCCTAGTCCTACTAGAATTGCTATCACTTCCTTCACTTGATGTGCGCAGTGGGACTCCGACCTCCCTATTACAAGAAAATCATCTAGGTATGGGACGATCACCATGTCCCTGGAACGAAGAAAAGACATTACTACTTCGGCCATCACTTTGGTGAATACTCTGAGGGCTGTAGACAAGCCAAACAGAAGGGCTGCGTATTGGTAGTGTTTCACCTGCCCCTGGACATCGAGCACTACTCTCAAATATTTTTGATACTCCCGATGAATTGGGATGTGATAGTAGGCATCTTTTAAGTCTATCACTGCCATGAGGCAATGCTGGAACAGGATCTTTGTGGCCGTGTTGATTGACTCCATTTTGAAGGAGCAATTGTCTACCCACTGAGTCTCCTCAGGTTGACAATGGTTCTCGAAGAGCCGTCTGATTTTTGTATTAAGAAGAGGGGGGAGTAGAACCCCCTTCCTTCTTCTTGCACTGGGACTTCCTGTAGGGCTTGCTATTTCACTAGTCCCAAGACTTCCATCTCCAGGGCCAGCTGTTGCTCTTGGGCTTTCCTTCTGGGTGTCATTATGAAGGTATGCCTGGGCGGACGGATGAATTTTATTTATAAACCGTCCTTTATTATGTTTAGGACCCATGTACTGGGGGAGATATTTGCCCAGGCGGAAAGGAAGAGAGAAAGCCTTCCCCCTACCTCCGGCCAGATGTCATTGGGGAGATTTTTTTGGAGGAAGTGGAGGGCCCTTTAAACATATAGCCCGATCCTCTTCTTTCTATCTCCCGGGGGATGACCCCTGTTAAACTTCCTCCAAAAGGGCTACTTTTTAGGTTCTCCCAGAAGTCGGGGAAAGCTTTTCTTCCTATCCCCCGCATGTTCCTAAATCTCTTCTAGTTTTTTTTCCAAAGAGGAATTGGCCATCGCATGGAATGGAACATAACCTATGTTTTGATGGTAAATCTCCGGGACACCCTTTAAGCCACAGGGCTCGTCATGCTGCATTTGACAGGCTTGTTGCTCTGGCTGTCAATCTTGCGGAATCTGCAGAGGAATCCGCTAGGAAAGCCGCTGCTCCGTGAACCAGTGTCAGATTAGACAGAATTTCGTCCCTAGGAACTCTATCCCTGATCTGGTCTTCTATTTGTTGCAGCCAGACCATGAGGGCACGAGCGGTATAGGTACCAGCTATCGCTGGCTTTAATCCACCTGCCGAAGCTTCCCAGATATGTTTTAAGAAACCATCTGCTTTTTTATTAAGGATTTGGCTATGGCCCCATCAATTTTTGGGACTTTTTCTCATGTCTCTGAATCCTTTTGTTCAAAAGGGTACCTTCTTTTTGATGTAGAAGGCAAGCCCCCTGACCTCAGGTTTTTTCCATTCCCTGTCAATTAGGGCCTTTATTTTATCATTTACAGGGAAGGTGTGTTATTTCCTTTCCTCCAATGATTTAGGAGTCTTTTCCTCCTTAAAGCCCATTGTAGCCCTAATAGCTTTGACCAGCTTTTCCACATCCTCTGTTGGGAAACATGGACGGCCGCCTATATCGCTGTCCGAGGATTCTGAGGACTGAGTAGAGGAAGAGGAGGTGGAGGGGGACAAGGATCTTTCCCGCCCCTTCTGCCCTGGCAAGGCCTCTGAATCAGAGTCCCTTCTATGACCTCGTTTATCCTTTTTAAGGGCTGCCTTTAGGGAACCTTTCAACTCATGCTGTATTAACGCCTTAAGGCTGGTTACCAAATCAGGGGTTTCCTCCTGTATAGTTTTATTTATACAGTCAGCGCGGAGGTCTTTCTGCCACTGATCTGCCAGCGGGTGTTTGCATAGGGCGCATTCTCTATTTTTGGTTTTGCTGCTGGCCTTCCTTGACCCCTAGTGATCAAACAGAGAAAAAAGGAACCCTGTTACCATAAGAGTGACATTCACGTAGATCACTCACCACCGCTGTCAATCAGGGGTACTGATCTCGGAGGCTCCTCAGATGCACTCGTGACGTTTCTTCTGGACGTCTCAGAGTCATGCCGGTCGCGTTTACGACTGCCGCTCCCACCACTCGAGCGGCTGCTCCTGGTATGCTGGCGGCCCGGCCTGGCATCTGGTGAAAGCTCTTGCTGCTGCTCATCTTGCCCCACTTCCATCATGAAGCCTTGGGCATGAGTGCGTCTTCTGTGGTCATCCCCCTTATGTAAGGGAGATCCACTGCACACTCTGCCTCCTCCGGTTACCCCCACAGCCCCTCCCCCCCTGCCATGCTGCCGGGATCTTATCTTGCCTGCCGGCATTTTTTCTTATGGGCGCCGCCATCTTGGATCCTGGCGCCGCCTCCCGACGTCACACGGGCACGCCCCTTCCCAGCGTGCTCTGCGTTTGACGTCAGAGGGGTGCGACCCGGAAGCGGCCTGCAGCTTTCTCTGTGCTCCAGGATGTGGCAGAGGGGGAGAGGGCGGCGCGGCAGCCACGGTAGAGCCCCAGGACCCCAGGCCATGCTGCTTCTGCGCCCACTCGGACGCCAAGCCCCCGGGGATGGCGCTTCCCTCTCCCAACGCACGGCGCCCAGGACCCCGCCTGTTCTTCCACGCCGGCATGAGAGAGGGGCAGGTACGTGATCTTCAGTACACGGGTCCCTGTCAGGACAGGAAACCCAACTGAAGCGAGGGAGAGGTACTGCCCCTTTTATCTTCAGTAGGGTTCCTGTCCTGACTGGGCGGATCCCCTCTCTCATGTGTGTCGTCATGGGAGACGGGAAAATCATGCTGCAATGCCCTGGAATGACATTGTGCCCACTGCACTGCTGGAATGCATGACGTCATTGATCCTAGAAGAGACCTGGCCTTCCTCAGGGTCTTGATCGGGTTGTACAGGACTGCTGACACTAGGGCTATGATATTTTCCTTATCCTCTGGTAGGAGATAAATCTGTTTCTCTGAGTCTATAATAAGCCCCAAGAAGGATTGAGCCTTCAGTGGCTGCAGCCTCGATTTTTCCATATTCATCATCCAGCCTAGATTGGACATAGCGTTTCGGATGAAGTTTAGTTGAGCCATGCATCCGTGTTGCATCCGGCTGACCACTAAGAAGTCATCCAAATATGGTACTACTAGAAAACTCCTTTCCCATAAGTGTGCCATCACCTCCAGGATAATTTTGATAAGACCCTTGGGGCCATGGAGAGACCAAAAGGTAACGCTCTGTACTTAAAATATCTGAAATGTCCTCCTACATACACCACTACCCTTAGGAACTGCTGGTCTTCCCGGTGGATGGGGATGAGATAATCTGTCCTTTAGGTCTTAATCACAACAGCCCGGGAATAGGATCTTCATTGCTGTTTTTATGGACTCCATCTTGAATGGTCTGTAAACAAGGAACCTGTTGAGGCCTCTCAGATTGATGATATGTCTGGTTTCTATATCAGAAAGAGGGGAGAATAAAATTCCCTCCCCTGCTGCTGAACGGACACCTCCACTAGCATTCTTTTTTGAAGCAAGGTTAGCACCTCTGCTTCTAGGGCCTGTTCCTTCCAGGATCCTGAAGCTGTGCCCAGGGACAGATGCAAACTCTAGCTTCTGTCCTGATTTTATTATCTTGAGGACCCAGGAATTGGCTGAGATCTTCTCCCAGGCAGTTCGGAAGTGGGACAGCCTTCCTCCCACCTGGGATGGCCTGTCACTTGGAGGATTTTTGGTTCCTTGATGAAGAACCCCCAAACATGAAACTTTTGGTCTTTGGCTTATCTCTCCAGTCATCCTGTTCTTTGGTTGGTCTACTCCTGCTATATCTCCCCTCAGAAAGGAACTCAAACTGCAGACGTGATACAGCAGTGAACCAATTCTTGTCTGCTGCCTTATCAATAATATGATCCACCGCTTGTCCAAAGAGATATTTGCCCTCACATGGAATAGAGCAGAGCCTAGTTTTTGATTGAGCATCCCCCAGCCGGTACGTGCAGGCATGCAGAGAACATGAGTGGACGATGGTCATTTCGCGTGTTACAACGCTTGAACAGGTTTTTTTTCTTGACAGTCAATCATTTGATGGGGCTCTCATGTTAAAGTGAGTAGTTGCCTTAGTGCTATTCGTGCTTCACTTTATTGCTACTTATAGGAGGGGCTGCTGTGTGGTAAGCTAGTAATGTTCCCTTAGGAAGTCAGAAAGGCCCGGGTGCCCTAATAGTCCACATGGGCTCTAGGCCCAGGAAACCACAGCAGTTACGTAACATTTAAGAAAAGAAGCTTAGCCATTCAGAGTCTATATGATAGAAGTATGGTGTCAAGCAGCAGGTTTGCAGCAGTCCATAGCTGGAGAAAGGAAGCGGTACTGGAAAGTACAGGGCAGAGATTGTTTAACATGTGGCAGATAGTTGCGTGGGCCGATGCTCTCAGGACCGGGGCAAAATGGGCCAGAGAATCCCGAAGCACAGGAAGCCCGAACAGGGAGAACGCTGCGGTACCACCTAAGGTGCTATTACCTCATAATGTACTGGAGAACATGGAACTGAGTACAGGAAAAGAACAGAATGAGAACTACATGGAACTTGCTGTTGATGTTGTAAGTGACAAGAATGTGTTGCCAAGTTCCATGTATGTTCATGGAATTTGAGCGATACAGTTTTTCACTACATTTCTGCTGATTGTTACTGTGTTAGTCTCTGGGTGCAGGATTCTGTATCCCTTTTGAGTTTTGCTATAGCCCACCAGGACTCCTTGCTTTGCATGTGATTCCCAACATGGAACCTTTTTCTTTGGGAACATACACATGTTATGCTTCCAAATATCCTGAGGTGCTTCAGGTTAGGCCTCTCGCAGTTCCATAGCTGATATGGAGTTTTATTTGTGACTTAACTTGGCAGTCTGTTTTGAAGATAGCAAGCTGTCATGATGGCTTCTCCCAATACATTGTAGGTAGATTTGCATCAAACATACTTCTTCCACGTTCACAGAGTACGGTTCTCTCTCTCTCTGCAATGCTATTTTGTTCTGAGTTGTATGGAATGGTAGTCTGGAACAATTCCATCCTTTTTCAAAATGGCTTGCACCTTACCACTTGTATATTTGGTTCCATTATCTGCATGCAGGGTTTTTGGCATTCTTCCACATTTGTTAAACACTACAGCAAGATATTCTTCATGTTTCTGTGGAGCTTCAGCCTTAGGCTAAGTTCACACGTAGCGGAACTCTCGCGGAAATTACCGCGAGAGTTCCGGAATTCCATTCCGCGGGAAAATCGCATTTTAAATTCTCGCGATTTTCCCGCGGAAAAACAAGCATTTTGCAAGCGTAATTAGCTTGAAAAATGCTAGCGTTTTCCAAGCGATCTGGAGCATCACTTGGAGAACAGATTGACAGGTCGGTCTCACTCGTCAAACAGTGTTTGACAAGTGTGACCAACTTTTTACTACTGAGGCCGCCTATGCAGCATCAGTAGTAAAAGATAAAATGTAAAAAATAGAAAAAAAAATAAAAAAAAGGTGTTATTCTTACCTTCCGACGTCCCACGCAGCCTTCCCGCCTCTCTCCACGCTCTCATTCCCAGTAATCCTTTGCGAAAATGCCCGCGATGACATTAGTTCTCGCGGGATCGCGACGTCTCGCGGTAATTCGCTATGACGTCGCACGAATGACCGCGAGACATCGCGATCCCGCGAGAACGGACGTCATCGCGAGCATTTTCGCAAAGGATTACTGGGAACGGGAGCGTGGAGAGAGGCGGGAAGGCTGCGCGGGACGTCGGAAGGTAAGAATAACAATATTTTTTGTTTTAAATTCTATTTTTTACAGGGATATGGTACCCAAAGCCCGGAGGACAGTCTCCTCTCCTCCGGACCGTGGGTACCATCCGCAATTGTTCTGCTTACTTTTCGCATGGTGTGCACAGCCACATGCGGAAAGTAAGCAGAACAATGCATTCCTACGGGTGCGGGATCGCCGCGATTCCGCAAAATTAATGAGCATGCTGCGTTTAACGCAAAGCGAATCCGCCGCGCTAAAAACCGCAGCATTAGCACAGCACTGCGGAATCCCATAGGAATGCATGGGATGCTTATTTTTCGCATTTTCGCGGCAAAATCGTGCGGTTAAAACCGCCGCGGAAACACGAAAAAAAACAACGTGTGAACTCAGCCTTACTGTGAAACAGGTAGGCGACTGTATATCTGTTTAATCAATAAATGTGAGAAAATCTCTCTTCTTGCTAGGAGTTTGGACACTCATTGGACTGCATACATCTGTATGCATCAGATCCAGTGGCTGTGCAGATCTAGTGGTGCTTATTTTAGGAGAGGATTTTCTGGACATTTTCCCTTTAAGACCGCTAGTGCACTTCATTTGACTACACTGGTTGATTTCAATATCATTTGCAAGTTGAGCTAGCTTCCTTACTGATTCTGGGTCTATGTGCCCAAGACGTCTGTGCCATACATGGATACAGTTCTTATGTAGATCTTGTCTAGCACTGTACACTCTTTGCATTTTAGAAGATAAATTTCATCTTGGATTTTTCATTCAGAAAGTGACCCTTCTTTGAAATGATGCAGCTGTTACCTTTAAAATTAACTATTCCCCTTTTGCGTGAGCTTCTTTACTGACAGAAGATTGCTTTCAAGGCTGGGTACAAAGAGAACAGTTTTTACTGGGATCTTTCTGGTTTGTGCTGAGGAAACTGGCAGTAGAGGTAGCAGTCTCCTACTCCTTTTGAAGTCATATAGTGACCATTAGCAAAGATGACCTTTTCTGACTTGCTTTCATTAAGGTCATGGAAGAAATCCTTATTTGTCATATGACTGTTTGCACGAGAATGTATACACCATATATGCTTTGCAGATGGGCCTGCACTGGCATTTGTTGGAATATGTTTGGTGCAACAACTCCATTCCTGTCTGAGTGTTTAGTTGATAGATTTTTATGCAGTTCACAAAGTAAAAAAAAAAAAAAAAACCCTCCCAGAGGCTCACACAGGGAGAACATGTGACTATTTCCTGTTTTTCCTGTGTCCGTATGAGAGAAGCAGCTTGCTGTAGATGCTGCACAGAAAGACGCACAAATGATTTATTCCCGATTATGTATATTGTTCCTGAATAAAGAAGCTGTGTTGTAACACGCTTGAAGAGGAACTTGAATAATCCGTTGCCAACAGCATTAAATGCACCTTCAACACATGCAGAATCTTCCTTTACAACAGTTTTAACCCTTTGAAGACTGTTCTGCTTTTTAAGCTGACTCATTCTGGCTTTCCAGATGATGCAGTCGGGCTTTTTACAGAAATAACATTCACAAGTTTCTCTTAGATTGCTCTTTAATTTAGGGAAATACTGTGTCTGTTTCTGCTCTGGATTCATTACTGCTGCTTACATGCTGCTTTTTTCTCTTGAATTCATCCACAAGTTTTCCTTTAGCATACTCTAGTGTCAGCTCATCATCTGGCCGTGCATCTAGTGCAGTCACGAGTGTGTCATAACTTCCTGGAAGGCTACTTAATAGAAGTGCAGCAACATGAAAATCTTTAATTTCTTCCTTCTCCAATACCCCTGAGACGCTCCCCAATCTCTAGAGTGT
Organism: Dendrobates tinctorius; assembly: GCF_039654945.1. Classification (NCBI taxonomy): domain Eukaryota; kingdom Metazoa; phylum Chordata; class Amphibia; order Anura; family Dendrobatidae; genus Dendrobates; species Dendrobates tinctorius. Next base: position 6,350,691 of record NW_027361788.1, on the reverse strand, counting down.
TTCTTATACAGTCCTGCATATTCTGTCCATCACTAAGCTTAGACTGATACAGCTTTCGCATGAGATAAAGCTTATTGCTGAGATTTGATCTTTCATGCACTTTCCGTAACTCATCCCACATCTCCTTTGCAGTTGCACACTTGCATATATGCACAATCTGATCATCATCTACATTGAGGGAGATCGTGCGTTGTGCTTTCTGATCCTTCTCTAGCCAATCATCTGGTAATGGATGAGGCACTTGTGCCTGAGTATATTTCCACATACCTTCTCTTATGAGCAGCATCATCACCTTGAATTTCCAGGAGTAGTAGCTCTGGTTAGTGAGGCTTGGCACTGAGAACTTGACAGGATTGCTGCTAGTGGACATCTTCTCTGTTGCTCTGGGCTTCTGTTGCTGTGTTACACTGGGGTTCTGTATCACTATGGGCCCATAACCTGTTGGCAGCGGATTATTCAGGAACTAACAATATATGATAGGCTTTACATATCAAGAATAAATCATTTGTGTGTATCTGTGCAGCATCTGCTTCTCTCATACAGACACAGAAAAACAGGAAATACAGTGACATGCTATCCCTGTGTGAGCCTCTGGGAGTTTTTTTGTTATAACTTTTTAAACCACATACAGACCTAGCAACTAAACACGCAGACAGGAATGGAGTTATTGCGCCAAACATTCCAACAATCTAGAAAAAGATTGCAAGAAGAACTTTATTGAAGGTTCAGGACAACAACTCTTTTTGGAGTCAAAACATCTCAGTCATGTAACGGCAACATCTATTGGTCTCCAAAATGTTGTCCTCCACCTTCAAAAAAAAAAAAAAAAAAAAAAAAAAAGTACTGGTATCAATTGAATGGTTTCAGCAGCGACTATTTTCTCTACTTCACTACTACCACCAGAAATATAACTATGGGGCCCAGCCTTTGGCCTCCATTCTTGTGACCTGAGCGGAAATTAAAATTCCACCACTTCAACGCATGCTAGTAGAGATGGACTGTGGCATATAAGTGGTTTAACAGCAGCGATTAGAGTCTGCTATAATCACCGGTTAGAGGAAGGTGCTGGCTGTCTAGTGTATCACACAACGTGCACCTGTCCGGTGTACAGTTTCCCCAGCTCCTCTTAACACCCAACCCTCCCCATGACTTATGTGCCAGGGAGGGAAAGTGTTAAGTGTAAATGTCTTTTGGAATTACTACGAAGTCTTAATTGGTCAAACTCATTTCCAACCTTCAAATTCTCTATTCTGCCTTAAAGGCTGGTAAGTGGGCGGCCGACCAAAAAGACTTTAGGCATGCAGAATAGTAGATTTCTGGTGGAGTGGCATGGTGACATTTTGCCAGAACTCTGCCATGTCCCAGAACAATGCTATCACAGTGTCAGTCCACCAGTATTTTTCTGCCATCTGCCAGTGGACTTTCCAGGCTTACGAGAGTAGGTTTATTTTAACCCCTTCCCAACCTGTGATGCCATGTAGGCATCATGAGAGTGGATGCCAATCCGACCTGTGATGCCTATGTGGTGTCATGGCGAGATTGCGTTCCTGTGGGTCGGGTGACTGGGGTCACTGAAATGTCACCCGACCCACATGTACAGGAGGACTTGTACATGACCCCAAGGGGGTGTATTTGCCCCCCCATGGCTATGATCGCCTGATTGGCTGTTGAAAGTTAAACAGCCAATCAGAGCAATTGTAATATTTCACCAATGAAACTTGGTGAAATATTACAATCCAGCCATGGCCGATGCTGCAATATCATCGGCCATGGCTGGAGACCGCAATCTTCCACCGTATCTCCTCCCCTCCATCCTGTCCTCCACTCCCCCCGCCATCCGAATCCACCCCCTCCCCCGGTACCTCCCGGTGACGCTCCCAGTGTCCCTCCGTCTCCAGGCCTTCCCCCATTAGCGCCGCCATCTTCTTCCGGTTAAAAAATGGTGGGCTCTGTATTTTGTGAGATAGGCCCTATCACCGTATTGCATTTTGGTGCGATCGGCGCACCATCAAAAGGACGCATGTGCCGGCAAACGCATACCTGCGCACGGCCTGCGTACCCAATGCTAAAGATATGGTATGCAGGTCACATGCAGCGTCATGCGCCCATAGGCGGTGCTGACCGGAGGAGATGCGGCAGGGGCGGAGCTTCACGGCAGCCATGCGTATCCCTCCGCAGCTCCAGGAAACGTAGTGTGAAATTAGCCTAATATGTTTGTGTGCTCCAGACAAAGATTGTCAGGGAGTTGAGGATTCTTTTATTCTCCCTGAGATAAGCAGTCACTAGAGATGTGACTCAGCTGAATCAGTGTACCAGTGTATGGAAGAATTGGCCAAGATGGCTGCCGGCCAAACAATCGGCTGGACCATAACATTGCTTTGAAGTATTTAAGGTGTATGGGGGGAGCTTTAGAAAGTTTTAGCATCATCACTGTCACAGTCATGGGTTTACCTTGACAGAGGAGCCCGAAGACCACAGTTTCATTTCTCCTACTCCTGCACTGATGAGAAGCACTTCACCTTCATATTTAATAGTGCATGTTGCTTTTAGCAGTGCATACGTTAATCTGCTCTGGTGAGAGCTCCTCGAGCATTTATGCTCTCAGCTGTGCACTGTTATCCACTCCTATATAATCTGGGCCCTGGCTAGAAATCATTGATAGAGTAGCTTATGCTCTATGGCTTGTGGTTGTTGGAGGTTATTGTAGAAGGCAGTTGGTGGATATTTCTGTGACTATTGCTTGTTTTGTGATTGTGATAATCCCCTTTCTTCTCCTACTTTGGTTTAACCCCATAGTCCATTCCCCAGTGCATTCCTCTGTTGTATGTGTGACTATATTTGTACGATTGGTATTTTTCTTTACCCCTGTTCGTATTACCTTGTTAGTCTGGTTAGTTATTTGTAACGCCTCAGTGAGGCGAGCTATAAGAGTGGACCCTCTGGACTGTGGAAAAGATTGCCAAGGGCAAGCCGACCTAGTGAAGTCCGACCCCTATACAGGGATAGTCAGGGACAGGCCAAGGGCTCTCTAAAACAGCGGTAGCCTGTACCAAGAGGGACGGCTCAGATAGCGGGAGAGACATGGAACAGAAGGATAACTGAGGAGATTGACAAACACAGGAGCACTAGAAACGGACATACGGAACAGAGCACAGGAGTTTAGCAGAGCTTATGCCAGGAGGCACAAGAGTATAAGGCAGAGTACAGGGATTGAGCTTGTGCCAGAAGGCACAACAGAGCAACTGGCAGAGTACAGGGATTGAGCTTGTGCCAGGAGGCACAACAGAGTACAAGGCAGAGTACAGGGATTGAGCTTGTGCCAGGAGGCACAACAGAGTACAAGGCAGAGTACAGGGATTGAGCTTGTGCCAGGAGGCACAACAGAGCAACTGGCAGAGAGCAAGGACACAGACGTGCAGATAGTGCACACAGAATATAGCCACAGGCCTGGGACACAGAAGTAGGAGCTTAAACAATAACCAGGCACCAGAGGAAAGAGGAAGCAGGTTCAAATAACCCCCACCTTACCAGGATTGGCTGCTGAGATTTCCAGGTCAGGATATTAAAGTGTATAGAGGACCTGAGAGGGGGCGTGGCCACCCGGGTCAGGACATGAGAAGCTACAGGATCTTGGAGGAGGCATGACCGTCTCCAAGAGTGCCAGAACGCAAGTGTCGAGTCCTGGAGCCTCCAGCAGTGCGGGGAGCACAGCAGGACCGAAGGACAGGAACGGAGGAGCGGGCAGCAGCGGGCACAGAGGTAACAGTGGCGCAACCAGCCGCAGGGGGAGAGCGGCCTGTGGTGATAACAGTATTACAGTACACTACTACTTCCCTCTTCCCTTATTGGGGGAAGGGTACAGACTGAGGGTGGATTCAGGAGCTAAGGCTAGGTACATGGCCCCGGCGTCTTCACCATAAGAAGTAATCCGGGGAGCAGGGCGAGTGTTAGGAACAGGGAAGGAGCCCCTAGTTCCGGAACACCCAACAGCAGTCATGACAGTCACTTCATCGGGAACACATCAGGAGAGTAGCATTGCCCCTAATCCATTTTTATAATTTACATTGCCTATTTAATAAATGTAAAATTTTTCACCAAGGTGTGCTATTGCCCCCCCCCCAAAAAAAAAGAAAAGAAAAAACGATTACATGTGGTTGTCATTGCCAGTCACAATAGTGTAAGACATTTATAGTGATGTTACTGTATCTAGAAAAAAAAAATATTCTGCATTAAAATGACTGCAATTTCAGTTTTAATTTGGGAAGCTGCAATGCCATAAGTGAACAGCAGATGGTGCAAGAAACCAAGGATGGAGCACACATACCTGCACATCTGTGAATGAGGCAATCACATACCTGTGAGGATAAGAGGCAAAATTACTAGAAGGTAAAATAATCATTCTAGGACATCTGCTTAGTTGTAGCGGACCAAGAGGGAAATAACGTAGATGTCCCCTCCAGCAAAAACCTGCTGTTTTCTGTCCCTTGGCACCAAGGCACCAACTGCTCCACAGTTTAGATGCCAATCCAATTGTAATGCTGCTAGTCACCCCGGGATCTGTTTATTTTAAACTTTATCAAGTATAGAGAAACAACTGTGTTAAAGGGAGAAAAAGAAGCATCTGTTAAGAAGGGATTGCATAAATCAGGCAGAATACGATGATTGAGCAAATAAATCGGTGCCAGAAAAAGCATTAAAGAAAAACAAATTATGTAATACAGTATACATTTAGTCTTGGGATTGTATGCATTAAAATAAAAATTTTATAAAAATAGTAAACAAAAAGTTTAACTATTTTAACACATTATACTGAGCAGTGTATTACATGGACTCCTATTCAATGCATTAATGTCACATTTTACCTGTCACAGTAGCTATTCCAGCAAATCGCTGGACACGTTTCTTAGAAAGGATAGGAAAAGAATTAGAAAATCCACCTGCGGCTATTAACCAGTTCAATGCCGCTGTCAATCAGCGGCATTTAACAAGCACTTCCGGCAATCGAAAAAAATTAAAAAATATAAAAGTTCAAATCACCCCCCTTTTGCCCAAAATAAAACAATGAAAATAAAAATCAAACACTTATTTGGCATCGCCGCATTCAGAATCACCTGCTCTTTCAATAAAAAAAGAATTAACCTGATCGCTGAACGATGTAGTGAGAAAAAAGTAAAAACGCCAGAATTACGTTTTTCTGGTTGCAGTGTGGGGAAGGTGACTTGACGGACAGACTTGACTGGGAGTAGGAGGGGACGATGTGTGCACTGTAGACAGGGACTGGCAATGACAGAAAGGTAACAGCAGGGAAAGATAGAAAAGGGAGTGCAGTACCTAGAATTGACCACAAAATGGCAAGGGGGAGTGTAGTTCAGGACTTGACATCAGCTTAGGACTTAAGAAACCGCTTAGTCATGGGGGGCGGGGAGACAGGAACCCAGGAGGGAAATTCCCAGTGAGAGGTGATAAATAGGACAGGTTGGGGTTCCAGAGAGGCTAGTCCCGGGAGGAGCTCAACAGAGGAGGACTCAGGACAGAAGACGGAGAACGGTAAAGAGCTCAACCAGGGGACTAACCAGAGAAGACAGTCAGGGGGGTGGCCCTGACACGACCTACCGCAGGACAGACGAGGTCCCAGGAGTACCGACTGGACAACGACCTCGGGCAGGTGAGGCACTGGCGGTAGATTGGTCTAGGACAGCCCCAGCGAAAGATCCGCAAGGGACCTCATCACAACTAAAGGAAAGGTGAAAGGTACCTGGGCCTGGAAACGGAGAGCTGTAAAGGAACTGCGGTGCATGGCTAAGGTCATCAGGAGGACGGCCAATAAACCCGGATCTGTTACAACTGAATTCTGCCTCCGTCTCATCTTTGCATCATCCGGTCATGGTAAGCAGTGGACCACCCCCCAATCCAGGCCCCTACCACATTAGCAACATTATTATTGTTATGCATTTATATAGCTCCATTTATTCCATGGCGCTTTACATGTGAAAAGGGGAAATATAGACAAGTATAATAAACATGTGTAAGACAAGGGACACACAAGTACATAAGGAGAGGGGACCCTGCCTGCGAGGGCTCATAGTCTAACAGGGATGGGTGAGGATACAGTAGGAGAGGGTAGAGCAGGACGTGCGATGGTTCAGTAGACCGAGGATCATTGCAGGCTGTAGGCTTGTCAGAACAGGTGGGTCTTCAGGTTCTTCTTGAAGGTTTCCGTTGATGGGCAGAGTCTGATGTGTTGCGGCAGAGAGTTCCAGAGTATGGGGGGAAGCACGGGAGAAGTCTTGTATGCGGTTGTGGGAAGAAGAGAAGGAGATCTTGAGATGATTGAAGGTTGCGTGCAGGTAGGTACCTAGAGACCATGCCACAGATGTATGGAGGAGACAGGTTGTAGTTGGCTTTGTATGTCATGGTTAGGGTTTTGAATTGGAGCCTCTGGGCAATAGGAAGCAACATTGCATTAACATGCAATAACGGGCAATCAAAAGATCGTATCTGCACCAAAAATGTATAATTAAAAAAAGTCAGCCCGGCACGCAAAAAATAAGCTCTCACCTAACCCAAGATCATGAAAAATGGAGACACTACAGGTCTCGGAAAATGGCGCAATTTTTTTTTAAAGCAAAATTTGGATTTTTTTTCGCCACTTAGATAAAAAAAGAACCTAGACATGTTTGGTGTCTATGAACTCGTAATGACCTGTAGGATCATAATGGCAGGTCAGATTTACCATTTAGTTAACCTAGTAAAAAAGCTAAACAAAAGTGTGGGATTGTACTTTTTTTTGCAATTTCAAGCACTTGGGAGTTTTTTTTGTTTTTTTAATGTTTTCTAGTATACGACATGGTAAAACCAATGGTGTCATTCAAAAGTACAACTCGTTCCGCAAAAAATAAGGGCGCACATGGCCATATTGACGAGGAATATAAAAAAAAAAAAAAAGTTATGCCTCTGGGAAGGAGGGGAGCGAAAAACGAAAACGTAAAACCGAAAACAGCTCCGGGGGTTAAGGAGTTAAAAGCATAAGAACAGGGCGTGTCCTATACAGATGGGTGATTGCAAACAAGTGCCCCTTATATTGTTCTTGCATAAGAGCCCATTTTAGTTTGTGTCAGGTTGTAAGTTTTCTTCAAAAAAAATGTATTGCAACACTCAAAGCTATGTGGGGTCTGACCACATCATGAGAACAAGCCATTTACACACATTCTTTCATAAAAATGGTTCTAGAAAATTTTTTGCCTTCATAGTAAAACATTGTCCCCTCCTTAACGCCTTAGATGCCATGACCTTTACTGACTGCAGCATCTAAGGGGTTGTTATTATTAGTCTCCAGTCAGTGCCCAGTATCCCAGGCTGCTAAAAGTGGTTGGTGCATTGGGATTGTGGCACAGCATTCTTACATAGGGTTACTAAAAGAAGAGGCTGCAGCTTTGCATGCAGAGCTCTGCTACATTGCCATTGATGTCCCTCTTGTGATCAACCAACAATCAGGCCCATGAAGTTATTGAGGTTAAAAGATAGCACTGCATGCTTGCGATACATTGCCTAATCCCGGTGTCAGGCTAGTTGGGTCATTCACATTGTGCTGCTCCTGAGCAGGTGGGGGGAGATAAGAAACCAACATTGAGAGTCAGCGCCTGAGACCTGACGAAATAGAGAGCGGTTGTAATAGAAGATTGATTTTGCCTTCCACCCATACAATTATCACACCTTCCGTGCTGTGATCGCACCCATTATCAGATCAAGTTACACTGACAAATTTGAAAAAGTACCTACAGATCAAGAGACAGCACATCTTGGGTTAGGAGCCATCATCCCCATCATCTATATGCACTGGCCATATTCCACAAGACCCACCGAAAAGCAAAGCAAGGGAAACAAAGCAATATACAAGACCTAAGTCCGGCCAACTTACATCTTTCATTTGTGGCCAAGATGCGGTGATAGAGATGGTGTAATGCGACTTTTAATGAAGGTATTTTTTGCACAAATGTCCAAAATTGTCCCATTTCATCTTGCAAAACCCATATCCCATAGATTGTGGCATAATTAGATGGACTTTTGTGCAAAATTTGGACCTGGGTCCTCTCCAGTATGTTGGTCAGATGTATGAGCCCTTGTAGCATGCTAGATAATAATAAACTTTATTTCTAGAGCACCGACATATACCACAGCTCTTTACATTTCAGAGGGGACTTGTACAGACAATAGACATTACAGCATAACAATAATCATATCATAACAGATACCAAGAGGAATGAGGGCCCTGCTCGCAAACTTACAATCTATGAGGAAAAAAGTAGACACAAAAGGTGGGTGTTAACTATTACCCTGATTTTTTGGATCAGCCATAATAGGATCATATGGCTAGATCATATAAAGACAAGTGTTGCCCCCCCATGTAGTAATGTCCCCCATCCTGCAACTTCCAATTATTTCACTTATCCTATAACATTTCCCCCCATCCTGTTCCCCTTCTTGGTATAATGTCCACTGTGGTATCCTGGTACCCGTTCTACTGCTGCTGAATAAGGCAGTTGTCATGTGGCAGTAGATTTGTTCCAGTGTGTCAGAATTAGTTTGGGCACTGCGAGTTAGAAAATTAAATACATTGCATTCTATACTGAGGACTCAAATGTGCTTTGTTGCCATCTACTGACCAATGTGTATACATAAGCTAAGTAATTATTCTCCTCACAACAAGCTGCCATATAAATGGCTGGGAAAAGCGTCTCCGCTCAGGGCTCACACAGACTTCCTGAGGTAAGTTCCAGTTCTGGGCGGTTCAAGCTGCCTGAAGGAGCAAACACTACTGCTCACACCATAGTTTTCTATGCAAGTCCACGCTGAGGGGACATCTTTCTCCACATAATCTCCTCCACAAAAGGAGTGAAGTCTTTTAGTCAGGAGAGATAAAGCTGCACATGTGCTCTCCTGCATGCTGGTTATCATGTTTGCTTCTAGCCAGGACCAGGTCCACGTGGCTGCCATACCACTGACTTTAACCTACCCCCTGCTATAGGGAATGGTAGGCTCAATACTGTAAGTACTTCCATACCTTAGTGTGTTTATACAGAGAGCAAATCTGTGAAGGTCCCTCTATCAGTGTAATATTTCTTGGACTGCCTATAACGCTTCCTCTAATAGCAAGTGAAAAGAACTCTGCTCCAGCTGCCCTGAGAGGCCATAACCACACTTGTCTCATGAGGAGAGAATCATTACTTTCATATGCACAATATACTTTGCCTTTAAGAGAGGCTGTACCCAATTATCTCATTCAGTAAAATTGTTATGCACAAACACCATGGGTGTTCCAAAACCTGCAGCCAGATACCACTGCTACTGGAGTGCCCCTGGGGGGGTCCCATACCATCAACAAGTGCCACCTCCCGCTATTGACAATTGTGGACACAAGGGAAGAGTTGAGGGGTCCAGCGAGCCACGTGAGCTACCATGACATCATTTCTGCTGCTAGTGGGACTACATGCCCCAGCTGGACCTTCTGCAATATCTGGCGCCTCCCAAGTGGCCCACCACACCACCCCCTTCATTATGGCATAACCCCCCTGTAGCAGAGTGTATCTTTTGAGAATCCACCAGTACACAGGAGAACTTCACTGAGCAAGTTATCTTGAGTAAACAGCATTTACTTCTTATGGGTAAACATGAGATAAGAATTCAGAAGCACACAGCCCGTGCTGCTGGCATAATACAGTCAAAAACAAAAGTAAAACTATCAACAGAGAACTTCCCTCCCCACAATACAGCAAACATTTAACTTCACACTATCGCCATCTGCTGTCATGCTAGTGTTAAGTCCTCCTTTTCATAAACAATAAGTCTATTTCTGTTGCATATGCCAACACCCTTTCTCAACACTTATTCAGTCAAACCCAACTTTTTATTATTAGTCTCTGGTTATTATCAGCATTTAACGCCTTCATGAAGATGTCTGCTGTCATTTCTTCAGTAGGATAATCCTTCAAGAAATTATACTTCACATTTCCCAAGTCTTTGATTTCAAATGTCGCTTCAGGATTTTTAGAATGTTTTCTTTATCCCTTTCTTGTTCAGAACAAATCAAAATGTTGTCTACATATGAGTACATAAATCCATCTATTCTTCAGCCTTTTTGTGTACAAGCATGGATCAGCTTTGCTTCTTTGAAATTTTTCATTTGTAAGCACTTCGGTGATTTTGTCATTCCAAGATTTAGCTGCTTGCTTTAAACCATATATGCTTTTCTGTAATTTCCCTATATTTTTGAGAATACCCTTTATCTACGAGTCTTGCTCGGTATCTTTCAGGTGTGCCATCTGTTGGGTTTTTTGCTTTAAAAATCCATTTACATCCTATGGCTTTTCTTCCTTCTGGTAAATCTGTCAGTGTCCATGTATTTGAGTCATGCATTGATTTCATTTCTGTTTCTGTTGCTTCTATCCATTTATTAGCTTCTTCTTTAGGGAGTTTAGATATGTCTTCCCAAGAAGTAGGTTCATAAATTTTAATTGTAGTGTCTTGTATGAGAGACGTTTTGGTGGTTTACCTTTGTTTTCTCTCAATGAACGTCTTGGTTCTGTGTCTGTTTGTAGTTGTATTTCTTCATTTTCAGTATTCTGTTCATCAATTTCAACTACTTCCTCATCAAATACTTCTTCAGCTATGTCACTGCTGTTTTTCTCATTTTTTGTGTCAATTGAAATCAGGACATCTTCATTTAGATCCTCAATGAATGTCACACTGTTACTCACCGTGACTCTGTCTGTTTTGGGATCTAGGATTCTGTATCACTTGCAATTTTCACTATATCCAACAAATATTCCCTCCATGGATCTGTTTTGACGTTTGGAAGGTTTTTCTGTTGGAATGAATATAAAAACTTTACATCCAAAAACTTTTAAATGATTGACACTTGGTTTCATACCTTGCCACAATTCATATGGAGTTTTATTCAGTTTTCTGGAAAAAAGTCTGTTCTGTAGATATGTAGCGGTCATTGCTGCCTCACCCCAATATTTCTCTGGTAGTTTGGAATCTGCCAGCATACATCTCATCATTTCTGTCAGAGTTCTGTTTTTCCTTTCTGCTACTCCATTTTGTTCAGGTGTGTATGGAACAGTTTTCTGGTGTTCTATACCATTCTGTCTTAAGTAGTTTTCTATTTTGTGACCTGTAAAATCACCTCCATTATCATTTCTGATGACAATTGGCTTCCTTTGAAATTTGTTACTTGACCTTGTTACATAGTCTACAAGTTTACCAAAAACTTCACTTTTGTTCTTAAGTATGTGACTGTATCTTGAGTAGTCATCTATGAAAGTCACCATGTATCTATTTCCTCCTGATGTAGTACTTTCATGGGTCCACATACATGCACCAAATCAAGTGGTCTTTTGATTTTTATCTCACTTTCTTTTGGAATAGATATTCTTGTGACTTTAGATTTTATACAACATTCACATCTTACAGTAATTGAACAGTCTGATATCTTTAGATCTTTTGTCAATTCTTTTCTTTGTAGTTCCCTTATACTGTCAGGGTGTCTGTGTCCTAGATGTCTATGCCACACATGAATACAGTTCTTGTGATCATGTGTACATACCTTCATCTGTTCCTTTAGTGTGTCAAGATGATATAATTGTTCATCTGCATTGACATTGGTTATCACCTTGTTTCCTGCTAGACTTGCACACTCATTGTCTTTGAATTTTACAGTGAGTCCATTGGCTGTTAAACGCTTCACAGATAACAATCCGTCTTCCAGTTTTGGAACATACAACACATTCTGTACAAGTATCTTTGAAACTTGTCTGAACTTGTTTGAACAGTTTATCATTCCTTGTCCTATACCTTCTGCGGTTATTTTGCTTCCATCTGCAAGATCAATGGCTTCTTATCTAAATCAAGATCACTGAAGAAAGTATTAAGTTACGTACCGGTAACTGAACTTTTCGGAAGCCCATGACAGCACCACAAGAGAGGGGATCCGCCCTTCAGGAACAGGAAACCTACAGACAAAAAGGGCGGCACCTCTCCCACTCATCAGTTGGATTACAGAGCTTGAGAGGCTACCATGGTTAGAGACACAGCATATATACAATCTATACATCCTATTTACAATTTATATATAATCTTTACTCCAAATTGAGTCAAATCCGTGAAACAAACTTCTAAGAGGCAGGAGTGCACCCCTATATGTGAACAAGGGAGGGAACTAAGGGTGCTGTCATGGGCTTCCAAAAAATACCGTTACCGGTACGTAACTTAATACTTTATTCGGACTCCCATGACAGCACCACGAGAGAATTACAGAGATGTAAACTAACTTAGGGAGGGACTACAGCCTGCAGCACCCTTAGCCCAAAGGTGAGATCCGAGGAGGCTCCAATATCTAACCGATAGTGGTTAAAAAAGGTGGAAGGAGATGACCAGGTGGCCACCTTACATATCTGGTCAATTGACACTCCAGATCTCTCCGCCCAAGATGACGCCATGGCAAGAGTGGAATGCGCCATCAGGTTCTGTGGAGCCAGACCGCCACCTGCTGTGTAAGCCAGAGAGATAGCCTCCCTAATCCACTTTGCTAATGTGCGTTTTGTTACCCTAAACCCTTTCTTAGGACCTTGGAAGGATAAAAATAATGTGTTCTATTTCCTCCAAGGATCAGTAGCCGCTATATATTCTAGTAGGCATCTTTTAACATTAACGCATGAAGCTTCTGCTCTTTAGGGTTGGTAGGATTAGGGAGGAAGGAAGGGAGAACTATCTCTTGTGTCCTGTGAAAGTGTGATGCTACTTTGAGCAAGTATGCTGGGTCCGGTTTTAGGATTACTCTATCATGTAAAAACTCTGTATAAGGGGACAACCTAGAAAGTGCCTCTATATAACTTATCCTATGTGCAGATGTTATTGCCACCAAAAAAGCTGTCTTAAGGGATATAATCTTTAACGAGGCCGAATCCAGAGGTTCGAATGGATTCTCTGTCATAGCTGTAAGGACTAAATTTAAGTCCCATGGTATACATTTATCCCTGTGTATGGGTCTGGATCTACTAGAAGCTTTGATGATCTAGTCACCCAGTAGTTGCTGGCAATTTCACAGGTAAATAGGGCCCCCAGGGCTGAAACCTGCACTTTTAAAGTACTCTTGGAAAGACCCAACTCTAGACCCCTCTGAAGGAATTCTAGAATCTGTTTCATGGGTATTCCATCCCTGAGATTAAACTCAGAGGTGGACAGTAATCACCTCCAGGTTCTAGCATAGATCTTTGTAGTAATCTGCTTCCTGCTCTTCAGAAGGGTATTACGTTTTTGGAGAAACCTCTATCCCTCAACAGTGCCCTCTCAAACTCCACACTGTCAAATGGAGTCCCGTTACTGGCAGATGGTAGAGAAGATTCAGACGGTTTGGCAGTACCCAGGGATCGCATACTGACATGGTCCTCAACCATGCGAACCAGGTCCTTCTGGGACAGAATGGGGCAATTAATATGACCCTGGCTTGATCTTCCCTGATCTTCCTCACCACCAGAGGTAAGAGGGCTAACGGTGGAAAGGCATATGCCAGGGCGAAATCCCATTTTATTAGGAAAGTGTCCACTGCCAGTGGATTTTCCCTGGGGTTCAGAGAGCAGAAGTTTTTTACTTTCCTGTTTTCTTTGCTGGCAAAGAGGTCTACCTCCGGCTGACCCAATCTTCGGACAATCTGATTGAAAACTTCCGTGTTTAAAGCCCATTCTCCTTGCCTTAGCGCCTGCGGCTTAGAAAGTCTGCCCTTGTGTTGTCTTTCCCTCTGATATGGAGCGCAGTTAAAGATTGAAAATTTCTCTCGGCTATTTGAAATAGACGTTCTGTTATCCGCATCAGGGCCTCGGAGCGTGTTCCACCTTGGTGGTTGATATAGGCTACTGCTACCTGGTTGTCCGAGAGGATCCTCACATGATGACCCTGTAGGTACATAATGAGTTTTTTAACTGCCAACTCAATCGCCAACAGCTCCCTCTGGTTAGACGAGGTCTCCGTTTTAGAGTCCCATTGTCCCTGGACCACTATGTCTCCCATATGGGCCCCCCAACCCGAGGGGCTAGCATCTGTGGTTATTACATGGGTTATCTGCGTCACCCAGGGCACCCCTGAGGATAAGTTGTTCTGGTCAAGCCACCATCTAAGAGATGTAAGGGTCAAAGGGCTCAGTGATATCTGACCTTGTAAAGACCCCTCTAAGGCCCTGTCGCTAACTAGGACGTCCTTCTGAAGGGATCTAGTGTGAAACTGCACCCACCTGACTGCTGGCATACATGAGTTCAGAGAACCTAACAGTGACATGGCTTTCCTGAGGGTCATGGAGGGTTTATCAATCGCCCGAAGTACCTGCTGTTGTATGTGTTCTAACTTATCTGATGGCAGAAGACACTGCTGGGTTTCTGAATTTAACAGTAAGCCTAGGAATTTTTGGGCTCTTAGGGGCTGAAATCAGGATTTCTCGTAATTTATTATCCACCCGAGGTGTTCTAGTCTGGTCTTAGTCCTTTCTGTCTGAGATAAACAATGGTCCATCGAATTTCCCACAATCAAAAAATCGTCAAAGTACGGGACAATCAGGATATCCGCCTCTCGTAGATGAGCCATGACTTCGGCCACTATCTTCGTAAATACCTGGGGGGGCTGCTGAGAGATCAAAAGGGAGAGCCCTAAACTGAAAATGACGGATTAAACCATCCACTGACAATGCCACTCAGGAACTGCTGGAAGTCTGCGTGGATAGGCACATAATAGAACGCGTCTTTCACATCCACGACTGCCATGAAGCACCCTTTAAGCAACATCCTTTATTGCTGAACTGATAGACTCCATCTTAAAGTTTCGGTTAACCAAGAATTCATTAAGGGAACATAAATTAATAATGGTCCTGAATGATTTATCTGGCTTTTGGATTAGGAACAGGGGAGAGTAGAAGCCTCTACCTCTCTCAGATTCCGGAACCTCCACCAGGACATTTTTTAGGCGTAGACTCAAGACTTCTGCTTCTAAAGCAGTTTGTTCAAGTGGCGAACGTAAGGGAGTTAGTTTAAAAGTATCTCGAGGAACATAACTGAACTCCAGCTTGAGACCGGTGGATATTACGTTCTGCACCCAGTCACTATTGGTGATCCATAGCCATGCTGGAAGGAAGGCTGACAGTCTACCCCCCCCACAGGAATCGCTAGTCATTGTCCAGGTTTCTTTCGCTTTCCTGAAGAACGCCTGAACATAAAGCCCGTACCTCTCCTTCTATCCTCCCATCTGGGACTGTCTCTATTAGGCGATGGGTTGCGCCTTCTTCCCCGACCGAATCTCCTTCTATTGAACGAGCATTGGTAGGATGCGGACCACAGATTAGGGAACTACTTCTTGTCATCCCCGGCTTTATCCAGCAACTCGTCCAGGACTGTTCCAAACAATTATTCTCCTTTGCACGGGATAGTGCAGAGTTTTGACCTGGATTGGATGTCTCCCGGCCAGCACTTTAGCCACAGGGCTCTAAGAGCCACATTAGAAAGCCCTGCTGCCCTAGCGGCCATTCTAACTGCATCAGCTGAGGCATCCGCTAGGAAGGCTGCAGCCCCCTGGATTGATGGTAGGGCACCCAAAATTGTCTGTCTAGGCATCGCTTGTTTTAATTGAGACTGCAGTTGGTCCAACCAGACCATCATGGATCTGGCCATACATGTTGAGGCTACTGCTGGTCTTAGGGAACCGGCTGCCATCTCCCAGGTTCCTTTAAGGAAGGTGTCTGCCTTCCTGTCTAGAGGGTTTTAAGGGTCCCCATGTCCTCGAAGGGTAGTGAGGCTCTTTTTGATGCCTTGGCAATTGCCGCATCCAATTTAGGGGCTTTGTCCCAAGTGCTAGCTGTCGGATCATCAAAGGGGTATCTACGTTTGAGGGCTTGTGGTAGTTAACCTCTCTTATCTGGTTTCTTCCATTCTCTACGAATTAGTTCCTGAATCTTTTCGTTCAAAAGGGAAGACCCTTCGCCTTTTCTGATCCAGCCCCCCGAACAGGACATCCTGCATGGATAACTGTGGTTTGGGCTCCTCCACCTCCATTGTTCCTCTCACCGCCTTTACCAGCTTGTCCACCCGTTCTAGCGGTAGACAGAACCGACTGGAATCCTCTTCCTCCGAGGAAAAGAGGGGGTGGAGGGCACCATCAAATCCATATAAACAATGGATACAAGCCTGGAGTATGTCAAAAGATAAATGTAAAAACGAGAGAAAGACATACTATGCACCAGGGATCACCAATATGTACAAATTGTGAAATTCTTTATTCCGTTGATCACAGAAATTACACACCACAAGTTAATAAAAACAATTAAAAACAAGGACACAAAGCCCCCATCTAATGTTACAATCCCCCTGAACAGCTGGAAACACAATGTACCTGATTATAATACCATGTGAACTAATATGGTCAAATGGGCCAAAAAAATTTATACAGAGAGACTGATAAGCAATTATATTTATGCAATGGTCACCATATTATGCTAATACATCCCCCAAAGGCCTGAGGATAAGATATAATAACAATACATACACAGGGATATAAATACAACTGCTGCAGCAAGGCTCCAATAATAGTAGATCATTGTCTGATATAATGACTGGCCACTAGATGGCGACTGTGGAACCAATATGAAGACAGTCACAGGACTATGCTGACCTGCAGAGA
The DNA here is from genome assembly GCF_039654945.1 of Dendrobates tinctorius. Classification (NCBI taxonomy): domain Eukaryota; kingdom Metazoa; phylum Chordata; class Amphibia; order Anura; family Dendrobatidae; genus Dendrobates; species Dendrobates tinctorius. The sequence goes on along the minus strand of NW_027361788.1, from coordinate 6,333,978 downwards.
ACTACCTGCAGCAATGAAAGGAAACAATTCTATACACAGCAAAAGAAATCGATCAGATCAATAGAATGCCAAGGCATCAGAAATAGATCAATGCACATAGCTCAATAATAAAAAAAAGCCAAGCAAGATAAATTCAGCATGACCAGGGTGTTTACCAAACCGGTAGTGGGCATGCACAGAGAGGGCATTCCCTGTGTTTTGCCTTACTCGTGGCCTTCTTCCCCTGAGAATAAAAACAGAGGGAGGCTCCATCACTGAGTGAACATTCACATAGATCACTTACCAGTGCAGCAAATAGGTACCGGAGAATGAGGGGGATCTTTCTCAGACGATGCTCCCGTCGATCTGGAGGAGCTCTTATGACTGGACTGGTCACTCCGTTTGGCATGCTCCTTACTGTCCCGTGATTCTTTTTTTTTTATGTTTGATCTGCCGAAGGTCTTCTAGGGGCAGCAGCGATGCTTGTCGTTGCTGCTCTTCTTGTTCGCTCTCCATCACTGCGTGCAATAATGTGGCCAGAAGCATGGAACCCCCCTTGGGCCCTGCTTAAATACCCCTCCTCCAGTCAGCAGACATGCCATGCCCCCCGATTGGTCTCCCACCCCTCAGCTGGCGCAGCTATCTGTTGGTGAGTCGGCATTTACCAGGCACTTGTTCCGATGGGCGCCGCCATCTTGGATTCTTCGCACCTGCGCAGTGGCGATGCTGACCAGGAAGTGCCTGTGGCTCCACCCCCGACGTCGCCGAGGCCTCGCAGACACCTGCTGTGTATCAGGGAGTCACACGGGATGACTGGGCATCTCCCTGCAGCACCTCCAGGTCCCGGACCCCACTAAGTTGCACTGGCAATACAGACCCCAGCTACCGCGCCGCTGGAGCAGGGAGACCCCGGGGGCCATACTCACCAGCAGCGGCCTTTCCTAATGAGACGGAAATCCTCCAGACCCAGCTCCCTGCTGTGAACGCCACTGCCGTGCAGCCCAGCCAGGACCACCGTGGCGCCTCCAGGAGCTCCACACCTGGCCGAGGTAGGTGACCCCCCCTCGCTAGCTGTGTCGGCCGGTCGGCCTGGGATCCATTCGGACTTCCATCTGTAGGATCCCATCCCCTCAGGAACAGGAAACCAACTAATGCGTGGGAGAGGTGCCGCCCTTTTTTGCTGTAGGTTTCCTGTTCCTGAAGGGCGGATCCCCTCTCTCGTGGTGCTGTCATGGGTGTCCGAATAAATTCTTGTCACTTGTCCTATGACTCCTTGCTCCTGAATCAGTAAACAAACCAATTGATGATTTCTTGTCTGTTACTTTAAATGTGCCATTCCAATTATTCTCACATGATCGGAAATTGTTTTTCACTTTCTGCGTATGCTCTTTATGTTATAATTTTTGTCGTTCGCTTTCCATATGGTACGGTCTCTTTAAATGACCTTTTTTCTTACATCTGAAACACTCTTGTCTCTATTATAGGGTTTTTTAAATTCTGTAGCTTTAAGAGCATTTCCACTGTCCTTTTCAGTAGAAGAATCATTTGTCTGTTCTTTTCTTCTCTGAAATTCATCTATTAGTCTAGTTTTCACAAAATCGAATGTGATTTTCTTTTCCAGGTCTTGTCTCTAGTGCATTTACTAAGGCTGTATATAAATCTGGTAAACTGCACAATAATATTGCTGCTACATGACTTTCTTTAATGTCTTCACCAATAGACCTTAGCTGTGATATTACTTCCATCATTGAGAATATGTGCTTCTGCATGTCGTCATTTGCACTCAGTCTCATACTGTAAAGCTTTCTTAATAGAAATAACTTGTGATTTAAACTGGGTATTTCATGTAATTTTCTTAATGCGTCCCACATTCCTTTCACTGTATCCTCATTCCTTATATGTATTAATTGAGCATCATCCACTAATAAGCTAATGGTGGCTCTAGCTTCTCTATTCTTTCTATCCTATGTCTGATTATCTCAATCAGGTCTATCTGTAGTAATTACTTCCCATAAATCATCTTTAGATAACATCTCTATTTTGAATTTCCACAACTGATAATTTTCACTGTTCAGCTTAGCTACTGTGAGTTTCAGCTCAGTGCTGCACATCATTTTATATAATCTTGTTTTATGAAGATATTCTTCTTTTGAGTTCCTGTATATCGTGTGTGGTGGTGATTCTCTGTAATTATCTTCAGTGTGTGGTCATCCAGTTTCTGGAACATAAATTCCTTTGTCCCTCTGTATCTGGATTTTTTTCAGCTTCCGTTCACTGGGTTTTATCTCCTTTTGTTAACAGAGCTTATCTGCTTCTCCGGTGTCTGGGACTATCTCCTGTTCTGGGTGTCTGGGTCCATAACCTGTAGCAGAGTGCATCTTTTGAGAATCCACCGGTACACAGGAGAACTTCACTGAGCAAGTTATCTTGAGTAAACAGCATTTACTTCTTATGGGTAAACATGAGAAGAATTCAGAAGCACACAGCCAGTGTTGCTGGCATAATACAGTCAAAAACAAAAGTAAAAGTTAACAACGAGAGCTTCCCTCACAATACAGCAAACATTTAACTTCACACTAGCGCCATCTGCTGTCAGGCTAGTGTAAAGTCCTCCTTTTCATAAACAATAAGTCCATTTCTGTTGCATATGCCCACAACCCCCCCTATTTTATTCTCCAGTATATTTTAAAGAGGAAACAAATTCTCACCTTCCTCAGCTCCCACGCTGTGCAGGATCCTTGTCTGTAGCCGCCACTGTCATGTAGACCACACACTCTCGTAATGCATTTAGAAAACGTGTTCAGTTTATTACAAAAACAAAATGGGAGCATAGGGTACAAAAAGTAAGGGTAAAGTGAAATTAATGACATTTTTACCAATCCAGGGTCAATCATAATATCACTGTAAAGACAAGAATAAATACATCAAAATAACATAATAGACCTAATTAAATAGGTGACATGCAGCATAACCGTATGTAGCATTGAAAATAAACAAGGTACAAGATAAATTACATCCCAAGTGAAAATAATGACATTCTGAGCAGTATAGAAGTGCAAAAAAAGAAAAAAAAAAAAAAAAAGTACAAGGATCATTAAGTGTTGGTTACAAGTTTTATTTTTTGTTTGTTTTTTTTTTTTTGGGGGGGGGGGGGGGGGACAGGAAGGATCATGGATTACCTTTATCCATGGTGCAGACAATAGAGAAGGCACATGCAAGTATATAGGAATCAGTGGGGAACCCACAAAGGCTGAAAAAATGGTGACATAGTTAGAAAAGGATTCCAAGGTAAGAATAAAGTCCCATGGGGGATTAAAATGAATACCTATCGTGTGTAATTGGCCAAAATGTCTGAGGACCTATAATGAGTTGAAGCATAGTATTAATGTCAGGCAAAAGCTCCACTGAGTAGGTGGTGCGCTAGTGCGAAAATTAGCATTAGAATGGTACCTTTCGGTCTATAGTTGCTGAGCCGCGCTCCCGTGTCAAGCTGCTTGCGTTCGGCGTGTTAACAGTCTGTGGCTGGGGGCTTTATGGTAGCGGTATCATCGCCGGACCGGAAGTGCATCATCCGGCCCGGAAGTGATGTTATGCTGATGAGGGACCTTGATTGCACATGCGCAAGGGTATTTAGGGAAGCCTGACCTTACTTAGAGATAGTGTATGTTGTAAGCGCACAGGCAGGAGGTTGCTATATATCCGGCGTTTTGATAAGACGCTGAATTTTGGTTCCAATGTCAGCAGTGGGATCCCTGGGTATTATCTTATAGGTGTTATGATCTGATAATTGTCAGTATTTCTCACTAGAATATAGTGAGCGGTCCATCACAACAAAGGCTCCCCCTTTGTCCGCTGGCTTAGTGATAATTTTTTTTATTATCATGAAGGCATTTAAGTGCCTGTTTTTTAGTAAATTAGAGGTTAGAGTTTGTAGGAGAAATCCTAACCGTTGTTCATGAAAATGCAGTTTAATATTACGGTCCACTAATGTGATAAAAGTTTCAGTGGGATGGTGCATGCGGGGTGGACAGAAAGTAGTAGGATTATGGAGACCGAGAGAGGAAATGGAAAGCTCATAAACAGTAGGATCCCCTGAAGGAGAAAATCTGTTCTCGGAGGTCCCAGCTGATGCTCCGAATCTCACAGCGCGATACAGGGATTTTTGTGGTACTCACTGTAAAATCCTTTTCTCCGAGACGCTCATTCAGGGACACAGGACTGTGGGTGTATGCTACTGCCACCGCCAGGGGAAAAAAAAAAAAAAGGTTAGCTCCTCCTCCACAGTATACACCCTCGCCTCGATTGCAGGCGAAACCAGTTGGGTGCAAAAGCAGTAGGAGATCAATAGGAAGACAAAAATCAACCTTAATGCAGATAACATGTCTAGAAAACCCACCTACAATCAAAAATACATATTAGTAAACAAAAAAAGGAGCCAATTGGCTAACAGGGTGGGTACTGTGTGCCCCAATGAGCATATCAGAAAAAAGGATTTTAACGTGAGTACCACAAAAATCCCTGCTTCTCCTTTGCCTTATTGGTGGACAGAGGACTGTGGGACGTCCTAAAGCAGTCCCTGGATGGGAAGCAGACTCACTGGTCCAAGCTACACGCACCTCCTGTCTAAAGGTGCGCCACCGCTGCCTGGAGAATCCTTCTACCCAGGCTTGCGTCTGCTGAAGCCTGAGTATGGATATTGTAGTGCTTGGCGAATGTGTGCAGATTGGACCAGATTGCCGCCTTGCAGACCTGTTCTGCCGATGCCTGGTGCCGAAGAGCTCAAAAGGAGCCCACCGCCTGAGTGGAATGTGCTCTGATCCTTGCTGGAACAGGTGCGCCTCTGATGCGGTAAGACTCCTGAATGGTCAAACGAAGCCACCTGAATATGGTCGACCTTGAGGCAGCGAGTCCCTTCCTGTGACCCTCGGGGGCACGAACAGCATGTCTGTCTGAAAAAAGGGATGCCGTCCATCACATATACCTCCTGAGAGCTCTCACCAGGGTCCAACGTATGAAGAGCCTTTCCACATGGTGTACCGATGCTGGACCAAAAGAGGGCAAGACAATAACCTCATTAATGTGAAACAAGGAAATGACCTTCGGCAGAAGAGGAGATGGCCTGAGAACCACCTTATCCTTGTGCAAAATCAGAAATGGGGCTCGACAGGATAGAGCTGCCAGCTCCGAGACCCGCCTGATTGATGTTATAGCTACGAGGAACACCACTTTCCAGGAAAGGTATGTCAACGAAACATCCTGTAGTGGTTCAAATGGAGCTTCCTGCAGAATGCTTAGGACCAGGTTAAGGTCCCAGGCATCCAGTGGGGACCTATAGGGGGGTACCAAATGGGAGACCCCCTGGATGAAGGTCTTTACCTGCAGATTGGTAGCAATCCTGTGCTGGAACAGGATGGATAAGGCTGATATCTGTCTCCTGAGGGAACTTGGACCTAAACCTGAGTCTAGGCCAGACTGGAGAAAGGCTAAAATGTTGGGAATAGAGAATCTCAGTGGAGAACAACCGCAGTCCCTACACTATGAGAAGAAAATCTTCCAGGTGTGGTGGTAAATACATGCTGAGGTGGGCTTCCGGGCGCTAGCCATTGTAGCAACCACATTGTGGCTGAACCCAGCCTGGGTCAGAACCCAAGATTCAATGGCCAAGCAGTCAGACACAGGGCCCCAGAGTTCGGGTGGTAGATCGGGCCCTGGTAAAGCAGGTCTGGGTGCTCTGGCAGCCGCCAGGAGACGTCGGCGAGTAGCTGCACTAGGTCTGCGTACCACGCCCAATGAGGCCAATATGGGGCCAGCAAACTCACCCTAAGCGGGAAAGAGTATCTAGAGTGATGTTGACGCTCTCCTCACATGCTCGATATGAAGGGCCTTTGACCAAGAGGTCATCTAAGTAAGGCAAGATGACTATGGCCTGAGAGTGCAGGATGGCCATGACTACCACCATGACCTTTTGAACACTCTGGGGGCAGCAGCTAGCCCGAAGGGCAGGGCTGCAAACTGAAAATGTAGGCCATTGATAGCGAAGCTTAAAAATTTCTGATGTGGAGGGAAAATGGAGATGTGTAGGTACGTGTCATGGAAGTCGATAGAGGCCAAATATTCTCCCCGTCCTATGGCAGACATGACAGAGCAGAGAGACTCCATCTGGAAATGTCTGATCCTGACAAATCTGTTCAGAAGCTTTAGGTCCAGAATGGGCCTGACAGTCCCGTCCTTTTTGGGGACCGTGAACAGGTTGGAGTAGAAACCCTGAAATCTTTTTTGTTTTCCGGTACGGGAATAACACCGTTGTGCAGGAGCAATTTGATGGCTTTGAACAAAGCCTGTGCCCGGGTTTCCATTTTCGGAGGACGAGAAAGTTTTTCAAGCACCAAACCCCCCCCCCCCCCAAGACTATTTTTTCTAACATGTACCCCCGAGGATACCAGCTCTCTTACCCATGTGTCGTGTACGACGGAGAGCCAGACACGGCGAAACCAGAGTAGGCGACCACTTACTCTGCTGGTGTCAACCGGAACTTGCCTCGAGACATTTGGCTGAAGATCTTTGGGACCTAGGTCCCCTCGATCTGGGCTGGTGGGATCGCATTCTCCCCAATGGGTTGGCTTTATATGAGATTTGATGATCCCTGTCCTGGTTGGGGTGACCCGAAACGACTGGGTTGGTCACTGCTGCCCACCCGGGGCTGCGAAAGGACCAAGACAGTGTCTGAAGCTGGTGACGAAAAAGCTGTTTAACCCTTTGCTGAGGGAGAAAACTGCTCTTGCCCCCTGTGGAGTCAGATAAGCTGGTCTAACTTCTCACCGAATAGGCGGCCGCTCTGCTAAGGTGAAGTTAAGGATTTTTTGAAATTTGAATCTGCATGCCAAGTCCTCAACCACAGAGCCCTCCTAATGGAAATTGCATTTGCGGCAGCGAGTGCCGCGCAGCTAGCCGCAGCCAAAGATGCATTAATCAAGTAGTCTGCAGCCAAAGCGATCTGATTAGTGATCTATGCTACCTCCACTGGCAGGTCCATACCCTGCAAGGCTCGGTTTAAATGATTCTGACCCAGAAACCCTGGCCTTGCCTACCCATGCTGCTTCGAGCGAGGGAGAGAGTGCTGATCCTGATGCCGCAAACACTGACTGAGACAGGCTCGGAGATGGTCAGTGGGATCTTTGATGGAGGAACCATTAGGTATGGATAACAGGGTCTTAGAGGCCAAGCGCGACACGGGTGGATCAACCGTTGGGGATTCCGCCCACTTTTTACAGAGATCAGGGGCAAATGTGTTGTGAGCTCATTTTCTCGTTCACCTTTGATGTCCGATGAACTCCCTCTGCTGGTGAAAGGAGGTGGTGAAACTGATTTGGTTGGGAGAAACCTGTCACCTGAACAGGTGGATTGCGATTAGACATCCGGAATCTGAGTGGATATAAGGCAGCCGACGCCCTGTAGGGTTGCTGGTGATTTCTCTGCTCTGAGCACTGGCCTCCAGTTCAGTTCCTGTCTTCTAAAGCTAAGTTTTGCTCTGTTATTGTTCCATGAGATTTTGTCTGCTTTGCTTAGTTTTGTGTTTTGCCAGCCCCGGCTGGGGCTCTGCTGAATTTCCATTTTTGTCCCTGATCGGTTAAATCTCTTTTGCTCTGTCTTCAGAATATATCGGAGTGCTGATATAGGGATTTTGAAGTTTAGTGACTTCAGGGCCGTTTTTCCTATCAGACGTGTTGGGACATTTTTGGTAGGGTTTTTGCGGATTGCAGCCAGCATCTTTTCTGTCCTTTCCTATCTAGTTAGTTGGGCCCCATCGTTTGCTCTGCCTTTCTGTCTGTGTTTGTGTTTTCATCTGTTTTCACCGACAATACATGTTGGGGGCTGTCTAGTGCTTTGGGGTCTGCTCTGGGGCAGTTTAGATTTCCCCTTTCTTTCTTTAGGCTTATTTAGTTATCTGGCTGTGAAGAGGCGTCTAGGACCACCGTAGGAACGCTCCACGGCTACTGTTAGTTGTTGTGAATAGGATCAGGGGTCCTCAATCCGCTAGCTACCAACCTCTCCGGTTTTCTGGACTTAGCTTGCATTTTTGTTTTTTCCTCCTCCAGTGACTCATTCATAACACAAATGGGTATCTTGCCTCGAGCGCTTTCTGGCCTGAGAAACGCTTGTCTGGCCATTCCCTTTGTCGTTGCACTATGTCCTCAAACTCTGGGTGAGTGGCAAACACTATGAGGCCGCTTGACCTGCTTAAATGGCACCTTGTGACCTGAGGCCAGGGTGGATTCATAGTCAGTCCTCAGGGTCTGGTTGATGGCCTCAATAAGGCTGTCAACTGTTTCCTGGTAACCCGGAGTAACTAAGTCAAGGGGCTCGTCCGATCTGAGCTTTGCTAGTTATCGACTACTGGTGAAGGCGAGCGAGAGGCAGAGCTCATGGATGCCGAGGCACCAAATGGACCGGAAGACACTGTGTGGGTTCTTTTCCACTGCGTCTGCCCCTGTGAGGCCCCTGCAGGCCAGAGGCTCCTGTGAGGTGGAGGGCTCCTCTAAAACAGGGGCAGGGACAACGGCTTGCCTATCTGAGGCTCAAAGGGACTCGATTGTTCTCATAAGTGATGCCATGGACTGCGACAGAGAGCCCATTCCGGGGGACTAGGTACACTGGGCTTGGTCGCAGGGGAGGTCTCTTGGGCACTTTCAGAATCGCAGGCTTCACATTTGTTTGGTTTGTGCCTGAGGGAAAGCGGACTGACAGGAGGTGCATGCAGCGTACAGTATTTCTGGACATGGTGGCCCTACTAGGTGATATATCTGCAGGGGGGAGGGAAGCAAAACGCTTATCTTCTGGAAAAAAAAAAGATGGGTGGCCTTCCTCCTTCGGGGGTAGCACTTACACCTGTCCTGTGTCCCCAGTCCTGTATCCCCTTAGGCTTCCAGGCTGTCAGACAGCTGCTCCCTTTTCAAAAAAGTGCACCTTGGCATGTGGGCGGGCCCGCCGAAAGAAGGGGTGACCGCCGGTGAAGTCATGGGGTGGAGCTTCTGCCCGCGGCCTAGCGCTGGCTGAAGCCGGGGACTAAAGTTTTGGCGCCTGCCCGAGACCACGGGGGGCGGGTCTGCCAGAAGTAGACGCATCGCAGGGGCGTAACTTCCGCCCGTGGCCTAGTGCTGGCTGAAGCTGGGGCTAAATCTTGGGCGCCCGCCCGGGTAAGTGGGCAGGACCGCCGGAAGCAGGGGCCTGGGCCGGGTATGCGCTGCCATCCGAAGCCTGGGAAGGTTTCATAAAAAAGGGGCCACCAGCCTATGCTGCCACAGGACCTACAGGAGCCCTCCCAGCCCACCTCCTTCCACACCTGACCCCTGGATGCTACAGCTGACCGCCTCAGGTTGGGGGGCTGCATAAAAAAAAAAAAAAAAACACGGACAGTGCAGACACCCTAACTCCATCTTCCCTCCAAGGGATGAGGAGAGGGACCGTCTGCCTCCTTCCACCACCGCAGTCCTTGCATTGGTGGTGCAGTGGGGGCCGCACAGACTATAACCTGTGCTTCTGTACAGCCTAGGGTTTCAATACCTTAGGGTGATCAGGGCTGAGTCCGGCATTATGTCCCATACTGCGGGAGAGGATACGTGAAGGCGACACTCCATGTGCTCGCCCATTTATGGTTTGGAGAGACCGGACCCTTTCAATAGGGTCCGTTGCTCCTGTCTCATCTTCAGAGAGAAAAGAAAAAAAAAAAAAGTCTGGGAGAAAAAAAATAAAGATGTGCGCCTCCTACGGACACTAAACATGAACTGGTTTTGCCTGCAATCGAGGCGAGGGTGTATACTGCGAAGGAAGAGCTAACTTTTTTTTCATTCACTTAGTGTCAGCCTCCTGGCGGCAGTAGCATACACCCACAGTCCTGTGTCCCCCAATGAGGTGAAGGAGAAAAGCGCTTCAAGTTCTTTTCCAGCTGGAAAACGTCTCAGTTGAGGGTTGGACAGTAGGACAATCCCTTCTGGAGTACCGTGAGTTACGCAGGGGAGAGTAGATGGCTCGAAATGTTTAACAGATTAGATAGCTTACCTGGGAGTGCATGGACATCTTTTCTCCTCGATCGTCTTGTTAGTCTGTGTTGGTAACCTCCCGTGCGACTTTTCGATAAAAACGTTGTCTGCTTAAACTTGTTGCTGCCTGAGCTGAAGGAGCCAAATTTGCGCTGGTTTGAAGGTCAGTGCCAGGAACCAGTGTTGGACGAATCGCTCCATTTGTATACTCTGTTGGAATAATCCTCGTTGTTCTATTGGAATTTAAGTCTTTTCCGTTCCAGTAAAGTCCTCTGAAATTCGGCAAGGATTGCAATTTGTTCCTTTTAATTTATTTCAGGTATTTTGGCATGCCAATTATTCCCTTTCATATATATTGCAATATAGTTCTAAATAATCATCTTATTGCCTTGCAGAACCACTTTCTATAGTATATAATAACATGCAGTGACCATCTTACAAAATGCTATTTTTGATACCGCTTTTATTTATCTTAAATTTACATATATAAGACTCCGCCTGACAAGATTTACACGCCTCAGCATTCTATACAAAGCACCGGATATACAGCAACCTCGGCTGGAAGTATTTTTCGGCCGAAGGCTAAATCCCTATTGGACAATGAGTCCAATCTATAGTGTCTGGTGAAAATATGAGTGAAGACCATGTAGCGGCCCTGCAAATTTGCTCAGTGGATGCACCTGCTCTTTGAGGTTTTTCCCACCAGTCACCCTGTCTATATTGGCGCCTCTGTATGGATCTTATTGTTCATTTACTATGTCATGCACAGCCTTTTAGGTGAATCGCTGTTCTCAGCGGTTGTATGGTTGACATCGCCGACATGCACTGGTTGCATGCACAGCATCCTTCATTTGTGACAATCTTGCCACTTTCTTGCACAGTATTTTCTATTGTGACATTTATCCACCACTTTGTGGTTTGTTCATATAGAACATTTTGTGTGCAGGTTATATCTATATATTGTTTGTGGCATAAGATATCTTGGTTTGTTGTGCATTCATTTCCCAAACATTCTATTTTGGGTGCAATTTCTGGCACGTTTGAGATTCTCTCACAGTGCCGTTTTTGATGGCAATTGTGGCTGGCATGTTCACTAATTACATCCTACCCAGAGGTATTTTATCTTGAGCCTTTCATATATATATATTTTTGATCTTAGTATGTTTGCATGTTATGGGGGGCATTATGGTTTGCCTATATCTATTATATTACTTATATGCACATTATTACTATGCCCTCCTTTCCATTTAGGAATGACATGCATATGATCCATTCTTCATCTTCTGTATGGATAAGGGCTAACAGTGGGTTTGTCATTTTTGTGTTTTTACATGTTTTTAAGCTCTTTTGCAATTATACCTATTGGTGGTGTGCATTCTCCCTTTTGGTCATTCTTTTCTCTCGTAATTTTGCTCAGGAGGCTGAGGTAGACCTTGTAGAATGAGCCTTGACCCCGGAGGGGGGGGGGTGCCATATTCTGGGCTAGTTATGATTCAGATGTGGCCCTCTTGATCCAAATTGCAACGATACTCTTCCCCACATTTTTTCCTTTATTTCAACCCGATGGATGAACAAATAAATTCTGGTCAACTCTCCATGGTTTGGTTTGCTTTAAAGTAGTGCAAAATCGTACGCCGAACGTCAAGAGTATGGAATTCCTCCTCCTTTGCATTTGTTGGATTCTGGCAAAAGGAGGAGCAGACTAGGTCTTGTGAACAGTGGAAATCGGACACCACCTTGGGCAGAAAAGATGGATGAACTATAGAATAGTCTCTGATTATTAGATAAGGTTCTCTTATAGATAATGCCTGTAATTCCCTATACGTCTTGCTGTAGTTATAGCAACTAGGAAGGCTGCCTTGAACGAAAGGAGCTGAGGGCTATGGGAAGATAGAGGCTCAAATGGTGGCTGTGTGAGACCTTTGAGGACTAAATTTAGATCCCAAGAGGGGGCAACAGTTTGAATCCTGGGACGTAGTCTAAGGGCTGACACCATGAACCTTTTAAATCAACGATGGTTGGTTAAGTCCTGATCAAATATAGAGCTCAGGGCAGAGACATGAACCTTTAAGGTACTAGGCTTGAGGCCCAACCCTAACCCTTTCTGTAGAAAGTCCAATATTTGTGAAATGTCGGGATGAAATTATCTGGTACATTAGGAATACACCAGGATGAAAACCTCTTCCATAGCTTGTTATAAATGGGATTGGTGACTGGTTTTCTGGACTTTTGTAAGGTAGAAATTACTTTGCCCGAAAGCCCTTCTGCATGCAACACCAGGGACACAGTAACCAAGCAGCTACATTATTTTTTTGAAGATCCGGATGATATAGGGGTCCCTGCAAGAGAAGGTCAGCGTCTAGTGGTAATTGAACTGGACCATCTGCTTGGAGATTAAATGATAAGGTTGAACCAACTCCTCCTTGACCACATTGGAGCCACTAGGATGGTTGGTACCTGATCCTTCCAGATCTTCTGAAGGGTCTTCGCCAGCATCGGAATCAGAGGAAATGCATAGGCCAACTGGAAGTTCCAATCCTGAGTGAAGGCATCCACTCCCATGGACCTGTCTCTGGGATTCAGGGAAAAATAGGTTTCGACCGGCACATTCTGGCCTGAGGCAAATCAGTCGATCTGAAAGACTCCCCTGTTCAGGCTCCATTCTCCTGGCTGCATGTCCTGGCGACTCAGGAAATCTGCCTGGAGGTTGGAGGACCCTTTTAGGTGGACGGCTGTCAGGGAGAGAAGGTGCTTTTCGGCCCAACAGAATATTCGGCTTGATATGCTTTTCAAGCTGTTGAACTTCGTGCTCCCCTGATGTCTGATATGGGCTACGGTAGTGATGTTGTCCGAATATATCCTGATGTGACAGCCAGTGACTAGGTTGCCTGCTACAAGAAGGGACTTCTCCACTGCTTTTAGCCCTCTGAAGTTGGAGGACCTGGCACCAGTCTCTAGACTCCAGCATCGCTGAAGAGTATGGGACACTACAGCACCCCAGCCTGTCTTGCTGGCATCGGTTGTTAGTGTAACTAGGAGTGTTTGAGACCAGGCTAGACCCCTGAGCAGATTTATGGAGCACAACCACCAAGCCAGGGAAGCCTTTACACAGCCTGGGGTCTGAACTCTCCTATTCATTGAGTTGGGATTCCTGTTCCAGCTCTCGAGAATATGAGCCTGTAGGACCCTGGAGTAGGCCTGAGCCCAAGACACTGATTGAATGCAAGAGGTCATGGAACCTAGGACAGACATGGCTGCCCAAAGGGTAGGGGACCTCCGTTTCCTGAATTCTGCGATTTTGGTTATCACAAGTCAGGCGATGATCTTCTGGTAGGAGGGACATCTGTCTTCCTGAATCCAGTAGAAGTCCCAGGAACCTTCTCATCGTGGAAGGTTGGATTTGAGATTTTTCCAGATTTAAAGAGCCACCCTAGAGTTTGTAATATGTCCAGAGATTTTGCTACATGACTTCTAAGAGTTTGAGCAGGTGGGCCTATGATTAGGAGATCGTCCAGATAAGGGACAATGCATATGCCCTGCCCCCAGATGTAAACCACCATGTCTGACATTATCCTGGAGAACACTCTTGGTGCTGAGGAAATGCCAAATGGGAGCACGTTGAATTGATAGCGCCTCACCTGCTGATTCTGTAAGACTGCAAATCTTAAATACTTTCTGTGGCGGGGATGGATAGACAAATGAAATTATGCATCTTTCAGGTCGATGGTTGCCATGAAGTAATGAGGTTATGTCAGGGGAATCGCTGATCTCACCGATTCTATCTTGAATCTCCGATATGTATTATGATGGTTGAGACCCTTCAAATTTACAATGATGTGTGCCTCCCCTGAAGGTTTTTTACACCAGAAAGAGTCGGGAGTAGTGACCTCTTCCCCACTTGTCCACTGGTACAGGGGAAATTGCATTTGATTTTAGCAGATCCTGTTAACCTGATATCTGTAAGTCCTGGGCTCCCCAAGATGGTAGGAAGGTGACTCTTAGACCCCGAGGAGGGGAGGACTCTTAACTCTATAAGGAGGCCCTCCTTGATAACATTGAGGACCCACCGGCAATTGGAAATGATTTGCCAATGGTGGAAAAAATTTGAGAGCCTCCCCCTACAGAGTCAGAGTCATTGCTTATCCTGTTGGTGTTGTTGCTGGGGAACAAGGATGTTCATGCCCTTCCCTTTAGCATAGCTCCACCTCCCAGTTTTCCCCTTACCCATGATTTGAGGGGTCTGAGGCAGAGAGGCATAAAAAAGCGCTTCCTGGGGGGCTTCTGCTCCGGAAGAGCCTTCTTTTTGTATGTGGCTTGCTCCAGTAGCTCATCAAGAGCTGGCCCAAAGACGTATTCACCTTTAAAGGGGATGGAGCATAGTTTAATTTTGGAAGGGACATCTCCACTCCATATTTTTAGCCAAAAGACCCTTCTAGCAGAGTTAGACTGAACCAGGGACCTGGCAGCGATACAGATTGCACAGACGCATCAGCCAAGAATGCAATCGCCCTTTTGAGCAGAGGAAGAATTGAACAACTCCCCTCTTGAGGTTCCCTGAGAGATGTGATTCACTAACTGATCTAGCTATCGGAAGAGGGATCTGGCAATACAGATGGAAGCTATGATGGACTTGAGTGCAGAGGTGGAAGTTTCCCAGGACTTTTTCAGCAAGCTTTCTACCGTCCTTTCCATTGGATTCTTAAGCGGTGAAGAATCCTCAAAGGGGAGAGCAGTTTTCTTGGCTACTCTAGCCATCTGTATATACCCCTTGGGAATATCCCACCTAGCTGATTCGCCCTCCAGAGGAAACCTACGTTTAAGTTCCTAGGGGGTGCATTCCTGAGAGATCATGTGGTGCCCCTGAGGGTTCAGTCACCACAGAGGTACTGCACCACAACCAGAGGTGTGGTATCCCACTTCCCAGGTAAGGTGGAGGCACCTGACCGCACTCTTACAACTGCATCCAACACACTTATAGCTGCGGGGCACCCTGGATGGACTAAGGGAGGATGATCTCATCCCTGCTGGATAGGAAAGGGTGTTGGTTGGTGGGTGGAACTTGTGGGTTCAGAGCAGAAGAACTAGGAGGGCAGGATCAGTTCTCCTCTAGAGGGAGAAGTTGAAGGATGTAGTTTGAGCAGCTCCTAGTTTGGGAGGAGTAGCTGGAAGGAGAAAAGACTGAAGGAACCTCCCTGTAGAGGGAAGGGATCCCAGAGGCACGGGCAGAGCATAGGTCACCCGTGGGGCTTGTTCCACGCTGACAGCAGTCAGGTGGAGGGATCACGTCGCAGAAGGGTCTCGGCCCTAGTAGAGTGGACAACAGGACTCAGCTAGCATGCCAACAGTTGTGGCAACTTTAGGGGTCACAGCCACTAACCACAGTTATCTTCACCAGAAAGGCAGCCATAAGGGAGCAAGGAAACGAACTGTGCACGTTATCTGACAAGGTCCGTGTCTGCTGACCTGGGACGCTGACTGAGGTGTTGTGTAGGAAGTGGCGAGAAAGCAACACAGTGAGACGGCCAGGAAAGGCATATACTGAAGGGAGTGCTGGAAAAGTGCTCTCCATCTGCCTGAGAGTTGACTGAGCCCCTCACCTGAAGGACATGGCACCAAGCAGGCACCTGTGTGCACCAGAGCTGTGAGTAAAGCTTTGGAACTGCACCCAGCTGTGTCCTTTGAATTATTGCCTCAACTCTCACTCAGCAGTGCTACATCCACTATCAGCAAACATAACATCTTAATAACTACTGCCCTGGGACAACAGTTCTGCATGTGGAGAGCTATTCCAACTATGCTGCATCACACCATCAGTCCCAGAGGATCAGAACTGCAGCGCTGGTCACTTCTGACCAGAAACCACAGGTGGCGTCACAAACAATTATTACAAAAACTATTTTTACTCCCTTGTAAATATTTCCCTTTTGTTGGACGCCCAGGGCCAAGGACAGAGTCACCGCCGCTGTGACATTGCCACTTTAAGAAGCAGACCAGTACCGAGTATCCCCACTGCCCTGGCGGGCGCTCCAATCATACTCAGGATGTTTTTGTGTACCAGGAGACAAGTTTGTTTTTCCCTTCACCCATGACAGCACCACCTGAGAGAGGGATCCGCCCCGCCAGGACAGGAACCTACTGAGAAATAAGGGGCGGCACCTCTCCCCCGCTTCAGTTGGGTTCCTGTCCTGGAAGGAACCCCACTGTCGGCGGTGCCTGTCATGAGCGAAGAAATTGGACCCAGCCCCGTCCCGGCGCAGGAAGAACAGGTGTCTCACCTGCAGCACCGGCCGTCGGGTGCTGGATGCGCAGTCCCCGGGCCCTCCGGGGTTCCGGGTACGTGCGGGCGTCGGTGGGATCCCCGGGGTCTGCGGGAAGCCCCCACCACTCCGCCCTCCCCTCGCGCGTGCCACATCTCGATCCCCATAGCAGGGGAGAGACGCTGGCTTCTTCCGGCCGCTGACGTCAGCGGCGCATTGCATGCTGGGTGCGCCGGCTGACGTCAGAGAAGGGCGACTGTTTAATGGCGCCGGGTGCGACGCCGGACGGCTTTTCTGAAGAGGCGGCCGCAGGGGGAGGGGAGAGACGCTCACCTGAGCGGAGGCGCGATATTTTAAGAGGAAGGCGGCAGCAGACGGTGGTGCAACATGGTGTCAGAGCAGGAACGTTCAGCGTCCCTGCCTCCCTCTCAGCCCTCTGGCAGAAAGCATGGAAGCCATTCCAGCAGCAGTCGCCCCAGCCGCAGGTCGGGGGATTCAGCGAGATCCAAAGAACGCAGGTCACGTGCCCCGACGCAGCCTCCGAGTCCGGTACCCTGGATTTCGGGTGGTGAGTGACCTTCGTGAATATTAGCATTTATGTTAATAGGGCTTCTGTTGTATGCTTCACCCTGTAGGAAAGGCCTAGGAAAGCGGGAAGCAAGAAGAACAATAGGGATTGTGCTATATGCAAATCTCCCCTAGCAAGAGATTGGCAAAAAGATCTCTGTGCTGCGTGCATTCAGCGGACTATGGCGGAGGAAGCGCCTAGTTTCGCAGCCAATCTGATATCTGCCCTAAGGTCAGAAATGGAAGGCTCAATTAAGTCCCTATTGAAAAAAGGGAAAAAAACCAGGAAGGATCCCCCTAGTTCCCCCTCGGATTCCGCGTCAATGTCATCTCAGACGGAAAAATCATCCTCCTCAGATTCCTCAGACAGCGACATGGGGGGTAAACCATGTTTCCCTGTAGAAGACACAGACGCCCTCCTAAAGGCCATTAGAGCTACAATGGGCCTACAGGAAGAAAAGGCGGCTAAAACCCTAGAGGATGTTATGTTTGGGGGGCTTCAGGAGAGGAAAAAAACGGACCTTTCCGGTAAACGAGAAGATCCAGTCACTTATTGAGAAAGAGTGGAGAAAGCCCGAAAAATCGGGGGCCCTTCCATCCACTTCCAAGAGACGATATCCCTTCGAGCATAAGGATGCAGAGATATGGGACAAAATCCCCAAAATAGATGCAGCGGTGTCCAGATCCTCCAAAAGGTCGGCCCTGCCCCTGGAAGACGCAGGGGTTCTTAGAGACCCACTAGACAAAAAGGCGGACTCATATTTGAGGCACGCATGGGAAGCGACAGCAGGAGGACTAAAACCGGCAATAGCGGGTACTTGTACAGCACGCTCCCTCATGATCTGGCTGCAGCAGTTAGAAGAAAAGCTGGCTTCAAGGGTCCCAAGAGAGAAAATCTTATCGGAGATGTATCTCTTGCACGGGGCAGCAGCTTTTTTGGCCGATACCTCGGCGGACTCTATGCGGATGACAGCCAGGGCAGCGTCACTATCAAATGCTGCTAGACGCGCATTATGGCTTAAGGGCTGTCCGGGTGACCTTCAGTCCAAGGCCAAATTATGCTCTCTCCCCTGCGACGGTCGATTCTTGTTCGGCAAGAACTTGGACGATATACTGGAGAAAGCAGGCGATAAGAAAAAAGGCTTCCCCAGATTTCCTATGGATCAGAGGAGATAGCCCTTTCGGAGGGGAAGATTCAATAGGGGGCGCCCTCCCGCTGACAGGAGAAGATGGGAGGATAAAAGAAAAAAATTATCAAGATTTATGTTTGGTGGAGGTACCTCACCTCAAAAAAGTCGCCACAGTGACGCCAGTATTCCAGTGGGGGGGGGGGGGGGGGGGGGGAGATTGGCACTCTTTTTCCAAACCTGGGAGAAGATCTCCTCCAACGCCTGGATCCTAACCATCCTAACGGAAGGCCTGAAAATTCCCCTCATCCGTCAGCCAAAATCCGTGGTCGTCATCACACCCATCAGGAAGGTGACCGAAGAGTAGGTGGCCTTAGAAACAGAGATCCTGAGCCTGATAGACAAGCGGGTACTCTCCGAGGTACCATGCCTACAGGAAGGGAAGGGGTTTTATTCACCCATTTTTCTGATAAAAAAAACCCGATCAAACTTTCAGGACAATCATAAATCTCAAACGGCTCAATCTATGGATAATGAACTCTACCTTCAAGATGGAATCAGTAACTACGGCGGTGAAGCTGCTACACCAAGATTGCTTCATGGCCGTGGTCGATTTAAAGGATGCGTATTATCACATTCCTATCCACCCATATTACCAAAAATACTTGAGGGCAGCACTTTATATTCAAGGCACGCTAAGGCACTTTCAGTTCAGGGCTCTTCCGTTTGGCATATCTATAGCCCCGAGAGTTTTCACCAAAGTCATAGCGGAAGTGACTGCCTTTCTCCGGATTCACGACACGGTCATAATACCATACCTGGACGATTTTCTCATAGTAGGCAGCTCAGAGGACCACTGTACAGCACAGTTGACCCAGGTGATCAACACCTTGCAGTAATTAGGGTGGATAGTCAATTTCAAAAAATCAAAATTGCAACCCCTAAAACAGACCTTCCTAGGATTCATACTAGACTCAGAAAAGCAAGAGTGTCTGCTCCCAGAGTCCAAAATAGAAAAGGTGCAGAATCTGGCCTTAACGAGCCAAAACCAACCACGTATGACTTTAAGAAGAGCAATGTCCCTGCTAGGTACCCTAACATCCTGTATTCCGGCGGTCAGGTGGGCTCAGTTTCACACCCGGCAACTCCAGTGGGAGATACTAACAGCACAAAGATCGCTAAGAGGGCGTTTAGAAGGAAAGCTGGAGCTTTCCTTAAAAACCAGAGACTCTCTCAATTGGTGGCTGGACAAGGAAAATCTGACCTTGGGAATACCGTGGGACAGACAGACGTCAGATATAATCTTAACAGATGCAAGCTCCTCGGGGTGGGGGGCACACCTAAGGGGCATCATAGGTCAGGGTTCCTGGACGCGTCAAGAAAGGGAAGCATCCTCCAACCTGAGAGAACTGTGGGCAGTGAGCAAGGCCCCAAGTCACTTCATTCCGCTACTCCAGGGTCGAAATGTACGCATCTTGTCAGACAAGAAGGTAGTAGTGGCATACATCAACCACCAAGGAGGGACAAGATCACACCCCTTAATGGAAGCAGCGACAGACATTCTGAGCAGAGTAGAAGAACACCTACACTCCTTGACAGCCTTACATATAAAAGGGGCAGAAAACAGAGGCAGACTTCTTGAGTCGCAATACCCTGAAGCAGGGGGAATGGGCGCTAAACCGGTCCATTTTTCAAAAAATAACTCAGCTTTGGGGGAAACCGGTGATAGACCTCTTTGCCAACAAACAGGCAAACAGAAAAGTTCTGCTCTCTAAACCGGAGAGAAAATCCATGGGCAGTGGACTCATTGCACATCCAGTGGAACTTCAGGCTAGCTTATGCGTTCCCCCCAGTGGCTCTGATCCCAACAGTTGTCAGAAAAATCAGGAACGATCAGGCCAGGGTGATTCTAATAGCTCCATTTTGGCCAAAAAGGCCCTGGTTTGCTCTGCTACGAAGGATGTCCCTCTCCGATCCATGGGTTCTACCAGAAATCCCGGACCTACTTGCTCAAGGTCCAATATTCCACGCTCAGGTCAAAGGATTCCATCTGACGGCGTGGAATTTGAAAGGTCGCTTTTAACGGATAGAGGGTTCTCCCCCGGGTTGGTGGCCACCCTGCTAAAGACTAGGAAACCAGTGACGACTAACATCTACGGCAGAATATGGAATAAGTTCCTGCAGTTCTTAGGTAGGCCGTTAGGGAAAGATCCCCCGATTAATGCCATCCTGGAGTTCTTACAATCGGGGTTGCAGATGGGGTTAGCAGTGAACACAATTAAAGTTCAGGTGTCTGCACTAGGGGCGCTCTACAACTGCAAATTGGCATCAAATAGATGGGTAGCCAGATTTATTAAATCCTGCCATAGAGCTAGGCCTATCCCAATACCCCGGATAGCCCCCTGGGATTTAAACCTAGTGCTAGAGGCCCTTACAAAAGATCCGTATGAGCCATTACATCAGCTACCCCTAAAGTTTCTGACCCTAAAAACAATCCTGTTAGTGGCCCTCACATCAGCCCGCAGGATAAGCGATTTACAGGCTCTCTCAGTAAATCCACCTTATACGCAAGTCTTTCAGGATAGGGTAGTGTTAGGAACAGACCCCGCTTATCTGCCCAAAGTAGCATCAGATTTCCATCGGGGCCAGGAAATTGTCCTTCCATCTTTCTGCGAGAACCCAAAAAATCTGGGGGGGGAGGAAAAGTTCCATAATCTGGATGTTAAGAGAGCTCTCGTAGAATACATATCTATGACTAGCCAGTGGAGGAGGTCCCAGTCCCTATTCGTAGCTTTTCAGGGTGCCAGGAAAGGCTATGGGATTTCAAAAGGGACTATTGCTAGATGGATTAGGGAGGCCATTAGTGTAGCCTACACAGCTAGTGGTATCCCGATTCCTGACGGCATCAAGGCTCATTCCACCAGAGCCGTGGCGACCTCCTGGGCCGAAAAAGCAGAGGTATCGATCGAACAGATTTGTAAGGCCGCTACCTGGGCCTCACCTTCAACCTTCTTTAAGCACTATAGGTTGAATCTATCCTCCTCTGCTGACTTAACCTTTGGTAGAAGGGTGCTGCAAGCGGTGGTCCCTCCCTAAGGTGTTTCGAATCTCCAAAAATCTCTCAGGTGGTGCTGTCATGGGTGAAGGGAAAACCACCATGGTTACTTACCGGTAGCCGTTTTTTCCGGAACCCATGACAGCACCCGTATATCCCCCCCCTTTTCACCATATGGGTGTGCACAATTAGTAGGGTGTTTTTTGAGTATTGTGGTGTTGGATTAAACATGTAACTAACCGGGAAGTCCTCTCAGTGCTCTGTAACCCAACTGAAGCGGGGGAGAGGTGCCGCCCCTTATGTCTCAGTAGGTTCCTGTCCTGGCGGGGCGGATCCCTCTCTCAGGTGGTGCTGTCATGGGTTCCGGAAAAACCGGCTACCGGTAAGTAACCATGGTGGTTTCCGGCTTTCAACCCTCCAAACATTTCATCCTGAATAGTTTGGGGAACAGATTCCTCCTCCAACCCCATAGTGCTATGAACTGCACTAACTCCTCCATATGTTCTGAGGAGAAGAGATATTTTCTAGCTTCTGATATCCCATGGGTTGATGATTCCTCCCATTGCTCTGAAGCGGAGTCATGAGAGTCTTTAGAATTGGAGTCAAGAGTCCTCGACCTGGATCCTTCTCTTTTTAGATGGAGATGGTCCCAGAGAAGGAGGTGGAGGGGCGGTTGGTGTAAAAGCAGCCAAGGAGGACTGGATCTCTCGCGCGACAATGGTATGAATTTCATCCAGGAGTGAGGGATATGTTCAGCCCTGACCACCTTATCCGTACACTCCTGACATAGCTTTTTCTCCCAGAGAGAGGAAAGCTTCTTATTACAGATGGCACATCTATGAACATTCTTAGCAGGGTTTTTATGGGCTGACTTGTCTCCCTAGGAAAAAAAGGGGAGAGAAGTGTAACTAAAGGGACTCCACTAAAAATACTAAACCCAGGGCTCTGGGATAGGACCCACCCCACTCCAGACTTACTGAGCCTGGGGCAGCGCTGGGCTTTGCATGTGCAGTGCATGAAGCAGACACAACATCCATACTGGAGGGATTAGCCTTACCTGGAGTTGTCTTCCTGCAGGTTTATGCAGAGATAAACTTTGCTCCCTGCGTCACTTTAATTTCCCTCCTCCCCCTCCAGGTCCTGAGAAGGCCTCGAGTTCAGCGTTCGGGAGCAGAGAGGCCCCCGGAAGTGCCTGCGTTTCACCGTGGAACGCAAAACCCGGAAGCGACTCATGCGTGGTCTGACATCACCTCCAGGTCGTGCTGAACGGCACGTAAGGGTAAGGAAGCAGGGGAGCTCAAGGAGGCCCCCAGCTATGGGAACAACTGGCCCGCCTTATCCCCAGTGGGAGCACAGGTGGGCCAGGAGACCCCAAATCCTCTGACTAGCATTGAGACAGGAGCAGCACGGAGGAGGAGGAGAACGGAGCCCACAACCACCACTGTCCAGCTTTAGAAAAAAAAAAAAAAAAAAAACACACACGTATACTACGGTTGCCGGCTACACAGCATACAAAACAAAAAACCTCTCCATGCCCCATGGGGGACAGGAAGGGCACTGACGAGTAGGAGGTGGGAGGGGATTTTAACATCTTGTGCTTCCTGCCCCATTAGGGTGTGGAGACAACCTCCAATGCTGTCGTGGAGGGTGACTATATAAACAGAAAATTACGGGTCTCAAACTATCAATACATAACAAAAATTTAAGAAAAAAACTTAATGCAATTGTAGCAGTCTAACAGGTGGAAAAAAATGGCAAAAAATTACAAGAATCACTGGAATTGAAATGTTAAAAATGACTTCAGGTTTCAGAAAACTCGTTACCCAGCTGCATTTTTTTTTTTTTTTTTTATAAACTGCACTTTACTCAATATCCCCAGGTCCAGCACAGAGTCTAAGCAGCTGCTTCCAGTGTCTGTTATGGTCTGCAGAACTTTAAGGTAATAAGTGCACTCAGCAACTTGAGACGTCAACAGGTAACTAGCCCCTTCATGACGGAGCCCTTTTTTCGGTTTTGCGTTTGTTTTTCGCTCCACTTCTTCCCAGAGGCATAACTTTTATTTTTCCATCATTATGGCTTATGAGGACTTATTTTTTGCAGGACAAGAAGTACTTTTTAACGCCACCATTGGTTTTAAAATGTTGTGTACTTGAACACAGGAAAAAAAATTCAAAGTGCGGTGAAATTGCAAAAAAGTGCAATCCCACACTTGTTTTTTTGTTTGGCTTTTTTTGCTACGTTCACTAAATGCTAAAACTGACCTGCCATTATGATTTTCCAGTTCATAGACACCAAACATGTCAAGGTTCTCTTTTATCTAAGTGGTGAAAAAAAATTCCAAAGTTTGCTTAAAAGAAAAAAAAAAAAAAAAAACACGCCATTTTCCAAGACCCGGAGCGTCTCCATTTTTCATGATCTGGGGTTGGGTGAGGGCTTATTTTTTACATGCCAAGCTGACTTTTTAACGATCCTAGTTTTCTGCAGATTCGTTCTTTTGATCGGCAATTATTGCATTTTAATGCAATTCGCGGCGACAAAAAAAAACCCAATTCTGTCGTTTTCATTTTTTTTTTCCTCGCTACGCCGTTTAGCGATCAGATTAATCCTTTTTTTATTGATCGGGTGATTCTGAAAGTGGCGATACCAAATATGTGTAAGTTTGATTTTTTTTTTTTTTTTCTTTTGTTTGGGGCGAAAGGGGGATGATTTGAACTTGATTTTTTTTTTTGTTTTTTTACTTTTGGCATGCTTCAATTGCCTCCACAGGGTGGTACTCATAGCAATCTGCCATCAACAATAGAGGTCTCAAGGAGACCTCTGGTTTTCATGGCAGCGCACTGATGACCCCCTGATCACAGGGGTAGATGGTGCGCGTATTTCCGGCCGTGCGACCAGAAGCTTTAAAGCCCGCTGTCAGAGTTTGACAGCGTGATTTAACAAGTTAATAGGCGCGGGCGGATCGCGATTCCACTCGTGCCTATTGCGGGCACGTTAGCTGTTCAACACAGCTGACATGTCCTGACTTTGATGTGGGCTCAATGCCGAAGCCCACACCAAGGGGGGAGACGCGACATGCGCAGTACTAGTATGGCGCATGTTGTGAAGGGGCTAGAGACCCAGTGTGGAGAAGTAAAGAACAGTGGGATACATACATACAGCACAACATTTTAGCACTAAACAAATATTCACAAGCATAGTAGGAGGCTCATGCTGAAAATTTTAGCAATTGACAATGCAGTTTGTAAAGCAAAAAAAAAAAAAAAAAAAAAAAAAAAATAGAAAATTTTTTTTTAAACCATTCCACAGAAACCACATTAAGAAGGAAACCTAGTAAGATGAAATCACAGAATGACTTACGTTGAAAGACCATCCACATACGGGCCGTAGGTTGGGTGTTCACGGACTTTCAGCTAAAACAAGACAAAAAAAGTTTTTTTTAATGCAACCAAAAATTACTGTCACTTCTAATTAAGGCCTCTTTCACACATCAGTTTTTTGCCTTCAGGCGCGATCCGGCTTTTTTTTGTAAAACCGGATCCGGCAAAATGCAATGCCGGATCCAGTTTTTCCCCATTGACTTGCATTAGCACCGGATCGTGCCGGATGGCATTGCGTTTCATCCGTTTTTTGCCGGATCCGGCAACTTGTCTCATTCCGGCGTCTGGAAAAACCGGCTACTGTAACGTTTTTTGTCTCCGGCGAAAAAGCCGGAAGCGCCGGATCCGGCGCTTCCAGCTTTTTGCTACAATGAAAGTCTATGGGCGCCGGATCCAGAAAAAGACGGATCCAGCCACCGGATCCGGTTTTTTTGTCTGCGCATGCTCAGATCCAATTGGCCAGCCCCCAGGAATGCTAGACGGATCCAGCAAAAAAACGGATCCGTTTCTACAGTTCTCCAAAATTTATGCCGGATCCGTTTTTTCTAAAAATAGCCGGATCCTGCCTGACGGCAAAAAACTGATGTGTGAAAGTAGTAGTCACAGAAAAAACCTCTCCAGCAGCTCTTAGGCCTCTTTCACACATCAGGTTTTCGCCGTCAGGCGCGATCCGGCGCTTTTGACAGAAACCGGATCCGGCGAAATGCAATGCCGGATCCGGTTTCCCCCCCATTGACTTGCATTTGCGCCGGATGGCCATGCGTTTTATCCGGTTTTCGCCGGATCCGGCAATGTGTCGCGATCCGGCGTCTGGAAAAAACGGCTACTGTAACGTTTTTTGTCTCCGGCGAAAAAGCCGGACACGCCGGATCCGGCGCGTCCTGCTTTTTCACACAATGAAAGCCTATGAGCGCCGCAATGCGCCTGATCCGGCAAAAGCCGGATCCGGTGGCCGGATCCGGTTTTTTTGGTCTGAGCATGCTCAGTAGCTCTGCCCACAAGACATATATAAAAGCAAGACAGTGGGACCCACAGCCACACCCAGCATGCCACCCAAGAAAGCAACCAAGCGCAGCAGGAGAAGGCAGGAGACCACTGCAGCACCATCAGCACCACCACCACCCCAAATGGAACATGCTGAGGAGGGGAGGCCAGCAGCAGATGAGAGACGGTAATTATCAAATCCCCCATTCCTCCAAACTAGGGCTATTGAATATCAAGATATTCATTGGCCCTTTGTTTCTCTTTATTCAACAGCCGCCCAATAGATGCAGCAGCAGCAGCAGCAGCAATGGCAGCAGCTGGAACACCACCCACAGGCATGGAGTGTGGCCACCAGGAAGACAGCACATCATCTTCTGGGAGCCCTTCCTCGCATCGTCAGCGTTTGACGGTAAGTTTTTATTTCCAAAATCCATCATCTCTGTAATATATGTCTATTCATTGCCTTTTATTTCAAAACAGGATTCACAAGATGAAGAGGAGCTCCCAGAAGAAGAAGGAAGGGGTGGACAGACACTTGGAGTGGGCTCACAATTGGTAAGTTTTTTGCATCAAACGCAGAAACACAACATCACACTACACACAACACATAGAAAACAATGTTCTGCAGACCACACACAGCAAACAAATGCCTACATCCAAAGACATAACATTTTTTGTTTTCTTCTCTAGTCTTCCCAATCTGGTGCTCGGCCAAGAGGTCCTCGCAGTGCCTCCCAGGGTCGTCGGCGACAGCAACGCGGCGGTCACCAGCATGTAAGTATAAATATTTTTGCTTTGTTTTTTTGCACTTTTTATTTCATTTCTTTTGTGGAGGCTAATGATGTTATTTTTGTCTTTTTCTTTAACAGCCTTCACAGCGTGCTCCCGACTCTGACGGTGAGGATGGAGGACTCGATGTGGACCACCTCATCGATCTCGTCAGAGAAAGGGAGCCGCTCTGGAATATGGCTGACCGCCGCCACGCTGACCCGATCGTTACCCGACGACTCTGGGAGGAAATCTGTTCGCTCCTTGTGGGCCGCTGGGAGGACCTCGATGTTCGGGCCCAGATTAAAGAGCGTAAGTATATACAGTACCGGTTGCTTGATGTAAACCAGTGTTTCCCGAACTCCAGTCCTCGTGGTCCCCACGGATCATGTGTTCAGGATTTCTATTTACTATGGAAATCCTGAAAACATGACCCCTGGGGACCATGAGGACTGGAGTTTGTGAAACACTGATGTTGTATACTAACCACTCCTTTCTCGTTTCAGGGAACAGAATTGTGAATCGGTGGCGGTCTGTGAGGGATCGTTTCAAGAAGGAGTTCAATAAAGAGATGCGGGCCCCGAGTGGATCTGGAGGACGCAGGAGCAAGTACAAGTACGCACAAGCCCTGTCGTTCCTCCGGGAAACAATGGTCACTAGAAGGTAAATATTACACACCACATGTGAAAAAAAATGTTAGATGTAACTTTTATTTTTCAGCCAGGGCCATACCATGTCAGTATTTTAATTGTTTTTTTTTCTCTTTATTCCACAGCACGGTGAGCAGCACTCGGGAGCCTGCACGATTGGACCCTTCTGAGGCGATCCCTGAGGAGACCGGCACCGAGGGACACTTCGACCACCCCGGTACATCTGCACCTTCCCACACATTCGACCCATCTGTCCCATCCACCAGCACAGGAGCATCGTGGCCGCCTACATTACATGAAGCTGCTGGTGAGGAGATCGCTTTCCCTTTACCCCACCCTTCTGCCCCTGCCACCTCTAGTACACCTGCGGGTACTGGGCGGCAGCGGCAGAGGGGTCAGGAAAAGACTTATGCGCCAGAGTTCTTGCATCTGAATGCATCTTTCCAGAACTGTCTAAAAGTCTTGTCAGAGCAAATCTCCGCAGGCTTTCAGCAGATCAACTCCAGCATTCTGGAGGTGAAGACACTTCTGCAAACCATGCATTCAGAAGCAAGATCTTCGCCAAACCACACCTTTTTCAGGTCTGTTGTGGAGCGCATGGCAACACTATCTCCTACCCAGCAGATGCATGTAATGCATTCGTGCCACGGTGCTCTACAGCAGGTTACATCCCAACCTCCACCTCCCACCACTGTAGTTCCTCCACCTGCACCCCCTCCAGCCACTTTCCATCCTCCCCCTCCAGCCACTTTCCATCCTCCCCCTCCTATTACATCTGCACCCCCTCCAGCCACTTTCCATCCTCCCCCTCCTATTACATACCAGCAACCTCACCAGTACCAGCAACCTCCCCAGTACCAGACATCTCCCCACTTCCAGCAACCTGACCCGTACCAAACTCCTTCCCCGTACCAAACTCCTTCCCCGTACCAAACTCCTTCCCCGTACAACTTTCCATCAACATCATCTGCTCCTACAGTCCCTGCCCAACCCTCCACTCCACCGCCCACCACCTCTTCTGCCTCCCACATGTCCACCCATTCTGTAGCTTTTTCCACACCATCACCTCTAACTGTTCCTTCCCCACCACGATCCCAGTCCTCTCTCCACACTCCCATTGTCGAAGTGTCCCGCAGCCCCTCCAGCAGTATTTCCACCACACACTACACCGAGTTATAATGTTTTTTTTGTAATAAAAATGCCCATTTGGTTGGTTTCAAACTTTTATTAAAAAAGTTTTTTTAACTTTAAAAACAGTTTACACAAAAAACAATATTTTAAATAAAAGTTAAATTATTGTTTACACTGGTTGTCTGTCATTTCTTTCTGCGGCGAAATATGTTTAAAAAAAAGGTTAAATACAGGGTATTTAAAAGGTAAAAAGGTATTCAAAACCAGGTATATAACTGTGGGTAAATTTTAGCTTTTTGCCACAGTTGTGTTCCTGGTTGTGTTTGAAGCAAAGTATTTCACCTGAAAAGTTGTGTTTATTGTTGGTGATTTCCTAACAATGAACACAACTTTTGTTAAAAGGTGAAATACTTTGCATAAAACACAACCAAGGAACACACCTGTGGCCTAAAGCTAAAAATAGTAAGACCATGACAAGATAGCCAACTTTGGTTGGCAAAGGTATATACTGTTGGTCCAGAAGGTACACAAGTTTGGTTAGGGCACAAATCTTTCACACTCTGTCATCCTGCCAGTGTACTCTGCCTTGAGGTGACAAAGTATAGTGCAAAATTGTCCCTCATTACTGAAACCGTCACAGAACTTCTAGTGGTAATATTTCCAATGACAACATCCATCTTCGCCAGTAACTTGCTCTTCTCTCCAACCTGTCAAAGAAGGGCTGTAGGAACATGCCATATATAGTTTTCCAGTAGCCAATCCCGTTCGGAAGGCCACAAGGGTCAATTTTAAAAACCAGATCCGGCGTAATCCGTCGAAAAACGGATGAACCGGATGAGACGGATCCGGTTTTGTCTGTCAAGAACAAGACGGATCCGGCAGAAAACCGGATCCGGCACATCAGGTTTTACAAAACATTTGCCGGATCCGGCATTCCGGCACGACGCCAGATCGCGCCTGACGCCGAAAACCTGATGTGTGAATGTAGCCTTAGATGGCACAAGCCGCTGAGCTTATAGATTGGCTGCAGCATTGTCGAGGTGACATCAGCGCTGCAGACAATAACAGACCCTGGAAGCAGCATGTTACTCAGGATGGTCACATACAGCACAAAACTACAACCGAATGACAGAGGTTTCCCAAAAACTAGAAAATCCATTGTGCAGAGCCGGATTGACAGTGACATTTTAGAAGTCCTGCTGCTTTAAACTTTTGATCACATCAGCCATCACTGGCAATTTGTTGACTTGACAAGTAAAATATTGCAGCATGCAGAGCAGTTATGGCCGACCGAACAGATTACAAGTCAATGGAATCCATTGAACAACTGCTCTTGCAGATCATGGATTTAGATAAGAGTGCAAATCACAACATGGATGAACAAAATCTATCAGAAACTGGCTCTTTAGGTGTAGATGGGGGGAGGGGGGGTGATGGCCCCTTGCTCAGTCACAGATGCTGCTAGTTTAGTAAGTGACACAGCACACTAAACAGTTCTATGCCACAAACATGTTACATAATTTATGGTTACATCATACTTAAATTCTCCTAGAATGCCTGGAAAGCGTATGGAAGCAGCTCTGGTTTACAGATTTTCTTTATTCTGGAATCTGTTAGCAGTAGTGTTGAGCATTCCGATACCGCAAGTATCGGGTATCGGCCGATACTTGCTGTATCGGAATTCCGATACCGACTTCCGATATTTTTTCAATATCGGAATTCGGCATCGGAATCGGAAGTTCAAAGTTGATTGACAGACTGACGTCATCATGATGCGCGGTGTGTGCGCATCATGATGCGCCGTCATTTCGGGCCTTCCGGGGGTCTCTGCCGGCCTGCCGGGGGGCTGTGTGGACTGCCCGGGGTCTGTACCGGCCTGCCGGGGGGCTGTGCCGGCCTGCCGGGGGGCTGTGCACCCTGTGGGGGTCTGTACCGGCCTGCCGGGGGGCTGTGCCGGCCTGCCGGGGGGCTGTGCTGATGTCCGGGAGTCTGTGCAAGCATCGTCCGATGGGACTACAAGTCCCATCGGGCGATGCCTGCTACCATGACAGTGATTGACACATTAGCCAATGATGGGACAGTAGTAGTCCCATCATCCGGCTAATGTGTTAAATGTTAAAAAAAAAAATAAAATAAAAAAATACTACATACATACTACATGCATGCTACATACATACTACATGCTACATACATACTACATATATACTACATACATACTACATACATACTACATACATACTGCATGCTACATACATACTACATACATGCTACATGCATGCTACATGCATGCTACATGCCACATACATACCACATACATACTACATGCTACATACATACTACATATATACTACATGCATGCTACATACTACATGCTACATACATACCACATACATACTACTTACATGCTACATACATACTACATATATACTACATGCATGCTACATACATACTACATGCATGCTACATACATACTACATGCATGCTACATACATACTACATATATACTACATGCATGCTACATACATACTACATATATACTACATGCATGCTACATACATACTACATATATACTACATGCATGCTACATACATACTACATGCTACATGCATGCTACATACATACTACATGCTACATGCATGCTACATGCTACATGCATGCTACATACATACTACATGCTACATACATACCACATACATACTACATATATACTACATGCTACATGCATACTACATACATACTACATACATACCACATACATACATACTGCATGCTACATGCATGCTACATACATACTACATGCTACATACATACCACATATATACTACATACATACAATACATTCATACAATACATACATAGACATACAGTACATATAACATAGAGTAACATACTTACCAATACTTGTCACATTGTTCCCCGAAGCCATTGTCTTTTCCGGAATAAATATTAACATAACAAACCACAAAAATACTCACCCACGATCCGAAGCAGTCCACGAGTGTGTCCCACGACGATCTTGGGTAGAGAACGGCAGCATCAGATGATGCTGCCGTTCTCTACGGGCTGCAGGAATCCAATGACGGAAGGTAGGTATCCTTCCGCACTGTATTCCTCCGCCACTTAAAAAAAAAAAAGTCCCTAGTCTCACTTTATGCCATTGCTGCGTGGGAAATTCCCACACAGCAATGGCATAAAGTGAGACTAGGGACTTTTTTTTTTTTTTTAAGTGGCGGAGGAATACAGTGCGGAAGGATACCTACCTTCCGTCATTGGATTCCTGCAGCCCGTAGAGAACGGCAGCAACAGCTGATGCTGCAGTTCTCTACCCAAGATCGTCGTGGGACACACTCATGGACTGCTTCGGATCGTGGGTGAGTATTTTTGTGGTTTGTTATGTTAATATTTATTCCGGAAAAGACAATGGCTTCGGGGAACAATGTGACAAGTATTGGTAAGTATGTTACTCTATGTTATATGTACTGTATGTCTATGTATGTATTGTATGAATGTATTGTATGTATGTAGTATATATGTGGTATGTATGTAGCATGTAGTATGTATGTAGCATGCATGTAGCATGCAGTATGTATGTAGTATGTATGTGGTATGTATGTAGCATGTAGTATGTATGTAGTATGTATGTAGCATGCATGTAGCATGTAGTATATATGTAGTATGTATGTGGTATGTATGTAGCATGTAGTATGTATGTAGCATGTAGTATGTATGTAGCATGTAGTATGTATGTAGCATGCATGTAGTATATATGTAGTATGTATGTAGCATGTAGTATGTAGCATGCATGTAGTATATGTAGTATGTATGTAGCATGTAGTATGTATGTAGCATGCATGTAGTATATATGTAGTATGTATGTAGCATGTAGTATGTATGTAGCATGCATGTAGTATGTATGTAGCATGCATGTAGTATGTATATGGTATGTATGTAGCATGTAGTATGTATGTAGCATGCATGTAGTATATATGTGTTATGTATGTGGTATGTATGTAGCATGCATGTAGCATGCATGTAGCATATATGTAGTATGTATGTAGCATGTAGTATATATGTAGTATGTATGTAGCATGTAGTATGTATGTAGCATGCATGTAGTATATATGTAGTATGTATGTAGCATGTAGTATGTATGTAGCATGCATGTAGTATATATGTAGTATGTAGCATGTAGTATGTATGTAGCATGCATGTAGTATATATGTAGTATGTAGCATGTAGTATGTATGTAGTATGTATGTAGCATGTAGTATGTATGTAGCATGCATGTAGTATATATGTGTTATGTATGTAGCATGCATGTAGCATGCATGTAGTATGTATGTAGTATATATGTGGTATGTATGTAGCATGCAGTATATATGTAGTATGTATGTTGCATGTAGTATTTATGTAGTATGAATGTAGCATGTATGTAGTATGCATGTTGTATGTATGTAGCATGTAATTTTTTATTTATTTTTTTTACATTTAACACATTAGCCGGATGATGGGACTACTACTGTCCCATCATTGGCTAATGTGTCAATCACTGTCATGGTAGCAGGCATCGCCCGATGGGACTTGTAGTCCCATCGGACGATGCCTGCACAGACCCCCGGAGCCTGCACAGCCCCCCGGCAGGCCGGCACAGCCCCCCGGCAGGCCGGCACAGCCCCCCGGCAGGCCGGCACAGCCCCCCGGAGCCTGCACAGACCCCCTGGCAGGCCGGCACAGCCCCCCGAAAGGCCCGTACAGACCCCAGAGAGGCTGTACAAGGGCAGGAAAGGGTTTTTCTTATTCCGATACCGGAAGTCCCATAGACTTGAATGGGACTTCCGGTATCGGAATCGGCGATACCGATACTTTTTTTAAAGATCGGCCGATACCATCCGATACGATACTTTGAAGTATCGGACGGTATCGCTCAACTCTAGTTATGATACAATGTTTTCTCTGTTGCAGATCTAGCAGAGCTCAGAATGCTGAACCCTGTATAACCCCGCCCTCACAACCGATTGTCCAGTATACAAAAAAAATCTGCCAGTAATAAAGCTGCCAACCAGTGGCGAGGGTGTGGTTGGACCAAAAGGCATGAAACACCTAATCCTCTTGATAAAAACATTTCCTTGAAAGAAATAAAAATGCTAGTAAGTGATTTGTCACTGGAATCAGATTCTCCATCCCTACATTATTAGTCTCTCAGATTACATAGCCAAAACCTACTGGCATATTCCCTTTAATGCATCAAAATGCTAAATCTATATCCACTTACAGCAATCTTTAGTCCTGTGTCTCTGGGCGTGGTCAGGAGATCGTGAATTTTCTCATTGTAGATTTCAAAATAGCTCATTTCCACATTATAGTTAACCTGTAACACATGAAAGTGGTGACCAGTGCATGTCACACAATAAAATACAGCACAGAAGATACCACTGCATACAAGGGCCACATCAGCATTATGGTTGCCTTCAAAGGGCAGTAGTTGTAAAGGTTTATGCAACACTGTACGAGCACAAACTGCAATGCACGTACTGACCAGGGGCTATAAGAGTTGTGCCAAACCTCAGAGACCAAGATGGGCCCACTTGCGTACGCTGACCAAATGTGTCCAGTCGTCTCACTTGCTCGAACTGGTCAGCTGTGTCCAGTAGCAAGCAAAGATAGCACCTGCTCCTTTTTGAGCTGCCCCCTCTACTAAGTGCTGGCATACAATATAGCCACTACTTAGTAGAGCAGGTGGTGCCAGCACAGAGGACTGATTTTGAGCTCTGGCACACACCTCCATAAGGGGAAAGTGGAGAACCTGACCTTGCGGACCAGAAAATGACGTGGCTGGCCTAGTAGTTTGACGTCTTTGCTTTGTAAAGATCATGTCTCACCTCTTCCTGTTCTGGGACATTAATATGGTGAAAAAGTTCCTGGCAGAACCTTGGAATTACACCAACATCGGTATTATAGCCCATCATCCTGAACACAGGGTACAAATAGGAATAATAGGTTATTTTAAAAATGTGCGCCCACTCTAGACAACCAAACACAAACGTGGTATCTGTAGTACACAATGCACACACACTATATAATATATACACAAATCTGTATTAATTATTGGTGCTGCCCAGATACTTAACAGTGCATCATGAGCTCACTATAAAGTCATTCGCTTACAAGTAGAGTTGAGCGAAAAGGGTCGGCCAAATTCAGAATCCGCCGACTTTTGCTAAAGTCGGGTTTCGCCAATCGAAACCCGACCATAGCATGAGGTCGGCCATGAGGTCGCCGACTTGAGCGCCAAAGTCGCATTTCCCACAATCCTACCAGCGCCTATTTTCAGCCAATCATGAAGGAGGCACACTGTGGGCAACGCGATTACGTCGGCAGCGGCCCCCACCATGTTAGAGAAGGGCATGCAAGTGATTGGCTGGCTTTGTGTGGCGTCACAGTGCCTATAAAAGGCCGTGACCACCATCTTACTTCTGCCAATCTTAGCATAGGGAGAGGTTGCTGCTGATCGTTTGCAATGGGGAGAGTGTTTAGGCAGGGAAAAAGTAAAAAAAATTGCTTGTGCTGATAGCGAATGTCACTGTAAAACACAACTGCATAGTGTGCAGTGACAGGGGAGGATATATTTGTGTGCAGCAGCTCTGTTGGTTATTAGGCTGCCTTATAAGGCTCCCTGATAGCTGCATTGCTGTTTGCTTTTAAAAAAGCACTCTGCACAGCAGTGTGCAAACTTTTTTTTTCCTTTTCTCTGCATAGTTAGCAAGCGTTGATTTTTTCACACTTTTTTGTGCAGCAGCTCTGTTGGCGATTATGCTGCCTTATAAGGGTACCTGATAGCTGCACTGCTGTGCAGACTGCTTTTTTTTTTTTTTTTTTTAAAAGCAAAAATCCATTTATTCCTTTTTCTTCACAGTAGATACTGAGCGTAAATTTTTTCACACACCGTATAGAGGTGTATGCTCCTCACACACTACCGTGTACCGGCTGGTATCACGGACAAATACATGCTATATGTGTGTGACTCCGTAAAAAAATACACGGAGATTAACATTTTTCCATACATACACATTTTTCCATACATACACCGTATAGAGGTGTCCGATACTCAAACAGTATCACATATCTGCTGTTTTTATTACGGTCACATCTCCACAGAGTCAGCGTGTGTGTGTCACTTCGTAAATACATTTACGGACATTTCCATTTCTCCATACACCGTATTGACTGCTGTCCGATTATCAAACAGTATCGGATATCTGGTGTTCTTATTACGGTCAGTGCACATCTACACAGAGTCAGCGTATGTATGTGACACACCGTAAAGACATATACTGAGATTGACATTTTCACCAACAACGTATACAGCTGTACACTTCTGATACAGTACCGTATATCTGCTTGTTGGATTACGGTCAAATACATACTGGGTGAGCATCTGTGACTCCCAAAATATATACGGAGATTTCACTTTTTACTTACACCTTACACAGCTGTACGCTCCTCATACAGTACCATTTCTCTGCTGGTATTTTTGGTACATTTTCCCCAAACATGATGAAGTCTTGTGGAAGAGGCCGCGGATGTGGGCGGGGGGGGCGCAGCTGGTACTGATGGTGGTGGTGCATCTGCTGGTATTGCCTAAAGCACAATAGCAGCTAAGGCAGGAGGTGTTGAGCCTGCGTCATCATCTGGCACAAGAAGGCCTTTAAGGTTTCCTTTTCTGGGAGTAGGTAAACCGCTTTTAAAGCCGGAGCATCAGGAACAGGTTTTGGCTTACATTGCCGAAACAGCCTCCAGCTCTATTGCCTCCTCTTCTGAAGTTACAAAAACTGCAAGCACAGAGTCGTCAGTGCAGGCCTCTGGTCCTGACTCAACACCTTTCCTTATGTCCTTCACCCACACCAAAAGTGAAGGATGCTGCAGCACACACTTCTGATTACTCAGTGGAGCTCTTATCACATACCATGCCTGGGTTATCCAGTCAAATCCAGAGTTCCCCAGTCCAAGATGAATCTGACATGGAGTGCACTGATGCACAGCCACTGCTAGATGAATCTGCTGGTACATTCACCCACAGCACTACATTGCCCTCGCAGTCTACTGAGCCCGAATCAGACCCTGATGAAACTCAGGTGCCCCTTCCCACATACTATACCACCTTACATGGTGACAGAGGAAGGTGCAGATGACATTGAAGACAAGGTCATGGATGACCCAGTTATTGACCCGGATTGGCATCCATTGGGGGGGGGGGGGGGGGGGGAGAGGATGCTGGTGACAATAGGTCAGAACAGGAGAAGGATCCGCAGCAGGCATAGTCATCACAGCAGCTGTTATCCGGCAGGCCTGTAGCTGTCCAAAAACTTGGCAAGAAAACTAAAAGTTGCAGGACAGCTTGGCTAGACGATCAAATTAGCACAGCGTGCAAGCCCTGAAAATTTGTACCATAGTAGGACGAGTGCAGTGTGGCACTATTCTGAACAAAATCCTACTGATAACGCAAAGGTTATCTGTAGGAAGTGCCGAAGGACCTTTAGCAGAGGGAAAAATCTGAGAAATTTGAATACCAGTTGCATGCTTAGACATTTAACCAACATGCACTTGCAAGCGTGGACAGACTACAAAAGGTCAGGTAGCACATGTGCACCTGCTCCGACTGAAGTTAGCCAGCAATGCTCCATCGCTTCCCCCACTGTAAGGCCACTGCTAAGCACACGACCATCAAGAAATGTTGAGGTGTCATCGCTAGGCCAAACCAGTCAATCAGGCAATCACAATATTTTCACGAGGAAACACTGAATCTATGCCATCAACACCCTCACCATCACCAACCCTTTCTCAGTCCATCATGTCCAATGCTAGTTCCCCCATATGCAGTGCTCAAGTCCAGCTCACCCTACCAGACACTCTCAGTAGGACAACAAAGTACTCATCCTCTCATCCACGTACACTGGCTTTGAATTCCTACATTGCCAAACTGATATCATTAGAGATGATGCCCTTCCGTTTGGTAGAAAACAAAGCTTTTCGAGAGCTCATGACCTACCCAGTCGGCACTTTTCTTGAAAAGCCATCCCCTGCCCTCCACTGGCATGTGAAAGACCGCATTATCCATGCACTAAAACAATCAGTGAGTGGAAAGGTGCACCTCACAACAGATGCATGGACCAGTAGGCATGGCAAGGGCCGTTACGTGTCCATCACTGTGCACTGGGTTAATGTGGTGGATGCAGGCTCCACAGGGGACAGCGGCGGCACAGTGCTGCCTAGCCCGCGGTATAGGAAACACAGTTGTCTGTAGGTGTTCGACCCTCCTCCTCCTCCAGAAGCAAAAGCTCGCCGACAGAGCGCAGTCGCATGAGCACTCCATCCACATCTGTCAGTGTTGCACACGAGGTGTCCCAATATTGAACAGCTAGTGGTAAGCGGCAGCAGCTGGCTGTTTTAAAAATGATGTCTTTGGTCGACAACAGACACACAGCGGAGGTACTGGCCGACTACTTGCATCGACAAACTTGAGTCATGGCTGGGCACTCTACATCTTGAGCCAGGCAAGGTAGTCAGTGATAATGGGTGGAATTTTGTGGCAGCCATAGCCCTTTCAAAACTCACACACATACCTTGCCTGGCGCACACCTTGAACCTGGTGGTGCAGTGCTTCCTAAATAATTATCCGGAGTTAACATCCCTGCTCCATAAGGTGCGAAGACTGCTCACACATCCGTCGCTCAAACGTCCACTCCAGTCGTATGCAGAAGCTGCAGCGATCACTCAACCTCCCCAAGCACCGCCTAATCATAGACGTTGCTACAAGATGGAACTCCACCATGCACATGGTTGAGGGGCTGTGCGAACAGAGGCAGGCTGTAATGCATTTGTGGGAGGATACACGGGCAGGCAGTTTGAGGGCAGACATGGAATTGTCGGGTGTGCAGTGGTCAAAGCTGAAAGACCTCTGTAAAGTCCTTCAGTGTTTTGAGGAATGCACACGGCTGGTAAGTGCAGACAACGCCATCATAAGCATGAGCATACCACTTATGCGTCTGGTCATACAAACTGATGCACATCAAGGATCAGGTGTCTGCAGCTGAGGAGCAACAGGAGGAGGAGGGAAGCCTTGATGACAGTCAGCCATTGTCTGGTCAGTGAACTGGAGTGGACGAGGTGGAGGAAGAAGAGGAAGAGGAGGAGGAGGAGGAGGGGGATGATTATTTTGGGGAGGAGGATGCTTCTTAGGGGGCAAGAGAACATGTGGGCGTGCCAAGGTCAGGTACAGGGTTTGTGCGTGACTGGAGGGATGTGGATTTGCCAGAAAGTGCTCCTCCACACACCACTGGCAGTGCAGCATTGACACATGTGGGCCTATGCCTTGCGGATCCTAAAAAGGGACCCCTGGATTGCTAAAATGATGAGGGATGACGATTACTGGTTGGCCAGCATCCTCAATCCACGCTATAAAGGCAAAGTACACAACATCATGCCACAGGAGAACCTAGAGCCAACATTGGCTAACAAACAAGCAACTCTGGTAAACAGGTTGTTTGAGGCATTCCCAGCACACAGCAGCGGAGCTGGTTCTCCCACGAGCCCTAGTGGGCAAAATGGAAGAGGTGTTCGTGGTGCACACAGCCAAACTGGCGTTGGAGACAGGGGTTTCCTGACCATGTTGTGGTCTGATTTCTCAAGTCCCGCGCACACGACAGCCAATACAGAATCGATTGCAAGTGACAGGAGACAGCAGTTGTTAACTATGGTTACAAACTACTTCTCCCATATCGAGGTTCTCCCTCACAGGTCATTCCCCTTTGATTATTGGGCCTCAAAACTGGACACATGGCCTGAATTGGCACAATATGCCTTACAGAAGCTCGCTTGCCCTGCTGCTAGTGTGTTATCTGAAAGAGTCTTCAGTGCTGCTAGATCAATCCTGACAGAAAAAAGGACCCATCTGTCGACCCAAAATGTTGATGATCTAACCCTCATTAAAATGAACCATGCATGGGTTTCAAAAGATTTTGTCCCACCCTCCCCTGATAACACATAGGTTGCCAGAAAAAAGGCTTGCTTTTGTCCTTCACTTCCTCTGACTTCGCCAATTCCTCCATTTGCAGCAGCTGAAAGTCCAGCCTACACATCAACATATGCCATTTTTTAAACCACCCGAAATGGGCTGCCCCCCCACCCCAGGCCCAACACCTGCCACACCCGGGCAAGTGCTGTTGCCCTGAACAGGTGTGTGGCCCCACCCTTTGGGCGACGGGACTGGCACAGGGCCTCTCATAGTACAATAAAGTGTCTGACAGTGGGGGGGACCACTCGCCGTCAGACACACTGGCATACTATGAGGGGCCCTGTGCCAGTACCAGCGCCCACAAGTGGGTCCCCCTTGCTTGCTCAGGGACACAGCACTTGCAATACTTACCTCTCCATGCTCCACCGCTGTGTAGTCTGGCCAGTTAAATCCGTCACAGGAACGGCCA
Organism: Dendrobates tinctorius; assembly: GCF_039654945.1. Lineage (NCBI taxonomy): Eukaryota > Metazoa > Chordata > Amphibia > Anura > Dendrobatidae > Dendrobates > Dendrobates tinctorius. Next base: position 6,294,566 of record NW_027361788.1, on the reverse strand, counting down.
CTACAAATTTGGTGTACTGATCGATGATTGTTAAGATGTAGCTATGTCCTGTGCTGCTGGCCTCTACCTTCAGATTACCAATGGCTACCATTTGTAATGGACGTCAACTCCCAATCGGATGCAGTGGTGCTTTATGATCACCTTTCACATTTTTCATAGTCAGACGTGTGACATTCCTGCCACCATTTATCAATGTCTCCTTCTCATGGCAATCCAATAGAATCCCCTACGGCCTGTGGCTTGTGTGTTTTCCACTCCAAAGTGACCAGACAGATCATGATAGGCAGTGAGGACCATGTCTACAGCTCTCCCTGTGATCACAATTTGATGGAGACAAGTTACTGTGATGGGATCGACGCTACTGCGATACAGCAACCATTTCTTCACTAATTTGCGTTTTAGCTGTCTACAGTTAAAGTTATTGAGGGTCAGCATCGCCTCTGCAAATTCTCCCGGGAGGTGTTGCCGTGATAACTAATTCAAAAACATCTAAAATCACTCGACTTTACGTCTGTACTTTTATCCATCTAACTTCCTCTAGCGGAGAGTCTGGACTGGCAGACTGACACTGAAATATAAGCGAAGATTTCAAAGTACTCCAACACTGTATACTGGTGTATGTTTCGAATACATTTCCCTTTTTCTCATTTTTATATTCGGGTGTAATCCATACTGAGCCTGTGAGAGTGTGTGTCTTACTCTGGTAAAATATAAGGAGATTTAAAATGACACCAACACTGTATGCAGCTGAACGATTGTAAAACATTACCCTTTTACAAGTTTTTATATTCTTGTGTAATCCATACTGAGCCTGCGAGAGGCTGGGTGTTACTCTTGAAATATATATGTAGATCGCCAAATGACCCCAACACTGTATACAGCAGTACGCTTGGGATCCATTCCCTTTTACTGTTTTTTATATTGTGCAATCCACACTGGGCCTCAGAGCGTCTGTGTCTGCCTCCGGAAATAAATACGGAGATTTTGAATGTTTAAACTATAATATATATATATATATATATATATATATATATATATATATATATATATATATATATATATATATATATATATATATATACACACCTTGGATCTGGTGATACTGTACCCTTTTTCGACTTTTTAGATTGTAGTCAAATCCATACTGGCCATGACAGCATCTGGGTCTGCCTCCTCAAATCTATACGTAGATTTATATTGTTGAAACTATACAATATATCCCTGTTATCTGGTGTTAAAATGAAACGCCACGCAGGGCCAGGGGTTACTCAGAACCGGGCCTTTCAGGCTCTTTTAAGGGGGAAGTATGTCACGGTGGTGATTGGCACCCGGTCCGTGGCCCTGGGTGTCCAATAGATGACAGTCCAGATGAGGGGGAAGATGGTATGAATTAATTTGGAAAAGGGGGATCGTGACACCACCCGTGGTACTCGGCTAGGGTAGCTGACGCTGCAATGCAGATCCTCTGGGCCGGTGTTAAAGCAGCCAAGATGATGAAGCTCTCGACAGGCAGACCTGTATCCCAGGGCAGTTGAGATGGTGTTTGTGAGCCATTGACGGTGATGGTGAGTGCAGCGTATGTAGCAGGCGAGTTGTAGAAGCCACCAAGGACACAGTTGGGTGCAGTTTCTGAGTTTTTCCTCTAAAGTTTTGTGCACAAGATGAACCGATTGGTGCTGTGTCATCCGAGGGAGGGGTCCGGCAAACTCCAAGGTAGATCAGGAACACCTGTTCAAAACTTCTCCTTGTGTATCCTTTCTAGGCCATGTCTCTGGGCTGATCTCTCCCTTCCTTACTGCTGTGCGCCTTCGCAAACAGTGTCCCAAGCCGGCGGCCACGGATCACACCGGGCGACGTGGGTCAGGCTCCGGGGTCCTTTATGCCAACTGCTGCCTTTTTGACTATTGAATGCGGCTGCGACTGAGGCACTTAAAGTTACCTCAGCCTCCGTCTTTCTAGCCGAGCCCTGTATTTCTCCACTACCTTCAGAAGCCACCTTCCCCAACAAGGCCTGGTCCTTCCTTCTCCAGAAACGGGCTTCACAGGTGGCTTAATGCACTTCCCGTGCCACAAGGACAAGATATTTCTCTCTTCTCTGACCCTCAGCCCTCTCACAGCAATCCTGCTCTTACTCTGTCCTGTCACCGACTGACAACTCTAGAAAGATCCATTTACCTCAGACTAGCTCCACCAATCAACTGTCAGCTTGCTCTCTGATTCACAATCACTCCACTACCTAAGCTCCTCCCACTGTACCTACCTTCCACACTAACCCCCAACACCCTTTCCTAGTCAGTCTGGGATGAGGCCATCCTCCCGTCGGGTACACCCAGAAAGCACTGACTAACTAGTGTGTGTGTGTGTTGAGTACAGGGTTAGGAGTCCTAAGTGGTGATCCCTCCTTACCTGAGGGTGGAATACCACACCTTTGCATGAGGTGCAGTACCTCTGTGGTGACCGTACCCTCAGGGGCCCCATAGTACCCTTTCTCAACTTTCGATATTGTTGTCGGATCCATACTGGGCCTGAGAGCGTCTGTTTGCCTCCTGAAATGTATACAGAGATTCAGTATGTTTAAACTATACTATATATACCTTGTATCTAGTGATACTGTACTCTTTGCAGATTTTTATATTATTGTCTAATAATCCATACTGAGCCTGTGACCATCTGTGTCTGACTAATGAAATATATATGGAGATTTGCAATTATCCCTAGACTGTATAGAGCTGTCCGCTTCTGAAACAGTACCATATATCTGCTGGTATTTTTGGTCCATTTTCACAAAAATTATTACGTATGGTGGAAGAGGCCGTGGACGTGGGGGGGGCAGCTGGTAATGATGGTGGTGGTGCATCTGCTGGTATTGCCAAAAGCACAATAGCAGCTAAGGCAGGAGGTGTTAAGCCTGCGTCATCAGCTGGCACAAGAAGGCCTTTAAGGTTCCCTTTTCTGGGAGTAGGTAAACTGCTTTTAAAGCCGGAGCATCAGGAACAGGTTTTGGCTTACATTGCCGAAAGCCTCCAGCTCTATTGCCTCCTCTTCTGAAGTTACAAAAACTGCAAGCACAGTCGTCAGTGCAGGCTTCTGGTCAGGAACCACCCCTTTCCTTGTCTCCTTCTCCCCTACTATAAGTGAAGGATGCGGCAGCCCACACTTCAGATTACTCCATGGAGCTCTTTTCACAGGCCATGCCTGTGTTATCAAGTGAAATTCTGAATTCCCCAGTCCAACATGAATCGGAGATGGTGTGCACTGATACACAGCCACTGCTAGATGATTCTGCTGGTACATTGACCCACAGCACTATATTCCCCTCGCACTCTACAGAGCCAGAATGTGACACTGATGAAACTCTGGTGCCCCTTCCTGCATAATATACCACCTTACACGGTGACACAGAGGAAGGTGCAGATGAAAATGCAGGTTCCCTGAGCAGGTGGGGAGTCCTACTTGTGGGCGACGGCAGTGGCAGAAGGCCCCTCATAGTACGCAAGAGTATCTCTGACGGTGGGAGGGCCCACTCGCCGTCAGACATACCGTCGTACTATGAGGAGCCCTGTGCCAGTGCAGTCACCCACGAGTGGGCCCCCCCATGCTTGCTCAGGGCCACAGCACTTGCAATACTTACCTCTCCCTGCTCCACTGCCGTGACGTCTTCCGCCTTTCCTGACAGTGACATTCAGGTTACAGGGCGTGATAACATCACGTCTGTATGCCCTCTACCGAAACAGTACAAGTGCAGAGAGCTTTAAAATGGCAATGCTGAGGAGTCCAGAGTAAAGCAGTGCCCAGCAAGGGGAGGTATTTAATTTTTTTTTTTTTAACTGTTGGGAGCATTTTTTGGGGAGCAATATACACTGGAGAATGATATATGGAGCCCATCATACAATGGAGCATCATCCATTTGGCCCATCATATACTGAAGCATTCCAAATGGGGGACATCAGACACTGGAGCAGCATTTACGGGGCCCATTATACACTGGAGCATTAGAAATGGGGCCCATTATATGGACTCTATGGAGCATTATTTGGGCCCATAAGACAGTGGAGCATCATCCATGGGGACCAACATATACTGTAGCATTATGTGGAGCTCATCATATACTGTAAGGAACATTATATGGGACCAATTATTCTGTATGGAGAAATATATGGGGGCTCATTCTGTATGGCGCACTAGGTGGTGACCATAATACTGTATAGAGCAATATACTGTCCGTTTTTTGAGCTATGGTAGACTTTAAAATAGATATCAGTCATGTCATGTAAGCAGTGAAGTATTTTTCATTGTACTATACCTATATTTCTGTGCCTTATCGGAGCATTATGAATTGTGATATGTGTTAAAAGGGGGCACTGACACTCTTTGGCCCAGGGCACACGAAAACCTGCGCCAGCCCTACCCCCCCCCCCACAACTTTTGCCAAATAACCCCCAGTTTTCAATGCACAATTATTATTATAAAGTAAATTAAGGTTGCCCAGCTTAAGTAATAAGAATTGATGTCGTTGGCATTGAAATGGGCACTGTAGGTGTGTTTACTGGCCTCAACTCCCTGCCAACTTTGCTTCCCCATTGACTTGCATTGGGATTCGTGTTTCAGTCAGACCTCCGACTTTTCCCTATAGTCGGCAGATTTTGTTCGACCCGACTTTTTAGAAAGTCGGATTTCATGAAACCCAACTCGACCCGAAAAAAGGCAAATTCGCTCATCTCTACTTACAAGTTTTTCATTATTTTAGGTGAATTTCTCTTGGGTGAAAAACTATGGCATGCTCCAAAGATAAAGAGAAGGAAGAGATGACATTTGAATAAATTACAATTAATGCAATAGGCAAGATTAAATACTGATATGACATTTTTAAAATGGTGCCTCCACTTACGTGTAAGACTTTCCAGAGCCGGTTTGACCATAGGCAAACAGGCATGCATTGTACCCTTGGAAGACCCTGGCCAGCAGAGGCTGGGCTACTTGTTTATAAACCTCCTCCTGAGTACAGCGTTCGGTATCTCCAGGTTGTGGAAATGAAAAGCAGAAGTCATACTGGAAGCAAAACCTTTGATTGCTGTTGGGATGATTAACAAATATATTTTGTCCAGTAACAGACATCACGCTTCTATGCCCGCTTGATATTTCTCTGCAGAAAGAAAGATAAAAAAAGAAAAAAAAATGCAGTTTAGATATATTTTTGCACAAACAAGACATTTTAAAACTTTTCCCGAAATAGGATGCACCAGTATGTCCCATTTCAGGTGTGGGTTCAGGAGTTGGCTATGTGGCCAACACATCCAGCCAACAGCAGTCACTGTTGCTGAGCTCAGGCCACTCCCGTTTACCCATTTAAATGCCATGGTCAATCTTTGACAGAAGATTATAAATGGAAGGATTACATTCCAGCACTAAACATCCACATTCCCCCACAACAAATTTTGTTAGTTTGATGGCCACGTGTTAAAAATCTAAATAAACAGTTATCCTTACCGATCATTCAGAGGTCTGACACGTACAGCCACCATTACTGCTGCATTCTCCGAGACAGATTCTACTGATCGCCCAACGGACGCAAGTCCTTCCTTAGCAGATGGTGGATTTGCTTTTGGCATAGCACAGGAATTAGCAGGAGAAGTGTGATCCATTGTCCCAGAACTGTAACAAGGAACAACAAGTTTGTCCATCATCCCACTAGATTGGGTTCCTTGAACAACTATGTTTTCCATATCTTTTACATTGGTTTCTTCTGTGGAGGGTACACACCCCATGGAAGGTCTAGCATGGTTGACCTCTCTGGAAAGGCTTCTACTGGGGTATCCAGTCTTGCCTTCTTGCGTGAGATGAGGAGCAGCATGTTTTTTCAGTAGAGGTAGTCTGCTTTTTCCTGGCTTTGACCCATCCACCGAAGAGTTTGGCTGTACTTCTGATCTTCGTTGCTTACTTGACAGGGGATACTCTGTATCAATATCAGAACTTTGATTTCTTTTTTGAGATGAAGGTTTTCCATTTTGGAAAGTCAGAGCTTTTTCAGTTTCAGACACCTGACTAGCCTCTGTTACTTTCAATTTTCCACGAAAAAATGCTTTAGAAACCATTGTACTAAGTGCTTGAAACTTGCTCGGCACGCTTTCCTCAGTGACCACCTTTGATGGAGTTTTGACAGAGCTTGCTTCTAAGACATTGTCGCAAACTGTCGAGCTGTGAAGGGGCATCATGGGAGACCACACAGAGAAGGTATTGCCATCCTCTGGAGAGAAAGGTATGGTGTCTTGTTCGATTGGAGAACGAGTGGCAGACATTTTCTTAATAAAAGTAAAATAAAAACACATAAGCTGTAGAATACTCATGAAAATACACAATAGCCAGTGGGATACAAGAAGGAGTGAACAGATCTAATCACTGTAAAAACTTTGGTAAGTCATAATAAGCTTATGGTCAGTTTTTTTTTTGGAGTTTCTGGAGTGTAAATTTTCCAAAGTCCTCCTCAAAAACTTGGGGAGTTTCTACTCCAGAAACCTTAGTAAGCAAAATAACAGTGAATACACCCCAATAAGGTCTGAAACATTTTTTTTTTTTTTTTTTTTTTTGGAGGGGGGGTTAACACCCCAAGATCCAGAAATAGAAAAAAAAAAAAAAAAAAAAAAAAAAAAGAGCTAAAGTAGTAAAAATATGTCCATACAGGTTTTTTTTTTGTTTGTTTTTTTTTTGGGGGGGGGGGTTGGATTTATATTGGAGCTTGACAAAAAAAAAAAAAAAAAACCTGCACCTCTTCCAAAATAGTTTTGGGAAATTTAAAATGCCTCAAAAAACTCCCCAAAGTAGGAATGTCTCCTGATGCAGCTGCTGCTAAAAATGCATAATTTTTGAACATCTCAAAAACATCCAGCACATAGTACAAGATGTCTAAAATATATAATATATATATCTCAAAAAGGAAATCCAGCAGGAACTCAGCAGACCAGGGTTGGAGTAAAATGATGCTTTTCTTTATTTCTTCAACAAGGTAAAAAACGACCCACAAGGATCAGAAACCAGAGTGCATGGCAGAAATAAGCGCAAATGGGACTACACGTTTCGGCGGCCTAATCCGCCTTCTTCACGGTCCTTGCTGAGTTCTTGCTGGATTTCCTTTTTGTTCTCCTATTGAAGGATCTACTCCTAATCCAGTCCGCGCAGGTACTTGATTACCAGGTGGGAAAGACCCATGAGTTTCATTGCTGTAGCTGGACAGAGAATATGAATATATATTATATATATTTTATACATACACACACATACATATGCACACATAAAAAATAAAGTCATGGCCCACACATTGCTCTTTTCTTAAAGCCGTTCTCAGGTCATAATATAAATATCATTAGAATTGGTAAGATCTGACACCAGGAACCCTCGCCAGTTAGATGTTCCTAACTTTGATGGCGGACAGATGTAAACATTGAATGGATATGTGCAACAAATGTATAATCAGTAGTAGTCAGTGCCGGGACTGCAAGTCAGCCTCCAATCTTTTTAAGACCACATTGATGACCTATCCCTAAAGGTGCTTAATATGTCAGCAAATCCCCCCCCCTGCCCCCATGTTATTTAAGAGCAGCACAACATAGTACAGAAGACCTCAATTAAAACAATGTGTCACTTATTCAGCTGTGAGTTACGGTTTCAATAAAATCAGTGTTTTATCAGCAGGAAATTATCACTAAAGGACTAGGTGTCTCGTGCCTCCTAGTAATCTGTGCGGAGCACAGGCTTGAAATGTTCTTTTGAGTGCTGCCTCTTGGAGGTGGACACACCATGTGTGCAACCACTTCTACATCCAAAGCAGGTTTAATTGTACAATAGTGTGAACTAGACTGCTAAGTGCCCATATATTGTTCTCGCACAGGGGCCCTCTTCTGTCTGCTGCTTTTTTTCTTGAATTTTCAGCTGGGTGCATGAATGAAACCAAGTCCACCAAGTAGCATGCACCCAACCATGATATAGTACTTCATGCTCTGATCATCTTTTTTATTTCCCTGAAAGCTGCTTTAGGGCTCATTCAGACATCAGTTTCTCTTATCCTAGCTCTGTTTATCACACATAGTACTTGGATGCCATCTGTTTTCACGGACTATGACATGAGAAGCTTGGAGAAAGTCATCTTTGCTTCCATGCAGGAAATAACAAAAATGAAGCCTGACCCTCTGACCAAACATTGAAGCTGCTAAAGAGAGAAAAAAAAAAAAAAAAAAAAGCATTTGATAAAGCTTGGACAACAATGTTGCAAACAAGGGAAAGCACTGTCGGAACGAGCCCCTAAGGTTTAAGACTTTGATGATCATCGGTCTGATTTCTGCTCACAATGTACAGACTGACTGCACATTTCCTGAACTGAGAGGGTCATCCTCAAATACATGAAGCCGTCATGCTAGGGTCAGAAGACGCTCAACCTGTCTGTGCATTGCAATCCGAGATTGGACTGATGATCACTAATGTCGGAAATAGCCCTGAGGCAGACTTCACATAAGGCTTTAATCACACATCAGTATATTTATGCTGAAACCAGGAGAGTCTCCAAAACCCAGAACAGGTGTCCATCTGCCGATTATCCTTTTTCTCCAAGTTCCACTCTTGGTTTTTAGACTCATGCGAAACACGTGACATGTGAATAAGTTCTTACAGAAAGCTGGGTGAAAACACCAGCAATAGGTCCTTATTGTACACCTGAGCATCTTCAATATTAGGCAAGGACAACATAGAAGTCTGCAGCAAAACTTTGCCTAGGAGGATCACTTTGAGAAGTCATCCCCAAGTCATCCCCAGAGCTCCTGAGTGTTCAGTCGCTACAGAGGTACTTCACCTCATCCAGAGGTGTGGTACCCCACTCTCAGGTAAGGAGGGAGCACCACCCTGGACTCAAACACCTGCACCCAACACACACTATAGCATCAGGGCAACCTGGACATACCTTACGGGAGGATGTCTCATCCTTGGCTGGGTAGCAAGGGTGCTGGGAGGTGGGTGGAGATAGCAGGAAGATCGGAGCACAGCGAGATGGCCAGGTGAGGCATATACTGAAAGGAGTCCTGGAAAGGTGTATCCTGCAAGTTTGCTGGACCCCTCACATTGAGGACACTGCGCCAAGCGGGCATCTGCACACAAGAACAGTGAGTAAAGCTTTGGAAACTGCACCTCATCTGTGTCCTCTGATCATTCTTGTGTCACCTGCCCTGTACCGCCTTCACCAACCTCACCTTTAACAATAACATCCACGTTGCACTGAGATACAGCTCTCCCTGTGGAGAGCTAAACCATCTCTGCTGCCCTGTCACCATCCCAGAGGATCTGCATAGCAGTGTCGGTCCCCTGGCCAAATACCACAGGTGGCATCATGAACATTTTCTTTATAAACTTTATTCCCTTGAAAAGATCCCTTTAATTGGACGCCCAGGGCCACGGACCGGGTCACCGCTGCAGTGACACTTCCCCTTTAAGAAGCAGCCCAGTACTGAGTATCCCCACTGCTCTGGCAGGTAATCCATTTTCGCGTCACGAACAAGATGAACCGACCCTTTAACAGGGGTCCCATGCGCCTAAAGAAATGTGCTAGAGTGTGAATTTGTTGAACTTTAAAGATGGCTGCCATTGCTGTTCCACACGGTGCGCAGTGAGGTGTGTCGTCGTGAGCGGTACCAGAACCAGGGCGCGAAAAATCATGCCTGTCCCCCTGCATCTATTACTATGTGACCCAAACGAGGCCGACAGCCAGGGGAGTCTGCCTTCTGGCCTGGTATGTTGGCAAAGGGAAAAGGCGCTGCCCACAGAGGTGAGCAAAGAAAGATCCTTCAGCGGGAAACAGCAGAAGAGAAGTGTGAGCACCAGGAGGACACCATGGCGAGCAGTGAACGGAGGCCTGCAGGGTGGAAGCAGAAGGCTCCCCTGGCCAGGAAGATAGAGGCTCCACCCGGTTGTCTGCTATTGACCTGGCACTCCTGAAAGGAGAAGTGGAGGAGATGGCATGCCGCTTCTTGTGCACCCAGCTGGCCGCAATAGCCTGCTGGAAGGAGATGGTGCTGGAGAGAGTCACCGGGTCACAGTTGTCCACGTCACCAGCACCCTCTACCCTGGAATATGCAGCGGATAATACCGATACAGGAAGGGCAAGTACAGGTGCTACCCCTGGGGAACAGGAGACTTATGAATGTGTCACCGAGGAGGATAGCAGGCCCAGGCTAAGCCACAGAAAACCAGACAGGTTGGTAACTAAGCAGATTGAAGACCCCTGATCCTATCCACACAACTAGCAGTAGCCATGGAGCGTACCTACGATGATCCTAGACGCCACGGCACAGCCGGAGAGCTAACTAAGCCTAAAGCAAGAAAGGGGAAATCTAAACTGCCCTGGAGCAGACCCCAAACATTGTCGGTGAGACAAGATGAAAACACAAACTCAGGCAGGAAAATAGAATGAGCAAATGATGGGGCCCACACTGACTAGACAGGACAGGAAAGTAAAGACTGTCTGCAATCACGCAAAAAACCCTGCAAAAAGTCCAACACGTCTGATGCACAAAAAACACTGAAGTCGCACGACTACGCCCCCACTATATCAGCACTCTGGTATATTCTGAAAGCAAAGCAAAAAGAGACCAATACAACAGGGGACAAAACAAACTGGCACAAGCAGTAACATGGGTGGTGATTTAGCACAGCCCCAGCGGGAGCTGGCTGAACCACACAAAGCAGAGAGACAAAACCAGATCAAATGCAAACAGAATAGCAAATGAACCACTTAGCTGAACCATGCAGGGACAGAGCAGGAGACATCAGACCTCAGAAGGCACAGGATAAAATCATCAGCAGGGATAGAGGAAGTCAGCTGTCTTAAATCCCAATCTGAAACCCCAGATCTCCAATCGTCATCCTCATTATCAGGTGGCCAGCCTCTGTCAATCAGATCAGCTCCACTACCCTCCAGTAACCACCAAAGGGAGCCCAGAAAGAGAACTCGCAACCCCTCTGTCAATTTGACCAGCTCCACTACCTTCAGTAATAACTAGAGGGAGACCAGAAAGAGAATTCACAACAGGAGACCCTGCTGTGACCCCTAGAACCACTGCCAACCCCTAAACCCGGCCAGGTGATGCTGGATATAGCTTGGGACCGGATGACAGACCCTAGGGTTGAGCTGCTAGAGCCGGTAAAGCCTGAGCACCCGCTCCCGGTAATGCGCCGCAAACAAGAAGTGTTCCCATGGGAGAACAGGTTGTTAGATCTGATGGGGTTCCCGATGGATGAGGAGGAGAGGTTCTGCTGCCAGCAGGTGCTGAAGTTGGAACAGGAGGAGTGGGAGCACCAGGCCTGCTGAGAAGCATTAGAGGAAAGGAACCTGCAGGCTAAAGCCCAGGCACGTAAAATGAGAATGGTGGGCAGGAACCCACTGAGTTGGGGTACTGTTGTGACCTTCAACCTGGACAAAGGTTGGGGGTTTATCAGAGAGCCCGGCAGGCCATTGGAATTCTCTGTTATCCAGAAATATGTGGAGTCCCCACTTAATGAAAGGACATCCAGACCATAATCTCTACCCGGGAGAGCGAGTGACCTTCACCCGGCACTATGAAGAAAGAGGGTGGTACGCCATCCATGTCATGAAGGTGCCAGCGGAATTGTTTGCCAGAACTGAACCCCTGGGAGCTGTACTAACCCCTGCTACTACAGTTGATTTCTTCACTCCAAGCTGGTTGGCTATTGCAGATTCAGTCTTCCCAGCCTGGTGCAGGGCTACAATTTTGTTTCTGGTGTCCTTTGACAGCTCTTTGGTCTTCACCATAGTGGAGTTTGGAGTCAGACTGTTTGAGGGTGTGCACAGGTGTCTTTTTATACTGATAACAGTTTAAACAGGTGCCATTACTACAGGTAATGAGTGGAGGAAAGAGGAGACTCTTAAAGAAGAAGTTACAGGTCTGTGAGAGCCAGAAATCTTGATTGCTTGTTTCTGACCAAATACTTATTTTCCACCATAATATGCAAATAAAATGAAAAAAACAGACAATGTGATTTTCTGGATTTTTTTTTCTCAGTTTGTCTCCCATAGTTGAGGTCTACCTATGATGTAAATTACAGACGCCTCTCATCTTTTTAAGTGGTGGAACTTGCACTATTGCTGACTGACTAAATACTTTTTTGCCCCACTGTAGTTAAAGAGTTAAGTTAACCCGGTAGTACCGAGAGTGATCATGAGCGGTGAAGGGTCCAAAAACATTACCTTTATGTACTTAGCGCATCTTAAGGTGCTTCCTCTTGGTTTTACATGTAACCTGTGAAAGCTCACTTGCCTAAACTAACTGAAGCAATGGCCATGGGACCACCACAATGCAGGGAGACTACGTTACACAAGATGAGGTTCAAACAAAGGGTTAATTTACTTACAGGCAAGAAGTGCAGTGTTTAGGAAAATGCAGAAACAGGGGTATGCAATGACAGACAATTTACAAGGATAATATTCTCTAGCTGGACCGTCAAACAGCATGGAGCACCAACTATAATAGCTCAGTGTATTTATCCAACTGGCAAGACAACACAGTAAAGTCATGTATGATGCTACACCAACTATAACCTATCTGGCCTTTGCTAACCAGGCCACACGGCTGCCATGCTCCATCTATTGCAGCCCATCCTAAACTCCAGCATGTGCACAGCAGGGGTTAACAATCACAGTAGCATTGGTATCTCAGTCCAATCCCGGGGGGCCCTGCAGCTTTGCAAGATGGTGCACACTTTCCTGGAAGCTCTGTGCAACATGGTATATTCCTTGTGTGCAGGTACAGTGACGCTCCTAGAAACGGTGGATTCCTTTCTTGTATTTTCTCCGTGGCTCCTCACGGCAACACAGGAAAGCCACCTTGTTTTCCACAGAAGAGTTTACAGAGTCTTTCCTTCACAGCTCAGGCACGTCTCCTTCCTGCAGAAAAGCAGCCCCTCCCCTCTCTAGTGCTGGCAGAAAAAAAAACAAACAGTCTATACTGCAGGGAAGATCAGAATGTCCCAACTGTTCTAACCAAGGGGATTGCTGTCTCTTAAAGTGGCAGCTTGCCTCTACGGTCCATAGCAATGCCACCCCCTTACAATACCAGAGATGAAAAAAAACCCGTTTGGCGTAGCCGAAGATGTGGTCCCAGAAGGAGACGAGCCATGCCTTGCAGCAGGCCCAAGGCCTACGTTGGGGGTTTTGGGACGGGTCCTCCATTTTTGACATAAGAACACCCCGGAGGGGGATTGCACTACAGAAAAGCAGACTACCTCAGTATTGATAGAAGTTTACTCGCACTTAAAATGTTTAATTGTAAAAAAAAAAAAAAAAAAAGGCTTATATGTTTTATATAGAAACTAATATATATCTTGTCTAATGTTATGCAACGTTAAAGAAAGAGTGCCTCCCATAAAGAGAAGCTGCGTTTGATTGTTATACCTGTTGATATGCATATCCATAAAACGTATATGTCCCTTTAATACCTGTTTTACTCCGTTCCAACCCATGGACGTGCTGCGTTTAACGGGGGGGGGGGGGGTGTATGTGGCATCCCTGAGGGTTCAGTTGCCACAGAGGTACTGCACCTCACCCAGAGGTGTAGTACCCCACTTTCAGGTAAGGAGGGAGCACCACCGTGGACTCAAAGACCTGTACCCAACACCCACTATAGCAACAGGGCACCCTGGACGTACCCTACGGGAGGATGGTCTCATCCCTGGCTTGGTAGTAAAGGGTATTGGGAGGTGGTGGAGATAGTAGGAAGATAGGAGGAGCTTAGAGAGCGATACAGCACAGTTGAGAGAGTGGAAGGAAGTGGAGAGACGTGTGGTGAAGCAGCTCCCTGTCAGGAGAAGCTGCAGAAGGAGGGAAACAGACAGATAGAAGCCCCGGAGGGCAGAAAGGGTCCTTGGGACACAGGTAGTGAGGAGTCCACCCATGGGGCCCGTATCCACGCTGACTGCCATCAGGTGGCAGGACCAGGTAGCAGTGGGGTATGAGCCCCAGAGACTAGTGGAGAAATCAGACTCCACAAGCAAGCTGGAGGCAGGGGCACCTGTAGGTGCTTCAGCCAGTGTTATCTTCTCTTCACCTATAAGGCAGCCATAAGGGAGCAATGGGACACAGAGGACATCACCCGACAAGGTCTGTGGCTGCTGGCTTGGGACACTGACTGAGGTTTTGGGCAAGAGAGGTGAAAAGCAAGCACAGTGAGATGGCCAAGAGAGGCATATACTGAAAGGTGTCCTGGAAAGGTGTATCCTGATCTACCTGGGAGTTTGCTGGACCCCTCACCTGGAGGACACTGCACCAAGCAGGCATTTCCACACCAAAACAGTGAGTAAAGCTTTGGAAACTGCACCTCACCTGTGTCCACTGATCATTCTTGCCTCACCTGCCCTGCACCACGTTCACCAACCTCACCTTTAACATGTACATCCAAGCTGCCCTGGGATACAGCTCTACCTGTGGAGAGCTAAACCATCTCTGCTGCCCTGTCACCATCCCAGAGGATCTGCATAGCAGCATTGGTCCCCTGGCCAAATACCATAGGTGGCATCACGAAAATTCTTCTTTATAAACTTTATTCCCTTGTAAATATCCCTTTAATTGGACGCACAGGGCCACAGACCGGGTCACTGCTGCCATGACACTTTCCCTTTAAGAAGCGGCCCGATACAGTGTATCCCCACTCCTCTGGTGGGCGATCCGCATCCCCAAGTCGCTTTAATATTAGGCAAGGACATCATAGAAGTCTACAGCAGAACTTTGCCTAGGAGGATCACTTCTCGAGTCAATCTTGGGAAGTGATCTCAATTCCTCAAGTCAAGCCCTTACAGAAAGTTTGGTGAAAAACATTAACTATAGGTCCATATTGTACACCCGAGTGCCTTCAATATCAGGCAAGGACAACATAGAAGTCTGCAGCAGAACTTTGCCTAGGAGGATCACTTCCAAGAGAATGAAGAACACAGCGCTTACAAAATTGAAATCATGCCAATATTGATCTAAAAGCTCTAAAAAAAAAATATATATATATGGTATATTTTTTTCCATTAAGTTGCATTAGTATTACCCCAGCCTGGAATGATTTTGCTACTCTTCTGCATTCATGATATTTCTTTGCAGCAATGTTTCGGGTTGTTTTTTTGTTAATAGTAGCAGTTTTGTGCAGAGGAGAAAAGGGCAACGTGCACAACGCAGAATCACATATGTGGCAAATGCCTATACAAAATACATTATAGGGAAAGTGTTGTTTCCTCTTTGACTTCTCTCCTGTCCGTTTGTCACATTTAATAGATTTCTTGGGGAGCAGATTGATTGTTTGTGTTGTCAGACAACATGTGGGATGAATCTCTCATCCGCTGAAGGCAGTGTTCTAGGCGCTCGGAGGGTTATCGCCTAGGGAGGATCCTCAGTTGTTCAGGTCCAATGAAGAAAGCCTCTCGCCTCTAATTATAGACTGGCGTGCTCCTTGCCACATCCCAGCTCTGGGCAATTCCTTTGCAAACCTCTCTGTGGCCACACACCAGACATGTCTATCTTGCTGCACTGACATCACCACCGTGTGCCGGCTTTATACTCCCACGACCCTTGTGATGGTGCGAATCCTGGGAAATAACTATTGCACTAGTTATCTCGCCGGAATACAAAGTCAAAAATACACTGTCGCTTTAACCTTGTTCGAGTCCCATCGGGACAGATTTATCTTGCTAAGGAAATATTTTTAACAAAACCCCCCAAAGGCAAAGGATGCGTTAAAAAAAAAAAAAAAAAAAACCATCGCACCGCATAAAATTCAAATTTAATTATATGAATACATTCCTTCCCCACTTAAGATGATAATCCCTTGAAAGAAACGGGTAATACATTCTAACTATATATGCAGAATGAACTCACATGATACTTTCACGTAGACCTAATTATTCTCTATAAACTGGGTTATCCAGGCTAAATACTAAAGAGCTAATGTCAAGCAACGTTCACATCTGACATTTGCAGCTTTCAGGTCAGACTCAGTTCTGCAAGAAGCAAATTAAGATTTTGCAAAACTTATTTTAATCATTGCATAGGCTACAATTATAGGAGAAACTTGATCATGAGCTCAGTAGGGTCTTATCCAGGTAAAAGTGGAAAAATAAAAAAGCAAACATGCTCACCTTAAAGGGTTGTGAAAGTCTAATAGCTAGAGAAATTGACTGCTGCAGACCCACAAAAAGAAACATGTAGATTTGGAAGAGAATCGAATAAAATTGCGCTGACAGTACAGGATGTATAAGGCCATGTTCACACATTGCATTTTTTGCTGCTTTAAGCAAGTTAATAGCGGTGTTTTGCAGTAGCAGTAAAAGCTATGAAACTTCAGAAATCTCATGCATATATTGATTTTTTTCTGACTGAATTGAAAAACTGCAGCATGTCACTTTCAATAGTTTTGCAGCATCTTTTTCATCCATAGAAAACAATGAGCAAGTGCAAAAAGGCAGCAAAAATGTCGTCATCAGGTTTTGCTGCGTTTTTGGTGCAGAACACTCAAACAACCGCCACTAATCTGTATTGGCATGAAAATCTGCTGCTGCAAAAATAAAATCTGCTTTCTTTAAGCACCTCCCCTACAGCAAAATGCAACGTGAACATAGCTGTAGGAGACACGTTTCTTATTCAGGACAAAGCACAGTGATAAAAAAGGTACAGCTTATAACATGCGAGAATAGACTTTTTTTTTTTTTTTTTTTTAAAGGGGCGCAGCCCTCTGAAATCATCCGACCACATTACAATGTCATCATATTGAAAAAAAAAAAAAAAAAATAGTATGTAAGCTCTGAATGGTAGTGGAGGAGATTGTTATGTTAGTTTATGAAATGCAAAAGGAGGGGTGCACTACTGTCATATCTCAATCTCCAGTGGAGTGCAATACCTAGCCTGTGAGCAGAGAAGCAAAAAAAAAAGGGAGAAAGACTAGGCTAATGATGGTATGCACATCCCAATAGACAATAAAAAAAAACCTTTATTTCATATGGGATACAATAAGCTAAAAACATTTAAAATACAAACAAAGAACTAATGACCCAGACACTCCCAAAAAACAGGTAATATGAACCTAAGATGTGGCCCATATTGGACACCCATAAACAGGCACATATCATGCAATTCTATATAACATGTGGTGCGCTGATTTACAGTGGCACCTGTCCTGCAGTAAAAATCGCATGTTTTGTGTGCCAATAATAATTTTTCAGGTTATTCAGATAGAGGAAAAAAATCAATTTGAAAGTAGCGCCCGCACAGTAGCTGCTGTGATCAGATAGCTACTACTGCGCATGCGCCAGCGGCATCTTACTGGAGAAGAAAAAAAAAAAAAATTCCTCCTCCAAGATGGCACCACCTGCGCAAGCAGCTCGGAGCCAGCCAAAAGATTAGTGACTTGTCAGCAGTCTGCATTATAAATATCTAACCAGAGCACCACATACATGAAACCCACCTTAGGGCACTAGCATATCATTAACACAAAACTGAAAATAAAGATTAAAGAACAACCAAAAGACGGATTTCATCAACCAAGGTATCATTTTAATCAGTATAATGGCGCCGACTTGACACTGTACGTAGGTTACTGTGCACAATCCTGCTGACAGGTTCTCTTTAAATGAATAAGGAAAAAATTGTATAGAAACTACTGCTTTGCGGTAAATGCAAGTGACATAAAACAGATATACAGATGTGACTTACTGGCTGGGAGTTGTAAATTGGTCATTTGATTTTAGAGCGCCGTTTTTGCGCCCCCTTTTTCAAAATGTCTAGTTATACTTGCATGTTGTAAGCTGTGCCTTTATCACTCTGGTTTGCCCTGAGGAAGAAGCATGTGTGCTGCGAAACACGTTGACTAAGAAAGACCACATTCAAACCTCCTGTCTCAGACTACATCTTGTACTACTGGCAGCGCGGATTTATTCCCATTTCTTCCAAATCCACAGGTCATAACTCATAAGTATATTATAGGAATATATAAAATATTGTAGGACAACAGCAAAATATTATATAACTGCACCTGTATTAGAACATGGGGTGCAGATCGCAACTTATGAAAAGGTGAATTAGAAGCAAGGAACCAATGAAGAAACACGTGCACAAAAAAGTTCAGCGTGCTGTGAACCCACACAGAGCTAGGATACACACATGTACAACTCTCAGGATTCCAGGGCTACTTGGAAAAAGAGAGAAGTAGAAGTAAGGCTGGATTCACATGGCGTTAGATGCCATCCGTTTAACGGATCCGTCACTACGCGGCACTATCGCAATGTAACGGTTCTGTTAACGCACCTATTAGCATCCATTATGGCAATGCATCCTAACGCATGTCCAAATCGGCATGCACTAGCGATGATACGTTACTTCGTGACGCACCTTCGAACACGGTCTACTGCGTTTTGGGGTGCATTAGGTCTAACACAACGAACGGACCTCTATTGCTACCATGCGTTAGCACAATTGGTCAAAAAAAGACAAATAGGACATCAGCTTTAGCGCATACGTTAAACGCATACGTTAAACGGATGGCACTAACACGATGTGAACCTATCTTTAGTGATGAGCGAGCTGGGATAAGGAGTTACCCGAGTATGCTCAGGGGCTAACAGTGTCTCTGTTGTGCTAAAAAATAAATTTGTGTCCCCGCAGCTGCATGTCTCGTGATTGATTGTTAGACAGTCCCTGCATGTGATTCGGCTGTCAAACAGCCGTGAAAAATGCAGCTGCGGGGACTCAAACATGTTTTTTGAGCACTCCAAAGACACTGTTAGCACCCGAACATGCTCAGATAACACCTTATCTGAGTATGTTGGTTGATCACTAGTAGAAGTTGCAATAATTTCCAACCATCCAAGATCGGGGCTTCATGGTGATTAAGTTTAAGTTCCCACAAGCCACAATAAATTTTTGATGCTGCATATTTCTCTGTTTAAGAAATGCAACAGCCAACAGTTCCAGCAAAGCGAATAGGCGTTATAGAAAGCTCCTGCCCCTTGTGCTTTTTTATATTTTTTTTGACGCTGTATAAAATGATCCATGGTACGGTGTGTTTATAAAATCTGTAACATGTCAGTTTCTCTTGCAGATATGCAGAGTTTTATATACAGATTCTCACCTCTAAAATTGTAGTTAAAAATGCCTGTAACCAGCACATGAATGTATCAAAATATCATTTAAGATAAATACCAGAAAAAATCCAAAACAAAGCAGCGTATGCAAAACATACCCAAAAACAGACAGAAGAAGCATGGAAAAAAACAAGCACTCCAATATAGAAAGTGCAAAAATACTGCAACATCAAAAACGCACCATACTCATCGCAAGAACGAAGCCCAATAGATCATGCTGAAATATCACAAGTCTGTGGGCGTTATACGGAAGTTTGCAACAACAACAAAAAAATGCCTTATGTGAAGGATTCCTTGGAAGGCTCATTCAGATATTCATGCAAATTGATCTAGGATCGGACACTAATGCATGGACTGGCAGCGGGCTTCCAACCCAAGCTTGAAAACTTCATGTATGATTAGGAGGTGGACACACGGGTCAGGAGAGCTTCAGCCTGTCCGTGCATTGCGGTCCAATTTGCACGACGTCTGAAGGAGCCCTTAGCCTTAAGGTACTGTCACACTTAGCGATGCACCAGCGATCCCGACCAGCGATATGACATCGCAGGGGTCGGGGGTCGCTACTTACCTGTCAGACGAGGCAATCCTTACGTGCTCCCGCCCACGCGTCGCTCATCGGCACAGCAGGAAGCCGACGAGATCCGGTCCAGGACGTTCTCGCGCGATAACCAGCGGGGGAGCGGTCAGAGGTAAGTATCAGACATAGCGATATTGCTATAACGTCACAAAAACCAGTGACGTTATAGCGATATCGCTTAGTGTGACAGGGCCTTTACATTTTCTTCTACATTATTAAAGCTGATCAAGGGAGATGTAAAATGTTTCAGGGCTTCTCAAATACTCAAAAAAAAAAAAAAGCCAGTCTTGCTATTCGCAGCGTGATATTTATGACCAAGTCGTAAAAATGACAAAGTTCAACAAAAGGAAAGATACATGTATAACATTTTATATTTCCACATAAAAATGTAAAGACTCAAACTAACAAATACAGAAACGAGCCACAGAAAATGCTACAAACCTGATGAAGCGCAGCACTGTGTGAAACTAGCATGACAATTTTGTGCGATTTTTGCTTGCATTTAACCACTTTATATAGTATATCCCCCCATGATGAGGTGCAAGGATCCAAAGCCCCCTTCTGGCTGTGGAGGTGGGGGGGTGGATTTACAAAAACCAACATCAAAGCTTCCACAAATCCCCCCAGTGGATTATGGGACCCTACAACAAGGTTCACCTATTGCAGCTTTTAATGCTCCAGGCTACCCCAGGAAAAACAAAATAAAAAGTTGTGGAATTACACTGTTTTGCAATTCCACTGCACTTTGCATAATTTTCTCCCCAGTTTTCCAATAAAACTATTAACAACAACGTTGGTTTTACCACAATAGTACAACTTATCTCACAATGAACAAGCCTTCACATGGCCATGTTGACCAAAAAAATAAAAGTTATGGCTCCGGGAAGAAGGAAAGCAGAAAACAAGAAAACCCAACGTTGTGAAGGGGTTAAAATTTACATTAAAAAAAAAAACCTGCAACGTGTGAACATACCCTTACTATTAGGCCACGTTCAGTATTTGGCGAGTATGTTACATCGGTATTTGTAACCAAAACCAGGAGAGGGAAAAAAAAAAAAAAAAATCTATCAAAGTATAATAGAAACTCATCACCACTTCTGTATTTATCACCCACTCCTGGTTTTGGCTTACAGATACTGAGGTAAAATACACTACATGTCCTTAAACAACAAGGACCATTCAATGTTACCCCCACCCAAGTCCTATATGCCCCAATCATGCAGTGTAAATGACTCACTGAATGTCTCCAGGTCACAAGATGAACTCTGTAGAGCAGATACAGGGGAATTGTTTTGTAATGTCTCAAGACATTTAGTCTTCAGGATTAGTAGGAACTCTGTTCTCACGTTAGTATTTCACGTACTAAAGATTATGTAGGTGGAAAGCAGTTTGATTCAAAACCCCTAAGATTAACATGAGCGCTTGGCTCAACAACAAGAAACGAGGGCCGCTCCATCTCAGATATATGTCCATCATTGGCCAGCTGCTACTCATGTGTTAGTAATTAGGCTGTGAAGATTAGGCTATGGTCACACTATGAGTATTTGGTCAGCATTTTACCTTAGTATTTGTAAGGCTACTTTCAGACATCAGTTTTCTTTATACGGCAGGATGCGGTGAAGTATCGGACTACCGGATCCGGCCGCAAACGCTGACACCGGATCCTTCTTTCTGCCGGATATATTCCTGGCAGAGAAGGTCTTCCGGACATGCGCAGTGCGAAAAACCGGTCCGGCGTTGCATGCAATCTTTTTTCCAGGCGCCAAACCGGCAATTCTTGCCGTAATCCGGCAAAAGCATTGCCATCCGGCGCAATGCGGCGACAATGAAAGTATACGGGCAAAAAGCCGCATCCGGCTTTTACAAATTTCGCCGCATCGTGCCGGATAGCAAAAAGCTGAAACGTGAAAGTGGCCTAAGCCAAAACTAGGATTGGGTGATAAATCAAGAAGCGGTGACAAGTTTCTATTCTACTTTTCCTCTGATTGTTCCTCTCCTGGTTTTGGCCTAGAAATACTGAGGTAAAGCCCTGACCAAATACTGACCGTGTGCCCGGGCGTAGAGTGGGCTCGCTGCTTAGTTGTTAGTCACACATCAGACGTACCTGTGTTGTCCGGTGGGTTGCTCAATGGCGCGTTATATGCTTGGGTCAGTGACATTAATCAGACAGCACAATTGCTACCTGTGTTCTTTCTATTTTCATTTGGAAACCTTTTTACACACGAGAAAAATGGATTACACACAAAAAAAAACACAAACTCAGGCTGCGTTCCCACGATGAGTTTTTGATGTAGCAGATTTTCTGCACCCGTTAGGCACATTAGTTTACTTTCGTTTTTAAATTGGGATTTTTATGCTGTTTTTTGCTCTGTGTTTTTTGTCTCTTGTTGGTATATCATGATTTAAATAAAGCTGATTTGGCTGTGACAAATTATACTGACACCGTCATGTGTGTTTTCGTTTTGTATCTACTGAGGAAACGCACTGGAAATTCATGAGCGATTTTCCACAAATAATGCAAATCTGTGGGGAAAATCCGCACATACCCAGTGTACCCAAAAGAGAAATTATCATCCTGTGGATAGGAAATCAGTTTACACCGAGAAAAAAGAAGCACAGCAGGCATGAGATCTCTATAAATCCCATCCACTTTGCTGGAACTGTAAAGCCACGTTCACACATTCAGTATTTGGTCAGTATTTTACATCAGTATTTGTAAGACAAAACTAGGAGTAAAATAGTCACAGGTAGATTCTAATGATGGCAATCTGGGCTACCGCCAAGGGGCCAGAGCTCCAGGGGACCCATGGTCAGATTGCCCTCATTATAATATTTTTTGCACCATCATCGACAACGCTTATCATCTGCAGGGAGCGCTCCTGTAGCTCTGGTGCCGGCATTAGGCTAAGTTCACACTTGCGTATGGCTGGTCTGCGTACGTCCTCCCTTAAGCTCCGCCTACTTCCGCAACATGCTGCGTTCCCGTGCGGTTGGCGGGCATGTCAAAACGCTGCATGCGGCCGCATCCGCATACAACGCATGTCCCTGCGTACGCAATGTTAAAGATAGGTATGCAGGACAATTCAGAACACGTACGGAAGTAGGCAAAGCTTAAGGGAGGACGTATGCAGCCATACGCAAGTGTGAACTTAGCCTTAGAGAGACGGAGCGTAACTGCAACCATCGCCTTCTCTATGACTGCCAGAAAGATGACGTCATAACATCGCTGCCTCATTTACCATGCACTTGTCGGATAAAAGAGGAAGGAAGCAGAGCGAGCTGGAGGGGATCACCAGGAGACATCAGCTTTTTTTTTTTTTTTTTAAGTGAAGGAATTGGGATGGGGGATGGGTGAGAGCACAGTATGTTATAATGAATTGGGATGGGGGATGGGTGAGAGCACAGCATGTTATAATGCATTGGGATGGGGATGGGTGAGAGAACAGTATGTTATAATGAATTGGGATAGGGGATGGGGAGAGAACAGTATGTTATAATGAATTGGGATAGGGGATGGGGAGAAAAAAGTATGTTATAATGAATTGGGATGGGTGAGAGCACTGTATGTTATAATGAATTGGCATGGGGGATGGGGAAGAGCACAGTATGTTATAATGAACTGGATGTGGGACGGGGAAGAGCACAGTAGGTTATAATGAACTGGATGTGGGACGGGGAAGAGCACAGTAGGTTATAATGAATTGGGATGGTTGAGAGCACAGTATGTTATAATGAATTGCGATGGGGGATGGATGAGAGAACCATATGTTATAATGAATTGGAATGTGAGATGGTTGATAGAACAGTATGTTATAATGAATTGGGATGGGGATGTGTGAGAGAACAATATGTTAAAATGAATTGGGATGGGGATGGATGAGAGTATGTTATAATGAAGTGGCATGGGGGATTGGTGAGAGCACAGTATGTTAGAATGAATTGGAATGGGGGATGAGTGAGAGAACAGTATGTTATAATGGATGGGGGATTGGTGAGAGAACAGTATGTTATAATGAATTGGGATGGGGAGAGAAAATTATGTTATAATGAATTGGGATGGGTGAGAATACAGTATGTTATAATGAATTGGCATGGGGGATGGGGAAGAGCACAGTATGTTATAATGAAGTGGGATGGGGAACCGGTGAGAGAACAATATCTTTTAATGAATTGGGATGGGTGAGAGCACAGTATTTTGTGTCGTACCCCACTCTCAGGTAAGGAGGGAGCACCACCCAGGACTCTAACACCTGCACCCAACACAGACTATTGCAGCAGGGCACCCTGGATGTACCCTAAGGGAGGATGGTCTCATCCCAGGCTGAGTAGTAAAGGGTGTTGGGGGAGTGGGTGGAGAAGTTAGGAAGAGAGAGGAGGAGCTTACAGAGCGGGAAAGAACAGTTCAGAATCATAGAATCATAGAATCATAGAATCGTAGAGTTGGAAGGGACCTCCTGGGCCATCTGGTCCAACCCCCTGCTCAAAGCAGGATTCGCTAAATCATCCCAGTCAGATGTCTGTCCAGCCTCTGTTTGAAGACTTCCATTGAAGGAGAACTCACCTCTTCTCGTGGCAGCTTGTTCCACTCATTGATCACTCTAACTGTCAAAAAGTTTTTTCTAATATCTAATCTGTGTCTCCTCCCATTCAGTTTCATCCCATTGCTTCTAGTCTTTCCTTGTGCAAATGAGAATAAAGTTGATCCTTCTACAATGTGACAGCCCTTTAGATATTTGTAGACAGCTATTAAGTCTCCTCTCAGTCTTCTCTTTTGCAAACTAAACATTCCCAAATCCTGCAACCTTTCCTCATAAGACAGGGTTTGCAGACCGGTCACCATTCTGGTCGCTCTTTTCTGAACTTGCTCCAGTTTGTTGATGTCTTTTTTAAAATGTGGTGCCCAAAACTGGACACAATATTCCAGATGAGGTCTGACCAAAGAGGAGTAGAGGGAAATAATGACTTCACGTGATCTAGACTGTATGCTTCTGTTAATACATCCTAGAATTGCATTTGCCTTTTTTGCTGGTGCATCACACTGTTGACTCATATTCAGTCTGTGATCTATTAGTATGCCCAAGTCTTTTTCACATGTGCTGTTGCATAGCCCTATTCCTCCCATTCTGTATATGCTTTTTTTCATTTTTATTGCCCAGATGTAGTACTTTGCATTTCTCCCTGTTAAAAACCATTCTGTTTGTTGCTGCCCACTTCTCCAGTTTATTTATATCTTTTTGAATCCTCTCTCTCTTCTCTAGTATTAGCTATCCCTCCTAGCTTTGTGTCATCAGCAAATGTAATCAGTTTACCCTCAATTCCTTCATCTAAATCGTTGATAAAGATGTTGAACAATACAGGGCCCAGGACAGAGCCCTGTGGTACCCCACTTGAGACATTCTTCCAACTGGATGTGCAGCCATTTACGACCACTCTTTGGGTCCTTTCACTAAGCCAGTTATGAATCCACCTAACAGTTGCCTTGTCCATTCCATACTTAGACATTTTTTCAATAAGGATTGTATGAGATACTTTGTCAAATGCTTTGCTGAAGTCAAGATATACTATATCTACAGCATTTCCTTTATCCACCCAATCAGTGATTCCGTCATAGAAGGAAATTAAGTTAGTCTGACATGACTTATTAGTTACAAACCCATGCTGACTCTGTTTAATCACTTCATTCTTATCCAGGTACTGAAATACATGTTGTTTAATAATTTGTTCAAAGATCTTTCCTGGTATAGAAGTCAGACTCACCGGCCTATAGTTGCCTGGGTCCACCTTCTTCCCCTTTTTGAAGATAGGAACAACATTTGCTCTTCTCCAGTCTCCAGAACGTGGAAGGAAAGTGGAGAGACGTGTTTTGAAGCAGCTCCCTGTCAAAAGGAGCTGCAGGAAGAAAAACGGACAGAAGGAAGCCTCGAATTGCAGAAGGGGTCCTTGGGACATGGATAGTGAGAAGTCCACCCGTGGGGCATGTATCCACGCTGATTGCCGTCAGGTGGAGGGACCAGGTCGCAGTGGGGTACCTGCCCCCGAAACTAGTGGAGAATCACCAGACTCGGCTACAAAGCCGGAGGCAGTGGCACCTCTAGGTGCTTCAGACACAGTTATCTTCACTGAAAAGGCAGCCATATAGGAGCAAGGGGACGCAAACAGGACGTCACCCGACAAGGTCTGTGGCTGCTCGCTAGGGACACTGACTGTGAGGTGTTGGGCAGGAAGGGTGGAAAGCCAGCACAGTGAGACGGCCAGGAGAGGTACATACAGAAAGGAGTCCTGGAAAGGTGTATTCCAATCTACCTGGGAGTTTGCTGGACCCCTCACCTGGAGGACACTGCACCAAGCAGGCATCTGCACATAAGAACAGTGAGTAAAGCTTTGGAAACTGCACCTCACCTGTGTCCTCTGATCATTATTGCCTCACCTGCCCTGCACCACGTTCACCAACCTCACCTTTAACATCTACATCCAAGCTGCCCTGGGATACAGCTCTACCTGTGGAGAGCTAAACCATCTCTGCTGCCCTGTCACCATCCCAGAGGATCTGCATAGCAGCATTGGTCACGGCATTTATGAGTAAAGCTTAGAAACTGCACCCAGCTGTGTTCTCTGATTATTCCTGCGTCATCTGCCCTGCACCACATTCATCTACCTCACCTACATCCAAACTGCCCTGGGAAACAGCTGTACCTGTGGAGAGCTTAACCATCTCTGCTACCCTGTCTAAATACCAGAGGATATGCGTAGCAGCGTCGGTCCCCTGACCGAATACCACAGGTGGCGTCATAAACACTTTATTACAAACTTTATTATCCCTTTCTCTCAATCCTTTTTATTGGATGCTCAGGGCCACGGACCAGGTGACTGCTGCAGTGACACTGCCCCTTTAAGAAGCGGACCGGTACCGAATACCCCATGGCCCTAGCGGGCAATCCAACTTGGCATCAGGAACAGCATGAACCTACCCGACCCTTTAACCGGGGTCCCGTGCACCTTAAGAAATGTGCAAGAGTGTGAATTTATTGAACTGTAAAGATGGCTGCCATTACTGTCCCACACGGTGCGCAGTGAGGTGTGTTGTCGTGGGCAGTACCAATCATGGCCGTCCACTGCATCTTATTACTATGTGACCCAAACATGGCCGACGGCCAGGGGTTCCGCCTCCTGGCCTGGTATGGTGGCAAAGGGAAAAGGTGAAAGATCCGGCAGCGGGAAAAAGTGGAAGAGAAGTATGAGCACCAGGAAGACGCCATGGCGAGTGGTGACCGGAGGCCTACTGGGTATGGGGTGGAAGCAGAAGGCTCGCCTGGCTAGATAGATAGAGGCTCCAACCGGTCCTCTGCAACTGACCTGGTGCTCCTGGAAGGAGAAGTGGAGGAGTTGACACGCCGCTTCTTGCGGACACAGCTGACCACGATAACCAGGTAGAAGGAGAGGGTGCTGGAGAGAACCACCAGGTCACGGGTGCCCACATCACCAGTACCCTCTACCTCTACCCCGGAAGCTGCAGCAGATGACACCGACACTGGAAGAGCAGGTACAGGTTCTGCACTTGGGGAACAGGAGACCCTGCTGGGACTACTAGAACCACTGCCGACCCCTAGACCTGGCCAGGTGAAGCTAGATATAGCCTGGAACTAGATGACAGACCCCAGGGGTGGGCTATTGGAGCCATTGAGGCCTGCACACACACTCCCATAGTGTGCCGCAGACAGGAAGCGATCCCATGGGAAACCAGGGGATCAGATCTGATGGGGTTCCCGGTAGACGAGGAGGGGAGATTCTGCCGCCAGCAGGTGCTGAAGCTGGAGCAGGAGGAGCGGGAGCACCAGGCTCGATGGGAAGCAATGAAGGAGAGGAACATGCAGACCAAAGCTCAGGCCCGCAGGATAAGGATGGTAGAAAGGAACCCGCTGAGTTTGGGTACTGCTGTGACCTTCAACCTGGAAAATGGTTGGGGCTTATTAGAGAGCCCGGCAGGTCATCTGAACTATTTGGTAAATGGTGAGATGTGGAGTCCCACTTCATGAAAGGACATCCAGACCATGATCTCTACCCTGGAGAGCGCATGACCTACACCCGGCATTATGGAGAAAGAGGGTGGTACGCCCTCCATGTCAGGAAGGTGCCGGCAAAATTGTTGGCCAGAACTGAACCCCTGGGAGCTGTAGCACACCTGTCTGCAAATGACACCGCAGCAGCAAGTTCCCAAGCACCGCAGATCCCAGTTGCAGCAACATGTGAGTCACCCCTTGTGGCCCCTGTTAGGAATCTGGTTTCTACCATGCCTAGGCAGGAATCCAGATTCTCACATTTATCTCCAGAGGCTAAGTCCTTTGTTCCGTCATCTGAGCATGCTCACGGGACGAGCTCCCATTGGAGTTCGGGAGTCAGGTGCTCAGGTCCCGCTCCGGATCCTATTGGCTCCTTTTGGAGACCTGGAGATTTCCGGCAGGTCCCGTACGCTATAAAAAGTGCGCATGGCCGTTCCGCCTTGCGCTAGTATTTTCATACTGCTGCTGTGTGTATGGTGATGGATGCTGGGACTGGTGACTGACTTATTAAGAACCCCTTCCCTCTGATAATACGTCTGTGTGAGTGTGTGGAATTTAGTCAGTAGCAGGGCTAGCGCCAGCGCGCTCAAGCTCCATCTGTCTCAGCAGCTAGCGTCCTGCATCGCGCTTACGATTTAGTGGTGTCTGCCTTGCGGCTTAGTTTTAGTTTACGCCGCGCTGCGGTAGCAGCCCTGCCGGGCGTTCGCAGTTGCGACGCCACGCAACTTATCTCACAGTAGGTCTAGATGGAGTAGTCCTGACGTCTAAGGCTACTCCTGTGACTATTAATACCGTGTCTTCTCCGCTGGAGTCTGTGACCTAGAACAGACTCAGCGGTTTTGTATGCTTTAAGCGTGCAGCTCTGTGACCTTAACAGAGCTTGCTTTAGTGCACTGGGGGCAGTTAACCCCATGCACATTACCGCTATAGTGCTCTGCCTCTTTAGCAGCGGTTTTTCCATCCACCGCACGGTGGACCCCGAGTAGCGAAGGCACTTTATTTATTTTTTATTTAGTGCCTTCCGCCACTCCTAACGTAATACTAGCGCCAGGGTCTGGCTAGAGATGGCAGAACAGCAGCAACTTCTGCAATGCGTGCGTCAGCTCAAGACTCGCTTGGTCACCCTTGAGAGGGTTCTCGCAGCTTCGCAGGCCACAGACGCTGCTGTTCAGGCACTCACAGATGCGGTAGGGCGTATGTCCATGGCCTCATGTGCGCCGACAGTTTCCCGCCTCCCGTTGCCCGATAAATTCTCTGGGTATGGCGCCTCCTGCAGGGGTTTCATCAGCCAGTGCTCAATACATCTGGAGCTGCTGGCTGCGCAATTCCCTACAGAGCGGGCTAAGGTGGCCTTTGTTATCTCCCTACTGTCGGGCAAGGCCTTAGAATGGGCTACGCCTTTATGGGAACGTGGTGACCCCAAGATTCGGACCGCTGCTAACTTGTTAACTGCCATCAAGCAAGTATTTCTCGGTCCGCGGGTCACGCACAACACGTCTCTGCAGCTACTCGCCCTTACTCAGGGGTCACTCTCGGTAAGCCAGTATGCCGTTCGTTTTCGGACACTGGCCTCCGAGTTGGAATGGTCCGACAAGGCCCTCATTCCAATTTTTTGGCGAGGTCTAGCAGAGCACGTGAGCTTGGAGGAGTTAATTTCCGTATCCTCGAGTATCGACCTCCGCTTTTCGGAGCTCGGTATGGAGCGGGCCCACTCCAAGCGAAGAGCCGTCTCAGCTCCTAAATTTTTTGTACCTCTTGAGCTCCCTGAGCCCGAGGTTCTGCCCCCTGAGCCCATGGAGGTGTCTCGAACCGATCTTAATGCTGATTCGGACCAGGAATCCATTTGCGGTTGTCACCAGGTGTGTGCGGTTTCTCCGGAAGCCAGCTCCCCGCAATGGTCAGAATCTGACTCGCACAGCGAGACTTTTGCTCCTCCTCACCTTAGGGCTCAGGTCCTTGCCTGGGCACATGCATCCAATACGCACCACCATCGGGGCTACATGCAAGTCTCAAAGCTATTGGCTCGAGCGTATTGGTGGCCCCATAGGGCACGGGACATCAAAAAGTTTATCCAGGCCTGCACCTCATGTGTTCAGGACACCCTTCCTAGGCGGAAAGTGGTGACGGTCGCCGATTCACGGCGGCGCTCTGCTACAGCGCCCGCTCCCGCCATTTCCCAGGTTTCCCTTCTGAAACCGGGTGACCTTGATTCCTCTGATGCCTTCCAAGTGTCCCGGGTCTCTGTAACACCTACCAGGACACCAGCTCACCTTCGGTCGAGTTTGAGCCCTATGCCACCGTAGGGCACAGGTTGTTGGCCCGGAAGGCTCAGGGAGGAGGGGGCCTTAGGAGGGGGGTAATGTTAGGATTCTGGTTTCTACCATGACTAGGCAGGAATCCAGATTCTCACATTTATCTCCAGAGGCTAAGTCCTTTGTTCCGTCATCTGAGCATGCTCACGGGGCGAGCTCCCATTGGAGTTCGGGAGTCAGGTGCTCAGGTCCCGCTCCGGATCCTATTGGCTCCTTTTGGAGACCTGGAGATTTCCGGCAGTACCCGTACGCTATAAAAAGTGCGCATGGCCGTTCCGCCATGCGCTAGTATTTTCATACTGCTGCTGTGTATATGGTGATGGATTCTTGGACTGGTGACTGACTTATTAAGAACCCCTTCCCTCTGATAATACATCTGTGTGAGTGTGTGGGATTTAGTCAGTAGCAGCGCTAGTGCCAGCGCGCTCAAGCTCCATCTGTCTCAGCAGCTAGCGTCCTGCATCGCGCTTGCGATTTAGTGGTGTCTGCCTTGCGGCTTAGTTTTAGTTTACGCCGCACTGCGGTAGCAGCCCTGCCGGGCGTTCGCACTTGCGACGCCACGCAACTTATCTCACGGTAGGTCTAGATGGAGTAGTCCTGACGTCTAAGGCTACTCCTGTGACTATTAATACCGTGTCTTCTCCGCTGGAGTCTGTGACCTAGAACAGATTCAGCGGTTTTGTATGCTTTAAGCGTGCAGCTCTGTGACCTTAACAGAGCTTGCTTTAGTGCACTGGGTGCAGTTAACCCCGTGCACATTACCACTACAGTGCTCTGCCTCTTTAGCAGTGGTTTTTCCATCCACCGCACGGTGGACCCCGAGTGGCGAAAGCACTTTATTTATTTTTTATTTAGTGCCTTCCGCCACTCCTAACAGCCCCTGAGCAGGACTCTTCTTCCCAGTCAGGAAGATGCAGATCAGAGGAACTGCCATGCAACCAGGAACGACACAAGTAGAATCAAATTGCATCTAAAATGACTGTAAATAGTTAAAAAGTTAAGTTAACCCGGTAGGGTTCTTGCAAAAGTTCACTGGTTACACAAATTGTGAGATCATGAACAATGTATGGTCCAGAGATTTTAACCTGTACATAGTTAGCACCTCTGAAGGTGCTCCCTCTTGGTTTTACATATAACCTTTGAAAGTGAAAATTCACTTGCTTTAACAGACCACAGAACAAAAACCCGTTTGGCGTGGCCGAAGATGTGGTCCCATAAGGAGACCAGCCATTCCTTTGTGCACACCCAAGGCCTAAGTTGGGGGTTTGAAATGGGTCCTCTCCCCCATATTGCACTTAGGACCCAAGAAGAACACCCCGGATGGGGGTTGCACTAAAGAAAGAAGACTACCTCGGTTCAGAGTTTTGCTGAACCCCGTTGAACTTAATAAAAGTTTTATTGCACTTGGAGAGAAATGAAAATGTTTAATGATTGTTATTAATGTTTTATATAGGAGGTAATATATATTTTGCCTATTGTTATGCAACGTTAAAGGGAAAGTGCCTCCCATAAAGGGAAGTTGCGCTTAATTTTATTTACCTGTTGTGATGCATTATGAAAAAGTTTGTATGTTTCTGTAACACCTGTTTACTCCATCCCAGCCTGTGGATGTGCTGCGCATGTGACGCCCCTGAGGGTTCAGTCGCCACAGAGCTACTGCACCTCACCCAGAGGTGTGGTACCCCACTCTCAGTTAAGGAGGGAGCACCACCCAGGACTCTAACACCTGCACTCAACACAGACTATTGCAGCAGGGCACCCTGGATGCATCCTAAGGGAGGATGGCCTCATGCCAGGCTGGGTAGTAAAGGGTGTTGGGGGAGTGCGTGGAGAAGGTAGGAAGAGAGAGGAGGAGCTTACAGAGCGGGAAAGAACAGTTCAGAACGTGGAAGGAAAGTGGAGAGACGTGTCTTGAAGCAGCTCCCTGTCATAAGGAGCTGCAGGGAGAAAGACAGAAGGAAGCCCCAGAGGGCAGAAGGGGTTCTTGGGACATGGGTAGTGAGAAGTCCACCCGTGGGGCCCGTATCCACGCTGACTGCCATCAGGTGGAGGGTCCATGTCGCAGTGGGGTACCTGCCCCCGAGACTAGTGAGAATCACCAGACTCAGCTAGCAAGCCAGAGGCAGAGGCACCTCTAGGTGCTTCAGCCTCAGCCACAGTTATCTTCACTGAAAAGGAAGCCATATAGGAGCAAGGTGACACAGACAGGACGTTACCCGACAAGGTCTGCGGCTGCTTGCTTGGGACACTGTAAGGTGTTGGGCAGGAAGGGTGGAAAGCCAGCACAATGAGACGGCCAGGAGAGGCACATACAGAAAGGAATCCTGGAAAGGTGTATTCCAATCTACCTGGGAGTTTGCTGGACCCCTCACCTGGAGGACACGGCACCAAGTGGCACCTGTGTACACAAGAACTGCGAGTAAAGCTTTAGAAACTGCACCCAGCTGTGTTCTCTGATCATTCCTTCGTCACCTGCTCTGCACCACATTCATCAACCTCACCTGTAACACCTACATCCAAACTGCCCTGGGATACAGCCCTACCCATGGAGAGCTTAACCCTCTCTGCTGCCCTGTCACCATCTCAGAGGATCTGCATAGTGGCATCGGTCCCCTGACCAAATACCACGGGTGGCGTCATAAACACTTTATTTCGCACTTTATTATCCCTTTCTCTCTATCCCTTTTATTGGATGCCCAGGGCCACGAACCGGGTCACTGATGCCGTGACACTGCCCCTTTAAGAAGCGGCCCATTACCGAGTACCCCACTGCCCTAGTGGGCGATCCAGGACTGTATCATACGGTTCTTCAGCATCCTCCCTGTTAGCTCTGCCATGGTTAGTGTTAGGCGTCAGGTTTCTGCGTCTGCTCTGCAGGAATCCAGAGCCTCAAATTCTGTGGTCTCCTGCTGTCTTTCTACTGCAGAGGAGATTACGTTGCAGCAGACCGCTCCAGAGACGAAGTCCCTCTGTGCTCCTACTGAGCATGCTCATGAGACGGTTTCCCATTGGAGATCAGGAGTCATGTGCTCAGGTCCTGCTCCAGATCTCATTGGTCCATCTCGGAGATCTGGAAGCTTCCGGAAGGTCCCGGCTGCTATAAAAAGCGTGCATGGCTGTTCCGCCATGCGCTAGTATAGATTATACTGCTATGTGTGAATGGTGACGGATGTAGGATTCTGGTGACTGACTTATTATGAAACCCCTTCCCTCTGATATTACGCATGTGGTTAGGGAAATAGTTCAGTAGTCTGCACCAGTCTGTGGCAAGCCTTAGGCCACTGTGCACACCGCACCTCTGCGCTAGCGTCCGACATAGCGCCTGCTTTGTAGCTGTGTCATCCAGCGGCAGTGTCCTGCGCCGTGCTGCAATTGCAGCCCTTCTTGGCGTTCGCAGTAGCGACGCCTCACACACGGTATGTCTAGACGGACACAGCTCCTCTGTCTTTAGTTCCTGCTCCTGTGACCTTATACCGTGTGTGCATTTACCTGAGGCCTGTGACTCTAACAGATCCAGTCTTTTGTATGTTTTTGTTGTGGCGCCTCTGTGTGTGAACAGAGCCCGCTCTGCGCACTTCGGGTGACGTTGAACCCGTGCGCATTATATCGCCATATTGCTCGTCTGCCATTACTCAGCAGCGGTTGTAACACCTACTGCACGGTGGACCCCGAGCGGCGAACGCACTTTATTATTATTTTTATTTAGTGCGTTCCGCCATTCCTAACAGTTAGACACTCCTCTGTCTGTTTCTCTCCAGACATCAGATCTTCTGTTCCCGAAGTCAGTTGCCACATGGCGAGTGACCTGCCCTTCTGTACTGTCATAGCTTCTCCTGTGGTACTTCCTATGGCCTCCAGTACTTTACGGGGACCTACTGCCTTTAACGGTAATGCAGCATCCTCTCTGCTTACACCCACTGCGGTTGGGGATTCCCTCAGTCGTTTCACCCCGGTTCTGAGGGCATCAACCCATGCGATAAGTTGCCACATCATGGAGTCTCCTGCGTCCCTGTACTCTCCTGGCCTTTCCTTCAGCTTCTGCACCACACTGATGTAGCCCACTGTAGTTCTGTGTTGCTGCTTTCCTGTCCTGTTGCTGCAGATGGCTGGGCTCCTCACCTATTATAACATTGCGTGGTCACTGCTACGATTCTGGACACTTAAATCTGTACTATAATCCAGGGCACTGAAGCCCGTGCAGGCTGCACCGTGGCCATCTAACTCCTATGAGGAAGTTCTCCCTCTCTTACAGATGTGGCCAAAAGTATTGACACCCCTGCAATTCTGTCAGATAATACTCAGATTCTTGCTGAAAATGAAAACACAAATTCTTTGGTATTATTATCTTCATTTAATTTGTCTTAAATGAAAAAACACAAAAGAGAATGAAGCAAAAAGCAAAACATTGATCATTTCACACAAAACTCCAAAAATGGGCCAGACAAAAGTATTGGCACCCTCAGCCTAATACTTGGTTGCACAACCTTTAGCCAAAATAACTGCGACCAACCGCTTCCGGTAACCATCAATGAGTTTCTTACAATGCTCTGCTGGAATTTTAGACCATTCTTCTTTGGCAAACTGCTCCAGGTCCCTGATATTTGAAGGGTGCCTTCTCCAAACTGCCATTTTTAGATCTCTCCACAGGTGTTCTATGGGATTCAGGTCTGGACTCATTGCTGGCCACCTTAGAAGTCTCCAGTGCTTTCTCTCAAACCATTTTTTTGTGCTTTTTGAAGTGTGTTTTGGGTCATTGTCCTGCTGGAAGACCCATGACCTCTGAGGGAGACCCAGCTTTCTCACACTGGGCCCTACATTATGCTGCAAAATTTGTTGGTAGTCATCAGACTTCATAATGCCATGCACACGGTCAAGCAGTCCAGTGCCAGAGGCAGCAAAGCAACCCCAAAACATCAGGGAACCTCCGCCATGTTTGACTGTAGGGACCGTGTTCTTTTCTTTGAATGCCTCTTTTTTTCTCCTGTAAACTCTATGTTGATGCCTTTGCCCAAAAAGCTCTACTTTTGTCTCATCTGACCAGAGAACATTCTTCCAAAACGTTTTAGGCTTTTTCAGGTAAGTTTTGGCAAACTCCAGCCTGGCTTTTTTATGTCTCAGGGTAAGAAGTGGGGTCTTCCTGGGTCTCCTACCATACAGTCCCTTTTCATTCAGACGCCGACGGATAGTAGGGGTTGACACTGTTGTACCCTCGGACTGCAGGGCAGCTTGAACTTGTTTGGATGTTAGTCGAGGTTCTTTATCCAACATCCGCACAATCTTGCGTTGAAATCTCTTGTCAATTTTTCTTTTCCGTCCACATCTAGGGAGGTTAGCCACAGTGCCATGGGCTTTAAACTTCTTGATGACACTGCGCACGGTAGACACAGGAACATTCTGGTCTTTGGAGATGGACTTGTAGCCTTGAGATTGCTCATGCTTCCTCACAATTTGGTTTCTCAAGTCCTCAGACAGTTCTTTGGTCTTCTTTCTTTTCTCCATGCTCAATGTGGTACACACAAGGACACAGGACAGAGGTTGAGTCAACTTTAATCCATGTCAACTGGCTGCAAGTGTGATTTAGTTATTGCCAACACCTGTTAGGTGCCACAGGTAAGTTACAGGTGCTGTTAATTACACAAATTAGAGAAGCATCACATGATTTTTCGAACAGTGCCAATACTTTTGTCCACCCTCTTTTTTATGTTTGGTGTGGAATTTTATCCAATTTGGCTTTAGGACAATTCTTTTTGTGTTTTTTCATTTAAGACAAATTAAATGAAGATAATAATACCAAAGAATTTGTGTTTGCAATCATTTTCAGGAAGAAACTGAGTATTATCTGACAGAATTGCAGGGGTGTTAATACATTTGGCCACAACTGTAGCTGCAGCTGACCCCTCCTACATTAGCTATTTACTCTGTGAACTCCTATGCTAATTTCCTACCATACTATGGAATAAATGGCGCTATAACAATAAATAATAATAATAATAATAATCATACTATGTACAATGCTAAACCTAGAATTATAATGTACCCCATCTTGTGGCCACAAAAGGGTACTACACTGTCCCTACTAACTAAACACTTACAAAAATAAATATGTACATAGCAGCAGCAGTAAATGCATACAACATTTTACAGTATAACAAGTAAGAAAGCGAGAACATAATACATCCCCTTACACCTGCACAGAAGCGCGATGGTGGACACTGTACGCATGACAAAGAATGCATTATCCACATGAAGCAATAAGGATGGTGATTGCAATAAGAGAGGATCAAGACCAGAGATGCCCACCAGACCGGACCGAGCCTGTATGATAAAAGCACTTCTTTGTGCCTTGCAGAGAGTATTGAGGACATACAGTATATACAGCACTATGGTGTGCTGGTTACGTGTGACTGGACACACCGCCTCCAGCAGGGCGAATTTCTCTGTCACACGTGACCCTGGATACACTGCCTCCAGTAGGGTGAATTTAAAGAATATAACGTGCAGCCGGATACACCGCCTCCAGCAGGCGAATTTCAGAATTACACGCGTATCTGGATACACCGCCTGCAGCAGGGCGAATTTAAATAATAAAGGGAAAAAACAGGGAAACCGATACAATGGAGGGCCCTGCGATAGGGAACAGGGACGTGGAGACCTCCTGCACTCCCCTGAGTCAGTGTCTCTACACTCCTGATAGTCCCTATGCAGGTTCCGCACCTGGAGCCAAGCAGGATACCTGCAGCCACACACTCCGGTCCCGATTGTCGGCGGCAGTGTTGGGTATTGAGGCGAGAGACTCGCGCGAGTTTCTCACATTTGCAGTTGCAAGTGTAACCTCGGCCTTAGTATATGTTCACTCTTGTTTTTTACATTAATTTTGAACCTACAAAATTCACATCAGAGTTTAAAGAGCATTTAGGAAATGTGCACACAACATATTTTTCAGCCAGGTTCTGCCATGGAAACTGCCTAAAAAATCAATCAAAAATTGTTCAAAATAATGAACATAAGAAAAATGACTCGTTGACTGTACATGTGTTCAGGCTTTTTATGTCTTTTAACCATTTCGGATTTCTAAAAACTCTAAGCAGGTAAAAAAAAAAGTGACCCAACCAATCTTGCGTTTTCTGCTCGGAAGACGCTCTTTATAACTCAAGTCAATTGGAAAGATCAAAAGACGCCCGGACTTTTTTGGGGAGAATTTTGCCATCATTTTTGCTTAACCCCTTCCTGCCATCAGACGTACTATCCCGTCCATGGGACCCGGGCCCCTATGCCCATGGACGGGATAGTACGTCTACCGTGATCAGCGGCGCCCACGTGGTGAGCGCCGCTGATCGCGGCCGGGTGTCAGCTGATTATCACAGCTGACACCCGGCACAATGTGTCAGGGGCTGTCACGGACCGCCCCCAACACGTTAACCCCTTCCACACCGCGATCAAACATGATCGCGGTGTACCGGGGGTTAAAGGGAAGCATCGGCAGGGAGGGGGCTCCCTCCGTGCTTCCCTGAGCCCCCCACGGCAGCGCAATGTGCAGCGCTGCTGCGGGGGGCTCCTTTCCTGCAGGCCCCCGAATCCAAGATGGCGACGGGGGCCTTCGGGGGCCTGCAGGAAGCTGGCTTCCTCAGTGCCTGCAAAGCGCAGGCATGAGGAAGCCTTCTGAACTGCCTGTGACAGATCGCTGATCTGTCACAGTGATCTGTGATGTGACAGATCAGCGATCTGTCACAGGACAGTGATGTCCCACCTGGGACTATTTAATAAAGTTAAAAAAAAATAAAAAAAGTGTTAAAATAAATTTAAAAAAAATCGCCAAATAAATTAGAAAAAAAAAAAAATATTCCCCCAAATAAATCCATTTCTTGGAAATAAAAAAAAAAAAACAATAAAAGTACACATATTAGGTATCGCCGCGTCCGTAAAGATCGGCCCTATAAAACTGTCCCATTAGTTAACCCCTTTAGTGAACCCCTTAAAAAATAAAAATAAAAAACAAAGCAAAAAATAATGATTTATTATCATACCGCCAAACAAAAAGTGTAATAACGCGCGATCAAAAAGACGCATATAAATATCCATGGTACCGCAGAAAACATCATCTTGTCCCGCAAAAAACGAGCCACCACACAGCATCATCAGCGAAAAAATAAAAAGTTATAGCTCGCAGAATAAAGCGATGCAAAAATAATTATTTTTTATATAAACTAGTTTTCATTGCATAAAACCGACAAAACATAAAAAAATGACCTAAATGAGGTATCGCTGTAACTGTACTGACCCGACGAATAAAACCGCTTTATCAATTTTATCACACGTGGAACGGTGTAAACGCACCCCCCCAAAAGAAATTCATGAAACACTGGTTTTTGTTCATTCTGCGTCCCAAAAATCGGAATAAAAAGCGATCAAAAAATGTCACGTGCCTGAATATGGAACCAATAAAAATGTCAACTCATCCCGCAAAATATAAGACCTCAGATGACTCGGTGGGTCAAAATACGGAAAAATTATAGCTCTCAATATGTGGTGATGCAAAAACTATTTTTACAATAAAAAGCGTCTTTAAGCGTGCGACAGCTGCCAAATATAAAAACCGCCATAAATAGTAAATCAAACCCCCCGTTATCACCCCCTTAGTTAGGGAAAAGTAATAAAATAAAAAAATGTATTTATTTCCATTTTTCCATTAGGGTTAGGGCTAGGGTTAGGGCTAGGTGTTGTGAGTTCATTTTCCTCTTCGTCACTGAGGTCTGGTGAACTCCCTATTCTGGTAAAGGAAGGTAATGAGCCTGATTATCAGGCACCGGAGACTAATGAGGATGACTGGCTGAGTGGAGTCACTGACTGGATATAAGGCTGCCGACGCCCTTCTGCCCTGCGGGTGATTTCTCTGTGGACTTCTAGGACACCTGTCTGATTCCTGCTTCCCTAAAGCTAAGTTTTCTGCTTTGCCTGTTTGCATTTATGTTTTGTTTTTGTTTTCCTTGCTTTTCTGGATTCTGCCATTTCCTTCTGGGGTGAGCTGAATCTCCTTTTGCCTGTTGCTCTGTCTTCAGAATATTCCTGAGTAGAGTTGAGCGACTTTTGCTTTTTTAGGGTCGCGTTTCGTTTCGTGAAACCCGACTTTTCCAAAAGTCGGGTCGAGCAAGATCGTCCGATTATAGGGAAAAGTCGGGGTCGTCCCGAAACACGAAACCCAATGTAAGTCAATGGGGAATAAAAGTCGGCAGTGAGAGGAGGACAGGAAACACACCTACAGTGCCCATTTGAATGCCAAAAGCATCAATTCTTCTTACTTAAGCTTGTCAACCTTAATTAACTTCATAATACAAGTTACGCACTGAAAAATGGGGGTTATTTGGCTAAATTTGTGGGGGGGGAGGGCTGGCTGCAGGTTTTCATGTGCCCTGGGCGAAAGAGCGCCCCTTTAACACATACCACAACTCATCATGC
Source organism: Dendrobates tinctorius (assembly GCF_039654945.1). Classification (NCBI taxonomy): domain Eukaryota; kingdom Metazoa; phylum Chordata; class Amphibia; order Anura; family Dendrobatidae; genus Dendrobates; species Dendrobates tinctorius. The sequence continues at coordinate 6,255,006 of NW_027361788.1, read as the reverse complement.
TCCGATACGGCAGAGAAATAGCGGTATAGTACAATGAAAAATACCTCACTTTTTACATCTCATGACGAGGCCCATCTATTTCTCCATACAAAATCATTGGTCCCATATAATGTTTGAAACAGTATATGATGAGCTCCACATAATGCTACAGTATATGTTGGTCCCCATGGATGAAGCTCCACTGTCTTATGGGCCCAAATAATGCTCCAAACATAATGGGCCCCATTTCTAATGCTCTAGTGTATAATGGGCCCTGTAAATGCTGCTCCAGTGTCTGATGTCCACCTTTGGAATGTTCCAGTGTATGGTGGGCCCCATCTATCATTCTCCAGAGTATAGTGCTCCCCAAAAATTGCTGTCCCAACATAGAAAACAATCAAATAAGTCTCCTCGCTAGGGAATCCCTGTACTTGTCTGGACAGGTGCTGTAGCTTGCTTAACAGCTCGCCAGCCGTTCTCACGCCCAGTATGGATTGCACGTGATTGCACAAAGGTTAGAAAGGGTACCGTATCCCTGGATAACATGTATGGATAGCGTACACATTCAAAATATATGTCTATACAGCATGAGGCAGGCTCAGACGGTGTTAGGCCCAGTATGGATTGCACGTCATTGCACAAAGGTTAGAAGGGGTACCGTATCCCCGGATAACATGTATGGATAGCGTACACATTCAAAATATATGTCTATACAGCATGAGGCAGGCTCAGACGGTGTTAGGCCCAGTATGGATTGCACGTCATTGCACAAAGGTTAGAAAGGGTACCGTATCCCCGGATAACATGTATGGATAGCGTACACATTCAAAATATATGTCTATACAGCATGAGGCAGGCTCAGACGGTGTTAGGCCCAGTATGGATTGCACGTCATTGCACAAAGGTTAGAAAGGGTACCGTATCCCTGGATAACATGTATGGATAGCGTACACATTCAAAATATATGTCTATACAGCATGAGGCAGGCTCAGACGGTGTTAGGCCCAGTATGGATTGCACGTCATTGCACAAAGGTTAGAAGGGGTACCGTATCCCCGGATAACATGTATGGATAGCGTACACATTCAAAATATATGTCTATACAGCATGAGGCAGGCCCAGACGGTGTTAGGCCCAGTATGGATTGCACGTCATTGCACAAAGGTTAGAAGGGGTACCGTATCCCCGGATAACATGTATGGATAGCGTACACATTCAAAATATATGTCTATACAGCATGAGGCAGGCTCAGACGGTGTTAGGCCCAGTATGGATTGCACGTCATTGCACAAAGGTTAGAAGGGGTACCGTATCCCCGGATAACATGTATGGATAGCGTACACATTCAAAATATATGTCTATACAGCATGAGGCAGGCTCAGACGGTGTTAGGCCCAGTATGGATTGCACGTCATTGCACAAAGGTTAGAAAGGGTACCGTATCCCCGGATAACATGTATGGATAGCGTACACATTCAAAATATATGTCTATACAGCATGAGGCAGGCTCAGACGGTGTTAGGCCCAGTATGGATTGCACGTCATTGCACAAAGGTTAGAAAGGGGTACCGTATCCCTGGATAACATGTATGGATAGCGTACACATTCAAAATATATGTCTATACAGCATGAGGCAGGCTCAGACGGTGTTAGGCCCAGTATGGATTGCACGTCATTGCACAAAGGTTAGAAAGGGTACCGTATCCCCGGATAACATGTATGGATAGCGTACACATTCAAAATATATGTCTATACAGCATGAGGCAGGCTCAGACGGTGTTAGGCCCAGTATGGATTGCACGTCATTGCACAAAGGTTAGAAGGGGTACCGTATCCCCGGATAACATGTATGGATAGCGTACACATTCAAAATATATGTCTATACAGCATGAGGCAGGCTCAGACGGTGTTAGGCCCAGTATGGATTGCACGCCATTGCACAAAGGTTAGAAAGGGTACCGTATCCCTGCATAACATGTATGGATAGCGTACACATTCAAAATATATGTCTATACAGCATGAGGCAGGCTCAGACGGTGTTAGGCCCAGTATGGATTGCACGTCATTGCACAAAGGTTAGAAGGGGTACCGTATCCCCGGATAACATGTATGGATAGCGTACACATTCAAAATATATGTCTATACAGCATGAGGCAGGCTCAGACGGTGTTAGGCCCAGTATGGATTGCACGTCATTGCACAAAGGTTAGAAAGGGTACCGTATCCCTGGATAACATGTATGGATAGCGTACACATTCAAAATATATGTCTATACAGCATGAGGCAGGCTCAGACGGTGTTAGGCCCAGTATGGATTGCACGTCATTGCACAAAGGTTAGAAGGGGTACCGTATCCCCGGATAACATGTATGGATAGCGTAAACATTCAAAATATATGTCTATACAGCATGAGGCAGGCTCAGACGGTGTTAGGCCCAGTATGGATTGCACGCCATTGCACAAAGGTTAGAAAGGGTACCGTATCCCTGCATAACATGTATGGATAGCGTACACATTCAAAATATATGTCTATACAGCATGAGGCAGGCTCAGACGGTGTTAGGCCCAGTATGGATTGCACGTCATTGCACAAAGGTTAGAAGGGGTACCGTATCCCCGGATAACATGTATGGATAGCGTACACATTCAAAATATATGTCTATACAGCATGAGGCAGGCTCAGACGGTGTTAGGCCCAGTATGGATTGCACGTCATTGCACAAAGGTTAGAAGGGGTACCGTATCCCCGGATAACATGTATGGATAGCGTACACATTCAAAATATATGTCTATACAGCATGATGCAGGCTCAGACGGTGTTAGGCCCAGTATGGATTGCACGTCATTGCACAAAGGTTAGAAGGGGTACCGTATCCCCGGATAACATGTATGGATAGCGTACACATTCAAAATATATGTCTATACAGCATGAGGCAGGCTCAGACGGTGTTAGGCCCAGTATGGATTGCACGTCATTGCACAAAGGTTAGAAGGGGTACCGTATCCCCGGATAACATGTATGGATAGCGTACACATTCAAAATATATGTCTATACAGCATGAGGCAGGCTCAGACGGTGTTAGGCCCAGTATGGATTGCACGTCATTGCACAAAGGTTAGAAAGGGTACCGTATCCCTGGATAACATGTATGGATAGCGTACACATTCAAAATATATGTCTATACAGCATGAGGCAGGCTCAGACGGTGTTAGGCCCAGTATGGATTGCACGTCATTGCACAAAGGTTAGAAGGGGTACCGTATCCCCGGATAACATGTATGGATAGCGTACACATTCAAAATATATGTCTATACAGCATGAGGCAGGCTCAGACGGTGTTAGGCCCAGTATGGATTGCACGTCATTGCAGAAAGGTTAGAAACGGTACCGTGTCCCTGGATAACATGTATGGATAGCGTACACTTTCAAAATATATGTCTATACAGCATGAGGCAGGCTCAGACGGTGTTAGGCCCAGTATGGATTGCACGTCATTGCACAAAGGTTAGAAGGGGTACCGTATCCCCGGATAACATGTATGGATAGCGTACACATTCAAAATATATGTCTATACAGCATGAGGCAGGCTCAGATGGTGTTAGGCCCAGTATGGATTGCACGTCATTGCACAAAGGTTAGAAGGGGTACCGTATCCCCGGATAACATGTATGGATAGCGTACACATTCAAAATATATGTCTATACAGCATGAGGCAGGCTCAGACGGTGTTAGGCCCAGTATGGATTGCACGTCATTGCACAAAGGTTAGAAGGGGTACCGTATCCCCGGATAACATGTATGGATAGCGTACACATTCAAAATATATGTCTATACAGCATGAGGCAGGCTCAGACGGTGTTAGGCCCAGTATGGATTGCACGTCATTGCACAAAGGTTAGAAAGGGTACCGTATCCCCGGATAGCATGTATGGATAGCGTACACATTCAAAATATATGTCTATACAGCATGAGGCAGGCTCAGACGGTGTTAGGCCCAGTATGGATTGCACGTCATTGCACAAAGGTTAGAAAGGGTACCGTATCCCTGGATAACATGTATGGATAGCGTACACATTCAAAATATATGTCTATACAGCATGAGGCAGGCTCAGACGGTGTTAGGCCCAGTATGGATTGCACGTCATTGCACAAAGGTTAGAAAGGGTACCGTATCCCTGGATAACATGTATGGATAGCGTACACATTCAAAATATATGTCTATACAGCATGAGGCAGGCTCAGACGGTGTTAGGCCCAGTATGGATTGCACGTCATTGCACAAAGGTTAGAAGGGGTACCGTATCCCCGGATAACATGTATGGATAGCGTACACATTCAAAATATATGTCTATACAGCATGAGGCAGGCTCAGACGGTGTTAGGCCCAGTATGGATTGCACGTCATTGCACAAAGGTTAGAAAGGGTACCGTATCCCTGGATAACATGTATGGATAGCGTACACATTCAAAATATATGTCTATACAGCATGAGGCAGGCTCAGACGGTGTTAGGCCCAGTATGGATTGCACGTCATTGCACAAAGGTTAGAAGGGGTACCGTATCCCTGGATAACATGTATGGATAGCGTACACATTCAAAATATATGTCTATACAGCATGAGGCAGGCTCAGACGGTGTTAGGCCCAGTATGGATTGCACGTCATTGCACAAAGGTTAGAAAGGGTACCGTATCCCTGGATAACATGTATGGATAGCGTACACATTCAAAATATATGTCTATACAGCATGAGGCAGGCTCAGACGGTGTTAGGCCCAGTATGGATTGCACGTCATTGCACAAAGGTTAGAAGGGGTACCATATCCCCGGATAACATGTTTGGATAGCGTACACATTCAAAATATATGTCTATACAGCATGAGGCAGGCTCAGACGGTGTTAGGCCCAGTATGGATTGCACGTCATTGCACAAAGGTTAGAAAGGGTACCGTATCCCTGGATAACATGTATGGATAGCGTACACATTCAAAATATATGTCTATACAGCATGAGGCAGGCTCAGACGGTGTTATGCCCAGTATGGATTGCACGTCATTGCACAAAGGTTAGAAGGGGTACCGTATCCCCGGATAACATGTATGGATAGCGTACACATTCAAAATATATGTCTATACATCAGGAGGCAGGCTCAGACGGTGTTAGGCCCAGTATGGATTGCACGTCATTGCACAAAGGTTAGAAAGGGTACCGTATCCCTGGATAACATGTATGGATAGCGTACACATTCAAAATATATGTCTATACAGCATGAGGCAGGCTCAGACGGTGTTATGCCCAGTATGGATTGCACGTCATTGCACAAAGGTTAGAAGGGGTACCGTATCCCCGGATAACATGTATGGATAGCGTACACATTCAAAATATATGTCTATACATCAGGAGGCAGGCTCAGACGGTGTCAGGCACAGTATGGATTTGACGGCCCAGATTACACAGCGGAGGAGCAGGGAGAGGTAAAGATTGCAAATGCTGGGGCCCTGGCCAAGCAAGGGGGGCACACTCGTGGGCGTCGGTACTGGCACTGGGCCCCTCATAGTACAGCGGTGTGTCTGACGGCGGGTGTGCACCACCACCGTCAGAGACACTTGATTGCACTATGAGGGACCCTGTGCCAGTGCCCGCGCCCAAGAGTCGGCCTACCCACCTGTCCAGGGCAACGGCACTCGCACGGTGTCGTGCGCTAGGTGGTGACCCCGGCCATGGGGGGGGAGGCAGCACAGTTAGGGAGTTTTAGAAAGTGGCATATGTTGATGTTGGACATTCAACTGATGCAAAAGGCGAAATAGGTGAAGTACCAGGAAGAGGTGGACCAAAGCAAGCCATTTTTCTGTCACCCTATGTGTCATCAGGGGAAGGTGGGACAAAATCCTTGGAAACCCATGCGTGGTTCATTTTAATGAAGGTTAGATCATCCACATTTTGGGTAGACAGACGGGTCCTTTTTTCTGTCAGGATTGATCCAGCTGCACTGAAGACTCTTTCCGATAGCACACTTGCAGCTGGGCAAGCGAGCTCCTGTAAGGCATATTGGGCCAATTCAGGCCAGGTGTCCAGTTTAGCGGCCCAATAGTCAAAGGGGAATGACCTGTGTGGGAGAACATCGATATGGGAGGAAAAGTAGTTTGTAACCATAGTTGACAACTGCTGTCTCCTGTCACTTTCCATCGATGCAGTATTACCAGTTGTGTGAGCGGTATTTGAAAAATCAGTCCACAACATTGTCATGAAACCCCTGTCTCCAACGCCACTTCTGCTGTGTGCACCACGAACACCTCTGCCAAGCTGCCCCCGGCCCGTACGGCTCGTGTGAGAACCATCACCGCTGCTGTGTGCTGGGAATGCCTCAAGCAACCGATTTACCAGAGTTGCTTGTTTATTAGCCAATATTAGGTCAAGGTTCTCCTGTGGCATGATGTTTTGTAATTTGCCTTTATAGCGTGGATCCAGGATGCTGGCCAACCAGTAGTCGTCATCGTTCATCATTTTGGCAATGCGGGGGTCCCTTTTTAGGATCCGCAAGGCATAATCTGACATGTGGGCCAATGTTCCCGGTGTCAATGATGCACTGCGAGTGCTGGGTGGAGGAGCACTTTCTGGCAAATCCACATCCCTCCAGTCACGCACAAACCCTGTACCAGACCTTGCCACGCCAACATTTTCACTTGCCCCACGAGATGCATCCTCCTCCCCTAAGTAATCATCCCCATCATCCTCCTCCTCCTCTTCTTCCTCCACCTCGTCCAGGAGAGGTCCCTGAGCAGACAATGGCTGAATGTCATCAAGGATTCCCTCCTCCTCTTCCTCCTCATCAACATTGGCTGCAGACGCCTGCTCCTTAAGGTGCGTCAAAGTTTGCATGAGCAGACGCATAAGTGGGATGCTCATGCTTAGGATGGCGTCGTCTGCGCTTACCAGCCGTGTGCATTCCTCAAAACACTGAAGGACTTTACAAAGGTCTTTCAGCTTCGACCACTGCACGCCTGTCAACTCCATGTCTGCTCTCAAAGTGCCTGGCCGTGTATCCTCCCACAAATGCATTATGGCCTGCCTCTGCTCGCACAGCCGCTCCACCATGTGCAGGGTGGAGTTCCACCTTGTTGCAATGTCGATAATGAGGCGGTGGTTGGGAAGGTGGAGCAATCGCTGCAGCTTCTGCATACGAACGGAGTGTACAGGCGACCGGCGGATGTGCGCGCACAGTCTTCGCACCTTCTGGAACAGGGCTGTTAACTCCGGATAATTTTTGAGGAAGCACTGCACCACCAGGTTCAAGGTGTGAGCCAAGCAAGGTATGTGGCTGAGTTTTGAAAGGGCTATGGCTGCCACAAAATTACGGCCGTTATCACTAACTACCTTGCCTGCCTCAAGATGTACACTGCCCAGCCATGACTCAGTTTGTCGCTTCAAGTACTCGGCCAGCACCTCGGCGGTGTGTCTGTTGCCCAAACACATCATCTGCAACACAGTCTGCTGACGCTTTCCACTAGCTGCTCGATAGGGGGACACATCATGTGCAACAGTGGCAGCTGCAGATGGAGTGCTCGTACGACTGCGCTCTGTGGACGAGCTGTCGCTTCTGGAGGAGGAGGAGGAGGAGGGTCGAACGCCTACAGCCAACTGTTTCCTAGACCGTGGGCTAGGCAGCACTGTCCCACCACCGCTGTCCCCTGTGGACCCTGCATCCACCACATTAACCCAGTGCGCAGTGATGGACACGTAACGGCCCTGGCCATGCCGACTGGACCATGCATCAGTTGTGAGGTGCACCTTTCCGCTCACTGACTGCTTGAGTGCATGGACAATGCGGTCTTTCACATGATGGTGGAGGGCTGGGATGGCTTTGCGAGAGAAGAAGTGGCGACTGGGTAGGTCATAGCGTGGTACTGCATAGGCCATGAGTTCGCGGAAAGCTGTGCTTTCCACCAACCGAAAGGGCATCATCTCAAACGAGATTAGTTTGGCAATGTGGGCGTTCAAACCCAGTGTACGCGGATGAGAGACTGAGTACTTTCTTGACCTACTCATAGTGTCTGGGAGGGTGAGCTGGACTTGAGAGCTGCATATGGTGGAAGTAGCGGTGGACAGGGCGGACTGAGAGAGGGTTGATGATGGTGATGGAGTTGGTGTTCTTTCTGATGGCCTAGAATCAGTCTTTTGTTGATATAACAGTGGGATTCCCTGACTGCTGTGGCCTTGCAACGACACCTCAACATTTGCTGCTGTGCTAACCGGTGTGCTTACAGTGGGGGAAACAATGTAGCGTTGCTGACTACCTTCGTTGTGATCAGTTGCACATGTGGCACTTGAGGTTTGGTGTTGTGTCCACGCTTGCAAGTGCATGCTGGTTAAATGTCTAAGCATGCAACTGGTATTCAAATTTTTCAGATTTTTCCCTCGGCTAAAGGTCTTTGCGCACTTCTTACAGATAACCTTGGCCTGATCATGAGGATTTTGTTCAAAAAACTGCCACACTGCACTCTTCCTACTTTGGCAGACATTTTGCGGCCTAGCACGCTGTGATCTTTTGACCCTCTGGACAAGCTGTCCAGCAACTCTTTTGATGTTTGGAACCTGTCTTTGGAGTGCTCCGGGCCTGCCAGATAACAGCTGTTGCGATGTCGATGTCTGCTGTGGATGCTCCTCATCTGAGCTATTGGAAGCAGCACCCTCTTCCCCCAATGGATGCCAATCTGGGTCAACAACTGGGTCATCCATCACCTCCTCTTCTATGTCATGTGCACCTTTCTCTGTGTCACCGTGTATGGTGGTATAGTGTGCGGGAAGGGGCACCTGAGTCTCATCAGGGTCAAAATCTGGCTCTGTACACTGCGAGGACAATGTAGTGCTCTGAGTGAATGTACCAGCAGAATCATCCATCAGCGGCTGTGCATCAGTGCACTCCATGTCAGATTCATCTTGGCCTGGGTAATTCACCATTTGACTTGATAATCCAGGCATGGTATGTGAAAACAGCTCCATGGAGTAATCAGTAGTATGGCCTGCGTAATCCTTCAATCTTGGTTGGGGTGAAGGACACAAGGAAAGGTGTGGTTCATGAACATGAGCCTCCAATGACGACTCAGTGCTTTTACTTTTTGCAACTGAAGAAGAGGAGGCAATAGAGCTGGAGGCTGAGTCAGCAATGTAAGACAAAACTTTTTCCTGATGCTCTGCCTTTAAAAGCGGTTTGCCAACTCCTAGAAAACTAAGCGTTCGAGGCCTTATGTAGACAGACGATGACGCAGGGTCAGCACCTCCTGCATTTGGTCCTATTTTGCTCTTGCCACTACCATCAGATCCACCACCAACACCATCATTACCAGCTGCCAACCCCCGCCCAATTCCACGGCCTCTTCCACCAGCCTTACTCATTTTTGGTAGAAATGTAGACAAAATCCAACAAACTATATAGTAATGTAAAACAAGGTACAAGGTGTCTATAGGACAGGGGAGTTTTAGAATTTCTGCACACACTTGTGGACAGTGGACACTTGTGGATTGTGTGCGGCCCACTGATATCTGAGCGCTATGTGACACGCTCGATGGCACAGCTGCCTGTGACCAAAGTGACGAGAGGATAATGGAGATTTTGAATCTCTGCGTACACTTGTGGACAGTGGACACTTGTGGATTGTGTGCGGCCCACTGATATCTGAGCGCTATGTGACACGCTCGATGGCACAGCTGCCTGTGACCAAAGTGACGAGAGGATAATGGAGATTTTGAATCTCTGCGTACACTTTTGGACAGTGGACACTTGTGGATTGTGTGCGGCCCACTGATATCTGAGCGCTATGTGACACGCTCGATGGCACAGCTGCCTGTGACCAAAGTGACGAGAGGATAATGGAGATTTTGAATCTCTGCATACACTTTTGGACACTGGACACTTGTGGATTGTGTGCGGCCCACTGATATCTGAGCGCTATGTGACACGCTCGATGGCACAGCTGCCTGTGACCAAAGTGACGAGAGGATAATGGAGATTTTGAATCTCTGCGTACACTTGTGGACAGTGGACACTTGTGGATTGTGTGCGGCCCACTGATATCTGAGCGCTATGTGACACGCTCGATGGCACAGCTGCCTGTGACCAAAGTGACGAGAGGATAATGGAGATTTTGAATCTCTGCGTACACTTGTGGACAGTGGACACTTGTGGATTGTGTGCGGCCCACTGATATCTGAGCGCTATGTGACACGCTCGATGGCACAGCTGCCTGTGACCAAAGTGACGAGAGGATAATGGAGATTTTGAATCTCTGCGTACACTTTTGGACACTGGACACTTGTGGATTGTGTGCGGCCCACTGATATCTGAGCGCTATGTGACACGCTCGATGGCACAGCTGCCTGTGACCAAAGTGACGAGAGGATAATGGAGATTTTAAATCTCTGCGTACACTTGTGGACAGTGGACACTTGTGGATTGTGTGCGGCCCACTGATATCTGAGCGCTATGTTACACGCTCGATGGCACAGCTGCCTGTGACCAAAGTGACGAGAGGATAATGGAGATTTTGAATCTCTGCGTACACTTGTGGACAGTGGACACTTGTGGATTGTGTGCGGCCCACTGATATCTGAGCGCTATGTGACACGCTCGATGGCACAGCTGCCTGTGACCAAAGTGACGAGAGGATAATGGAGATTTTGAATCTCTGCGTACACTTTTGGACACTGGACACTTGTGGATTGTGTGCGGCCCACTGATATCTGAGCGCTATGTGACACGCTCGATGGCACAGCTGCCTGTGACCAAAGTGACGAGAGGATAATGGAGATTTTGAATCTCTGCGTACACTTTTGGACACTGGACACTTGTGGATTGTGTGCGGCCCACTGATATCTGAGCGCTATGTGACATGCTCGATGTCACAGCTGCCTGTGACCAAAGTGACGAGAGGATAATGGAGATTTTGAATCTCTGCGTACACTTTTGGACACTTGACACTTGTGGATTGTGTGCGGCCCACTGATATCTGAGCGCTATGTGACACGCTCGATGGCACAGCTGCCTGTGACCAAAGTGACGAGAGGATAATGGAGATTTTGAATCTCTGCGTACACTTTTGGACACTGGACACTTGTGGATTGTGTGCGGCCCACTGATATCTGAGCGCTATGTGACACGCTCGATGGCACAGCTGCCTGTGACCAAAGTGACGAGAGGATAATGGAGATTTTGAATCTCTGCGTACACTTGTGGACAGTGGACACTTGTGGATTGTGTGCGGCCCACTGATATCTGAGCGCTATGTGACACGCTCGATGGCACAGCTGCCTGTGACCAAAGTGACGAGAGGATAATGGAGATTTTGAATCTCTGCGTACACTTGTGGACAGTGGACACTTGTGGATTGTGTGCGGCCCACTGATATCTGAGCGCTATGTGACACGCTCGATGGCACAGCTGCCTGTGACCAAAGTGACGAGAGGATAATGGAGATTTTGAATCTCTGCGTACACTTGTGGACAGTGGACACTTGTGGATTGTGTGCGGCCCACTGATATCTGAGCGCTATGTGACACGCTCGATGGCACAGCTGCCTGTGACCAAAGTGACGAGAGGATAATGGAGATTTTGAATCTCTGCGTACACTTGTGGACAGTGGACACTTGTGGATTGTGTGCGGCCCACTGATATCTGAGCGCTATGTGACACGCTCGATGGCACAGCTGCCTGTGACCAAAGTGACGAGAGGATAATGGAGATTTTGAATCTCTGCGTACACTTGTGGACAGTGGACACTTGTGGATTGTGTGCGGCCCACTGATATCTGAGCGCTATGTGACACGCTCGATGGCACAGCTGCCTGTGACCAAAGTGACGAGAGGATAATGGAGATTTTAAATCTCTGCGTACACTTGTGGACAGTGGACACTTGTGGATTGTGTGCGGCCCACTGATATCTGAGCGCTATGTTACACGCTCGATGGCACAGCTGCCTGTGACCAAAGTGACGAGAGGATAATGGAGATTTTGAATCTCTGCGTACACTTGTGGACAGTGGACACTTGTGGATTGTGTGCGGCCCACTGATATCTGAGCGCTATGTGACACGCTCGATGGCACAGCTGCCTGTGACTAAAGTGACGAGAGGATAATGGAGATTTTGAATCTCTGCGTACACTTTTGGACACTGGACACTTGTGGATTGTGTGCGGCCCACTGATATCTGAGCGCTATGTGACACGCTCGATGGCACAGCTGCCTGTGACCAAAGTGACGAGAGGATAATGGAGATTTTGAATCTCTGCGTACACTTGTGGACAGTGGACACTTGTGGATTGTGTGCGGCCCACTGATATCTGAGCGCTATGTGACACGCTCGATGGCACAGCTGCCTGTGACCAAAGTGACGAGAGGATAATGGAGATTTTGAATCTCTGCGTACACTTGTGGACAGTGGACACTTGTGGATTGTGTGCGGCCCACTGATATCTGAGCGCTATGTGACACGCTCGATGGCACAGCTGCCTGTGACCAAAGTGACGAGAGGATAATGGAGATTTTGAATCTCTGCGTACACTTGTGGACAGTGGACACTTGTGGATTGTGTGCGGCCCACTGATATCTGAGCGCTATGTGACACGCTCGATGGCACAGCTGCCTGTGACCAAAGTGACGAGAGGATAATGGAGATTTTAAATCTCTGCGTACACTTGTGGACAGTGGACACTTGTGGATTGTGTGCGGCCCACTGATATCTGAGCGCTATGTTACACGCTCGATGGCACAGCTGCCTGTGACCAAAGTGACGAGAGGATAATGGAGATTTTGAATCTCTGCGTACACTTGTGGACAGTGGACACTTGTGGATTGTGTGCGGCCCACTGATATCTGAGCGCTATGTGACACGCTCGATGGCACAGCTGCCTGTGACCAAAGTGACGAGAGGATAATGGAGACTTTGAATCTCTGCGTACACTTTTGGACACTGGACACTTGTGGATTGTGTGCGGCCCACTGATATCTGAGCGCTATGTGACACGCTCGATGGCACAGCTGCCTGTGACCAAAGTGACGAGAGGATAATGGAGATTTTGAATCTCTGCGTACACTTGTGGACAGTGGACACTTGTGGATTGTGTGCGGCCCACTGATATCTGAGCGCTATGTGACACGCTCGATGGCACAGCTGCCTGTGACCAAAGTGACGAGAGGATAATGGAGATTTTGAATCTCTGCGTACACTTTTGGACACTGGACACTTGTGGATTGTGTGCGGCCCACTGATATCTGAGCGCTATGTGACACGCTCGATGGCACAGCTGCCTGTGACCAAAGTGACGAGAGGATAATGGAGATTTTGAATCTCTGCGTACACTTGTGGACAGTGGACACTTGTGGATTGTGTGCGGCCCACTGATATCTGAGCGCTATGTGAAACGCTCGATGGCACAGCTGCCTGTGACCAAAGTAACGAGAGGATAATGGAGATTTTGAATCTCTGCGTACACTTGTGGACAGTGGACACTTGTGGATTGTGTGCGGCCCACTGATATCTGAGCGCTATGTGACACGCTCGATGGCACAGCTGCCTGTGACCAAAGTGACGAGAGGATAATGGAGATTTTGAATCTCTGCGTACACTTTTGGACACTGGACACTTGTGGATTGTGTGCGGCCCACTGATATCTGAGCGCTATGTGACACGCTCGATGGCACAGCTGCCTGTGACCAAAGTGACGAGAGGATAATGGAGATTTTGAATCTCTGCGTACACTTTTGGACAGTGGACACTTGTGGATTGTGTGCGGCCCACTGATATCTGAGCGCTATGTGACACGCTCGATGGCACAGCTGCCTGTGACCAAAGTGACGAGAGGATAATGTAGATTTTGAATCTCTGCGTACACTTTTGGACACTGGACACTTGTGGATTGTGTGCGGCCCACTGATATCTGAGCGCTATGTGACACGCTCGATGGCACAGCTGCCTGTGACCAAAGTGACGAGAGGATAATGGAGATTTTGAATCTCTGCGTACACTTTTGGACACTGGACACTTGTGGATTGTGTGCGGCCCACTGATATCTGAGCGCTATGTGACACGCTCGATGGCACAGCTGCCTGTGACCAAAGTGACGAGAGGATAATGGAGATTTTGAATCTCTGCGTACACTTTTGGACACTGGACACTTGTGGATTGTGTGCGGCCCACTGATATCTGAGCGCTATGTGACACGCTCGATGGCACAGCTGCCTGTGACCAAAGTGACGAGAGGATAAGGGAGATTGGATTGCTTTTAAAAAAGCAGTTTGCGGAGCAGTGGGTAAACAGAAATGCCAGCGTGTCAGGAAGCCTTAGAAGGCAGCCCAACAACCAACACCACTGATACACCACAATATAGCCTCCCCTTGCACTGCACACACAGTGACTTGTGTGTTGTGCAGGCCAAATCGCTAGCAGCAGAAGCAGTTTTTTTGTCTTCTTCCCTGCCTAACGCCCTCCCTACAGAATCAGCAGCAACCTCTCCCTATACTAAGATCGGCAGAAGTAAGATGGCGGTCGGCGTGCACGCCCTTTTATACCCCCTGTGACGCCCACCAAAGCAAGCCAATCACTTGCATGCCCTTCTGAAAGATGGTGGTGACCCGTGCCTATGTCATCACGTTGCCCACAGTGTTCGTGGATCCTGATTGGCTGAAAAAGAGCGCAAAACAAACTTTTGAAACGCGACTTTGGCGCGTAAGTCGCCGACCTCGTGGCCGACCTCATCCTAGGGTCGGGTTTCGTTTCATGAAACCCGACTTTGCCAAAAGTCGGCGACTTTTGAATTTTTTCGACCCGTTTCGCTCAACTCTATTCCTGAGTACTGACATAGCTTTTTTGAAGCCTAGCGTCTTCAGGGCCTTTTTCATTGTCAGTCTGTTGGCTCTTATTTTCATAGGGTTTTTCACGGATTGCAGACAGCAGCCTTCCTGTCCTTTCCTATCTAGGTAGTTTGGGCCCCATCTTTGCTCAGTCTATCTTTCTGTCTGTGTTAGTGTTTTCATCTTGCTTCACCGTCATTATATGTTGGGGGCTGCCTATTGCTTTGGGGTCTGCTCTGGGGCAGTTTAGATTTCCACTTTCTTTCTGTAGGCCTATTTAATTCTCCGGCTGTGATCGAGGGGTCTAGGGCATCGTAGGAACCCCCCACGGCTACTGTTAGTTGTTGTGATAGGATCAGGGGTCTGCAATCCGATAGCTGCCAACTGCTCTGGTTGTATGGACTTAGTTAGCATTTCTGTTTTTGCCTCCTACGGTGACTCAATCATAACAGAATCACCTGCCATACCGCAGATCCTAGGGTACTCAATAGCAGGAAAGAATTGTGTTTAAAAAAAAAAAAAAAAGTGTGTGTATAATCTTTCCTCTATATCTCTGAGGCCGTAGGGGGAATTTTTTTTTCTCTCAATGGAGATAAAGCAATTGTCTGATCGTGTGGAGCAGCTCGCTGCGGAAGTGCGGGGAATTTCCGCCTACCTTGCTCGTTCGCATGCTGTTGAACCAAAGATCCCTACACCTGATGTATTTTTTTGGTGATCGATCTAAATTTTTGAGTTTCAAAAATAATTGTAAATTATTTTTTGCCTTGAAGCCTAACTCGTCAGGGAGCTCCGCGCAGCAGGTTAAAATTGTCATCTCTTTGCTGCGTGGCGATCCCCAGGATTGGGCGTTGATCCTATTCTGACTAATGTGAACGCATTCTTTCAAGCTTTGGGGTTGTTGTATGATGAACCTAATGCTATTGATCAGGCTGAAAAGACCCTGTTGGCATTAAACCAGGCTCGAGATTCTGCAGAGTTGTACTGTCAAAAGTTCCGAAAGTGGGCGGTCCTTACTACCTGGAATGATAATGCCTTGGCTGCTCTCTTTCGGAAGGGTTTGTCAGAAGCCGTAAAAGATACTATGGTGGGATTTCCTGTTCCCTCCGGTCTGGATGATTCTATGTCATTAGCCATTCAGGTTGATCGGCGTTTACGTGAACGCAGGATTGCACGAGAGGTGTTGCCACCGGTTGAACAGACGTCTGAACCTATGCAATGTGATAGAGTTTTGTCTAAGGCGCAACGTCAGGAGTTCAGAAGGCGTAATAAGCTGTGTTTTTTCTGTGGAGATGCCTCGCATATTATTTCTGTTTGTCCTAAACGAGAGAAACGCTTTGCACACACGTTTTCTGTTGGTGGTGTTCAACCTAAGTTTCTACTGGCAATTACTCTGATCTGCTCCCTGTCCACATTTTCCGCCAAGGCTTTTGTGGATTCGGGAGCAACGCTAAACCTAATGGACTTGGATTTTGCTAAACGTTGTGGATTTCCGATGACACCTCTGCAGACGCCTATCCCTTTGAGGGGGATTGATGCTACTCCTTTGGCTAAAAATAAACCTCAGTTTTGGACCCAGGTGGTCATGCGGGTCGCCCCAGACCATCAAGAAAATTGCAGATTTTGGTGTTGCATGGTCTGCATGATGCCGTTGTTCTGGGGTTTCCCTGGTTGCAAATTCATAATCCAGTTTTGGATTGGAAGTCTGTGTCTGTGGTGAGTTGGGGTTGTCGGTGTGCCTTTAGTGAGGCTCCAGTTTTTTCCACCTCTCCTCAGTCGCATGATGTTCCTGACTATTTGGCGGACTTTTATGATGTATTTAGTGAGAATGAGTCTGCGTCCTTGCCTCCTCATAGGAGTTATGACTGTGCAATTGAACTAAGCCCGGGGTGTAAATTTCCCAAGGGTCGGCTCTTTAATTTATCTGTACCCGAGCACGAGGCTATGCGGTCCTATATTAAGGAGGCGTTGGAGAAGGGTCATATTAGACCATCCTCTTCACCCTTAGGTGCCGTTTTTTTTTTTGTGGCCAAAAAGGATGGTTCTTTAAGGCCTTGTATTGATTATCGTGCCCTCAATAAAATTACTATTAAATATCAGTATCCGTTACCCCTGATTTCAGATCTATTCTCTAGAGTTAGAGGTGCTTGCTGGTTTACCAAGCTTGACCTCAGGGGGGCGTATAATCTTATCCGCATTAAGCAGGGGGATGAATGGAAGACGGCGTTTAATACTCCGGAGGGACATTTTGAGTACCTGGTGATGCCTTTTGGGCTCACTAATGCCCCTTCTGTCTTCCAGTGCTTCATGAACGATATTTTCCGAGACTTTGTCGATAAATTTTTGATTATCTATCTGGATGATATTTTGATCTTCTCCAAGGATTGGGATTCTCATGTGGAACATATTCGGACTGTGTTCCGGATCTTGAGGGAGAATTCCCTGTATGTCAAAGGATCGAAATGCCTTTTTGGAGTACAGAGGATTTCATTTTTGGGATTTATTTTGTCTCCGTCAACTATTGAAATGGACCCGGCCAAGGTACAGGCCATTTATGATTGGGTTCAGCCCACTTCTTTGAAGGCCCTCCAGAAGTTTTTGGGTTTTGCTAATTTTTATCGGAAATTTATAGCAAAATTTTCTAGTATTGCCAAGCCATTGACTGATCTGACTAAGAAGGGTGCTGATGTGTTGAATTGGTCTCCGGAGGCTGTTGCTTCCTTTCAGGAGCTGAAGCGAAGATTTACCTCCGCCCCGGTTTTGCGGCAACCTGATGTCTCACTCCCGTTCCAGGTAGAGGTGGATGCTTCTGAGATTGGTGCAGGAGCTGTTTTGTCCCAAAAGGATCCTGTAACATCTAAAATGAATCCCTGTGCTTTCTTTTCCCGAAAGTTCTCTCCATTTGAACGTAACTATGATGTGGGGAATCGGGAACTGTTGGCCATGAAATGGGCATTTGAGGAGTGGAGACATTGGTTGGAGGGAGCTAAACATCAAGTTGTGGTCCTCACTGACCACAACAATTTGATTTACCTAGAGTCGGCTAAACGCTTGAACCCTAGACAGGCTAGGTGGGCCTTGTTTTTTACACGTTTTGATTTTGTGGTCTCTTTTCTTCCTGGAACTAAGAATGTCAAGGCAGACGCCCTCTCTAGGAGTTTCTTTGCTGATTCTCCTGCGGTGACCAAGCCTGCTACCATCTTAGGCGAAGGGGTAGTTCTTTCTGCCATCTCGCCCGATTTGAGACTTGCTCTGCAAGAGTTCCAGGAGGACAAACCTGAGCGTTGTCCCAGTGGAAAGTTGTATGTTCCTGACCAGTGGAAGAAGAGAGTGATGTCTGAAGTTCATTGCTCTGCATTGGCTGGTCATCCAGGTATTTTTGGTACTAGAGATCTGGTGAGTCGCTCTTTTTGGTGGCCCACCTTGTCTCATGATGTCAGGAATTTTGTGCAGTCCTGTGGGACTTGCTCCCGGTCTAAATCTTGTTCTCGCTCTAGTGGGTTGTTGATGCCTTTGCCGGTCCCCAGGAGGCCATGGACCCATATTTCAATGGATTTCATCTCTGATATGCCGGTCAAAGAATGACTGTTATTTGGGTGATTTGTGATAGGTTCTCTAAGATGGTTCATCTTGTACCACTCCCTAAGTTGCCATCTTCCTCTGAGTTGGTGCCCCTGTTTTTGCAACAGGTGGTTCGCTTGCACGGGATTCCTGAGAACATTGTATCTGACAGAGGAGTTCAGTTTGTGTCTAGATTTTGGAGGACTTTCTGTTCCAAGCTGGGAATTCAGTTGTCCTTCTCCTCTGCTTTTCACCCTCAGACCAATGGGCAGACAGAGAGAACAAACCAGACCTTGGAGTCGTATTTGAGATGTTTTATTTCCGCTGATCAGGATGATTGGGTTTCATTTTTGCCCTTGGCCGAATTTGCTTTAAATAATAGAGCTAGTTCTGCCACTTTGATGTCACCTTTTTTTTGTAACTTTGGGTTTCATCCTCGATTTTCTTCAGGGCAGGTGGAGCCTTCTGCCTGCCCAGGTGTTGACACTGTGGTGGAGAGAATGCACCAGATCTGGGACCAAGTGGTGGATAAGTTATCTCTCTCCCAGGAAAAGGCCCAGCGGTTTTCCAATCGACATAGGACCATTGGTCCCCAGTATAAGATTGGTGATATGGTGTGGTTATCATCAAAAAATATTGCTATGAAGGTGGCTTCTCCTAAGTTTAAGCCTAGATTTATTGGACCTTACAAGATTTTGGAGATTATTAATCTGGTCTCTTTTCGTTTGGCTCTTCGTGTCACACTTAAAATCCATAATGTGTTCCATAAGTCCTTGTTGAAGAGGTTTGTTGAACCAGTTGTTCCTGGGGTGGCACCTCCAGACCCTGTATTGGTTGAAGGTAACATGGAATATGAGGTAGAGAAAATACTGGATTCCCGTCTGGCTAGACGGAGACTCCAGTATTTGGTTAAGTGGAAGGGTTATGGTCAGGAGGATAATTCCTGGGTCTCTGCCTCTGATATTCATGCCAAAAGATTGGTGCGTGCCTTTCATCGGGCTCACCCTGATCGCCCTGGTGGCGTGGTTGAGGGTTCGGTGACCCCTCCTCAAGGGGGAGGTACTGTTGTGAGTTCATTTTCCCCTTCGTCACTGAGGTCTGGTGAACTCCCTATTCTGGTAAAGGAAGGTAATGAGCCTGATTATCAGGCACCTAAGACTAATGAGGATGACTGGCTGAGTGGAGTCACTGACTGGATATAAGGCTGCCGACGCCCTTCTGCCCTGCGGGTGATTTCTCTGTGGACTTCTAGGACACCAGTCTGATTCCTGCTTCCCTAAAGCTAAGTTTTCTGCTTTGCCTGTTTGCATTTATGTTTTGTTTTTGTTTTCCTTGCTTTTCTGGATTCTGCCATTCCCTTCTGGGGTGAGCTGAATCTCCTTTTGCCTGTTGCTCTGTCTTCAGAATATTCCTGAGTACTGACATAGCTTTTTTGAAGCCTAGCGTCTTCAGGGCCTTTTTCATTGTCAGTCTGTTGGCTCTTATTTTCATAGGGTTTTTCACGGATTGCAGACAGCAGCCTTCCTGTCCTTTCCTATCTAGGTAGTTTGGGCCCCGTCTTTGCTCAGTCTATCTTTCTGTCTGTGTTAGTCTTTTAATCTTGCTTCACCGTCATTATATGTTGGGGGCTGCCTATTGCTTTGGGGTCTGCTCTGGGGCAGTTTAGATTTCCACTTTCTTTCTGTAGGCCTATTTAATTCTCCGGCTGTGATCGAGGGGTCTAGGGCATCGTAGGAACCCCCCACGGCTACTGTTAGTTGTTGTGATAGGATCAGGGGTCTGCAATCCGATAGCTGCCAACTGCTCTGGTTTTCTGGACTTAGTTAGCATTTCTGTTTTTGCCTTCTACGGTGACTCAATCATAACAGCTAGGGTTAGGGTTAGGGCTAGGGTTAGGGCTAGGGTTAGGGCTGAGATTAGGGTTAGGGGTGTGTTGGGGTTCGGGTTGGAGTTAGAATTGGGGGTTTCCACTGTTTGGGCACATCAGGGGCTCTCCAAATGCAACATAGCGTCTGATCTCAATTCCAGCCAATTCTGAGTTGAAAAAGTCAAATGGTGCTACTTCCCTTCCAAGCTCTGCCATGCGCCCAAACAGTGTTTTACCCCCACATGTAGGGCATCAGCCTACTCAGGTCAAATTGCAAAACAATTTTTGGGGTCCAATTTCTCCTGTTACCCTTAGGAAAATAAAAAATTGGGGGCAAGAATATCATTTTTGTGGAAAAAAATGATTTTTTTATTTTCACGTCCGAGCGTTATAAACTTCTGTGAAGCACTTGGGGGTTCAAAGTTCTCACCACACATCTAGATAAGTTCCGTGGGGGGTCTATTGTCCAAAATGGGGTCACTTGTGGGGAGTTTCAATAGTTTAGGTACATCAGGGGCTCTCCAAACGCACATGACACCCGCAGACCATTCCATCAAAGTCTGCATTCCAAAACGTCACTGCTTCCCTTCCGAGCCCCGACGTGTGTCCATACAGTAGTTTTCTCCCACATATGGGGTGTCAGCGTACTCAGGACAAATTGGACAACAACTTTTGGGGTTCAATTTCTCTAGTTACCCTTGGGACAATAAAAAAATTGGGGACTAATTGATCATGTTTGTGGAAAAAATACGATTTTTTTATTTTCATGCCCTGGCATTATAAACTTCTGTGAAGCCTTTGGGGGTTCAAAGTGCTCACCTCACATCTAGATAAGTTCCTTAGGGGGTCTAGTTTTCAAAATGGGGTCATTTTTGGGGGGTTTCCACTGTTTAGTTACATTAGGGGCTCTCCAAAGGCAACATGACACCCGCAGACCATTCCATCAAAGTCTGCATTCCAAAACGTCACTGCTTCCCTTCCGAGCCCCGACGTGTGTCCATACAGTAGTTTTCTCCCACATATGGGGTGTCAGCGTACTCAGGACAAATTGGACAACAACTTTTGGGGTTCAATTTCTCTAGTTACCCTTGGGACAATAAAAAAATTGGGGACTAATTGATCATGTTTGTGGAAAAAATACGATTTTTTTATTTTCATGCCCTGGCATTATAAACTTCTGTGAAGCCTTTGGGGGTTCAAAGTGCTCACCTCACATCTAGATAAGTTCCTTAGGGGGTCTAGTTTTCAAAATGGGGTCATTTTTGGGGGGTTTCCACTGTTTAGTTACATTAGGGGCTCTCCAAAGGCAACATGACACCCGCAGACCATTCCATCAAAGTCTGCATTCCAAAACGTCACTACTTCCCTTCCGAGCCCTGACGTGTGTCCATACAGTAGTTTTCTCCCACATGGGGTATCAGCATACTCAGGACAAATTGGACAACAACTTTTGGGGTCCAATTTCTCCTGGTGCCCTTGGGAAAAAAAAAAAAATGGTGACTAAAAGATCATGTTTGTGGAAAAAATACGAATTTTTTATTTTCACGCCCGGGCGTTATAAACTTCTGTGAAGCACTGGGGGGGTCAAAGTGCTCACCACACATCTAGATAAGTTCCTTGGGGGGTCTAGTTTACAAAATGGTGTAATTTGTGGGGGGTTTCCACTGTTTAGGTACATCAGGGGTTTTCCAATCGCAACATGGTGTCCGATCTCAATTCCAGCCAAAAACGTCAAATGGCGCTGCTTCCCTTCCGAGCTTTGCCATGCGCCCAAATAGTGGTTTACTCCCACATGTGGGGTATCAGCGTACTCAGGACAAATTGCACAATAACTTTTAGGGTCTTGTTACCCTTGGAAAAATAAGAATTGAGGGTGAAAAGATCATTTTTGTGGAAAAAATATGATTTTTTAATTGTACAGCTTTATGTTTTAAACTTCTGTGAAGCCCTTGGGGGTTCAAAGTTCTCACCACACATCTAGATAAGTTCCTTAGGGGGTCTAGTTTCTAAAATGGTGTCATTTGTGGGGGGTTTCCACTGTTTTGGTACATCAGGGGTTTTCCAATCGCGACATGGTGTCCAATCTCAATTCCAGCCAAAAACGTCAAATGGCGCTGCTTCCCTTCCGAGCTCTGCCATGCGCCCAAATAGTGGTTTACCCCCACATGTGGGGTATCAGCATACTCAGGACAAATTGCACAATAACTTTTAGGGTCTTGTTACCCTTGGAAAAATAAGAATTGAGGGTGAAAAGATCATTTTTGTGGAAAAAATATGATTTTTTAATTGTACGGCTTTATGTTATAAACTTCTGTGAAGCCCTTGGGGGTTCAAAGTTCTCACCACACATCTAGATAAGTTCCTTAGGGGGTCTAGTTTCCAAAATGGTGTCATTTGTGGGGAGTTTCCACTATTTTGGTACATCAGGGGTTTTCCAATCGCGACATGGTGTCCGATCTCAATTCCAGCCAAAAACGTCAAATTGCGCTGCTTCCCTTCCGAGCTCTGCCATGCGCCCAAATAGTGGTTTACCCCCACATGTGGGGTATCAGCGTACTCAGGACAAATTGCACAATAACATTTAGGGTCCTGTTACCCTTGGGAAAATAAAAATTGGGGTGAAAAGATCATTTTTGTGGAAAAAATATGATTTTTTTAATTGTACCGCTGTACGTTATAAACTTCTGTAAAGCCCTTGTGGGTTCAAAGTTCTCACCACATATCTAGATAAGTTCCTTGGGGGGTCTAGTTTCCAAAATGGGGTCACTTGTAGGGGGTTTCCACTGTTTAGGTACATCAGGGACTCTCCAAACGTGACATGGCGTCCGATCTGAATTCCAGCCAATTTTGCATTGAAAAAGTCAAACGGCGCTCCTTCCATTCTGAGCTTTGCCATGCGCCGAAACAGTCATTCCCCCCCACATATCAGGTATCAGCGTACTCAGGACAAATTGCACAATAACTTTTGCAGTCCAATTTCTCCTGTTACCCTTGGTAAAATAAAAAAAATTGAACCTGAAGTATTTTTTTTGTGAAAAAAAGTTAGATGTTCCTTTTTTTTTATATATTCAAAAAAATTCCTGTGACGCACCTAAAGGGTTAATACACTTCTTGAATGTGGTTTTGAGCACCTTAAGGGGTGCAGTTTCTAGAATTGTGTCACTTTTGGGTATTTTCTATCATATAGACCCCTCAAAGTGGCTTCAAATGTGATGTGGTCCTAAAAATAAAATGGTGTTGTAAAAATGAGAAATCGCTGGTCAACTTTTAACCCTTATAACTTCCTAACAAAAAAAAATTTTGGTTCCAAAATTGTGCTGATGTAAAGTAAACATGTGGGAAATGTTAGTTATCAAGTTTTTTGTGTGCCATATCTCTGTGATTTAAGGGCATAAAAATTCAAAGTTGGAAAATTGCGAAATTTTCAAAATTTTCGCCAAATTTCCATTTTTCTCACAAATAAACGCAAGTTATTTGAATGAAATTTTACCACTATCATGAAGTACAATATGTCATGAGAAAACAATGTCAGAATCACCAGGATCCATGGAAGCATTCCAGAGTTATGACCTCATAAAGGTACAGTGGTGAGAATTGTAAAAATTGGCCCGGTCATGAACGTGCAAACCACCCTTGGGGGTGAAGGGGTTAAAAAAGCACGTGAGCTACAGCTGTTTTGTGCATCAATATGCTTGTATGCATCTGGAAACAGCATCATACTACCTCTGGGCAATCCCTAAATAAAAGCGTCATGGTAACCAATAAACAATTAAGATAAAAGTGATAATTACAAATAGACAAAAAATTGTAAATAGATAATTGTAAATAATATGACAAAATGGTTACTAAATCAGTTTCATTATTAAAAGAGAATATCACAGCAGGTTTTTGCTCAGGAATCTGAGCGCAGAATGGAGTAGAGGCAGAGACCCTGATTCCAGTGATGTGTCACTTTCTGAGCTGCTTGCTGTAGTTTTCATTAATTTAGTTTTATCAGCAGGAGATTATCACTAGAGGACTAGTAAGCCTGCTGTCATGTAGTTCTCCATATTCATGAGCTGTGTATAACCTCGCCCCCACCACTTGTTTCTTGTTTCCCTTAATCATAAAATTGGCAAAATGAACTATTTCTAAGCCTGCAAAACTTAAAACCATAGGATCTGCCTGATGAAGCTCGGTTACGTGATTTATTAATTTAACTGAAAGTTTTCTTGACGGAATTGATTGAAAATGCTTCCTACATCTCACACAAAAATGTTGACAGTAATTGTTTTCTCTTCTTCATTGTGCAGGGAAACAATGGATGACCACAGAAGCACATGATAGAGCTCATTCAGTAATCTGATTTTCATGTATCTTTGGTTTTCACAAATAACACTAATACTGTATTCTACTACCGATATTCTACGGTGCCATTCACATGTACACAATTTTCTGCAGACTACCGGAGATATGTCCGATTTTGATCCGAGATTTGGATGCAAGTCAATGGGTCTGTTGAAAAATTGGACCCCACCCGGATGACATGTCCAATTTTCTCTGACTGTCAGAATGGAGAAGATGAAGAAACCTGTTATATATTTCTACACAAACGAAAAAAAATGGATGACTCTCGCTCGGACCAAGCTCTGATAAAAGTCTGATCTGAATAATCGTTCCACTTTTATCGTACATGGAAAATTTGGATAAGTAGATGAGCCCCAATGGTGTGGTCTCTAGAACTGATACTGTGGGAGAAAAGGCTGTATGGGTGCGATATAAGTGAGTAAAATCACAACCCCCATAACTAGAGTTGAATTAATTTTTCAAAATTTGGTTCTGATTACGATCAGCAGCGAATATTGTTTTGGCAGTATTCGCCGAACACACCCGAATGTCATTGGCGTCAATAGGAGTAGAAAGGAACGAATATGTTCGGAACCAATCATCAAACGTAAATTCGGCACGAATAGGGTACCAATATGGCAAATTCAGATTCAGCAACTAATTCCGAACATATTTGCTTAACTCTACCCATTACCCGTCCAAACTAGAAGCAAAAAAGTATCTGACGATTTCTATAGAAGTACAAAATCTAGGCCATGTATGCTATGGAAAACGTGGAGACCTATTTACTAGCTGCCAAGTAGCTGTTACAAAGTATCGCAGAAGTCTTTGATATGTATCCCTTCCTTTATACTGTGATATGACGGCCGTGACATGGAGTACACAAAAGTGGCTTGACAATAGCGATATTCTTGAAATGCAATTTGCAGTCTCTACAGTCTGATCAATGTGAGGTTTCGGTGATATGTCATTGAAAATAGACAAGATACATTCAGGTTCCTTCTTCATATCTTCTAGGTTATGAGTAATGCAAAGGTGATAATGCAATGTGGATGACTTGTTACAGACAGAAGGGGTGTGATGGAAGCGCTGAAATTATTAGGGAAAATGTGATGTGTTAATTACTTCATCCCTGAATAGGAAATTACAATCCATTCTTGTGTACTGGGTAATGGGGAGTGAAACCTCCGGGAACTACTGTTGGGAATGCAATAAGGGGGTAGTGAATAATGGAATTTAAAAATATACTGAATTTATTTTTACTGTATATATGCCAGTGTGTGTGTGTGTGTATGTGTATATATATATATATATATATATATATCTCTAATATATAAAGCTCAAGTGTGTGTATGGATTGGCATCCGCACCGTCGCAGCTACAGCCACAAAATTTGGCACAGTCACACGTCTGGACCCCAAGAGCGTCCTAGGCTATGTTGTGAGGCGAAATTTTAACCTTGCGCATTCCAATTCACCAAACAATTTTGCCCCTGTCTACATAATGGGGAAAAAGTGTGTGCGCATCAAGCCCCGCCCCTCATTATGATGTCATAATGGTTGCCATGGCGACGCTGATGTCATCATAGGTTGCAAGCTCCGCCTCTCATTATGATGTCATAATGGTTGACTATGGGATGGAGGATGTGTGATGGGTATATGGGCACTGGACTATGGGATGGAGAATATGTATGACAGGTATATGGGCACGGGACTATGGGATGGAGGATGTGTGATGGGTATATGGGCACTGGACTATGGGATGGAGAATATGTATGACAGGTATATGGGCACGGGACTGTGGGATGGAGGATGTGTGCTGGGTATTCGGGCACTGGATTATGGGATGGAGGATATGTATGATGGGTATATGGGCACAGGACTATGGGATGGAGAATATGTATGACAGGTATATGGGCACGGGACTGTGGGATGGAGGATGTGTGCTGGGTATTCGGGCACTGGATTATGGGATGGAGGATATGTATGATGGGTATATGGGCACAGGACTATGGGATGGAGAATATGTATGACAGGTATATGGGCACGGGACTGTGGGATGGAGGATGTGTGCTGGGTATTCGGGCACTGGATTATGGGATGGAGGATATGTATGACAGGTATATGGGCACGGGACTATGGGATGGCGGATATGTATGATGGGTATATGGGCACAGGACTATGGGATGGAGGATATGTATGATGGGTATATGGGCATGGGACTATGAGATGAAGGATGTGTGATGGGTATATGGGCACGGGACTATGGGATGGCGAATATGTATGATGGGTATATGGGCATGGAACTATGGGATGGAGGATGTGTGATGGGTATATGGGCATGGGACTATGGGATGGAGGATGTGTGATGGGTATATGGGCACTGGACTATGGGATGGAGGATATGTATGATGGGTATATGGGCACGGGCCTATGGGATCGTGGATATGTATGATGGGTATATGGGCACGGGACTATGGGATGGAGAATAATTATAATTTGCTATAACTAATCACAGTTAGTTGCTATGCCCGGGCAGCACCGGGCTCTTCAGCTAGTATATATATATATATATATATATATATATATCACAAAGTCCACAAGCAGCAATATCCAGCAGAGCAATCAGCAGCTTAAGGGTATGTGCACAGGTAGCGGATTCTACTGCGGATCCGCAACGGATTTGGCCCTGCAGGTCCGCAGCAGAATCTCCTGCGTTGTACAGTACCTTTATATCCTATGTAAAACAAAAAACGCTGTGCACATGCTGCGGAAAAATCCGCAGCATGTACAGATTTTTCCACAGCATAAACGCTGCGGGTTCATTTCTACAGCATGTCAATTCTTTGTGCAGATCTGCAGCATTTCTGCACCCATTGACTTGCATTGAGTCGGGCACATCCACAGCAAAACCGCAGGTCTAAAAAAGATCTGCGGTTTTGCAGCGGATGAAATGCTGCAGATCAGGAGAAGGGAAGAGTGTGGGCGGTGACTGTGTGCGTGTATGGTGTGTGGGCGGTGACTGTGTGTGTGGGGGGTGTGCGGGGGTCAATGCGGGGGGTCTGTGAGCTGTGTGGGGGGTCTGCAGGCTGTGCAGGGGGTCTGCAGGCTGTGCGGGGGGTCTGCAGGCGGTGCAGGGGGTCTGCGGGGCTGTGTGTGTGTGTATGTGTATGCAGGCATCGTCCGATGGGACTACAAGTCCCATCAGGCTATGCCTGATACACTGACAGTGAGTGACACATTAGCCAATGATGGGACAGTAGTAGTCCCATCATCCTACGAATGTGTTGAATGTAAAAAAAAAAATATATATATATATATATATATATATATATATACAGAACATACATATAACATACAACACATAACATAGAGTACAAACTTACCAATCACCTAATCCCCAAAGCCCTCGTCTCCTTTAATAAAAATAAAATAATAAAACAACCTATACTTACCTTTCTGCCGTAGTCCAGTTAATATCGAGTGTCCGACGACGATTTCCCCTATAGAACAGTGACATCAGATGGTGTCACTGCTCTACAGGGGCTCCAGCGATAAAATGACAGGCGCTGTGTATCCCTTTGCCTCCGGGAAAGAGGTCCCGTAACTTTTACATTAACTCCAACCCTAATTCTCAAGCAGCATTGCTGTAAAATGAGATTCTGAACTCAGGTGACCTCAGTGATGCACTGCAGGAGCCATTGTCTCCTGTCGGTTTATCACTGGGAGGCCCTACAGAGCAGTGACATCACCTGATGTCACTGTTCTATAGTGGAAATCGTCGTGGGACACTCGTTATTAATTGGACTGCGTTGGACAGGGAGTATACGATTGTTTTTTTTTTTACTTTTTAGCATAGGAGACAGAGGGTGTCGTTTGGATCTGGGCGGGCAATAAAAATATGAAAACTGTGTTGTGTTTTATTTCATTAAAATACTTTAGTCTTATGTGTGTGTGTTTTTTAACCCTTTCAAACTATATGATTAATAATGGATAGGTGTCCTATTGACGCCTCTCCATTATTAACCCTTCCCGACAATTGACGTACTATCCCGACCACAGTACCCAGGCCCCTATGACCGGGGACGGGATAGTACGTCATAGCGATCAGAGGCGCCCCCCGTGGGGAGCGCCGCTGATCGCGGCCGGGTGTCAGCTGATTATCACAGCTGACACCCGGCGCTATGTGTCAGGGTCGGTCACAGACCGCCCCCGGCACACTAACCCCGGCACACTGCGATCAAACATGATCGCAGTGTACCGGGGTTTAGGGAAGCATCGGAAGAAAGGGGGCTCCCTCCGTGCTTCCCTGAGACCCCCACAGCAATGTACAGCGCTGCTGCGGGAGCCTCCTTCCCTGCAGGTCCCCGGATCCAATATGGCAGCGGGGACCTTCAGGGGCCTGCAGGGAGCCGGCTTCCTCACTGCCTGCAAAGCGCAGGCATGGGGAAGCCTTGTGAAGCGCCTCTGACAGATCGCTGATCAGTCACAGCGATCTGTGATGTGACAGAAAAGCGATCTGTCACTTTACAGTGATGTCCCCACTGGGACAGTATAATAAAGTAAAAAAAAAGTGTAGAAATAATTTATAAAAATTCGCTAAATAAATTAAAAAAACAAAAATATTCCCTAATAAATTCATTTTATGGAAATAAAAAAAAACAATAAAAGTACACATATTTAGCATCACCGCGTCCGTAACAACCCACCCTATAAAACTGTCCCATTAGTTAACCCCTTTAGCGAACCCCTTAAAAAATAAAAATAGAAAACAAAACAAAAATTAATGCTTTATTATCATACCGCCGAACAAAAGGTGCAATAACGCGCGATCAAAAAGACGGATATAAATATTCATGGTACCACAGAAAACGTCATCTTGTCCCGCAAAAAACGAGCCACCACACAGCATCATCAGCGAAAAAATAAAAAAGTTATAGCTCGCAAAATAAAGCAATGCAAAAATAATAATTTTTTATATAAAATTGTTTTCTTTGCATAAAAGTGCCAAAACATAAAAAATAACATAAATGAGGTATCGCTGTTACTGTACTGACCTGAAGAATAAAAACACCTTATCAATTTTACCGCACGCAGAACGGTGTAAACGAATACTGGTTTTTGTTCATTCTGCGTCCCAAAATTCGGAATAAAAAGCGATGAAAAAAGTCACGTGCCCGAAAATGGTACCAATAAAAACGTCAACTCGTCCCGCAAAACATAAGATCTCACATGACTCGGTGGGTCAAAATATTGAAAAATTATAGCTCTCAAAATGTGGTGATGCAAAAACTATTTTTACAATAAAAAGCGTCTTTTAGCGTATGACAGCTGCCAAAAATAAAAACCCGCTATAAATTGTAAATCAAACCCCCCTTTATTACCCCCTTAGTTAGGGAAAAATAATAAAATTAAAAAATGTATTTATTTCCATTTTCCCATTAGGGTTAGGGCTAGGGTTAGGGTTAGGGCTAGGGTTAGGCTAGGGTTAGGGCTAGAGCTAGGGTTAGGGCTGAGATTAGGGTTAGGGGTGTGTTGGGGTTAGGGTTGGAGTTAGAATGGGGGGGTTCCACTGTTTGGGCACATCAGGTGCTCTCCAAATGCAACATAGTGTCTGATCTCAATTCCAGCCAGTTCTGCGTTGATAAAGTCAAATGGTGCTTTTTCCCTTCCAAGCTCTGCCATGCGCCCAAACAGTGTTTTAACCCCACATATGGGGTATCAGCCAACTCAGGACAAATTGCAAAACAACTTTTGGGGTCCAATTTCTCCTGTTACCCTAAGGAAAATAAAAAATTGGGGGCAAAAATATCATTTTTGTGGAAAAAAATGTGATTTTTTTATTTTCACGCCCGGGCGTTATAAACTTCTGTGAAGCACTTGGGGATTCAAAGTGCCCACCACACATCTAGATAAGTTCCGTGGGGGGGTCTAGTTTCCAAAATGGGGTCACTTGTGGGGAGTTTCAACAGTTTAGGCACATCAGAGGCTCTCCAAATGCGACATGACACCCGCAGACCTTTCAATCAAAGACTGCATTCCAAAACGTCACTACTTCCCTTCCGAGCCCTGACGTGCGCCCATACAGTAGTTTTCTCCCACATATGGGGTATCAGCATACTCAGGACAAATTGGACAACTTTTGGGGTCCAATTTCTCCTGTTACCCTTGGGAAAATAAAAAAATTGGGGACTAAAGGATCATTTTTGTGGAAAAAATATGATTTTTTAATTGTACGGCTGTACGTTATAAACTTCTGTGAAGCCCTTGTGGGTTCAAAGTTCTCACCACACATCTAGATAATTTCCTTAGGGGGTCTAGTTTCCAAAATGGTGTCATTTGTGGGGGGTTTCCACTGTTTAGGCACATCAGGGGCTTTCCAAACGCGGCATGGCGTCCAATCCCAATTCCAGCCAAAAAAGTAAAATGGCGCTGCTTCCCTTCCAAGCTCTGCCATGCGCCCAAATAGTGGTTTAACCCCACATGTGGGGTATCAGTGTACTCAGGACAAATTGCATAATAACTTTTCGGGTCCTGTTACCCTTGGGAAAATAAAAATTGGGGGTGAAAAGATCATTTTTGTGGACCAAAATATGATTTTTTAATTGTACGGCTGTACGTTATAAACTTCTGTGAAGCCCTTGTGGGTTCAAAGTTCTCACCACATATCTAGATAAGTTCCTTGGGGGGTCTAGTTTCCAAAATGGGGTCACTTGTGGGGGGTTTCCACTGTTTAGGTACATCAGGGGCTCTCCAAACGTGACATGGCGTCCGATCTGAATTCCAGCCAATTTTGCATTGAAAAAGTCGAACGGCACTCCTTCCCTTCTGAGCTCTGCCATGCGCCGAAACAGTGGTTCCCCCCACATATCAGGTATCAGCGTACTCAGGAGAAATTGCACAATAACTTTTGCAGTCCAATTTCTCCTGTTACCCTTGGTAAAACCCTTGGTAAAATAAAAAAAAATTGGACCTTAAGTAATTTTTTTGTGAAAAAAAGTTAAATGTTCATTTTTTTAAACATTAAAAAAATTCCTGTGAAGCACCTGAAGGGTTAATAAACTTCTTGAATATGGTTTTGAGCACCTTGACAGGTGCAGTTTTTAGAATGGTGTCACTTTTGGGTATTTTACATCATATAGACCCCTCAAAGTTACTTCAAATGTGATGTGGTCTGTAAAAATAAAATGGTGTTGCAAAAATGAGAAATCACTGGTCAACTTTTAATTCTTATAACTTCCTAACAAAAAAATTTTGGTTCCAAAATTATGCTGATGTAAAGTAAACATGTGGGAAATGTTATTTATTAAGTTTTTTGTGTGCCTTATATCTGTGATTTAAGGGCATAAAAATTCAAAGTTGGAAAATTGCGAAATTTTCAAAATTTTCGCCAAATTTCCGTTTTTTTCACAAATAAACGCAAGTTATTTGAATGAAATTTTACCACTAACATGAAGTACAATATGTCACAAGAAAACAATGTCAGAGTCAGTGGGATCCATGGAAGCGTTTCAGAGTTATTACCTCATAAAGGGACAGTGGTCAGAATTGTAAAAATTGGACCGGTCATGAATGTGCAAACCACACTTGGGGTAAAGTTTTAACCAGGCTTAATGTTACCTTACAATAGCAAGATGACATTAACCCCTTATTACCCCATATCCCACCGCTACACGCAGGGCCGGCTCCAGGCTTTTGAGGGCCCCGGGCGAAAGAGTCTCAGTGGGCCCCCCCTTTAACACATACCACGATTCATGATGCACAGATACAGCAGAGAAATATAGGTATAGTACAATGCCAGATTTCACTTCTTACATGAGTGATAGCTATTGTAAATTCTACAATACCATACAGCAGAGGGGCTTTATATAAATCAACCCCTTCTATGCCAATTTTTGTGACCTACTCCCTCTTCCTCAGTTACCAGTAGGCATTTTATTGTTAGCTGAACTTACTGCAAAGAAAAAACTGCATACATTGAATATGATAATTTTTTAATGGAAAACTTTTTAAAGTAAACATTAGAAAGTATTAACGTAGAACATTTGTAAAAGTGCTAAATGGGTTGCAGCATCACAACACATCAGTATTCATTGTCCCATTGTTTTGAATTCACTGTTGATTTGTAGTGCTACTGACCCCAATAAGTGACATGTGCAAAAATGCAGCTTAAGGCCTCTTTCACACTTCAGTTATTTGCATCAGTTAAAATCCGCCAAAAAGGCAGACAAGCGGATCCGTTCTCAACTGATGTGAACGGATGGTACAGGATCCGTTTTTAGACGGATCCTGAAAATGAGGAAATTTAAAGGAACCGCTGGCCGGGAGGAAGGAGAGAGAGAGAGAGAGATTTTTTTTTGTCCGGCACCCAGACAGATTTTGGGGTTAATTCAGTGTCTGGAGGATCCGCCAGCCAAAAAAATGTTGCAAGCTCCGTTTGGAAATCTTTGAGGATGTTGACGGACACTAACATTGTGGCGGATCCTCAAAAAAACGGATGCAAAGGACGGCAATCAGTCAGGATCCGCCAATAATGAAAGTCAATGGGGGAAAAAACGGATCCGCAAAGAAAAATGGCGGATCCGTTTTTTTTTCAAAATTGGCGGATCTTGACTAATTGTCAAAAACGGAAGTGTGAAAGAGGCCTAAGCTATAAAAACAAGAAAACAAAAAAAATAAACCAGAAGTGCAATTCGGTGGCAAACCAAAGATTTGATTTGAAAATTGCTAAAAAGTTTTTCTCCTGGTTTATTCAGCAGCAAAACAACATATAACTTGATGAAAATCTACACATTCTGCTTCTTGTGACTCAATTGAAAGAATTGCCAATGCATTTAACCTTTCTTGAGACATCTGAGACCTGAGGAAGTTTTTTAGAAGCTTCAGTAAACTGAAGCTTTTTTCAACTGACACAACTGAACTGTTACACAGGTCTGCAAAAAAACATTTTTCAAGAGCTGTTTTGGTTATTCCACGTAATCTTTATGCTTTTGAGTGCGCTGAATCCGAAAATGACTTCCGTTTTGTCATAGGACATCACATTTTCTGACAATTTAAGCCACTATGTTAAATAAAACAAAACCTCAAAATAAATGAAAATAGACTCATAAAATTAATTTTTTATTACAAATATTTCATGAAAATCATTTTTTTAACTGCAATGAGTTCACTAACACTCTAAAATCGATTTTTCTTCCCTGTGAGGCTTCTCTTGGTACATGTACGCTTGTGAGTAGCATCTGTAATGTCACTCTGAAGCGTCCAACAGTAGTCTGCCATCATTGAAATGTTCCATCTTCCCTGGTGTCTTCTTTCCATCTGGAATCGTTCACCTTGCTCTTCACTCACAGCTCCCAAATTATCAGGAAAGTTGTCAAGGTGGGAATGGAGGAAATGCATTTTCAAACTCATCAGGCAACCTAAAGCTTGAAATGCTTTCAGCATTCGTCCAACGATTTTTTTGTAGTCAGGGTCTTTGTTACTGCCTAAAAATTTCTCTACGACCTCTTTAAATGCAATCCACCCTTCTTTTTGAGGATGCGTCATGGTATTGATAAACTCTTTATCAGCTATAAGCCTTCTAATGTCTGGTCCGACGAACACACCTTCCTTCAATTTTGCCTCCGAGAGGCCTGGAAACTTGGTGACCAAGTATTTGAAGCATTCTCCATCTTTTGGAAGTGATTTTACGAATTGCTTCATCAATCCAATTTGATGTGGAGAGGTGGTAGAAGAACTTTATGGGGAGGAACCAAAGTTTCTCGTAGGACATTTTTTACACCAACTGTGAGCACCCTCGGCTGCCAATTCTTCTTGGTCCAGTGATTTTGTCGGTCTCGACTGTCCCATAGACACATTTTTTTTGGCATTGTATATCTTCAATGCAATGATGTGAATTAAATAATAGTAATTTTGACTTTCAAAACCCTAAGATAAAAAAAACAAAAATTGAGAAAAATTTACTAAATTTGAAGAGAAGTTTACATTTTGTGGCAAATCCTGACGTCCAGGATTTTTTTTTCAATATTTTTTTCGTTTTCAACACACCAAAATACATGGAAATTAGATGAAAATAATCAAACAGCTTTTTAGTCGCAGACCTGTGTTATCAGGAGCTTCAATGCCAATACCAGGTATGGGAATGCCAAGTTCAGTGAGTTAGAAAACAGATATTGCAGTGTTTCCTGTGCAGTTAGATGAACAGGCAGCATCCTAGCCAGTGTCTTCAATTCCTCCAGCAGAATCTCTCCATCAACTGCTGGATCAGCAAAGTTTAAACATTGCTGTTGTAATGTTGACAAGTCAGCGGCTGCTTTTTTATGTCATTGAGAAATCCAAACTTGGCCATGAATTTTTTTAAGAAAATGAATCTTGTTTCGATTTAATCAAGCACAGTTTTAAGTAAACGCTTGAAGAATGTTTCTTCAAATTCTTCTCTTGGATTTAAATATAACGTTCCACTTGCTTGCTGGCTCATGGCAATCTTTATCATTGCATTGCCGAGTTTTATTCCTAATTCTGTTTGCTGGGTACTCGGTGAGTATATCAAGCTTCTTACATATATCGACAGCTTTACTTTCTGCTTGTTTGCACCCAAATGTGAAATACTCTGTGAAAGCAGTAGTGATGGCTTCAACCAGTGGAAGAATTGTGTTGGAGAGGTTCATAGTTTTGTCTGTAGAGTCAGGCTGATTTGGCTATGTACCCACGTGCGGATTGTTTGCGGATTTTATGCGCTTTTGCCGTGTTTTTTCGCTGCGAAAACGCATAAAATAAGGAAGCCATTGACTTCAATGGCATTCCGCACATGCTGTGCTAATGCTGCGTATT
This sequence comes from Dendrobates tinctorius, assembly GCF_039654945.1. Lineage (NCBI taxonomy): Eukaryota > Metazoa > Chordata > Amphibia > Anura > Dendrobatidae > Dendrobates > Dendrobates tinctorius. The sequence continues at coordinate 6,219,605 of NW_027361788.1, read as the reverse complement.
TTTCTGCGGCTAAATCGCATCGAAAAATACGCAGCAGGCTCATTCTTTTTGTGGAAAATGTGCGGATGGTACCCTGGGTCTGGAGGAAAGGAGACTCTCCTCCAGGCCCTGGGTAGGTACCATATCCCTGGTAAAAAAAAGAATTAAAATAAATAATCATTGATATTCTTACCTTCCAGCGTCTCCAGGCCTCAGCGATGCTCCCAGCAAGTCCCGTTCTCAGTGAAGCCTTGCACAACAATGACCTGTGATGATGTAGCGGTCTCACGAGACCGCTACGTCATCACAGGTCATTGTTGCAAGACATCGCTGGGACTGGGAGCTGCCGGGAGCATCAAAAGGATCGGGAAGGCTGCGGCGGATGCCAGAAGGTGAGAATAATACGATTTTTTATTTTTTTAAATTATTTTAAACATTATATCTTTTTACTTCTGATGCTGCATAGGCAGCCTCAATAGTAAAAAGTTGGTCACACTTGTCAAACACTATGATTGACGAGTGTGACCAACCCGTCAATCAGCATGCAGATTTTTCATGTATTTCCCGCAGCAGGGAGTTGCGGAATTGCCGCGGAGAATTCCGTGGAAAATCCACATGTGGGTACATAGCCTTAGTGTTAATTGTCATAAATGCTCAGAGGCCACTTCCCACCTCTTAGTTGCTCCAGAAAAGAATGCATAAATGCGACTCAGAAGGTCATGAAACTGTTTTGATCGGTTGGAACTCTCTGCGGCATGTATGACTACAAGATTCCAGTTATGTGGAGAACATGGCAAAAAGAATGCATGAGGGTTTTTCTCCAAAACAATGGCCTGCACTCCTTTATATTTTCCCCTCATATTAGCTACATTATCATAGCACTGGCCACGAATATTTGAGACACACAACTGATGTTGTTCTGTCAATCTTTCTAACACAAGTGTTGCTAAGCCTCTTCCAGTTGTGTTTGTGATATGCAGAAATTCCAAGAAGCTTTCTTTGACCTCCACTGTTTTGCTAATTTCATCCATGTGCACATATTGCAGTACTAGGGACAACTGCTCTTGCTTAGAGATGTCAGGTGTGCAGTCTATGATTATGCTGAAAAATGTAGCTCCCTTTACTTTTTCCATTATTATTTAAATTACTGCATCTCCAATCAAATGTAAAAAGTTGTTTTGCATATCTTTGCTCAAATAATGCACATTTGTGCCTTCTTTAGCACGCTGCAAGTGTTCCCTCAGAACCATCAGAAAAGTCTGTGAGCGGGAAATTTTCCAATCTCACTTGTTTGGGACCCCTTTTTATTGCCTAGCATCTCAACTCATCAGAAATTATATCAGGCCATTCAGCAGGATCATCGGTTAGTTCTGACCGAGGTTCAGAAAGACTGAGAAGGAGTTGCTGATGTGAATAATAATAATAATCTTTATTTTTTATATAACGCTAACATATTCCGCAGCGCTTTACAGTTTGCACACATTATCATCACTGTCCCCGATGGGGCTTACAATCTAAATTCCCTATCAGTATGTCTTTGGAATCTTCAATTTCTTCAGTAACTTCATCAGTGCTGGAAAATGCTTCCACAGAGACACTTGGTTGAATTCCTGATGTAGTGCAACTGGTTGACTCCTCCACTGTCCTTTTGTGTAGACTTCCTAAAAAAGTGATCAATGGTAGTGAGCTTCTTCACTTTCTCTTCCAATAACTGCTTCTCTTTTCTTTTCTGACTTCCAGACTTGTGCTTCTTGGATGGAGGTGCCTCGAAAGTTCTTTGGCTTGATCACTACTTTCCATTTTGGCCTAAATTTTCTGTTGTCAACTTTATGATTTTTATAGCAACTATCGGCCATGAGCATTAACCTGGCATCTCGTGTGGCTGATAACTGCAGCATGTTAAGGTCTCAGATGATTGTTGCTATTTATGCAACTATAAAAAGAAGTAGGTATTGACTGCAATTTTCCCATGCAAACAGGAAGATAAGCAGTTGGAGTCGAGACCAATTATTGCAGTGGAGTCCCGCTTGCGAGAGCGATGCACGAGCCTTGCATTGCATCACCCGAAACGTCCGTATTTCTATGCAGCTGCACACTCTGTCCAAAGAACGGGCGGCTGTGCAGGGTGAAGTGATGCAAGGTTCTTGCAAGTGGAACTCCGAGACAGACCTAATATATAGTAATGATTGGTTACTTAGTCACTTACTAGTCCACCTGTGTGTTCTGGAAAATAAGTCCTGATAGTGGCGTTTCTGCACTGTGTCACTCTTGGAGTAGGCAACATGTAGAGCCTGTGCTTTAGCAGATGGCTAACTCTGGTGATTTAAGGTCCACATGTCTCAGGGTAACAGTACCCATGGGCGCACCTATAATGAGGCATGTTGAGCCTGTTGCCTCTTGCGGCAAGCAGCTGCTATGCAGAAGGGACAGCATATGCGCTCTGCTACCCACAGCACCTAAACTTTAGCCTCTGCACAGGAGGGGAGGAGTCAGGGCCCCCTGATCATGTGACCCCTGACTCCTCCCCTCCAGTGACCTCATAACAGGTCCTGTGCGCACAGCCCTCGGTGTATGCAGGACTCTGCTGTGCTGGTTGCATCATGCTGGATGAGGGAAGTTTATGTTTGTGGTCACGGGGGGTTTACAGGGTGTACGGGGTGGAGCAGCGCGTGTGCAAGGTGTACGGAGCGGAGCCGCGTGTGTACGAGGTGTGCGGAGCCACGTGCGTGTACGATGTGTACGGAGCAGAGCCGTGTGTGTGTGCGAGGTGTACTGAGCATAGCCACATGTGTACGAGGTGCACGTAGTGGAGCTGCGTGTGTACGAGGTGTACAGAGCCGCGTGTGTATGAGGTGTATGGAGCAAAGCCGCGTGTGTACGAAGCGGAGATGTGTACAAGGTGTATGGAGCGGAGCTACGTGCATGAGGTGTGCAGAGTCGCGTGTGTATAAGGCGTATGGAACAGAGCCGCGTGTGTACGAGGTGTATGGAGCAGAGCCTTGTGTATACCGGGTGTACGGAATGGAGCCGCGTGTGTACGGGGTGTACTGAGCGGAGCTGCGTGTGTACGGGGTGTACGGAGCAGAGCTGCATGTGTGTATGAGGTGTATGGAGCGGAGCCCCGTGTGTGTACGAGGTGTACGGAGCGGAGCCCCGTGTGTGTACGAGGTGTACGGAGCGGAGCCGCGTGTGTGTACGAGGTGTACGGAGCAAACCGTGTGTGTGTACGAGGTGTACGGAGCAGAGCCGCATGTGTACGAGGTGTATGGAGCAGAGCTGCATGTGTACGAGGTGCACGGAGCCGCATGTGTACGAGGTCTATCGAGTGGAGCTGCGTGTGTACGAGGTGTGCGGAGCGAAGATGTGTACAAGGTGTACAGAGCGGTGCCGCGTGTGTATGGGGCGTACAAAACGGAGCCCTGTGTGTACGAAGTGTACGGAGCAGAGTAGAGCGTGTGTGTATGGAGTGGAGCCGCTTGTGTACGGAGCAGAGCCGACTGTGTACAAGGTTTACGAAGTGGAGCCATTTGGGGGCTAAGTGGAGCCGTGTGTGTTCGAGGTGTACGGAGCGGAGCCATGTGTGTACGAAGCATACAAAGCGGAACCCACACTCCTCGCCTTGGCAACAGACATGGTGGAGGAGTGGGCCTTTTCCTTTCTTCCAACTGCACCTTCAACCCAATCCCACCTCTTCCCTCCCTAATCCTCCCCTCTTTTGAAGTCCACTCTGTCCGCATCTACTCCCCCTCCAACCTCCAAGTGGCAATCATATACCGACCTCCGGGCCCGACCACTGCCTTTATTGACCAATTCTCCACCTGGCTCCTTCACTTTCTCTCTGCTGACATTTCCACCATCATGGGCGACTTCAACATCCCCACTGACACCCACCAGTCAGCAACCTCCAAACTCCTGTCCCTTACTTCATCCCTTGGACTTACTCAGTGGTCCTCCTCAGCCACCCACACAGACGGACACACATTAGACCTGGTCTTCACCCGTCTCTGCTCCCTATCTAACTTCGCAACCTCCCCTCTCCCTCTATCTGACCACCATCTACTCACTTTCTCATCACTGCCCTCACCTGTCCACCCATGTCCAGCAACATGCATACCCCCACAGAAACCTCACACATCTAGACACTTGCATACTCTCTGACTCTATTCTACCACTGTTCTCCATAGCTTCACTCCACGACACTGACACTGCCACTAGTTTCTACAATGCCACTCTTGCATCAGCCATTGACTTGGTCGCCCCTGTCATGCATAACAGAGTGCAACAAATCAATAGACAACCCTGGTACAATAACATCACTAAAATGCTTCGGCAAGCATCCAGAATTGCAGAACGGCGCTGGAAGAAAACACGTTCGCAAGACGACTTCACTGCACTCAAACAAGCAACACTCGCATTCAAATCTGCCCTCACCTCTGCTGAACATGCCTACTTTACATCCCTTGTATCTTCCTTATCCCACAACCCCAAACAGTTGTTCAATACTTTTAACTCCCTCCTCTGCCCACCACTGCCCCCTCCGACTTTCCTAATCTCTGCCGAGGACTTTGCCGCACACTTCAAAAACAAGATAGCCCAAACACGGCAAGTCTTTATTGTTCAACCACCATAACCCCTTTGCATGCCAAATGCCCAAACCCCATAACCTTCCTACCTAACATCACTGATGGGGAGCTTGCTCATCTTCTCTCCAAATCGCACCTCACCACTTGTGCACTTGACCCTATCCCATCCCACCTCCTCGCCAACATCACCACCACTCTTATCCCATCTCTAACCCACCTCTTCAACCTATCAGTAATGTCCGGTACCTTCCCTTCTGCTTTCAAGCATGCCACAATCACGCCTATCCTTAAAAAGCCAACCCTCGACCCAATAGCCATGTCCAACTATCGCCCAATATCACTGCTCCCATTCGCTTCTAAACTCCTGGAACAGCATGTCCACGCTGAACTTTCCTCCCACCTCTCATCTAACTTGCTCTTTGACAATCTGCAATTTGGTTTCTGTCCCCATCATTCCACTGAGACAGCCCTGACCAAAATTACCAATGACCTACTTATAGCCAAAGCTGTAGAATGTAAGCCCGAAAGGGCAGGCTCCTCTCTATATCAGTCTGTGATTGTTAGTTTGTTTACTGTAAGTGATTGTTAGGTGTCGGATTCCTGCAGCTGCACAGCAGGAATCCAGAGCCATACATCCAGCGGTCTCCCATTCCTTTCCAGCCGCTCAGGGACCTGCACAGCAATCTCAGGGATCCAGGCGCCCTGCTCAGACCAGCTCTCTGGGTCTGGATGTTGCTGCCATCTCTGGACCAGCAATGGTAGTGCAACCACTCCAGAGGCTAAGTCCTCTCCCCGCACTACTAGGCATGCCCACAAGACGATCTCCAAGTGGAGATCGGGGGTCACGTGCTCAGGTCCTTGTCCTGATCTGATTGGCCCATCTCAGAGGTCTGGAAGGTCCCGGAAGTGCATGGCTATAAAAGGCCCGGTTGGCCACTCGCCCATGCGCTAGTATAGGCTATACTTGCTTCGTGTGAATGGTGACGGATGTATGATTCTGGTGACTGACTCATTTGAAATCCCTTCCCTCTGATATTATGCATGTGGATAGGGAACTAGAGAGATAGTCAGCACCAGTCAGTGGCAAGCTATGGGCCACAGTGCATACCGCACTGTCATGTCGGACGCTGTTCACACCACAGCGTCCGGCAGGCAGAGGTAGTTCCACCTCCAGCCACTTTAGCCTCAGTGGCGCCGGCTTGATCTTCAGGCTCTCAGGGGTTAATCCTGCTGGAGACCAGGTTGGATGGTTAGTCACACCCTCGGTCTTTAAATAGTCATGCTGGCCTATGGGCGTCGCCGATTATAGCTTGTGTTTCATACCAAGTGGTTCCGGTCTGGAGTGGAGGTGTTGCAGAGATAGAGATTCGTATCTGGTGGCGTATGATCCGTTGTTAGCCTTTCTCCTTCCCATATTTGTGTTTAGTTGTGCCCTGTTCACATTACTGTATATTCCTGTGTGTGTGCGGCGCAGTGCAGTTTAAGTTCTCCCTGTCTGTCATAATTTGTGTGGGGGTTTTGGTGGTGTGACTCCTCACTGGGTGGAGGGTTAAGTGCAGGTCTGAGCAGGAGACAAGGAGAGGTTGGAGGCTCAGGCATTTGCACCATCAGCAAAAACCCAGGGTTGAGGGTCAGACAGGGTTTCCCCTAGTTATAGGGACATCACAGGGGCCCCGGGTATTACAGCCTTAGTGGAACTAAGCCCCCCGTGACATTATAATCGGCCCACATTTTTTCAGGAGTCCATGGATCCATTAGATTCCATAACCCGCCAGTTGGCGGCGCTGTCCATACAGGTCTCCGAGTTGAAAGGGGCAGTTCAGCAGCAGGGCCTGGTAGTAGCGAAGGTGCAAACGGCATCTGCAGGTATCGGTGCAGAGCCGAAGTTTCCGCTGCCAGAACGATTTTCAGGGGATCGCAGCAAATTTGTCGTATTTCGGGAGGCCTGCAAGTTATACTAACGCATGTGGCCAATCTCCTCAGGTAATGAGGCCCAGCGGGTAGGGCTGGTGTTGTCATTACTGAGTGGTGACCCCCAAGCATGGGCATTTTCCTTACCAGCTGACTCTGCTACATTTCATTCTGTTGATAATGTTTTTTCTGCCCTCGGGCTCATTTACGATGATCCTGACCGACTGGCTCTAGCGGAATCTAAAATCCGTGCCCTCCGCCAGGGGGAGCGCTTGGCAGAGGACTATTGTTCGGAATTTCGCCACACAGTGGAATGACCCAGCTCTGCGGAGCCAGTTTATTCATGGGGTATCAGGGAGGGTTAAACAAGCCCTCCTGATGTATGAGACTCCGGCATCGTTGGAGTCTGCCATGAGTTTGGTGATACGTATTGATCGCCGTTTTCGTCAGGCGGCACAGGAGACGCTACCTCTGGGGGAAAGCAGAGGTGCAAGTGTGGTTGAAGTAGATGAGTTCCCTGAACCTATGCAGATTGCTGGCGTGGCACAGGTTAAGCGTCGCGCTCCGGAGCATGTTTCTACTGTGGTAAAAGTGGTCATTATGTTAACGTTTGCCCGGTACTACCTAAGAGGGTCACATCGGCGGAAAACTGTTAAGCTCAGAGGGTATGGAGGAGACCCAACTGAGCGTATGCATATCCTCCATGATGGTATCACAATGCATGCTCCCTGCCAAGGTTATTATTGTGGGCAGAGAGCTACCAATATCAGTGTTTGTGGATAGCGGTTCCGCCACCAATCTCATAGATGAGGAGTTTGCACACACCGCCGGGTTTAAGATCGAAAAACTTCCTCACCCCATACAGGTGGTGACCATTAATGCTGTTCCCCTCCCTCAAGGGGAGATTATGGAGTTTGTGGCAGAGGTGAAACTCCACATTGGGGTCCTACATTCTGAGTCGGTTACATGTAGGGTCCTCCGTAATCTCCCAGCACAAATGGTCCTGGGTTTTCCATGGTTGTCCAGGCAAAACCCGGTAATTGATTGGAAAACTCAGGACATAGTACAATGGAGTGGTTTCTGCCAAGACAATTGCTTGGCCACATGTGTGTCCGCCGTGACGCCCAGCCTGCCGGAGGCTTTGCAGGATTTCGTGGATGTTTTCTCTGAGAAGGGTTGCTCAGAACTGCCTCCACATAGAGCCTATGACTGTGCGATTAGGTTAAAACCCGGGGCCAAATTACCTAAGGCCAGGATGTTTAATATTTCTGGTCCTGAGAGACAAGCTCTGAAAGACTACATCGCGGAGAGTCTGAGCAAAGGACACATCCGGCCTTCGTCCTCGCCTGTAGCCGCGGGGTTTTTCTTCATTAAGAAGAAAGATGGGGGGTTACGCCCGTGTCTGAATTTCCGAGAGTTAAACCAGATTACTATCCGTGATCCCTACCCAATGCCGTTAATCCCGGATTTGTTCAACCAGATAGCGGGGGCGAAATGGTTCTCCAAGCTGGACCTCAGGGGGGCGTATAACCTCATAAGGGTCCGTCAGGGGGATGAGTGGAAGACGGCGTTTAACACTCCTGAGGGGCATTTTGAGAGTCTGGTTATGCCGTTTGGGTTGACTACCGCGCCTGCCGTTTTCCAACATTTTATTAATGATGTATTTGCTCATGTCCTGGGGAGATTTGTGATTGTATACCTGGATGATATCCTCATTTATTCTAGCGATCGGGACACTCATTTGGAGCATGTCAGGCAGGTGTTACAGTTGCTCCGGGAGAACCAGCTCTATGCTAAGCTGGAAAAATGTTTATTTTTTGTCCAGGAGTTGCCCTTTTTGGGATATATTGTGTCCGCAGCCGGGTTTAAAATGGACACCGCTAAGGTGCAAGCGGTGCTGCAATGGGAGAGGCCGGAGAGTCTGAAAGCTCTCCAGCGGTTCCTTGGGTTTGCGAATTATTATAGGAAATTTATAAAACACTTTTCAACTATCGCCAAACTGCTCACGGACATGACAAAAAAGGGTGCCGATCTGGCGAACTGGCCTGAGGTGGCTATACGTGCATTTGTGCGTCTGAAGAATAGTTTTGCTTCAGCCCCCATTCTGGTGCAACCAGACGTGTCTAAACCTTTTGTGGTGGAGGTTGATGCGTCGGAGGTGGGAGTGGGGGCAGTACTGTCTCAAGGCTCGTCCTTGAGTGAGATGCATCCATGCGCCTACTTCTCCAAGAAACTGTCGCCGGCCGAACGGAATTATGATATCGGCAACAGGGAGTTGTTGGCCATCAAACTGGCTTTTGAGGAATGGTGACACTTCTTGGAGGGGGCGGCTCACCAGGTCACAGTCATCACCGACCATAAGAATCTGCTCTATCTGGAGTCGGCCAAGCGTCTGTCTCCTAGGCAGGCTCGCTGGGCATTGTTTTTTACTCGTTTCAATTTTCTTGTGACTTACCGTCCCGGGGCTAAAAACACCAAGGCGGATGCTTTGTCTAGGTGTTTTCCGGGGGGAGAACCTCGGGAAGAGCCGGTACCCATCCTCCAGAAAGGGGTAGTGGTCTCGGCTCTCACGACGGAGGTAGAGGCGGAGATTGCCGAGGCCCAAGAGGAGGTACCACCAGGACTTCCCGCCAACAAATCATTTGTACCCCTGCATCTTCGGCTTAAGGTGTTGAAGGAACACCACGACTCGGTACTGGCTGGTCATCCAAGGGTGAGGGGCACCTTAGAGCTGGTATCGCGTCGTTTCTGGTGGCCCAAAATCCGGCAGGACGTGGTCTCATACGTGGCAGCTTGCATCACGTGCGCTAGGGCTAAGTCACCCCGTACCCATCCTGCTGGCACGCTACAGCCTCTGGGGGTACCCAATAGGCCATGGACAGAAATCTCCATGGATTTCATCACTGACTTGCCAGCCTCGGCGGGGAACACGGTCATCCTGGTGGTGGTTGAGCGTTTTTCAAAGATGGCGCATTTTGTGGCGTTGTCTTCATTGCCCAATGCTAAGACGTTGGCTCAGGTATTTGTGAAGGAGGTGGTCAGACTCCACGGAGTACCGTCGTACATAGTATCTGATAGGGGTACGCAATTTGTGGCGAGGTTTTGGAAAGCTTTTTGCTCACATTTGGGGATCAAGTTGTCACATTCATCGGCGTTTCATCCACAGTCTAATGGACAAACTGAGCGCATGAACCAAAATCTAGAACAGTATTTACGATGCTTTGTGTCCGACAACCAGGAGGAGTGGTCTACTTTCCTTCCTCTGGCCGAATTTGCGTTAAATAATCACCGCCAAGAGTCATCGGGAGAGTTTCCATTCTTTTGTGTGTACGGTCAACATCCTCAGTTTTGTACCTTACGTCAGGGTAACTCGGGGGGTGTCCCGGAGGAGGATCAGCTAGGAGCCCAATTGTCATCAGTCTGGAGGCGGGTGAAACAGCGTTTGTGGAGCATGAGTGCCAGGTACAAACGGGTGGCTGACAGTAGACACGTGCCAGGTCCGGACCTGTGTGTGGGTGAATGGGTGTGGTTAGCTACGAAGAACATAAAACTCAAAATTCCATCTTTAAAACTGGGTCCAAGGTTTATTGGACCTTTTAGGATTTCTGCCATCATTAACCCAGTGGCTTATCGGTTGGAACTTCCTGCGGTGTACAAGATACACAACGTGTTTCACAGGGCTTTATTGAAAAAGGTGGTAGGCGCTGTGGACACGACGCCGATGCCACCTCCAGTCATGGTGGATGGCGATTTAGAGTTTGAGGTCGCCAAGGTAGTGGACTCTCGAGTAGTACGCCGTACTCTTCAGTATTTGGTGCACTGGCGGGGGTATGGTCCGGAGGAGAGGTCTTGGGTTCCAGCCTCAGACATACATGCGGATCGGCTGGTCAGTTCTTTTCACCGTCGTCATCCAGACAAGCCGGGTCCTATGAGTCTTGAGGGTCTGGAGGTCCCTCGTAGAAGACGGGGTAATGTCATGTCGGATGCTGTTCACACCACAGCGTCCGGCAGGCAGAGGTAGTTCCACCTCCAGCCACTATAGCCTCAGTGGCGCCGGCTTGATCTTCAGGCTCTCGGGGGTTAATCCTGCTGGAGACCAGGTTGGATGGTTAGTCACGCCCTCGGTCTTTAAATAGTCATGCTGGCCTATGGGCGTCGCCGATTATAGCTTGTGTTTCATACCAAGTGGTTCCGGTCTGGAGTGGAGGTGTTGCAGAGATAGAGATTTGTATCTGGTGTCGTATGATCCGTTGTTATCCTTTCTCCTTCCCATATTTGTGTTTAGTTGTGCCCTTGTCACATTACTGTATATTCCTGTGTGTGTGCGGCGCAGTGCAGTTTAAGTTCTCCCTGTCTGTCATAATTTGTGTGGGGGCTTTGGTGGTGTGACTCCTCACTGGGTGGAGGGTGGAGGGTTAAGTGCAGGGCTGAGCAGGAGACAAGGAGAGGTTGGAGGCTCAGGCATTTGCACCATCAGCAAAAACCCTGGGTTGAGGGTCAGACAGGGTTTCCCCTAGTTATAGGGACATCACAGGGGCCCCGGGTATTACAGCCTTAGTGGAACTAAGCCCCCCGTGACACGCACCTCTGCACTAGCATCCAATGATGTCATGCCTCACGGCACTATCGTATAGCGGCAGTAGTTATCGCCACGCTGCAGTTAGCAGCACTTACCAGCGTCCGCGGTAGCGACGCCGCACGCACGGTAGGTCAAGACAGACACCGACCTCTGTTCAGTGCCCATATACCCATCATACATAGCCTCCAACCCATAGTCCCGTGCCCATATGCCCATCATACATATCTGCCATCCCATAGTCCCGTGCCCATATACCCATCACACATCTGCCATCCCATACATCAGTGCCCATATACCCATCACACATCCTCCATCCCATAGTCCCATGCTCATATACCCATCATACATATCCGCCATCCCATAGTCCCGTGCCCATATACTCGTCATACATATCCTCCATCCCACAGTCCAGTGCCCATATACCCATCACACATTCTCCATCCCATAGTCAACCATTATGACATCATAATGAGCGGTGGGGCTTGCAACCTATGATGACATCAGCGTCGCCATGGCAACCATTATGACATCATAATGAGGGGTGGGACTTGATACACACACTTTTTCCCCATTATGTAGATAGGGGCAAAATTGTTTGGTGAACTGGAACGCGCGGGGTTAAAATTTCGCCTCACAATATAGCCTAGGACACTCTCGGGGTCCAGACATGTGACTGTGCCAAATTGTGTGGCTGTAGCTGTGACAGTGCGGATGCCAATCCCAGACATACACACACACACATACATACACACATACATACATACATACACACACACCCACATTGAGCTTTATATATTAGATATACCTGTATGTCATCTCCCCCTGTATATAGCAATGTTCAAACAACAGCCATGGCAACCATTATGACATCATCTTCGCCATGGCAACCTTTATGGCATCATAGAATCATAGAATCATAGAATCATAGAATCGTAGAGTTGGAAGGGACCTCCTGGGCCATCTGGTCCAACCCCCTGCTCAAAGCAGGATTCGCTAAATCATCCCAGTCAGATGTCTGTCCAGCCTCTGTTTGAAGACTTCCATTGAAGGAGAACTCACCACTTCTCGTGGCAGCCTGTTCCACTCATTGATCACTCTAACTGTCAAAAAGTTTTTTCTAATATCTAATCTGTGTCTCCTCCCATTCAGTTTCATCCCATTGCTTCTAGTCTTTCCTTGTGCAAATGAGAATAAAGTTGATCCTTCTACAATGTGACAGCCCTTTAGATATTTGTAGACAGCTATTAAGTCTCCTCTCAGTCTTCTCTTTTGCAAACTAAACATTCCCAAATCCTGCAACCTTTCCTCATAAGACAGGGTTTGCAGACCGGTCACCATTCTGGTCGCTCTTTTCTGAACTTGCTCCAGTTTGTTGATGTCTTTTTTAAAATGTGGTGCCCAAAACTGGACACAATATTCCAGATGAGGTCTGACCAAAGAGGAGTAGAGGGAAATAATGACTTCACGTGATCTAGACTGTATGCTTCTGTTAATACATCCTAGAATTGCATTTGCCTTTTTTGCTGCTGCATCACACTGTTGACTCATATTCAGTCTGTGATCTATTAGTATACCCAAGTCTTTTTCACATGTGCTGTCACTTAGCCCTATTCCTCCCATTCTATATATGCTTTTTCCATTTTTATTGCCCAGATGTAGTACTTTGCATTTCTCCCTGTTAAAAACCATTCTGTTAGTTGCTGCCCACTTCTCCAGTTTATTTAAATCTTTTTGAATCCTCTCTCTCTCTTCTCTAGTATTAGCTATCCCTCCTAGCTTTGTGTCATCAGCAAATTTAATCAGTTTACCCTCAATTCCTTCATCTAAATCGTTGATAAAGATGTTGAACAATACAGGGCCCAGGACAGAGCCCTGTGGTACCCCACTTGAGACATTCTTCCAACTGGATGTGCAGCCATTTACGACCACTCTTTGGGTCCGATCACTAAGCCAGTTATGAATCCACCTAACAGTTGCCTTGTCCTTTCCATACTTAATCATTTTTTCAATAAGGATTGTATGAGAGACTTTGTCAAATGCTTTGCTGAAGTCAAGATATACTATATCTACAGCATTTCCTTGATCCACCCAATCAGTGATACCGTCATAGAAGGAAATTAAGTTAGTCTGACATGACTTATTAGTTACAAACCCATGCTGACTCTGTTTAATCACTTCATTCTTATCCAGGTATTGACATACATGTTGTTTAATAATTTGTTCAAAGATCTTTCCTGGTATAGAAGTCAGACTCACCGGCCTATAGTTACCTGGGTCCACCTTCTTCCCCTTTTTGAAGATAGGAACAACATTTGCTCTTCTCCAGTCTTCTGGCACTTCTCCTGTTCTCCAAGAATTTTCAAAGATTATAGAGAGGGGTTCAAAAATTTCTTCTGCTATCTCCTTCAGTACTCTGGGGTGTAATTCATCTGGACCTGGAGACTTGAATTCATTTAGGCTAGCTAAGTGTTTCCTCACTATCTTTCTGTTTATAGATATCCTGGATTCTTCTATTCCCTTAATAGGACAGTGAATAACAGTTGATGTTACATTTCCTTTCTGAGAGAAAACAGATGCAAAATAGGAATTTAAAAGTTCAGCCTTCTCAACATCCTGTCTTACCAATTCATCATTTTCATCCTGTAAAAATCCTATAACATCTTTGACTTTTCTTTTACTTTTGACATATCCCCAAAATCCTTTATTATTGCTTTTGACATCTCTTGCAAGCCTCAATTCATTTTCAGCTTTAGCTAATCTGATTTGTGCCCTGCAGGTTCTGCAGACAGCATTATATTCTTCTTTAGATATGCCTCCCTCTTTCCATTTTATAAACATTTTTTTCTTCCTTTTTAGCATGTGCTTAAGTTCTGTGTTCATCCATCCTGGTTTCCTTAACTGCTTCCTATTCTTCCCTCTTTTCGGAATTGTTAACAACTGTGCTTTGAGAATTTCATTTTTCAAGATTTCCCATCCTTCCTGGACATTTTTGTCTTTAAGGATATCCAGCCATTGGATCCCTCCAATTCTCTTTCTGAATCCCTTAAAATCTGCCTTTCTGAAATCTAACCTTGACGTCTGAGTCTTCACAGGTCTTCCGCCTCTAGTTATCCAAAATTCTAAAATAGCATGGTCGCTACCTCCTAGGGTCCCAGCCACTTTTACCTCCTCAACCATTTCCTCCCTGTTTATAAGGATTAGATCCAAGGTAGCAGTTCCCCTTGTTTTCTCCCTTACCTTTTGGAAGATAAAGTTGTCAGCAAGAGAGGATAAGAATTTCCTTGACCTGTTAGTTTTGCCTGAGAGAGATTCCCAACAAATGTCTGGATAGTTGAAATCTCCCATGACAACTATGTCATATTTTTTGGAGAACTTGGCCATTTGATGCATAAAGAGTTCATCCATAGCTTCAGCTTGCACAGGCGGCCTGTAGTAAATGCCTACAATGGTGTCCTTTCCATTGTTCTGTCCTTGTATTCTTACCCAAACAGTTTCCACAGAACTCCCAGTCTCTGAAGCTTCAATCTCTGTGCAGATATACGCGTTTCTAACATACAATGCGACACCCCCTCCTCGTTTATCAAGTCTGTTTCTTGCAAATAAGTTGTATCCTTCTAGTCTTGTATTCCAATCATGTGTATTGTCCCACCAAGTTTCAGTGATTCCAATGACATCATATTTCTTTTCCTGTGTTAGTAGTTCCAATTCTCCTTGTTTGTTGCCCATGCTTTGTGCATTAGTATAGAAACATTTTAGTTTGTGATTGGTTTCTCTTTCTCCAATATTTTTATTAATTAGATTCTTTCGTCTTTGTTCTTCCTTTCCACTTCTAATAGCAGAGTTCTCAATAGCATCGCTATGGCAACCTATTATAAGATCATAGTCACCATGGCAACCATTATGACATCATCAACATGGTAACCTATTATAACATCATTGCAGCCATGGCAACCCATTATGACATTATCTTTGCCATGGCAACAATTCTGACATCATCGTCGTCATGGCAACTATTATGACTAGTGTTGAGCATTCCGATACCGCAAGTATCGGGTATCGGCCGATACTTGCTGTATCGGAATTCCGATACCGACTTCCGATATTTTTTCAATATCGGAAGTCGGCATCGGAATCGGAAGTTCAAAGTTGATTGACAGCCGAAATGACGTCATCATGATGCGCGGTGTGTGCGCATCATGATGCGCCGTCATTTCGGGCCTTCCGGGGGTCTCTGCCGGCCTGCCGTGGGGCTGTGTGGACTGCCCGGGGTCTGTACCGGCCTGCCGGGGGGCTGTGCCGGCCTGCCGGTGGTCTGTGCACCCTGTGGGGGTCTGTACCGGCCTGCCGGGGGGCTGTGCTGGCCTGCCGGTGGTCTGTGCACCCTGTGGGGGTCTGTACCGGCCTGCCGGGGGGCTGTGCCGGCCTGCCGGGGGGCTGTGCTGATGTCCGGGGGTCTGTGCAAGCATCGTCCGATGGGACTATAAGTCCCATCTGGCGATGCCTGCTACCATGACAGTGATTGACACATTAGCCAATGATGGGACAGTAGTAGTCCCATCATCCGGCTAATGTGTTAAATGTTAAAAAAAAAAAAAAAAAAAAATACTACATACATACTACATACATACTACATGCATGCTACATACATACTACATGCTACATACATACTACATATATACTACATGCATGCTACATACATACTACATGCTACATACATACCACATATATACTACATACATACTACATGCATGCTACATACATACTGCATGCTACATGCATACTACATACATACTACATACATACCACATATATACTACATACATACTACATGCATGCTACATACATACTACATACATACTACATACATACTACATACATACCACATATATACTACATACATACTACATGCATGCTACATACATACTACATACATACTACATACATACTACATGCATGCTACATACATAACACATATATACTACATGCATGCTACATACATACTACATACATACTACATATATACTACATACATTCTACATACATACTACATGCATGCTACATACATACTACATGCTACATACATACTACATATATACTACATGCATGCTACATACATACTACATGCTACATACATACTACATGCTACATACATACTACATACATACTACATGCATGCTACATACATACTACATATATACTACATGCATGCTACATACATACTACATGCTACATACATACTACATACATACTACATACATACTACATACATACTGCATGCTACATACATACTACATACATACTACATACATACTACATACATACCACATATATACTACATACATACTACATGCATGCTACATACATACCACATACATACTACATACATACTACATACATACTACATGCATGCTACATACATAACACATATATACTACATGCATGCTACATACATACTACATGCTACATACATACCACATACATACTACATACATACTACATACATACTACATGCATGCTACATACATACTACATGCTACATACATACTACATATATACTACATGCATGCTACATACATACTACATGCTACATACATACTACATATATACTACATACATACTACATACATACTACATGCATGCTACATACATACTACATGCTACATACATACCACATACATACTACATACATACTACATGCTACATGCTACATACATACTACATATATACTACATGCATGCTACATACATACTGCATGCTACATGCATGCTACATACATACTACATACATACTACATGCTACATACATACCACATATATACTACATACATACTACATACAATACATTCATACAATACATACATAGACATACAGTACATATAACATAGAGTAACATACTTACCAATACTTGTCACATTGTTCCCCGAAGCCATTGTCTTTTACGGAATAAATATTAACATAACAAACCACAAAAATACTCACCCACGATCCGAAGCAGTCCACGAGTGTGTCCCACGACGATCTTGGGTAGAGAACTGCAGCATCAGCTGATGCTGCCGTTCTCTACCGGCTGCAGGAATCCAATGATGGAAGGTAGGTATCCTTCCGCACTGTATTCCTCCGCCACTTAAAAAAAAAAAAGTCCCTAGTCTCACTTTATGCCATTGCTGCGTGGGAAATTCCCATAGTATATATGTGTTATGTATGTAGCATGCATGTAGCATGCATGTAGTATGTATGTAGTATGTATGTGGTATGTATGTAGCATGTAGCATGCATGTAGTATGTATGTAGTATATATGTGGTATGTATGTAGCATGTAGTATGTATGTAGCATGCAGTATGTATGTAGCATGCATGCAGTATGTATGTAGCATGCATGTAGTATATATGTAGTATGTATGTAGCATATATGTAGTATGTATGTAGCATGTAGTATGTATGTAGCATGCAGTATGTATGTAGCATGCATGTAGTATACAGTATATGTAGTATGTATGTAGCATATATGTAGTATGTATGTAGCATGTAGTATATATGTAGTATGCATGTTGCATGCATGTAGTATATATGTAGTATGTATGTTGCATGTAGTATATATGTAGTATGCATGTTGCATGCATGTAGTATAAATGTAGTATGTATGTTGCATGTAGTATATATGTAGTATGAATGTAGCATGTATGTAGTATGTAGTATGAATGTAGCATGTATGTAGTATGCATGTTGTATGTATGTAGCATGTATGTAGCATGTAATTTTTTTTTTTTTTACATTCAACACATTAGCCGGATGATGGGACTACTACTGTCCCATCATTGGCTAATGTGTCAATCACTGTCATGGTAGCAGGCATCGCCCGATGGGACTTGTAGTCCCATCGGACGATGCCTGCACAGACCCCCGAAGCCTGCACAGACCACCGGCAGGCCGGCACAGCCCCCCGGCAGGCCGGCACAGCCCACCGGAGCCTGCACAGACCACCGGCAGGCCGGCACAGCCCCCCGGCAGGCCGGCACAGCCCACCGGAGCCTGCACAGACCACCGGCAGGCCGGCACAGCCCCCCGGCAGGCCGGCACAGACCACCGGAGCCTGCACAGACCCCCTGGCAGGCCGGCACAGCCCCCGAAAGGCCCGTACAGACCCCAGAGAGGCTGTACAAGGCAAAAACAGGGTTTTTCTTATTCCGATACCGGAAGTCCCATAGACTTGAATGGGACTTCCGGTATCGGAATCGGCGATACCGATACTTTTTTTTAAGATCGGCCGATCCATTCCGATCCGATACTTTGAAGTATCGGACGGTATCGCTCAACTCTAATTATGACATAACCGTCACCTTTGCAACCTATTATGACGTCATTGTCGCCATGGCAACCATTATGATGTCATCTTCGCCATGGCAATCTTTATGACATCATCATTGCTATGGCAACCTATTATGACATCATCGTCACCATGGCAAAAATTATGACACAATCATCACCACTGCAACCTATTATGACATTATCGTCGCAATGGCAACCATTATGACATCATCTTCGCTATGGCAACTGTTATGAATGGGTCACCGAGGAGGATAGCAGGCCCAGGCTAAGCCACAGAAAACCAGAGAGGTTGGTAACTAAGCGGATTGCAGACCCCTGATCCTGCCCACACAACTAGCAGTAGCCGTGGAGCGTACCTACGATGATCCCAGATGCCTCGGCACAGCCGGAGAGCTAACTAAGCCTAAAGCAAGAAAGGGGAAATATAAACTGCCCCGGAGCAGACCCCAAAGAAATAGATAGCCCCCAAACATATTGTCAGTGAGACTAGATGAAAACACAAACGCAGGCAGAAAAATAGACCAAGCAAACGATGGGGCCCACACTGACTAGACAGGACAGGAAAGGAAAGACACTGCCTGCAATCGCGCAAAAAACCCTGAAAAAGTCCAACACGTCTGATGCACAAAAAACACTGAAGTCGCACAACTTCGCCCCCACTATATCAGCACTCTGGTATATTCTGAAAGCAAAGCAAAAAAGAGATCAATATAACAGGGGACAAAACAAACTGGCACAAGCAGTAACATATGGGTGGTGATTCAGCACAGCCCCAGCCAGAGCTGGCTGACCCGCACAAAGCAGAGATAGACAAAACCAGATCAAATGCAAACAGAGTAGCAAATGAACCACTCAGTGTAATGGTGACATGTGACTGGACACACGGCCTCCTGCAGGGCGAATTTATGACACACGCGACCCTGGATACAACGCCTACAGTAGGGCGAATTTAAATAATAAAACGTGCAGCCGGATACACCGCCTCCAGCTGGCGAATTTCAAAATTACACGTAAAACTGGATACACCGCCTCCAGCAGGCGAATTTAAATAATAAGGGGAAACACCAGGGAAACAATTACAATGGTGGGCCCTGCGATAGGGAATGGGGACGAGGAGACCTCCTGCACTCCCCTGAGTTAGTGTCTCTACACTCCTAACGATCCCTAAGCCGGTTCCGCACCGGGCGCCGATCAGGATACCTAAAATCCTTAGCTCGCCCTGAACCAATCCCTTACTAGTGAAATGGACGGTGCAGAAGCTAATCCTACCACTGCACTGAAACACACAAAAGGAAAGTCACAAAACAGGGGTAACTGTTATGAATGAGTCACCGTAGGAGGCAAAAGCAGAAATACAAGCCAAGTCCAGAAAACCAGAGAAGTTGGCAACTATCAGATTGCAGACCCCTGAACCTATCAACACAACTAGCAGTAGCCGTGGGGGGTTCCTACGATGCCCTAGACCCCTCCATCACAGCCGGAGAAATACATAGGCCTAAAGAAAGGGGAAATCTAAACTGCCCCAGAGCAGACCCCAAAGCAATAGGCAGCCCCCAACATATAATGACGGTGAAGCAAGATGAAAATACTAACACAGACAGAAAGATAGACTGAGCAAAGATGGGGCCCCAAAACTACCTAGATAGGAAAGGACAGGAAGGCTGCTGTCTGCAATCTGACAAAACCCTATCAAAGACATAAACCAACCAGCTGATATGAAAAAGGCCCTGAAGCAGCTAGGCTTCAAAAACTGAATCAGCACTCAGGTATTTTCAGAAGACAGAGCTAAATGAATTCAGCACACCCCAGCAGGGAATGGCAGAACTCCAGAAAAACAAAGCAAAAACAAAGTCAAAGCACAAAAGCAAAAGGCCGAGCAGCAAACTTAGCTTTGGAGGAGCAGGAATTCAGACAGGTCTCCAAGGATCCCACAGAGAAATAACCCGCAGGGCAGAAGGGCGTCGGCAGCATTATATCCAGTCCGTAACTCCACTCAGCCAGTCACAATCATCAGCCTCAGGTGTTTGACAATAAGGCTCACTACCTTTCTTCACCAGAAGAGGGAGTTCCTCGGGCATCAGTAATGAAGGGGAAAATGAACTCACAACAGTACCTCCCCCTTGAGGAGGGGTCACCGAACCCTCAACTATGCCACCAGGGCGATCAGGGTGAGCCCGATGAAAGGCACGCACCAATTGTTTGGCATGAATATCAGAGGCGGAGACCCAGGAATTATCCTCCTGACCATAACCCTTCCACTTAACCAAATACTGGAGTCTCCGTCTAGCCAGACGGGAATCCAGTACTTTCTCTACCTCATACTCCATGTTACCTTCAACCAATACAGGGTCTGGAGGTGCCACCACCGGAACAACAGGTTCAACAAACCTCTTCAACAAAGATTTATGGAACACATTATGGATTTTAAATGTGACAGGAAGAGCCAAACGAAAAGAGACCGGATTAATAATCTCCACAATCTTGTAAGGTCCAATAAATCTAGGCTTAAACTTAGGAGAAGCCACCTTCATAGCAATATTTTTTGATGATAACCACACCATATCACCAACCTTAAACTGGGGACCAATGGTCCTATGTCGGTTGGAAAACCGCTGGGCCTTCTCCTGGGAGAGAGATAACTTATCCACCACTTGGTCCCAGATCTGGTGCATTCTCTCCACCACAGTGTCAACACCTGGGCAGGCAGAGGGCTCCACCTGCCCTGAAGAAAATCGAGGATGAAACCCAAAGTTACAAAAACAAGGTGACATCAAAGTGGCAGAACTAGCTCCATTATTCAAAGCAAATTCGGCCAAGGGCAAAAATGAAACCCAATCATCCTGATCAGCAGAAATAAAACATCTCAAATATGACTCCAAGGTCTGGTTTGTTCTCTCTATCTGCCCATTGGTCTGAGGGTGAAAAGCAGAGGAGAAGGACAACTGAATTCCCAGCCTGGAACAGAAAGTTCTTCAAAATCTAGACACAAACTGCACTCCTCTGTCAGATACAATGTTCTCAGGAATCCCGTGCAAACAAACCACCTGTTGTAAAAACAGGGGCACCAACTCAGAGGAAGACGGCAACTTAGGGAGTGGTACAAGATGAACCATCTTAGAGAACATATCACAAATCACCCAAATAACAGTCATCCTCTGAGAGACAGGCATATCAGAGATGAAATCCATTGAAATATGGGTCCATGGCCTCTTGGGGACAGGCAAAGGCATCAACAACCCACTAGAGCGAGAACACGATTTAGACTGGGAGCACGTCCCACAGGACTGCACAAAATTCCTGACATCACGAGACAAGGAGGGCCACCAAAAAAAACGACTCACCAGATCTCTAGTACCAAAAATACCTGGATGACCAGCCAAAGCAGAGCAATGAACTTCAGACATCACTCTCTTCTTCCACTGGTCAGGAACATACAACTTTCCACTGGGACAACGCTCAGGTTTGTCCTCCTGGAACTCTTCCAAAGCACGTCTCAAATCGGGCGAGATGGCAGAAAGAACTACCCCTTCGCCTAAGATGGTAGCAGGCTTGGTCACCACAGGAGAATCAGCAAGGAAGCTCCTAGAGAGGGCGTCTGCCTTGACATTCTTTGTTCCAGGAAGAAAAGAAACCACAAAATCAAAACGTGTAAAAAACAAGGCCCACCTAGCCTGTCTAGGGTTCAAGCGCTTAGCCGACTCTAGGTAAATCAAATTCTTGTGGTCAGTGAGGACCACGACTTGATGCTTAGCTCCCTCCAACCAATGTCTCCACTCCTCAAATGCCCATTTCATGGCCAACAGTTCCCTATTCCCCACATCATAGTTACGTTCAGATGGAGAGAACTTTCGGGAAAAGAAAGCACAGGGATTCATTTTAGATGTTACAGGATCCTTTTGGGACAAAACAGCTCCTGCACCAATCTCAGAAGCATCCACCTCTACCTGGAATGGAAGTGAGACATCAGGTTGCCGCAAAACCGGGGCGGAGGTGAATCTTCGCTTCAACTCCTGAAAGGAAGAAACAGCCTCCGGAGACCAATTTAAAACATCAGCACCCTTTTTAGTCAAATCAGTCAATGGCTTGGCAATACTAGAAAATTTTGCTATAAATTTCCGATAAAAATTAGCAAAACCCAAAAACTTCTGAAGGGCCTTCAAAGAAGTGGGTTGAACCCAATCGTGAATGGCCTGTACCTTGGCCGAGTCCATTTCAATAGTTGACAGGGACAAAATAAATCCCAAAAAAGAAATCCTCTGTACTCCAAAAAGGCATTTAGATCCCTTGACATACAGGGAATTCTCCCTCAAGATCCGGAACACAGTCCGAATATGTTCCACATGAGAATCCCAATCCTTGGAGAAGATCAAAATATCATCCAGATAGATAATCAAAAATTTATCGACAAAATCTCAGAAAATATTGTTCATGAAGCACTGGAAGACAGAAGGGGCATTAGTGAGCCCAAAAGGCATCACCAGGTACTCAAAATGTCCCTCCGGAGTATTAAACACCGTCTTCCATTCATCCCCATGCTTAATGCGAATAAGATTATACGCCCCCCTGAGGTCAAGCTTGGTAAACCAGCAAGCACCTTTAACTCTGGAGAATAGATCAGAAATCAGGGGTAACGGATACTGATATTTAACAGTAATTTTGTTGAGGGCACGATAATCAATACAAGGTCTTAATGATCCATCCTTTTTGGCTACAAAAAAAAAACCGGCACCCAAGGGTGACGAGGATGGTCTAAGGCCTCTTTCACACATCAGTTTTTTGCCTTCAGGCGCGATCCGGCTTTTTTTGGAAAAAACGGATCCGGCAAAATGCAATGCCGGATCCGTTTTTTCCCCATTGACTTGCATTAGCGCCGGATCGTGCCGGATGGCATTGCGTTTCATCCGTTTTTTGCCGGATCCGGCAACTTGTCTCATTCCGGCGTCTTGAAAAAACGTCTACTGTAACGTTTTTTGTCTCCGGCGAAAAAGCCGGAAGCGCCGGATCCGGCGCTTCCAGCTTTTTGCTACAATGAAAGTCTATGGGCGCCGGATCCAGAAAAAGACGGATCCAGCAACCGGATCCGGTTTTTTT
Source organism: Dendrobates tinctorius (assembly GCF_039654945.1). Taxonomy (NCBI): domain Eukaryota; kingdom Metazoa; phylum Chordata; class Amphibia; order Anura; family Dendrobatidae; genus Dendrobates; species Dendrobates tinctorius. Next base: position 6,196,137 of record NW_027361788.1, on the reverse strand, counting down.
AAGTCTGCGCATGCTCAGATCCAATTGGCCAGCCTCCAGGAACAGAGACGGATCCAGCAAAAAAACGGATCCGTTTCTACAGTTCTCCAAAATTTATGCCGGATCCGTTTTTTCTAAAAAAAGCCGGATCATGCCTGACGGCAAAAAACTGATGTGTGAAAGTAGCCTAATATGACCCTTCTCCAACGCCTCCTTAATATAGGATCGCATAGCCTCGTGCTCGGGTACAGATAAATTGAAGAGCCGACCCTTGGGAAATTTACACCCCGGGCTCAGTTCAATTGCACAGTCATAACTCCTATGAGGAGGCAGAGACGCAGACTCATTCTCACTAAATACATCATAAAAGTCCGCCAAATAATCAGGAACATCATGCGACTGAGGAGAGGTGGAAAACACCGGAGCCTCACTAAAGGCACACCGACAACCCCAACACACCACAGACACAGATTTCCAATCCAAAACTGGATTATGAATCTGTAACTAGGGAAACCCCAGAACAACAGTATCATGCAGATTATGCAACACCAGAAATCTGCAATTTTCTTGATGGTCTGGGGCGACCCGCATTACCACCTGGGTCCAAAACTGGGGTTTATTTTTAGCCAAAGGAGTAGCATCAATTCCCCTCAAAGGGATAGGCGTCTGCAGAGGTGTCGTCGGAAATCCACAACGTTTAGCAAAATCCAAGTCCATTAGGTTTAGGGCTGCTCCCGAATCCACAAACGCCTTGGCGGAAAATGTGGACAGGGAGCAGATCAGAGTAATAGCCAGAAGAAACTTAGGTTGAACACCCCCAACAGAAAACGTGTGTGCAAAGCGTTTCTCTCGTTTGGGACAGACAGAAATAATATGCGAGGCATCTCCACAGAAAAAACACAACTTATTACGCCTTCTGAACTCACATTGCATAGGTTCAGACATTTGTTCAACAGGTGGCAACACCTCTCGTGCAGCTTTGCGTTCGCGCAAACGCCGATCAACCTGAATGGCTAATGACATAGAATCGTCAAGACCAGAGGGAACAGGAAATCCCACCATAGTATCTTTTACGGCTTCTGACAACCCCTTCCGAAAGAGAGCAGCCAAGGCATTATCATTCCAGGTAGTAAGTACTGCCCACTTTCGGAATTTTTGACAGTACAATTCTGCAGAATCACGACCCTGGCTCAATGCCAGCAGGGTCTTTTCAGCCTGATCAATGGCATTAGGTTCGTCATACAACAACCCCAAAGCTTGAAAGAATGCGTTCACATTAGTCAGAATAGGATCATCTGGTTTCAAAGAAAACGCCCAATCCTGGGGATCGCCACTCAGCAAAGAGATGACAATTTTAACCTGCTGCGCGGAGCTCCCTGACGAGTTAGGCTTCAAGGCAAAAAATAATTTACAATTATTTTTGAAATTCAAAAATTTAGACCGATCCCCAAAAAATACATCAGGTGTAGGAATCTTTGGTTCAGCAGCATGTGAATGAGCAAGGTAGGCGGAAATTCCCCGCACTTCCGCAGCGAGCTGCTCCACACGATCAGACAATTGCTTTATCTCCATTGAGAGAAAAAAAAATTCCCCCTACGGCCTCAGAGATATAGAGGAAAAAATATACACACTTTTTTTTTTTTTTTTTTTACAATTCTTTCCTGCTATTGAGTACCCTAGAATCTGCGGTTCGGCGGGTGATTCTGTTATGAATGAGTCACCGAAGGAGGAAAAAACAAAAATACAAGCTAAGTCCAGAAAACCGGAGAGGTTGGTAGCTATCGGATTGCAGACCCCTGAACCTATCCACAACAACTAGCAGTAGCCGTGGGGGGTTCCTACGATGCCCTAGACCCCTCGATCACAGCCGGAGAAATACATAGGCCTAAAGAAAGAAAGGGGAAATCTAAACTGCCCCAGAGCAGACCCCAAAGCCCCAGGCAGCCCCCAACATATAATGACGGTGAAGCAAGATGAAAACACTAACACAGATAGAAAGATAGGTTGAGCAAATGATGGGGCCCAAGCTAACTAAAAAGGACAGGATAGAAAAGCTGCTGTCTGCAATCCATAAAAAACCCTACCAAAAAATGTCCCAACCGTCTGAGAGGAAAAACAGGCCCTGAAGTCGCTAGGACTTCAAAATGACTATATCAGCACTCAGGTAAATTCTGAAGACAGAGCAAAGAGACAAACTGATCAGACACAAAAATGGAACTCAGCACACCCCCAACCGGGGATGGCTGAACTCCAAAAAAACAAGGTAAACAAAACAAAACTAATAAGTTCATTAGCAGAGCAAAAACTTATCTTTGGGAAGCAGGAGTCAGACTGGTCTCCCAGAATCCAGCAGAGAAATCACCAGCGACTCAGAAGGGCGTCGGCTGCCTTATATCCAGTCAGAAATTCCTGTTACCCAGTCATCATCTACCAGATCAGGTGTTTGGTAATCAGCCTCACTACCTTCCTTCACCAGAAGAGGGAGTTCATCAGACATCGATGGTGAAGGGGAAAATGAACTCACAACAGTTCACTATACAGCACAATGTCTTCTACGACTTGGTTTAACCCCCCTGGCTCAGTGGGACAGAGTTAATGGCCTGGACGCTTATGGGTTTGTCCGGCGTCTCACACCTCAGACCATGAGTCTGGACAAACTGAGCATCCACCAGACTGACTTCTGCTCCACTGTTAACAAGCACCGGTATGCCCTCAGGTATCTCGCCAACCATCACCTCTGCTGACATAGTACCTTCTGAGGGCGAGGAGGAAATATACACTCCCAGGTCGTCTTCCTCCACATGACCAGGGGGACATGGCTTCTCTGATATAACCGAAGATTCGGCGTGAGTGCCAAGGACTAAATCATTAGTCTGCTCACTGCAGGGACGTACCCCTTCATCGTGGGGAACACCAGGCAGCACCATGGGGACACCAACTCCAGCCACCTGCCTGGGTACGTCCGCCTGTGTAAGCAAGTCCTGCTCCCCAGCAGGGACTCCACGGCACATCCTGGCCAAAGCCATATATGGACCCTCTAGTTGAGGCAGAGGGTAGGCCTCAGATCCATAATTCCGCTGCAGGTGCTGCTGAACCGCATCATTCAGCTCCTCACTAATCTCAGTGAGGGCCAGCAACTGCTCACCGGTCTGCAATTGGCCCATGGCACACCAGAGAAAAATGTTATGGATGGTAATAATGTAATGGTCACGTGTGACTGGACACACCACCTCCAGCAGGGCGAATTTATGACACACGCGACCCTGGATACACTGCCTCCAGTAGGGCGAATTTAAATAATAAAATGTGCAGCCGGATACACCACCTCCAGCAGGCGAATTTCAAAATTACACGTAAAACTGGATACACCGCCTCCAGCAGGCGAATTTAAATAATAAGGGGAAACACCAAGGAAACAATTACAATGGTGGGCCTTGCGATAGGGAACGAGGATGTGGAGACCTCCTGCACTCCCCTGAGTCAGTGTCTCTACACTCCTAACGATCCCTAGACGGTTCTGCACCGGGCGCCGATCAGGATACCTAAAATCCCTAGCTCGCCCTGAACCAATCCCTTACTAGTGAAATGGACGGTGCAGAAACTAATCCCACCACTGCACTGAAACACACAAAAGGAAAGTCACAAAACAGGGGTAACACCTTTTAGCTTTGCTCTGTTGCTATTGCTCCAAGCAACAAAGTCCACCACCAGAATTCAGCTTCCACCTGAAGCTACTACACCAGAGCTCTGCCTGAGCTGCAAGGAACTCCTCTCAGTTGTTCCTTCCTCCACCAAGTACTGGAGTCTCTGTCTAGCCAAATGAGAATCCAATATTTTCTCTACCTCATACTCCAAATTACCTTTAACCAATACAGGGTCAGGAGGCACCGCCATGGCAACTACTGGCTCTACAAACCTCTTCAGCAAGGATTTATGGAACACTTTATGAATCTTAAACGTAACTGAAAGAGCCAAACGGAAAGAAACGGGATTAAGGATTTCCAATATCTTATAAGATCCAATGAATTTTGGCTTGAATTTTGGAGATGCAACCTTCATAGGAATATTCTTTGAAGACAACCAAACCATATCACCCACTTTAAACCGGGGACCAATGGTCCTATGCCGGTTGGAAAACCATTGGGCTTTTTCCTGAGTGGGACAACTTATCCACCACTTGGTCCCAAATCTGCTGCATTCTCTCTACCACAGAATCCACACTTGGGCAGGCCAAAGATTCCACCTGCCCTGAAGAAAATCGAGGATGAAACCCAAAGTTACAGAAAAAGGGTGACATCAAATTGGCAGAACTAACCCTATTGTTTAGAGCAAATTCGGCTAAGGGCAAAAATGAGACCGAGTCATCCTGATCAGCAGATATGAAACATCTCAAATAGGATTCCAAAGTCTGGTTTGTTCTCTCAGTCTGCCCATTGGTCTGAGGATGAAATGCAGAGGAGAAAGATAACTGAATTCCGAGTTTGGAACAAAAATCTCTCCAAAATCTGGAGACAAACTGGACTCCTCTGTCCAACACAATGTTCTCAGGAATCTCGTGCAACCAAACCAACTGTTGTATAAACAAGGGCGCTAACTCAGAAGAAGATGGCAACTTTGGGAATGGTACAAGATGGACCAGCTTAGAAAATCTATCACAGATCACCCAGATAACAGTCATCTTCTGAGAGACAGGAAGATCAGAAATAAAATCCATTGAGATATGAGTCCATGGCCTCCTGGGCATGGACATCAACAACCCACTAGAACAAGAACAGGGCTTGGACCGAAAACAAGTCCCACAGAACTGCACAAAATTCCTGACATCACGAGATAAGGCAGGCCACCAAAAAGACCGACTCACCAAATCTCTGGTACCAAAAATACCTGGATGACCAGCCAACGCGGAGCAATGAATTTCAGACATTACTCTTTTCCTCCACTGGTCAGGGACATACAATTTTCCCATAGGGCAACGTTCAGGTTTGTCCTCCTGAAATTCCTCCAGGGCACATCTCAAATCGGGTGAGATGGCAGAAAGAACTACACCCTCATTTAGAATGGTAGTAGGCTCGGTCACATCAAGAGAATCCGCAAAGAAACTCTTAGAAAGGGCGTCCGCCTTAACATTCTTAGTGCCCAGAAGAAAAGAGACCACAAAATTAAAACGCGTGAAAAACAAGGCCCACCTAGCCTGTCTAGGATTCAAGCGTTTGGCTGATTCAAGATAAACCAAATTCTTGTGGTCGGTGAGGACCAACTTGATGTCTAGCTCCCTCCAACCAATGTCTCCACTCTTCAAATGCCCATTTCATAGCCAATAATTCCCGATTCCCCACGTCATACTTACGTTCAGATGGGGAGAATTTTCGAGAAAAGAAGACACAGGGATTCATCTTAGAAGTCACCGGATCTCTTTGGGACAAAACGGCTCCTGCACCGATCTCAGAAGCATCTACCTCCACCTGAAATGAGAGTGAGGCATCGGGTTGCCGTAGAATCGGAGCAGAAGTGAATCTCGGCTTAAAGGGGTTGTCCGGGCTTTTCACATAATCTCAGTACATATCTGGGCTGCAGAATTATGACAATAAGTAATTTACTTTCTGTCACTAGTTTGCACAGTTTTCTAGATATTCTGAACAGAACGTCCAAGGGGGGGTGTTCTGGCATTGAAATGAGAACTAGTCGTAGTCGTAACCTTGTACTCTACTCCAAACATGCCCTCTATAGCAACAACCCCACCCTCCATAGCTACAGGCCCTCCCTGTCAACAAGAAGAAGCCCTCATCACATAGTAACAAATCCTCCCCCTCTAGCAAGGTCAGTGCAGAGAGCAGCTGCTCCTCCCCCAGACACATGCTGAACAGTGTTCTATGGAAAGTGAAACCAGTGAGGACTGAGGAGGGAAATTCGTCCTGTATTCTGGGCCACTCCATGATTACAATACATAACTCATTATCAGTAATTCCTTCCCTCACTGTCCCAGGCTGCTGGCAGCAGTGAGAACAGACTGTGTGATGGCCAGTGATGGGGGTCTGCAGCTTCTAATCTGCACAGGGGATGGCAGTCACTGATGTAATCTGTTGTGTGACAAAGCCTCTGCTGTGTGAATGAGCCAGCTCTGTGTCACTGATGTCTTCACACAGCAGCAAATTTGGTGCATTGTATGTGTGAGCACTGTGTCTCTAATGACACAAATACTGATGGGAGCAGCCTGTCCCAGAATACAGGATGATTTTCCCTCTTCACTAGTTTCACTTTCCATAGAACACTGGTCAGCGTGTGTCTGGGGGAGGAGAAGCTGCTCTCTGCACTGAGGCTGCTAGAGGGGGAGGATTTGTTACTGTGTGATGAGGGCTTCTTCATGTGGTCGGGGAGGGCCTGTAGCTATGGAGGGTGGGGTTGTTGCTATAGAGGGCATGTTTGTAGAAGAGTAGGAGGTTAAGACTAGTTCTCATTTCAATGCCATAACACCCCCCCCGGACGTTCTGTTCAGAATATCTAGAAAACCATGCAAACTAGTGACAGAAAGTAAATTACTTATTGTCATAATTCTGCAGCCCAGATATGTACTGAGATTATGTGAAAAGCCCGGACAACCCCTTTAACCCCTTCATGACCCAGCCTATTTTGACCTTAACGACCTGGCCATTTTTTGCAATTCTGACCAGTGTCCCTTTATGAGGTAATAACTCAGGAACTCTTCAACGGATCCTAGCGATTCTGAGATTGTTTTTTTGTGACATATTGGGCTTCATGTTAGTGGTAAATTTAGGTCGATAATTTTTGCGTTTATTTATGAAAAAATCAGAAATTTGGTAAAAATTTAGAAAATTTCGCAATTTTCACATTTTGAATTTTTATTCTGTTAAACCAGAGAGTTATGTGACACAAAGTGGTTACTAAATAACATTTCCCACATGTCTACTTTACATCAGCACAATTTTGGAAACAAATTTTTTTTTGTTAGGAAGTTATAAGGGTTAAAAGTTGACCAGCGATTTCTCATTTTTACAACAAAATTTACAAAACAATTTTTTAAAGGACCACCTCACATTTGAAGTCACTTTGAGGGGTCTATATGGCAGAAAATACCAAAAGTGACACCATTCTAAAAACTGCACCCCTCAAGCTACTCAAAACTACATTCTAGAAGATTATTAACCCTTCAGGTGTTTCGCAGGAACTAAAGCAACGTGGAAAGAAAAAATGGACATTTTAATTTTTACAACAAAAATTTTCTTTTAGCATCAATTTTTTCATTTTCACATGGGCAACAGGATAAAATGGATCCTAAAATTTGTTGGGCAATTTCTCCTGAGTACACCGATACCTCATATGTGGTCATAAACCACTGTTTGGGTGCACGGCAGGGCTCAGAAGGGAAGGAGCACCATTTGACTTTTGAATGGAAAACATGCTGGAATATTTAGCGGACACCATGTCGCGTTTGGAGAGCCCCTGTGTGCCTAAACATTGGAGCTCCCCCACAAGTGACCCCATTTTGGAAACTAGACCCCCTAAGGAACTTTTCTAGATGCATAGTGAGCACTTTGAACCCCCAAGTGCTTCACAAAAGTTTATAACGCAGTGCCGTGAAAATAAAAAATATTTTTTAACTCAAAAAATTATTTTTAGTGCAGAATTTTTTATTTTCACAAGGGTACCAGGAGAAACTGGACCCCAAAAGTTGTTGTCCAGTTTGTCCTGAGTACGCTGGTACCCCATATGTGGGTCGGGATCACTGTTTGGGCACACGTCGGGGCTCGGAAGGGAAGTAGTGACGTTTTGGAATGCAGACTTTGATTGAATGGTCTGCGGGCATCATGTTACATTTGCAGAGCCCCTGATGTACCTAAACTGTGGAAACTCCCCACAAATGAGCCCATTTTGGAAACTAGACCCCCCAAGGAACTTATCTAGATGTGTGGTGAGCACTTTGAACCCCCAAGTGCTTCACAGAAGTTTATAACGCAGAGCCGTGAAAACAAAAAATCATTTTTTTTTGCTAAAAAAAATGATTTTTAGCCAGCAATTTTTTTTCCACAAGGGTAATAGGATAAATTGGACCCCAAAAGTTGTTGTCCAGTTTGTCCTGAGTACGATGATACCTCATATGTGGGTGGGGACCTCTGTTTGGGCACACGTCGTGGCTCGGAAGGGAAGTAGTGGCATTATAAAATGCTGACTTTGATGGAATGGTCTGCGGGCGTCATGTTACATTTGCAGAGCCCCTTGTGTGCCTAAACTGTGGAAACCCCCCACAATTGACCCCATTTTGGAAACTAGACCCCCCAAGGAACTTATCTAGATGTGTGGTGAGCACTTTGAACCCCCAAGTGCTTCACAAAAGTTTATAACACAGTGCCGTGAAAATAAAAAATATTTTTTTTAACTCAAAAAATTATTTTTTAGTGCACAATTTTTTAATTTCACAAGGGTGCCAGGAGAAACTGGACCCCAAAAGTTGTTGTCCAGTTTGTCCTGAGTATGCTGGTACCCCATATGTGGGTGGGGACCACTGTTTGGGCACACGTCGGGGCTCGGAAGGGAAGTAGTGACATTATGAAATGCTGACTTTGATGGAATGGTCTGCGGGCATCATGTTACATTTGCAGAGCCCCTGATGTACCTAAACTGTGGAAACCCCCCACAAGTGACCCCATTTTGGAAACTAGACACCCCAAGGAACTTATCTAGATGTATGGCGAGGACCTTGAACCCCCAAGTGCTTCACAGAAGTTTATAACGCAAATCTGTGAAAATAAAAAATCATTTTTTTTCCTCAAAAAATCATTTTTTAGCTCGCAAATTTTTATTTTCCCAAGGGTAACAGGAGAAATTGGACCCCAAAAGTTGTTGTCCAGTTTGTCCTGAGTACGCTGATACCTCATATGTGGGGAGGAACCATTGTTTGGGAGCACGTAAGGGCTGAGAATTGAAGTAGTGACATTTTGAAATGCAGACTTTGATGGAAAGGTCTGCGGTCGTCGTTACGTTTGCAGAGCCCCTGATGTGCCTAAACAGTAGAAACCCCCACAAGTGACCCCATTTTGGAAACTAGACCTTCCAAGGAACTTATCTAGATGTCTGGTGAGAACTTGGAACCCCCAAGCGCTTCACAGACGTTTATAACGCAGAGACGTGAAAATAAAAAAATCATTTCTTTTCCCAAAAAATAATTTTTTAGCCCCCAATTTTTTATTTTGCCAAGGGTAACAGGAGAAATTAGACCACCAAAGTTGTTGTGCAATTTTTCCTGAGTACGCTGATACCCCATATGTTGGGGTAAACCACTGTTTGGGCACACGTCGGGGCTTGGAAAGGAGGGAGCACCGTTTGACTTTTTGAACGCAAAATTGGCTGGTATCAATGGTTGCACCATGTCGCGTTTAGAGACCCCCTGATGTGCCTAAACAGTGGAAACCCCTCAATTCTAACTCCAACCCTAACCCCAACACACCACTAACCACAACCCTAACCCCAATACATCCCTAACCCTAATCCCAACCCTAACCATAACCCTAACCCCAACACACCCCTAACCCTATCCTTAACCCTAATTCCAACCCTAACCCTAATTCCAACCCTAACCCCAATTCCAACCCTAACCCTAGTTCTAACCCTAATTCCAACCCTAATCCTAATTCCACTCTAACCCTAATTCCATCCCTAACCCTAATTCCAACCCTAACCCTAATTCCAACCCTAACCCTATTTCCAACCCTAACCCTAACCCTCTTTCCAACCCTAACCCTCTTTCCAACCCTAACCCTCTTTCCAACCCTAACCCTAACCCTCTTTCCAACCCTAACCCTAATGGAAAAATAAAAATAATTTCTTTATTTTATTAGTTGATCCTGCCTATGGGGGTGATAAACGGGGGGGTTATTTACTTTTCATTCTATTTTGATCACTGTGAGAGTTTATCACAGTGATCAAAATAGAATGAAGGGAAATTGCAGCCAGCGGGCGGACTGTGCATGCGCCCGCCATTTTCAAGATGGCGGCGCCCATGGTCCGGGACCGCGGGACACCGGGAGGCGGAGAGGGACATCGGAGGTACGGTGGGGTCGGAAGGTGGGGGGAGCACAGAGAAGGGGGAGGGGAGCCGATGATGACGGCGGCGGCACATTGCCGCCGTCAGTCGGTATCGGGGGCCGATCGGCCCCGTGAGCCCGTGGGGGGGTCGGATCACGGTCTCCAGCCATGTCAGATGCTACTGCAGCATCGGCCATGGCTGGATTGTAATATTTCATCAATTTTCATTGATGAAATATTACTATCGCTCTGATTGACTGTTTCACTTTTAACAGCCAATCAGAGCGATCGTAGCCACGTGGGGGCGAAGCCACGCCCCCTGTGGTGAAGAACAAAGCCACCTGTATCTGCGGGTCGGGTGACCTTTCAGTGACCTAGGTCACCCGACCCGCAGGGGGGCTTTAAAGTCATGACGCCACATAGGCGTCATGGGTCGTTCTGGCACGACTTTTCATGACGCCTATGTGGTGTCAAAGGTCGTGAAGGGGTTAAGCTCCTGGAATGCCAAAACTGCCTCTGGAGACCAATTCACCACATCAGAGCCCTTTTTGGTCAAATCAGTCAGTGGTTTAACAATACCAGAAAAATTACTTATAAATTTACGGTAGAAATTAGCAAAATCCAAAAACTTCTGGAGAGCCTTCAAAGAAGTGGGCTGAACCCAGTCATAAATGGCCTGCATCTTGGCCAGGTCCATTTCAATAGCAGATGGGGACAAAATGAATCCCAAAAATGAAATCCACTGTACACCAAAGAAGCACTTCGATCCCTTAACAAACAGAGAATTTTCCCTCAAAATGCGGAACACAGTCCGGACATGTTCCACATGAGAATCCCAATCACTGGAAAAGATCAAAATATCATCCAGATAAATGATCAAAAACTTATTCACAAAGTCCCGGAAAATATCGTTCATAAAAGACTGGAAGAGAGAAGGGGCATTAGTGAGCCCAAAAGGCTTCACCAGGTACTCAAAATGTCCCTCCGGAGTATTAAACGCCATCTTCCATTCATCCCCATGCTTCATGCGAATAAGATTATATGCCCCCCTGAGGTCAAGCTTGGTAAACCAACAGACACTTTTAACTCTGGAAAATAAATCAGAAATCAGGGGCAACGGGTACTGATATTTACCAGTGATTTTGTTAAGGGAACGATAGTCAATACATGGCCTTAATGGAGCATCTTTCTTGGCCACAAAAAAACAGCATCTAAAGGTGAAGAGGATGGTCTAATATGACCCTTCTCCCCTTCTCCAACGACTCCTTGATATAAGATCGCATAGCATCATGTTCGGGTACCGATAAGTTGAAAAGCCGACCCTTGGAAAATTTACACCCGGGCATTAACTCAATTGCACAGGTATAACTCCTATGAGGAGGCAAAGACGCAGACTTACTCTCATTAAATACATCAGAAAAATCAGCCAAATAGTCAGGAATATCATGAGACTGGGGAAAGGTGGAGAAAACAGGTGTGTCACTAAGAACACATTGACAACCCCAACTCACCACAGACAAAGATTTCCAATCTAAAACAGGATTATGAGTTTGCAACCAAGGGAAACCCAGAATAGTATCATGCAAATTATGCAACACCAAAAATTTACAATTTTCTTGGTGGTCCGGGGCGACCCGCATTATCACCTGGGTCCAAAACTGGCGTTTATTCTCTGCCAAAGGAGTAGCATAAATACCCCTCAAAGGGATAAGAGTATCATGGGAAAACCACAACAATTTGCAAAGTCCAAATCCATCAGATTCAAAGCTGCTCCTGAATAAACAAAAGCCTTAGCGGAAAATGTAGACAAGGAGTAGATCAGGGTAATCGCCAAAAGGAACTTAGGCTGTACACTGCCCACCGCAAATGTGTGAGCAAAACACTTTTCTCGTTTAGGGCAGACAGCAATAGTATCAGAGGCATCCCCACAGAAAAAACACAACTTATTACGCCTTCTAAACTCCTGACGTTGCGCCCTAGACAAAACCCTATCGCATTGCATGGGTTCAGAAGTTCATTCAAAAGGCAGCAACGACTCTCGTGTAGTTTTGCGTTCACATAAACGCCAATCAATTTGAATGGCCAATGACATAGAGTCGTCAAGACCAGAGTGAACAGGAAATCCCACCATAAGATCTTTTATGGTTTCTGCCAAACCCTTGTGAAAGAGAACTGCTAGGACATCGTCATTCCATTTAGTAAGGACCACCCACTTTCGGAATTTTTGACAATATAACTCTGCAGAATCCTGACCCTGGTTCAATGCCAATAAGGTTTTCTTAGCTTGATCAATAGCATTAGGTTCATCATACAACAACCCCAAGGCTTGAAAAAATGCATCCACATTAGTCAGAATAGGATCTCCAAGTGTCAGAGAAAAAGCCCAATCCTGGGGATCGCCGCCCAGCAAGGAGATGACAATTTTAACTGCTGCACAGAGCTCCCCAATGAGTTAGGTTTCAAAGCAAAAAATAGTTTACAATTATTCTTAAAATTCAAAAATTTAGACCGATCCCCAAAAACACATCAGGAGCAGGGATTTTTGGTTGAACAGCAGATGATTGAGCGAGATAGGCAGAAATTCCACGCACTTCAGCAGCGAGCTGCTCAACACGATCAGACAATTGCTTAGTCTCCATTTAGACAAAAAATATCCTCCTACAGCCCCAGAAAAAAAGAGGAAAAAATATATTAAAAAATTCTGAAACTTTTTTTTTTAAATTCTTTCCTTCTTCAGAGTACCCTAGAGTCTACAGTTAGGCTGGTGATTCTGTTATGAATGGGTCACCGAGGAGGATAGCAGGCCCAGGCTAAGCCACAGAAAACCAGAGAGGTTGGTAACTAAGCGGATTGCAGACCCCTAATCCTATCCACACAACTAGCAGTAGCCGTGGAGCGTACCTACGATGATCCTAGATGCTTCGGCACAAACGGAGAGCTAACTAAGCCTAAAGCAAGAAAGGGGAAATATAAACTGCCCCGGAGCAGACCCCAAAGGAATAGATAGCCCCCAAACATATATTGTCGGTGAAACAAGATGAAAACACAAACGCAGGCAGAAAAATAGACTGAGCAAACGATGGGGCCCACACTGACTAGACAGGACAGGAAAGGAAAGACACTGTCTGCAATCACGCAAAAAACCCTGAAAAAGTCCATCACGTCTGATGCACAAAAAACACTGAAGTCGCACGACTTCATCCCCACTATATCAGCACTCTGGTATATTCTGAAAGCAAAGCAAAAAGAGACCAATATAACAGGGGACAAAACAAACTGGCACAAGCAGTAACATATGGGCGGTGATTCAGCACAGCCCTAGCCGGAGCTGGCTGACCCGCACAAAGCAGAGATAGACAAAACCAGATCAAATGCAAACAGAGTAGCAAATAAACCACTTTGCTGAACATGCAGGGACAGGGCAGGAGACATCAGACCTCAGCAGGCACAGGAAGAAAATCACCAGCAGGGATAGAGGGAGTCGGCTGTCTTAAATACCATTCTGAAACCCCAGATCTCCAGTCGTCTTCCTCATTATCAGGTAGCAAGCCTCTGTCAATCAGATCAGCTCCACTACCTCCAGTAACCACCAGAGGGAGCCCAGAAAGAGAACTCGCAACCCCTCTGTCAATCTGACCAGCTCCACTACCTTCAGTAATCACCAGAGTGAAGCCAGAGAGAGAATTCACAACAGGCAACCTTTATGACATCATCGTCGCTATGGCAACCTATTATGACATTATAGTCACCATGGCAACGTGGATTGATACACACATACACACATATACACTCATTTTTATATATATATATATATATATATACTAGTTACTGACAAGGTGTGCTCCTGATAAGGCTTTATATTTACTAGCTGAAGAGCCCGGTGTTGCCCGGACATAGTAACTAACTGTGGTTCGTTATAACAAATTAAAGATTATCCTCCATCCCATATTCCAGTGCCCATATACCCATCATACATATCGGCCAACCCATAGTCCCGTGCCCATATACCCATTATACATATCCACCATCCCATAGTCCTGTGCCCATATACCCAACATACATATCCTCCATCCCATAGTCCCGTGCCCATATACCCATCACACATCCTCCATCCCATAGTCCCGTGCCCATATACCCATCATACATATCGGGCAGCCCGGTGGCTCAGTGGATAGCACTGCAGCCTTGCAGCGCTGGAGTCATAGGTTCGAATCCCAGCAAGGACAACATCTGCAAGGAGTTTGTATGTTCTCCCCGTGTTTGCGTGGGTTTCCTCCAGGTACTCCGGTTTCCTCCCACATTTCAAAGACATACTAGTAGGGAATTTAGATTGTGAGCCCCATCGGGGACAGTGATGATAATGTGTGCAAAACTGTAAAGCGCTGCGGAATATGTTGGCACTATATAAAGATTATTATTATCCGCCATCCCATAGTCCCGTGCCCTTATACCCATCATACATATCCTCCGTCCCATGCCCATATACCCATAACATATCCTTCATCCCATAGTTCCATGCTCATATACCCATTATGATATCAACTTTGCCATGGCAACCATTCTAAACAATCATCGTCGCCATGGCAACCATTATGACATAACCGTCACCATTGCAACCTATCATCATCGTCGCCCTGGCAACCATTATGACATCATTGTCGCTGTGGCAACCATTATGACATCATCGTCGCCATGGCAACCATTGTGACATCAACGTCGATACACACATACACTCACTCATACACACACATAAACTCAGCTTTATATACTGTATATAGATATATTTGTTTATAAAATATGAAATCATCCAATTATTATTATTAATATAATAAATATATTGAAAATTATGCTCACAAATTGTTCTTAGGGTAAGTTCACACAACCGATTTCTCCACATCCGAGAAAAACGGTCCAATTATTCTGAATCAGAATAGTAATAATACATATTAAAAAATAGGTGGCTAAACAGATGGGCCCCTGATCTGTCCTTCCCTTATTCACATAGAGATCGGCTGACACGGGGAAAGGATTTAATACTAGAAGATAAGACCATCCCGATGGATCATCTTGTCGCAGTGGGATGGTTTTTATGCTTTTTTTTATCAAAATAGTGTAAACTAAGTACACTATGTTATCTACATGTACTATTTACCTATTTACTTACTACAGTGTCTATGTGTCAAGGGGTTATCGCAACAGTATGGATCCAGAAGACCGTAGCGTCTGATTGCTCCTACTCTGGTGCTGAGAAGAAGCACTTCTCCTTAATTTTAATGGTGTTTATTCCTTCTGGCAGAACAGGGGTTATTGGCCATGTTGGAAATCTCTGAGCTCATAGCTGAGATCATTTAACCACTCCTTTCCCCTTTGTAAATCTGGGCTCTGATGCAAATCCTTGTCAGAGCTAGCATTTGCTGCATGGCTTCCGATGGAAGAGGAGTACAGATGAGAAGGAGTGTTGGAGGAGTTATCTGTGACTGTTGCTTGGTTTGTAAGTGTGGTAATTCTCTATCCTTCTCTATTTTGGTTTATTCCCCTACCTCCATGCCCCGGTACATTCCTCTGTATATGTGAGTGAATATTTTGAGGCCTGGAGTTTTCTGTTACCCCTTGTTTGTGTTGCCTTGCTTGTAGGGTTGGTGTACAATGGTGCACAGTAGCGCCCCTCTTCCCTGGGTGGGGGAAGAGAACAGATGGAGGGCTGTCTTAGGAGATAAGGTAAGGATAGAGACACCACGGCATATACAGAATGGGAGGAATAGGGCTAAGCAACAGCACATGTGAAAAAGACTTGGGTATACTAATAGATCACAGACTGAATATGAGTCAACAGTGTGATACAGCAGCAAAAAAAGGCAAATGCAATTCTAGGATGTATTAACAGAAGCATACAGTCTAGATCACGTGAAGTCATTATTGTCCTCTACTCCTCTTTGGTCAGGCCTCATCTGGAATACTGGGTACAGTTTTGGGCGCCACATTTTAACCCCTTAACGACCGTCGATACTCCTTTTAACGGCGGTAATTAAGGGTACTAAAACCACAGCGCCGTTAATTCACAGCACTGTGGAGAAAGTACATAGCACCCCCAGTGTCGGATTTCTCCGGGGTCTCGGCTGCCAGGGGTAGCCGAGACCCCAGAGAACATGAATCGGTTGGTTTTTACCGACCCCGCTTTTGCGATCGCCATTATTAACCCTATAACGGTGACCGCAAAAAAAAAAAAAGCCTCAATTATGCATTAAATTTCTCTTTCCTCTGATGTGATCGCACATCAGAGGAGAGAGAAATAGGGTCCCCGATCCCCCCCGATACCTCTCCGTGGTCCTCCCTTCCCTCCCGGTGGTCCCGCGTCCCGCTGGCGTCCTCCGATGGGCGCCGCCATCTTGAAAATGGCGGGCGCATGCGCAGTGCACCCGCCGGGAATCTGCCGGCTCCGGCTTGCAGATTCCATTCATTATTTTGATCACTATGATAAACAATCATAGTGATCAAAATAAAAAAAATAGCACACAACCCCCCGTTTATCACCCCCTTATATAGGCAAACATAATGAAATAAAGAAAAAAATTTTTTCAGTTTTCCATTAGGGTTAGGGTTAAGGCTAGGGCTAGGGTTAGGGTTGGGCTAGGGTTAGGGTTGGGCTAGGGTTAGGCCTAGGGCTAGGGTTAGGGTTAGGGTTGGGCTAGGGTTAGGGTTGGACTAGGGTTAGGGTTAGGGTTGGGCTAGGGTTAGGGCTAGGGTTAGTGTTAGGGCTAGGGTTAGGGCTAGGGTTAGGGCTCGGGTTAGGGCTAGGGTTAGAATTAGGGTTAGGGCGAACTAGGATTACGGTTAGAATTAGGATTAGGGATTAGGGTTGGTATTAGGGTTAGGGTTGGGATTAGGGTTAGGAGTGTTTGGGGTTAGGGTTGGAGCAAGAATTGAGGGGTTTCCACTATTTACCAACTTTGGGGGTCTAAAAATTGGGGTCTAAAAAATCACTTGTGGAAATAAAAAAGACTTTTTATTTTCACGGCTCTGCATTTATAAACTTCTGTGAAGCACTTGGGGGTTCAAAGTGCTCACCACACATCTAGATAAGTTCCTTAGGAGCTCTAATTTTCAAAATGGGGTCACTTGTGGGGGGTTTTCACTGTTTAGGCCCATCAGGGGCTCTGCAAACGCAACATGATGCCCGCAGACCATTCCATCAAAGTCTGCATTCCAAAATGGCACTCCTTCCCTTCCGAGCTCTCCCATGCACCCAAACAGTGGTCCCCCCCACATATGGGGTATCGGCGTACTCAGGCTAAATTGCACAACAACTGTGGGCATATGATTTCTCCTGTTACCCTTGTAAAAATAAAAATTTGGGGGCAAAAAGATCATTTTTGTAGAAAAAAAATGGATTTTTTATTTTCACGGCTCTACGTTACAAACTTCTGTGAAGCACTTGAAGGTTCAAAGTGCTCACCACACATCTAAATAAGTTCCTTAATGGGTCTAGTTTCCAAAATGGGGTCACTTGTTGGGGGTTTCCACTGTTTAGGCCCATCAGGGGCTCTGCAAACGCAACATGATGCCCGCAGACCATTCCATCAAAGTCTGCATTTCAAAATGGCACTCCTTCCCTTCCGAGCTCTCCCATGCGCCCAAACAGTGGTTCCCCCCCACATATGGGGTATCAGCGTACTCAGGACAAATCGCACATTAACTGTGGTGGTATGATTTCTCCTGTTACCCTTGTAAAAATAAAAATTTGGGGGCAAAAAGATCATTTTTGTGGAAAAAAATGGATTTCTTATTTTCACGGCTCTACGTTATAAACTTCTGTGAAGCACTTGAAGGTTCAAAGTGCTCACCACACATCTAGATAAGTTCCTTAATGGGTCTAGTTTCCAAAATGGGGTCCCTTGTTGGAGTTTTCCACTGTTTAGGCACATTAAGGGCTCACCGAACGCAACATGGCATCCGATCTCAATTCCAGCCAATTCTGCGTTGAAAAAGTCAAACGGTGCTCCATCCCTTGCGAGCTCTGCCGTGTGCTGAAAAAGTGGTTTACCCCTACATATGGGGTATTGGCGTATTCAGTAGAAATTGTACAACAAATTTTGTGGTTGATTTTCTCTTTTAACACTTGTGAAAATAAAAAAATTGGTTCTGAAGTAAATTTTTTGCAAAAAAAAATTTAAATGTTAATTTTTTCCTTCCACATTGCTTTAGTTCCTGTGAAGCACTTAAAGGGTTAATAAACTTCTTGAATGTGGTTTTGAGCACCTTGAGGGGTCTAGTTTTAAGAATGGTGCCACTTTGGGGTATTTTCTGTCATGTACACCCCTCAAAATTACTTTAAATATGATGTGGTCCTTAAAAAAAATAGTTTTGTAAATTTTGTTGTAAAAATGAGAAATCGCTGGTCAACTTTTAACCCTTATAACTTTCTAACAAAAAAAATTTTGCTTCCAAAATTGTGCTGATGTAAAGTAGACATGTGGGAAATGCTATTTATTAAGAAATGCGTGACACATCTCTCTGATTTAAGGGCATAAAAATTTAAAGTTTTAAAATTGCAAAATTTTCGCCATATTTCCATTTTTTTCATAAATAAACACAAGACTTATCAAAGAAATTTTATCACTAACATGAAGTACAATATGTCACGAAAAAATCTCAGAATCAGCGGGATCCATTAAAGCGTTCCAGAGTTATAACCTCATAAAGGGTCAGTGGTCAGAATTTTAAAAATTGGCCTGGTCATTAAGCTGCAAACTGGCTCTATCGCTAAGGGGTTAAAAAAGACATCAACAAACTGGAGCAAGCTCAGAAAAGAGCGACCAGAATGGTGACCGGTCTGCAAACCCTGTCTTATGAGGAAAGGTTGCAGGTCAGATATGACCTTGGTCAGATGTGACATCATTTGAAGTGACATATTTAAAGTGATACATGAGAAATATTTCCAGACTGATTCACCATGGTATATTCTCCTTCATGCTGCCATGTCTTGATCCATCTGCTTTCATCTACAGGTATGTCTGCTGAACCCGCTTCAGAATACTCACTGCACCCCTGAACCCTCATGCATTGCTCACCCTGTTTTTATTTGGTATGTCTGCTGAACCCGCTTCAGAATACTCACTGCACCCCTGAACCCTCATGCATTGTTCACCCTCTGTTTTTAATTGGTATGTCTGTACTGTTTTTTCCCCTGACTTTAATTCCATGTATCATACTTCAAATTGACTGTATGCATATTAATATACCCATGCTCCTCACACCTAGGCTTATCTGTCCATCTTATCCTACCTCTTTCTTCAACTTTGATGCTAGGCAAATGTCCTATTAACTGCAATCTGTTAATTGCCCCCTGCTGTGAACCGTCCTCCAGCCCCCTTCTCCTCCTCCCTCCCTCACTCACCTGGCTTCATTTCATGGACATTCGAATGGTATAAGATGAAGAGCAGGTCAGATATGACCTTGGTCAGATGTGACATCATTTGAAGTGATACATTAGAAATATTACCAGAAATAGTCCAGAAATCGGTCAGACAGTAAGACTGCTTTCTTCCTTTACTTGCTTTTTTTTTTTACCTTCCTCTTTAACCATGTTCACATTTGCCATCACCGTTTTTGCTCCACTAATCTTCACTCTCCTTCGCTATCCCCAAACCCCTGCACCCTCAAACCAAATCACTATCTCCCCCTCTCTCTTACCCCCCCTCTCTTTATCTGCAGACATACTCCTTAACCTCAGACCTCTTTTACTAACATACAATACAAGACGATCACTCTCCTTCACCCACCTGCTTTCACTTTCTCTGCTTCTTCTCACTGCTGGTGACATATCCCCCAATCCTGGCCCCCCTGCCTCATACATCCCATTAATCATCACCCCTTTCTCACACTAAGAAAAACTACCACAATCCCTCACTGACCCCCTCCCTCCCTCACCTTCTTTCTGGAGCACTTTGGAATGCTCGCTCCATCTGCAACAAGCTCCACGTGATCCACGACCTCTTTACCTCCCGCAACCTTTCCTTCCTGGCCCTCACTGAGACCTGGCTGACACCCCCTGACACGACCTCCCCGGCCACACTGAGTTATGGTGGCCTCCACTTTACCCACACTCCTCGCCCTGGCAACAGACATGGTGGAGGAGTGGGTTTCCTCCTTTCTAAAAACTGCTCCTTCAACACTATCCAACCCCCACCCTCTCTTATCCTCCCTTCTTTCGAGGTTCACTCTGTCCATATCTACTCTCCCTCTAATCTCCAAATGGCTGTCATATACCGACCAACCAGGCTCAGCCACTACCTTCATTGAACAATTTTCCACCTGGCTCCTCCACTTTCTCTCTGCTGACATCCCCACCATCATCATGGGGGACTTCAACATCCCCATTGACACCCACCAGCCAGCAGCCTCCAAACTCCTGTCACTTACCTCATCCTTTGGACTTACTCAGTGGTCCTCCACAGCCACCCACACAGATGGACATACATTAGACCTCATCTTCACCCGCCTCTGTTCCCTATCTAATCTCACAACCTCTCCCTTCACCCTATCTGACCACCATCTACTCACCTTCTCATCCTTGTCCTTCTCACCTGCCCCCCTTGTCCAGCCACTAGCACATCCTTGCAGAAACCTCGCACACCTAGACATTCACAGACTCTCAGACTCTCTTCTACCTCTGTCCTCCATATCTTCACACCACAACACGGACAGTGCCACCACTTTCTACAACACCACCCTCACATCTGCCATAGACTGGATGGCAAAGTGCGACAAACCAATAGGCAACCCTGGCACAACAACCTCACCAAAAAACTTCGACAAGCATCCAGGGTCGCAGAGCGGCGTTGGAAGAAAACACGCCTGCCAGACGACTTCACTGCTTTTAAACAAGCTACACTTGCCTTTAAATCAGCCCTCACCTCTGCTAAACAGACCTATTTCACAAACCTTGTATCTTCACTATCCCACAACCCAAAACAACTGTTCAGCACATTCAACTCTCTCCTCCGCCCACCACTGCCACCTCCAACTCCCCTCATCTCTGCTGAGGACTTTGCCACCTACTTCAAAAACAAGATCAACCAAACAAGGCAAACCTTTACAGTTCCACCACCGCAACCGCTCCACATACCAGACCTCTGCCCTTCCCTAATAACCTCCCTCGCCAACATCACTGAAGGAGAGCTTACTCATCTCCTTTCAAAATCATGCCTCACCACCTGTGCACTTGACCCCATCCCTTCCCACCTGCTCCCCAACCTCACTAACATGATCATTTCAGCCCTAACCCATCTCTTCAACCTATCCCTAACTTCTGGTACCTTCCCCTTTGCCTTCAAACATGCCACCATAACACCCATCCTCAAAAAATCAAACCTTGACCCAACTGCTCTGCCCAGCTATCGCCCCATATCACTGCTCCCGTTTGCTTCCAAACTCCTTGAACAACATGTCCATGCTCAACTTTCCTCCCACCTTTCATCTAACTCCATCCTTGACATCCTGCAATCTGGCTTCCGACCCCACCACTCCACTGAAACTGCCCTGACCAAAATTACTAATGACTTACAGCCAAAGCTAACAGACAGTTCTCCATCCTCCTTCTTCTTGACCTGTCCTCTGCCTTTGACACAGTTGACCACTGCCTACTGCTACAGATTCTTTCTTCCCTTGGCATAAAAGACCTCGCCCTGTCCTGAATTTCTTCATACCTTTCTGACCACACATTCAGCGTTTCCCACTCCCACACTACTTCCTCATCCCGCCCCCTCTCTTTTGGAGTCCCCCAAGGCTCTGTCCTGGGGCCCCTACTTTTTTCCAACTCATAAAGTCCCATGGCTTCCAGTACCACCTGTATGCAGATGACACTCAGATCTACCTCTCTGGCCCAGATGTCATCTCTCTGCTGTCCAGAATCCCGGAGTGTCTATCAGCCATATCCTCCTTTTTCACCTCTCGCTTCCTAAAACTCAACGTAGACAAAACTGAACTCATTATCTTTCCTCCATCTCACGTATCTTCCCTACCCGATCTATCTATTATGGTAAATGGCATCATGCTCTCTCCCGCACCTGAAATCCGCTGCCTTGGAGTAACTCTCGACTCTGCCCTGTACTTCAAACCGCACGTCCAATCTCTTGCCACCTCCTGTCGCCTCCAACTCAAAAATATTTCCAGAATCCGTCCCTTCCTCAGTCCTCAATCTACTAAAACTCTTGTACATGCCCTCATCATCTCCCGCCTTGACTACTGCAACACCCTCCTCTGTGGCCTCCCTGCTAACTCTCTTGCACCACTCCAGTCTGTCCTCAATTCTGCTGCCCGACTAATCCACCTCTCTCCACGCTACGCCCGTCTCTCCACTCTGCAAATCCCTCCTTTGGCTCCCAATTCCCCAACGAATCCAGTTCAAACTACTAACACTGACCTGCAAATCCATCCACAACCTTTCCCCTCCCTATATCTCTGAACTAATCTCCCAATACCTTCCCTCACGTACTCTTCGATCCTCTCAAGACCTCCTACTCTTCTCCACACTTATTCATTCCTCACACAACCGCCTCCAAGATTTTTTCCGAATATCCCTGGAATGCCATGCCTCAACACGTCCGATTATCCACCACCCTCGGATCCTTCAAACGGAACCTGAAAACCCATCTTTTCTGGAAAGCTTACAGACTGCAATAACCATTCTGCCGCCTCATCACCACCAGAGCTGCTGCACCCCCCCGACATTCTGTCTTTTCCCCGCTATCGCGTAGAATGTAAGTCCACAAGGACAGGGTCCTCTCCCCTCTGTACCAGTCTGTAATTGTAAATTTGTTTACTGTTAACGATGTCTATAACTTTGTATGTAACCCCCCTTCTCATATACAGCACCATGGAATTAATGGCGCTATAGAAATAAATAATAATAATGATTTGGGAATGTTTAGCTTGCAAAAGAGAAGACTGAGAGGAGACTTAATAGCTGTCTACAAATATCTCGTGGGCTGTCACATTGTAGAAGGATCATCTTTATTCTCATTTGCACAAGGAAAGACTAGAAGCAATGGGATGAAACTGAATGGGAGGAGACACAGATTAGATATAAGAAAAAACTTTTCGAGCACTTAGAGTGATCAATGAGTGGAACAGGCTGCCACGAGAGGTGGTGCGTTCTCCTTCAATGGAAGTCTTCAAACAGAGGCTGGAACAGACATCTGTCTGGGATGATTTAGCGAATCCTGCTTTGAGCAGGGGGTTGGACCAGATGGCCCAGGAGGTCCCTTCCAACTCTACCATTCTATGATTCTATGATTCACCTTCAGAAGTATCGCGGGGAATAGGACAAGCTAGGGCGTCCCCTAGTTTTAGGGACAGGTAAAGAGCCCATGGTCCCGGGTCACCAGACAGCTTTGTCATGACATTATGCTCAATTTGTTGTTTTTATCTTGGGTTTTCTCTGTGAAATCTCCACAGAGTGAACATGCTCTTGCATTGTGCGTATGCCAACTTATGCTCTGGCTCATTTCTTTGGTTTTTCATGAGACAATACATAGGCTTTATTAACTATTTATACTATTTTTATCTAGGTTTTCCGTTACATGAGGACATCACTGAATAACTATATACAAGTTTTGATGCCACGATTAGGACCCAAAGAAAACCAGATGGCACTTTTTTAGGAAGTGTAATACAGGCAATAATGATTGTCAGTGGAACAGACTAGGGTTCATTGAGTCCATTGGAGCCCACTACATGGACAATCCCAGCCCCCTAAATGCCTCTGACCCTACTTCCTAAGAGCCCTGTGCCAGAAAGGAGGTCAAATCAGCATTTCCAGTAGATTTTCTTAGGACACTGAAAATTTACTGACTATTGCAGAATTCCTTTTTCTGGGAGCTTTCCAGATGTTCCAGGAGAATTGGACAATATGCTGCTGCTGAACCTTTTAAAGAGAATCTGTCAAAAGTTACCATTATTTTTCTATTTTTTTTTTTTTTTTTTTAAATCAGCCATACTGTTTCTAGAGATACTAGCCATTTTATTTAGTGCTAATTTTTATGGTTTTAACCAAGGTGGCATTGTTTACAGGGGAATAATGCAGAGTAGCCTAAAGATACGCCACCGAGGATCTGGTGCTCAATGCCCTCTTGGAAATGGTCATTAAAATCAGAACTGCAATAAAAAGTTTGTATGTCCAGAATTAAAAAAATGGATTAACCAGGGGAGCAATAAGACTAAAACAAGAGCAAAAATTGGATACTTTTTACCTACTAATAAGTCTATTAGGCCCATTATTGTGCCAAAGCTTGGGCCAAACTTTAGAATCTAGTGGTGATCTAGTCCAACTATGAATGTATTTCTTACTTTTATTGACAATCACATTACATTATGAAATTACTGACAGCTGAATATAACTTAAATTATATATTTACACAATGCTGGAGTCCACATGTTTAATATTTTACTGTCATTGCTCCATTTAGGAGCCAAATCAACATAAAAATGAGTGTGAAATGTTTAACATATATTCTCATTCTGCGACACGGAAAAAATAGATATACCAAAGTACTAAATTATTACTTAAAATAAAACTTTAATCCTTCTTCTTTGGCCGCCAATGTTCATTTCCACAGCTTACATTCATAGAATAGATGCCGCCTTTAAACATTGATGTGATTAAGGCCTTATCCTTGTAAGTTTTGTTGAAAAAAAACAAAAGAGATTGAAAAAATGTAATGTCACAATATGGCATTTCCACACATAGACGATGAGGGAGCTTGTAGCTACTGTTTTCTTGCTAAAGGCAATAGTTTAGTAGAGACCATTAAAGGCCTCTCGAGGGATCTACCTACCAGAATAATAGCTATCTTTTTTGACAATAGCTATGAGAGCAAAGCTTTGCTGCTGACAGCTTAAACTATCGGTGGACAGCAAAACTTATCCATGGTGTAGTGAAAGCCTTCAGATCCAGCTACTGATGGACATGTTTCTGAAACACTTTCTATAACTTTCTTGTAGCTAACATTCTTAAATTAAACAACATATCGGTTTGACATAAGGGCAGTGAATGTAAATGAACTACCAAAAGATGCACAACTATAAGTGAAATGTCCTATTTTAACCCCTTCCCGACATATTAGTACTGCTCTGCGGGAGATGCGTTCCTGCAAACAGTAGTACTAGTTCGGCGCACCGATCGCGCGGCCTCACGCTGAGCTGGTGGTAAAAATGTAAATTATTTTTTCTTCACTACCCAATGGTATAAAAGTCTGTGACACACCTATGGTGTCAATATAATCACTGCACCCCTAGATGGATTCGTTTAGAGGTTTAATTGGTAAAATGGGTCACTTATGGGGGGTTCTGCTGTTCTGGCACCTCAGGGGCTCTGCTAATGTAACATGGCACCCTCAAACAAGTGCAGCAAGATCTGCACTGTAATATGGCACTACTTCCCTTCTGAGCTTTTCACTGTGCCTCAAAAGTAGTTTTCGACCACATATGGGGTTCGGTGGACTCAGGAAAAATTGAACAACAAACTTTGGTGTCCATTTTCTCCTTTTGCACTTGTGAAAATACAAAATTTGTAGCAAAAAAAGATTTTTAAGGGAAAAATGTGATTTTTTTTTTTTTTTAAATTTCCATGGCTTAACGTTATAAACTTCTGTGAAGCACCTCAATACACATACACATCAATACACCTCAATAAACATCTAGATAAGGTCCCAAAGAGGTCTAGTTTCCAAAATGGTATAATTTGTGGGAGGTTTCCACTGTTTAGGCACATCAGGGGCACTTCAAACCCGACATGGCGTCCGCTAATTATTCCATCCAATTTTGCATTCAAAAAGTCAAATGGCGCTCCTTTCCTTCCAAGCCCTGCAGCGCACCTAAACAGTAGTATTCCCCCCACTTATGGGGTATTTTCGTATTCAGGAGAAATTGTTCAACAAATTGTTTGGTGCAATTTCTCCTGTTACCCTTATGAAATGCAAAATTTGGAGCTAAAAAAGGTTTATCTGTTATAAATGTGATTTTTTTTATTTTCATAGCTCTACGTTATAAATTTCAACTTCTGGGAAGCATATGTGGGTTTAAGGTGCTCAATACCCATCTAGATAAGTTCCCTAAGGCCT
This sequence comes from Dendrobates tinctorius, assembly GCF_039654945.1. Taxonomy (NCBI): domain Eukaryota; kingdom Metazoa; phylum Chordata; class Amphibia; order Anura; family Dendrobatidae; genus Dendrobates; species Dendrobates tinctorius. Next base: position 6,170,002 of record NW_027361788.1, on the reverse strand, counting down.
CTTTCACACTTCAGTTTTTTTACAATCAGTTTTTTTGAAAAAAACGGATCCGCAATTTTCTTTTGAGGATCCGTTTTTTTCCCCATTGACTTTCATTATAGGCGGATTGTGACGGATTGCCGTCCTTTGCATCCATTTTTTTTGCGGATCCGCCAAAAGTTGCTGTCCGTCACCATCCTCAAAGTTTTCAAAACGGAGCTTGCAACGTTTTTTTCTCTGGCGGATCCTCCACACACTGATTTAACCCGAAATTCTTTCTGGTTGCCGGACAAAAAAAAATTCTCTCTCTCTCTCTCTCCCCTTTTCCAGGCTGCAATTCCTTTAAAATTCTTCATTTGTCGGATCCGTCAAAAAAACGGACGGGTGGCATCCGTTGTCATCAGTACTACAACGGATCCGCCATCCGTCCTTTTGGCGGATTATGACTGATGCAAAAAACTGAAGTGTGAAAGAGGCCTAAGGGTCAAGTTTCCAAAATGGTGTCACTTGTTTGGGGTTTCCACTGTTTAGGCACATCATGAGCTCTCCAAATCAACATAGCAACCGCTAGTTATTCCAGCATATTTTACTTTCAAAAAGTGAAATGGTGCTCCTTCCCTTCCGAGCCCTGCCGTGTGCCCAAATAGTATATTTCCCCTACATATGGGATATTGGCATGCTCAGGAGAAATTGCACAACAAAATGTATAGTCCATTCTCTCCTGATACCCTTGCGAAACTAAAAAAAAAATATGTCTAAATGAAAATGTCATGATCACGTGTGTCTGGACGCAGATGATACCGCAAGGCGAACCCATGTGACACACGTGACCCTGGATACACCGCCTCCAGTGGGGCGCATTTAAATAATAAAACGTGCCGGTGGATACGCCGCCTCCACCTGGCGAATTTAGGTATTACACGTTATACAATAATTCTGGAAACCCCGCCTCCAGAAAGGCGAATTTAAATAATAAAGGGGGAACCTGGGAAACTTTAACAATGGTGGGCCCTGCGATAGGGAATGGGGGACGTGGAGACCTCCTAAGCTCCCCTGAGCCAGTGTCCCTGCACTCCTTACATTCCCTATACAGGCTCCGCACCTGTCGCCGAACGCGTACCTTAACGCCCTTGCTCACCCTGACCCTAAACCCTCACTAGGGAATGGGTCGGTGCGGAGACTAATCCCACCACTGCACTAATAACACACATGAGGAAAGAGACAATACAGGGGAAACACCACTTAGCTTTGCTCTGTTGCGTGCGCTCCTAGCAACAGAGCCCACCACCTGCGTGCGTCTTCTCCTCCACCCGGATCCATCACCATAACAGGACCCTTCACCTTAGTGCAGCCTTGGAGCAGAGTCCACCACCAGTTGCAGCTGCTCAGCACCAGAGTCCCAAGGATGAGTTCAGCTTCTGACACGAAGTCGAGCATGCTTGAGTCCAGCTCAGCGGCCAAGTCCCACATGGTGAGTGCCACTCTCCATAGTCGCCACTCCACCAGCCCATGCAGACACTTCCCGCTGACACCATCACTGCGACCCCACCACGCCATGCCAGCCCTTCGTCCAGACACCATAGCTGAAACACGTCCCCCCTGGCTAAGCTGCGCTGGACACCTCACCAGCTCCATCCTTCCTCCAGGCTCTCCAACTCAAAGTGAACACAATCTCACAATCTCACAGGCAGTGATTGCACACCCCTAGCACACCTTTATAGGGTGTCACACCTGATCCATAATTAAGTGCAAAAAACCCTAAAGTGCAATACCACTCACCACCACCGGGGACAGTCAAGACACCTTGGAACTTTCCAAAGTAAAAAAGTTCACCCAGTACAATTTAAAACTGTCAGATCATGACAGAAAATTTGTGAAAGAAAAGCAAATATTTATTTTTTTCTTCCACATTCCAAAAATTCCCTTGAAGCACCTGAAGGGTTAATAAACTTCTGAATGTGGTTTTGAGTACCTTGAGGGGTGCAGTTTTTAGAATGGTGTCATTTTGGGTTATTTTCTGTCATATAGCCCCCTCCAAGTCACTTAAAATGTGAGGTGGTCCCTAAAAAAAGATGGTTTTGCAAATTTTGTTGTAAAAATTAGAAATTGCTGGTCAAATTTTAACCCTTATAACTTCCTAACAAAAAATAACTTATGTTTTCAAAATTGTGGTCATGTAAAGTAGACATGTGGTAAATGTTATTTATTAACTATTTTGTGCGATATGATTCTCTGATTTAAGGGCATAAAAATTAAAAGTTTGAAACATGCGAAATTTTAAAAATTTTCACCAAATTTCCATTTTTTTCATAAATAAACGCAAGTCATAATGAAGAAACTTTACCATTATCATGAAGTACAATATGTCACAAGAAAACATTCTCAGAATCACCGGGATCCGTTGATGCGTTCCAGAGTTCTGACCTCATAAAGTGACAGTGATCAGAATTGTAAAAATTGGCTTGGTCAGGAAGGAGAAAACAGGCTTCGGGGGGTTATTCCCATCTTCATAAATGGGTATTGTCAGCTGGAGCTTGTAAAAACAAGCAACTTTAAAATTTACTGCATATTAAAAGTTTCAACTGGTCTTGAGATATTAACACTTACTGTATCTTTACAGCTCATTGCCTTTTAGATCAACTACCACTGCTAGATAGTAGAACATGTGCAGTGCTTGCAAGATCATTTTCATTGAGTTGGTAAGCACTGATCTAAAACTGCCCAAACACGTTGGCGAATGCTTTCACATTGCAATCCTGACCAACTGCAGCGCATTATTTCACGCTCGACAGGAAGCATTGGTCGGCCTATAAAGGCAATGATAAGAAAAGTGTTAAAATCATAAGAACGAATGCAAATGTTAATAGGCAGTAAATTGCAAAAAATGCTTATTTTCATGAGATAGACTCCTAAATAATATTAGGGATAATATTTTTATTTAGTGTAAGTGGACATTAGGACGATTATGGGAGATAAAGTAATGCTGAATTGTAGATGAGATTTGGGAGATAATCTAAAGCAGGGTTTCCCAACTCCAGTCCTCAAGGCACACCAACAGATCATGTTTTCAGGATTTCCTTTGTATTGCACAGGTGAAGCAATTATCACCTGAGCAATACTAAGGAAATCCTGAAAACATGATCTGTTGGTGTGCCTTGAGGACTGGAGTTGGGAAACCCTGATCTAAAGGCCCCGTCACACATAGCGAGATTGTTAGCGAGATCGCTGAAACGTCACAGGTTTTGTGATGCAACAGCTACCTCTCCAGCGATCTCGCTACGTGTGACACATAGCGGCGACCAGCCTCCTCGCTGGATATCGCTGATCGTGCTCGAATGTCCTAGGCCATTTTTTGATCATTGGCATCCCGCTGGCCAGCATGCATCGCTGTGTTTGACGCCGACGAGCGACCTCATTGGCGACGCAGATCTCAGGGATGCTGGCGTGAGTCGTCAGAATAGCTGCTGTGCGACAAGGTCCCAACGACCGCCGAGGTCGTTGTACGGATCGCTGTATTATTGCTGCGTCGTTGAATAGATCTGCCTGTTTGACAGTCTACTAGCGTCCATGTAGCGACGTACCAGCGATCCTTACCAGGTCGTATCGTTGTCGGAATTGCTGGAGCGTCGCTATGTGTAACGGTACCCTAAGTCAGGGATGGGGAATCTCTGATGTAATTTCCTCCAGACCTCATGTAAATTCCAGGTGGAGCGCAGTGCTTTACTGGCCCCATTTTTTGGCTTCTGTACCATTAATGCTTCCCTAAATGATGTGCTTTCTGGGTGGAGTGAGTGCACCTGTACTGCTGTCCCGTTACTTCCTGATTAGCAAAAGGGTAACAATATTTCAAAATTTTGACTTTCTGGCTCCATATCTCACTATCCACTATTGCTTTGATTGTGATACCACCATCATTTTACAGACAATCATCTTGGATATCTCAAACCTCATCATCCAGCTCATCGATATCGATCTCTTGGCCAAGAACATTGCCAAACTGCATCATGTGAGCGCCATGAGAGTTGGAAGAATATGAGATGAAGTACACCCATTAATTCAAAAGCCAAGAGATGGACGCCTAGCCAAAATATCGGAGTCAACAAGTCGGCTCATCGTAACGTCTATCAGTTCTAGTACCATAAACACAACAGTGGATGTGGCTCGTATTCTTTGCAGACGTCACCATTGTTGAAAAAAAATCATAAAGCCAGACTGGAATTTGCCAAACTACATGTTGACAAGCCACAAAGCTTCTTGGAGAATGTTCTATGGACAGAGGAGACAAAAATGGAACTTTTTGGCAAGGCACATCAGCTCTATGTTTGCAGACAGAAAAATGAAGCATATCAAGAAAAGAACACTGTCCCTACTGTGAAACATGGAGGAGGCTCCCGTTATGTTCTGGGTCTAATTTGCTGCATTTGGCACAGGGTGTCTAGATTCTGTGCAGGGTACAATGAAATCTCAAAACTATCAAGGGATTCTAGAGAGAAATGTGCTGCCCAGTGTGAGAAAGATTGGTCTCAGTCGCAGGTCATGGGTCTTGCAACAAAACACACAGCAAAAACACTAAGGGCTAAGTGGAAAACATTGGACTATTCTGAAGTGGCCTTTTATGAGCCCTGACCTATATCCTATTGAGCATCTTTGGAAAGAGCTGAAACATGCCTTCTGGAAAAGGCAACCTTCAAACACGAGAAAAATGGAACAGTTTGCTCTTGAGGAGTGGGCCAAAATACCTGTCGAGAGATGCAAAAGCCTCATTGACAGTTACAGGAATCGTTTGTTCGCAGTGATTGCCTCAAAAGATTGTACAACAAAATATTAAGTTAAGGGTACCATCATTTCTGTCCAGGCCTATTTCATGAGTTTCATGGTTGAAAAGCAATGTCTGACTTTCATTTGTTCATTTTCATAGATTTCTGTCACCATTGTGGGTTTTTCTGACATTAAACGAGGGGTACCAACAATTTTGACCACGTGTGTAGTTGCGATAGCTACCCCTTTCTGTAATATAGGAACCGGTTCACAATTATCTGCTCCCACAGAAAAACAACAAGATAAGGAATCCGCCTTAATGCTTTTATCCCCGACCTATAAGTCACAAAAAAGTTGAATCTGGTGAAGAACAATGACCATCTTGCCTGTCTAGATGTCAGACACCTAGCAGATTTCAAATGTAAAAAATAAAACCAATTCTTGACCTGCTGTTGATTTTTTTCATTCTGCCTTCTAAAGATCGCAGTAAGGCTCAGCTCACATGTACCCTGCGCTCTGCGTTGGGCGCGTATACCGAGGTTTCCATGTAAATCTCTGAAATACGTGATTCTGACAGCACACCCGGCAAACGATTCCCTATAATGAAGCAGATGGAGGCACTGTGGATGCCATCTGACCTGTGATCTGGCGGTGTACGTCTTTTTAGGTGTGCATAAAAGCATGGTCGATCACAGTTTTGTTCACCTCTGAAAAGAAGGACAACACTGAACAGAGGCTAGGCGGAGTCCAGAGTAACTCTCCTGGTTGCCTCATTATAGTGAATGGATTCCTCAGGGGTTTCACCTGAATCACGTTACTTGGAGATTTAGATGTAAACCCCAATGTAAGTGCTCAGTGGAGAGCGCTGGATAAATGTGATCCAAAATGTTATGCAAAATGTTTCCAACAGAAGCTTCAACTCAATCCACAAAAAAACAAGTCCCGACTCAGGTCCGTAATCTGTCAATGGAAATATAGGGTACTTCCATTGTAAAAGTGTTATACCGTATATACACTCACTGGCCACTTTATTAGGTACACCATGCTAGTAAGGGGTTGGACCCCCTTTTGCCTTCAGAACTGCCTCAATTCTTCGTGGCAGAGATTCAACAAGGTGCTGGAAGCATTCCTCAGAGATTTTGGACCATATTGACATGATGGCATCACACAGTTGGCGCAGATTTGTCGGCTGCACATCCCTGATGCGAATCTCCCGTTCCACCACATCCCAAAGATGCTCTATTGGATTGAGATCTGGTGACTGAGGAGGCCATTTGAGTACAGTGAACTCATTGTCATGTTCAAGAAACCAATCTGAGATGATTCGAGCTTTATGACATGGCGCATTATCCTGCTGAAAGTAGCCATCAGATGCCTGTTCTTAGCTGAGAGGAGTGGTACCCAGTGTGGTCTTCTGCTGCTGTAGCCCATCTGCCTCAAAGTTCGACGCACTGTGCGTTCAGAGATGCTCTTCTGCCTACCTTGGTTGTAACGGGTGGCAATTTGAGTCACTGTTGCCTTTCTATCAGCTGGAACCAGTATGCCCATTCTCCTCTGACCTCTGGCATCAACAAGGCATTTCCGGCCACAGAACTGCCGCTCACTGGATTTTTTTTCTTTTTCGGACCATTCTCTGTAAACCCTAGAGATGGTTGTGCGTGAAAATCCCAGTAGATCAGCAGTTTCTGAAATACACAGACCAGCCCTTCTGGCACCAACAATCATGCCACGTTCAAAGGCACTCAAATCACCTTTCTTCCCCATACTGATGCTCGGTTTGAACTGCAGGAGATTGTCTTGACCATGTCTACATGCCTAAATGCACTGAGTTGCCGCCATGTGATTGGCTGATTAGAAATTAAGTCTTAACACACAGTTGGACAGGTGTACCTAATAAAGTGGCCAGTGAGTGTAGATCCTCTCCCCCAAAAAGAAATTTAGCAAATTATGGGCACCCAAATCCAAATGCACCCCTCCCTTCTGAGCCCCACAGTATACGTAAACCATATATAGCATCCACATGTTTGTAATTTCTGTAGCGATGAGATACCACCTAATTTACGGGTGCATGTCTCCAGAAGCACAATGTACTTGGTCACTACAACGTACTGGTCAGTAACCCATACTGGTCACTAAAGCGTACTAGTCACTATAACGTACTGATAACTACAACGTACTGGGCACAACAATGGCAGTTTGCAATTTTCAGTCACCAACATCCACTGATGCTTGTTTCTGGAAAACACCCATGGAGTCAAAATCTGAAGATAAACTCCCAAAGGAGTGTTATTTCCAGTGACCCCACTTGAGGGAGGATTCTGCTTCTCTAGCACTTGGGGGCTCTGTATATGAAATCAGCAAACTAATCTAGCAAAATCTGCGCTTCAGGAGGCAAATAGCGCCCCGTCCCTCCCGAGTCTCACTGTGTAGCTAAGCAGCACTGTACAGCCACATATGGAGTGTTTCCACATTCAGCATAAATTGTGGTACAAATTTTGGTACCATTTTTACTCATCTCCCAGTATGAAAATGTAAAATCTGGGGCTAAAACCAAATTTTGGTGGTAAAAATGTAATTATTATTTTTTCACTGCCGAATAGTATAAAATTATGTGACACACCAGTAGTGTAAATATGATCATTGCACCCTAACATGGATTCATTGAGAAGTGTAGTTTGTAAAATGGGTAACTTAAGGGGGTTCTGCTGTTCTGGCACCTCAGGGGCTCTACCAATGTGAAATGGCACCTTCAAACCAGTCCAGCAAGATCTGAACTTCAATATGGCCCTTTCACTTCTGAGCTTTGTACTGTGCCCCAAAATTAGTTTTTGACCACATATGGGGTAATGATGTACTCAGAAGAAATTGCACCACATATCTTGGGGTCCATTTTCTCCATTACCCTTGTGAAAATAAAAAACAATTGGGGCTAAAAGAACATTTTTATGGGGAATTTTTTTTTTTTTTTTACGGCTCAATGTTATAAACTTCTGTGAAGCACCTGAGGCTTCAAGGGGCTTACCACAAATCTAGATAAGTTCCCTGAGGGGTCTAGTTTCCAAAATAGTTTCACTCGTTGTCAGTTGTCACTGTTTAGGCACAGCAGGGGCTCTCCAAATGCAACATGGCGTCCACTAATGATTTCAGCAAATTTTGCATTCAAAAAGTCAAATGGCGCTCCTATGAGTAAGTGGCTTTCTTTCCCATATTGGGAAACTTTAATAGTGCACACCATAAGTGACAAAAGCAGGGGAGTGAATATAAGGGTGCTGTCATGGACTCTGTAAAATCCCGTTAACGGTAAGTAACTTAGGCTGCTTTCACATATCATTTTTTTGCCATCAGTCACAATCCGTCGTATTTGGAAAAAAACGGATCCAGCGACTGATGCCGCTGGATCAGTTTTTTTCTCATAGACTTGCATTAGCGACGGATGGCCTCACGTTTCGTCCTTCATTCGCCCGATCCGTTGAAAATTTTTTGTCGGCAACGTTTTTTGTGTCCGTCGAAAAATCGGACAGCGACGGATCTGTCGCTTGCTAGAATGAAAGCCTATGGGCGCAGGATCCGTCGTCATCCGTCAAATGACGGATGCCGGCAACGGATCCGTTTTTTTAACTGAGCATGCTCCTGACAGGTTAAAACACCAAAGAAAGAATAGATATATACACATAGAATACATTTAATATATAAAGCTCAAGTGTGTGTATGTATGTACTGTATGTATGTATGTATGTCCGGGATAGGCATCCGCACGTCACAGCTACAGCCACAAAATTTGGCACAGTCACACGTCTGGACCCCGAGAGTGTCCTAAGCTATGTTGTGAGGCGAAATTTTAACCCTGCGCATTCCAATTCACCAAACAATTTTGCCCCTATCTACATAATGGGGAAAAAGTGTGTGTGTATCAAGCCCCGCCCCTCATTATGATGTCATAATGGTTGCCCTGGCGACGCTGATGTCATCATAGGTTGCAAGCCCCGCCGCTCATTATATAATAGATATTTATAGTTCATAGAGTTCTACATAGCATAATAGCAGCTAAATCAATTGCCGGCTTCAGTAAAATCATTCCCGAACCCGACATGATATGACACAAGGTTTACATATAGTAAACCATGTCATATCAAAACGATTTATGTATGTCAGTGTTTAATCAATTTAGTAGTTTGTGTTAGGAAAAATTTGGAACTCAAGGGGTTAAATTTAAGGCTAATATTGCAGAAAAATATTGCTTGGGTTCCCACGCAATTTTTTCCGCCAGAGAGGGAAAGCCAGTGAGTGAGGGCAGATATTAATAGCCTAGAGGTGGACCATTGTTTTTGCCCACCGCCTAAAAAATAATCTTCCCCCAGTCACCCCAGAAAAGGCGCATCTAAGATGCGCCTTTTTTGGCACTTAGCCTCTCTATTCCCATGGCCTTTAATGGTGGCTCATGGGTTAATAATAATAATGGGTTAATGTCACCTTGCTATTGAAAGGTGGCATTAAGCTGGGATAATAATGGAGAGGTGTCAATAAGACACTTGTCCATTATTAACCCTCGAAAAGTAAAGGGTTAAAAAAAAGACACGCACACATTAATTAAAAATTCTTTTAATGAAATAAATACAAAAAGTGTTTATCCAAATTTATTATTCTGCCAATCCAAAAAAGCCCTTGTTCTGTAAAAAAAAATAGGATAAAAACCAACAATATACATACCTCTCCGCTGTTCAGTCAGGTCCCCTGTTGCAATCCATCACAAGGGGTTAACTAGTTTACAATGGGGACCGGTGCTAATGCTACCGGCCCCACTGTAAACCACTGCAGAATTAATGAATTAATCTCTGCGCAGGCATCCTCGGTGATCAGAGATGAACTAATAAGCGTGGGAAAGCTTCTGAACTTTTTCCCACGTTGTCACTTCATCTCAGGTCAGCTGTGAACCCATGCACAGCCTCACTGACTACCGCCGACGTCATTCAGGCTGCGCGGAGTCCCCGGCTGACCGGAGCTGATTTGACAGAGTGGGAAAAAGTTCAGAAACTTTCCCACGCTATCAAGTTCACTTCAGGTCAGCCAGGGACTCTGCGCAGCTTCACTGACGTGAGCGGTAGGCTACCGAGAAAGTATAATCATTCCCTCTAGGCGACCAGACATCCTCTTTTCCCCCGCTAGGATATCCTGCTGCAACACCCTGGAATGGCATTGGGCCCACTGTACTGCTGGGATGCATGAGGTCATAGATCCTAGAAGGGACATGGCTTTCCTCAGGGATATGATCGGGTTGGATAGGACTGTTGTTTTCTTCTCCTCTGGGAGGAGACAGAACTGTTTCTCTGAGTCTATGATAAGCCCTAAGAAGGATTTAACCTTCAGGGGCTGCAGCATTGATGTGTCCATATTTATGATCCACCCAAGGTTGTACATGGTGCTCCGGATGAAATTTAGCTGAGCACTGCATTCCTGCTTTGTCCTGCCAATCACCAGGAAATCATCCAAGTATGGCACTACCAGTATGTTTCTTTCCCATGATTGTGCTCTCACCTTGTCATGATCCAGTCCAGAGTTTGCTTTATGCTGTCTTCTCTTTGGACTGGTCATGCGGGGGTTAATGCTCTCTGCCTCATTCTGGCGCTGGCTGGGCTATTTCAGTCCTCTGCAGCCTGCGGGCCAATGTCAGATATACTGCAAGCTTCCAAGCTTGTGCCTCTGAACTGTATTGCTTGTGTATGACTCGGCTTGATCTCTGGACTCTGCTTCTGGTTTTTCAGTTTCTTATACAACACTTCTCAACTGACTTTTGACCCTCTGGCATGTACCCTGACAATGGCTTATGTCTTACATTTCTGATACCACATTGCCGGTAGGTCCTGACTTCTTGCTCATCCCTGACTACGCACTTGCTGTATCCCTTGGTACTTCTGCTCCTGACAGTTGCTGACTTCGGCTAGTCTGACCACTCTTTTGTTACCTGTGACATCTGTGCTGTTGCTTGGTATTACTTCGCTGTATGTGTGTGCAACCTCTCTTCCCTCACCAGCACCCCCTGGTGGAGGTTGCCCTGTACTGCACTGCACGTTACACACCTCCAGAATAATCTTTGTAAAGATTCTTGGGGCCATGGACAGACCGAAGGATAGTGTCCTGTACTGAAAATGTCTGAGCTGACCTTTCACATGCACTGCTACCCTTAGGAATTGCTGGTCTTCCTGGTGGATGGGACATGATAGTATGCAACATTTAGGTTTAAAACACTCATATAACAGCTCGGGAATAAGATCTTGATTGTTGTTTTTATGTACTCCATCTTGAGTGGTTTGGAGACCAAAAATCTCAGGTTGATTATAGTCCTGTATGATAGGTCTGGTTTCTTTATCAGAAACAGGGGAGAATAAAATCCCCTCTCCTGCTGCTGAATGGGTACCTCTACCAGCACCTTCTTTTGAAGCAAGAGTAACACCTCCGCTTCCAGGGCCTGCTGTTCCTTCCAGGATCTGGGGGATGAGATCCTGAAGGTATGCCTGGGGATGGATGCAAACTTTAGCTTCAGTCCTGATTTTACTATGTTGAGTACCCAGGTATTGGCCGAGATCTTTTCCCAGGCAGTACGGAACTGGAACAGCCTTCCTCCCACCTGGGGTGGCCAGTCATTTGGAGGATTTTTGGTTTCTTGACGAGGAACCCCCAAACATGAAATATTTATTCTTTGGCCTTTTATCTCTCCAGTCATCCTGGTTTTTGGGTGGCCTACTTCTACTATTTCATCTCCTCCGAAAGGAACTTTTGAACTGCGGGCGTGACACAGTAGGAAACCCCTTCTTCTTGTCTGCTGCCTTATGTAAAATATCGTCCAAAGCCTGTCCAAAGAGAAATTTGCCTTCACATGGAATGGAACATAATCTAGCTTTGGACTGAGCATCCCCTGGCCAGCTCCTAAGCCAGAGCGCTCTACAGGCAGCGTTAGAGAGGTTTGCTGATCTTGCCACCAACCTTACTGAGTCCACCGAGGCTTTTCCCATATGCCTGCCTCTTCTTCTTCAAAGGGTATCGCCTTTTTGAAGAAGACGGTAGTGGCCCTTTCTGGCTTCTTCCATTCTTTGTTGATGAGCATTTTGATATTCTCATTAACTGGAAAGGAAAGGAACGTCTCTTCCTTTGACCCAGGCCCCCAAACATAATGTCTTGTACTGACTTAGTAGATTTAGGGTCTGAGATGCCCATGGTGGATTTTATGCCTCTAACCAGCCTGTCCGTATCCTCCGTAGGGAAGCAGGGCCTACCCCCCATCTCCTCATCGGAAGAGGAGGATGATTCCGAGCCTGAATTTTCCCCATGCTGTACCGAGCCCTCAGATTCTGAATACAGAGGCTCTGGCATGCCCTTCTCCTTTTTTGTCATCAGGTCCCTTAAAGATCCTGGATCTCAGATCTGATTATAGACTTAAGGTCCATGGAAAATCCTGGTGTCTCCTCTGGTATGGTCTGTTGTATACACAGCTGGCAGAGCCTCTTATGATACGAGCTAGGTAGATTTCCCTTACACAGGGCACACTCCCTATTCTTTTGTTTGGAGGTGTGCTTCAGGGGTCTTCCCTATCAAGGAAATACAGAGAAGGGAGGCTAGTTTTAATATAATGTACATTCACGTAGATCACTCACCACCTGTTGGTCAATCTACGGTACCGGAGACGGAGCCGTTTCTGAAGAACGTCTCTCTCTGGTCGTGGTTTCGTGACCTGCCTTGCTTTTTAGGCTGGTCCTACTGCTTGCATGACTGTTATCGCACCCTCTATGCTGCTGATGGTGCTGGGGGGCTTCTGCGATGGAGATGGCGGCTGCTGGTGCTGCGTTAGCGTCAGGCGACGCTGCTGCTGATCCATGACTGGAGCTGCAGGCAAGTGCCGCCATCTTTTGGGCCCATCCCTTTAAATACCTGGTGGCCCTGCCCCTCCATCTCCATTTTTTGAATCCGGCACGCTGTGTGCAGGGGATTTCCAGGCCCTGCGCATGTGCAGCCCAGATGGCCGCTGACGTCACTGGTGCGCTCGTCAGTGGGACGCAACAGGACTCCCGCGTGCCACGCATGTGCAGACCAGGATGAGACCTTTTCCAGCGCGCTACGTCAGCAGAACGCGCCGGAAACCTCCTGCGTTCTGCGCGTGCGCAGTCCCGGGCGGCCCACTCTCTGGAGCGCTCAGTCTTTGGACATCAGATCTCCCCAGCGTCCCCATGTGCAGCCCCGGAAGCTTGTCCTGGCACACTTCGCCGGGATCCCCCAACGTGTGCAACCCAGGACCCGGGCAGACAGGGGACATTTTCCAAAGAGGTCTCCTGCTGCACCGTGCTGCGCCAACCTAACGGTCAGCATTCTTCCCGCAGACATAATCCCGATCTCCTGGACACCCTCCTGGGTAAGTGTACCGCTTCTGTAGGCTTCCACGAGAACAGGAAACCGAACTGATACGGAGGCGACGAACCGCTTTTTTATTCAGTAGGTTTTCTGTCCTGGTATGTGGACACCCTCTCTCAGGTGGTGCTGTCATGGGAGAGGGGGGAAAACTTGATTTTTTTATTTTTACGGATCAGCGTTATAAACTTCTGTGAAGCACCTGTGGGTTCAAGGTGCTCACCACACATCTAGATAACTTCAGTGGTTCAGTGAGGTGTCTAGTTTTCAAAATGGGGTCACTTGTGGGAGGTTTCCACTCTTTAGGCACATCAGGGGCTATCCAAACGTGACATGGCATCTGTTAATTATTCCAGCAAATTTTACGTTAACCCCTTAATCCCATATGACGTACTATCCCGTCCATGTGCCCTGGGACTTAATTCCCAGGGACGGGATAGTACGTCATAGCGATCACCGGCTCCCACGTGGTGAGCGCCGCTGATCGCGGCCGGGTGTCAGCTGATTATCACAGCTGACACCCGGCACAATGTGTCAGGGGCAGTCACGGACCGCCCCCGACATGTTAACCCCTTGCACACCGCGATCAAACACGATCGCGGTGTACCGGGGGTTAAAGGGAAGCATCGGCAGGGAGGGGGCTCCCTCCGTGCTTCCCTGAGCCCCCCACGGCAGCGCAATGTGCAGTGCTGCTGCCGGGGGCTCCTTCCCTGCAGGCCCCCGAATCCAAGATGGCGACAGGGACCTTCGGGGGCCTGCAGGGAGTCGGCTTCCTCAGTGCCTGCAAAGCGCAGGCACGAGGAAGCCTGCTGCACTGCCTGTGACAGGTCGCTGATCTGTCACAGTGATCTGTGATGTGACAGATCAGCGATCTGTCACAGGACAGTGATGTCCCACCTGTAATGTAATGTAATAAAGTAAAAAAAAAATTAAAAAAAGTGTTAAAATAATTTAAAAAAAATTGCCAAATAAATTAGAAAAAAAAAAAATTCCCCCAATAAATTCATTTTTTGGAAATAAAAAAGAAAGCAATAAAAGTACACATATTTGGTATTGCCGCGTCCGTAACGACCTGCCCTATAAAACTATCCCATTAGTTAACCCCTTTAGCGAACCCCTTAAAAAATAAAAATAAAAAACGAAGCAAAAAATAATGATTTATTATCATACCGCCGAACAAAAAGTGCAATAACGCGCGATCAAAAAGACGCATATAAATATCCATGGTACCACTGAAAATGGCATCTTGTCCCACAAAAAACGAGCCACCATACAGCATCATCAGCGAAAAAATAAAAAAGTTATAGCTCGCAGAACAAAGCAATGCAAAAATAGTTATTTTTTATATAAAATAGTTTTCATTGCATAAAACCGACAAAACATAAAAAAAACCTAAATGAGGTATCGCTGTAACCGTACTGACCCGAAGAATGAAGCTGCGTTATCAATTTTATCGCACGCGGAGAGGTGTAAACGCACCCCCCCAAAAAAAAATTCATGAAACGCAGGTTTTTGATCATTCTGCGTCCCAAAAATCGGAATAAAAAGTGATCAAAAAATGTCACGTGCCCGAAAATGGTACCAATAAAAACGTCAACTCGTCCCGCAAAAAATAAGACCACACATGACTCGGTGGGTCAAAATACGGAAAAATTATAGCTCTCAATATGTCGTGATGCAAAAACTATTTTTACAATAAAAAGCGTCTTTTAGCGTGCGACAGCTGCCAAATATAAAAACCGCCATAAATAGTAAATCAAACCCCCCGTTATCACCCCCTTAGTTAGGGAAAAGTAATAAAATTAAAAGAAAATGTATTTATTTCCATTTTCCCATTAGGGCTAGGGCTAGGGTTAGGGCTGATATTAGGGGTGTGTTGGGGTTAGGGTTGGAGTTAGAATTGGGGGTTTTCCACTGTTTGGGCACATCAGGGGCTCTCCAAATGCAACATTGCGTCTGATCTCAATTCCAGACAATTCTGAGTTGAAAAAGTCAAATGGTGGTCCTTCCATTCCAAGCTCTGCCATGCGCCCAAACAGTGTTTTACCCCCACATATGGGGTATCAGCCTACTCAGGACAAATTTCAAAACAACTTTTGGGGTCCAATTTCTCCTGTTACCCTTAGGAAAATAAAAAATTGGGGGCAAAAATATCATTTTTGTGGAAAAAAATGATTTTTTTATTTTCACGCCCGGTCGTTATAAACTTCTGTGAAGCACTGGGGGGGTTCAAAGTGCTCACCACACAACAAAGTTCCTTAGGGGGTCTAGTTTCCAAAATGGGGTCACTTGTGGGGGGTTTCCACTGTTTAGGTACATCAGTGGCTCTCCAAAAGCAACATGACACCCGCAGACCATTCCATCAAAGTCTGCATTCCAAAACGTCACTACTTCCCTTCCGAGACCCGACATGTGCCCATACAGTAGTTTTCTCCCACATATGGGGTATCAGCGTACTCAGGACAAATCAGGCGCTCTCCAAACACGAATAGTGGTTTACCCGCACATGTGGGGTATCAGCGTACTCAGGACAAATTGCACAATAACTTTTAGGGTCCTGTTACCCTTGGGAAAATAAAAATTGGGGTGAAAAGATCATTTTTGTGGAAAAAATATGATTTTTTAATTGTACCGCTGTACGTTATAAACTTCTGTGAAGCCCTTGTGGGTTCAAAGTTCTCACCACATATCTAGATAAATTCCTTGGGGGGGTCTAGTTTCCAAAATGGGGTCACTTGTGGGGGGTTTCCACTGTTTAGGTACATCAGGGGCTCTCCAAACGTGACATGGCGTCCGATCTGAATTCCAGCCAATTTTGAATTGAAAAAGTCAAACGGCGCTCCTTCCCTTCTGAGCTCAGCCATGCACCTAAACAGTGGTGCCCCCCCACATATCAGGTATCAGTGTACTCAGGACAAATTGCACAATAAATTTTGCAGTCCAATTTCTCCTGTTACCCTTGGTAAAATAAAAAAAATTGAACCTGAAGTAGTTTTTTTGTGAAAAAAAGTTAAATGTTCATTTTTTTTTTTTAAATATTCAAAAAATTCCTGTGACGCACCTAAAGGGTTAATAAACTTCTTGAATGTGGTTTTTAGCACCTTAAGGGGTGCAGTTTTTAGAATGGTATCACTTTTGGGTATTTTCTATCATATAGACCCCTCAAAGTGGCTTCAAATGTGATGTGGTCCGTAAAAATAAAATGTTGCTGCAAAAATGAGAAATCGCTGGTCAATTTTTAACCCTTATAACTTCCAAACAAAAAAAAATTTTGGTTCCAAAATTGTGCTGATGTAAAGTAAACATGTGGCAAATGTTAGATATTAAGTTTTTTGTGTGCCGTATCTCTGTGATTTAAGGGCATAAAAATTAAAAGTTGGAAAATTGCGAAATTTTCAAAATTTTCGCCAAATTTCCATTTTTTTCACAAATAAACGCAAGTTATTTGAATGAAATTTTTCCACTAACATGAAGTACAATATGTCACGAGAAAACATTGTCAGAATCACCGGGATCCATGGAAGCGTTCCAGAGTTATTACCTCATAAAGGGACAGTTGTCATTATTGTAAAAATTGGCCCGGGGTCATGAACGTGCAAACCACCCTTGGGGCTTAAAAAAGTCAAGTGAATCTCCTTCTCTTTCAAGCTCCGCCGTGTGCCCAAACAGTGTTTTTCTCCCACAATATGGGATATCGGTGTACTGAGGAGAAATTGCACAACAAATTTTGGGGTCCATTTCTTCCTGTTACACTTGCAAAAATAAAAATATGTGGGTCTGAATTAAAATTTTTGTGAAAAAAAGTTAAATGTTTATTTTTTCCTTACACATACCATTAATTCCTGTGATGAACCTGAATGGTGTCACTTTTGGGTATTTTCTGTCATCAAAGTGACTTCAAATGTGAGGTGGTCCCTTAAAAAATGGTTTTGTAAATTTTGTTGAAAAAATGAGAAATCGCTGGTCAACTTTTAACCCTTATAACGTCCTAACAAAAAAGTGCAGATGTAAAGTAGACATGTGGTTAATGTTATTTATTAACTACATTGTGTGATATGACTCTCTGATTTAAGTGCACACAAATTAAAACTTTGAAAATTGCGAAATTCGCCAAATTTTAGCCAAATATCCAATATTTTCACAAATAAACGCAAGTCATATTGAACAAATTTTACCACTATCATGAAGTACAAAATGTCACGAGAAAACCATCTCAGAATTAGTGGGATACGTTGAAGCGTTCCAGACATGCGCCAAATATGTACTGCGCATGTTGTGTCCCTCCTTTGATGTGGGCTCCGGCGCTGAGCCTACATCTTTCCTAGCACGTCAGCTGTTTTTAACAGCTGACATGTGCCCGCAACAGCCGCGGGTGGAATTGCGATCCACCCGCGGTTGTTAACCTGTTAAATGCCACTGTCAATCTCTGACATTGGCATTTAATGTGATCACGTCGGAAGAGCGTCCCTAATCCCTCCCATCGGTGAACCCGATGGGTCAGCATGACAACCTGAGGTCTCCAGCAGACCACTATGGTTGTCACTGCCGGATTGCTATGAGTGCCGCCTGATGGTCGGCGCTCATAGCAAGTGAGCATTTCTGCTACATACAGACGATCTGATCATCGCCTGTGTGCAGCAAAGGCGATCAGACAACTGCAGGTTCTAGTTTCCCATTTCCCACTTTTGAAGCATGCAAAAAGTAAAATAAAAATGTTTTTAAAAATATAAAAGAGATAAAAAAACAAAAGTTCAAAGCAGCCCCCTTTCACCCCATTCAAAATAAATCAATAAAAAAAAAAAAAATACACATATTTGGTATTTCCGCATTCAGAATCGCCCGATCTATCAAGCTATAAAAAAATGAATGCGATTGGTAAACGGCGTAGCGAAAAAAAAGTCAAAACACCAAAATTACATTTTTTTGGTCGCCGCAACATTGCATTAAAATTCAATAACGGGCGATCAAAAGAACGTATCGGCACCAAAACGGTATCATTAAAAACATAAGCCCTCACCCAACCCGAGATCACAAAAAATGGAGACGCTACGGGTATTGGAAAATGAAGCTTTTTTTTAAACAAACTTTGGAATTTTTTTAAGTTTAAAAACAATCTATACATGTTTGGTATCCACGCACTTGTGATGGTAATGACCTGGAGAATCATAATGGCAGGTCAGTTTTAGCATTTGGTGAACAGGGTTAAAAAAAAAAAATACATCGAAAAAAAGTTGCGGGATTGCACTTTTGTTTGCAATTTCACCGCACTTGGAATTTTTTCCCATTTGTAAGTGTAAGATATCTTACTGGCATTTAAGTTGAAGTGCCCCTCACAGATCAAACCGAGGGCCCATTCATCTGCTTGGTCAAGAGTTAGGCCGGGATCACACACAGCGAGATACGGCCAAGTCTCGCAGGTTAAAACCAAGCTCTGGCGCCGGCACTACGGAGCGCAGCGTGCAGCCGCACAGCAATACATGGAGCTGCACGCTCCGCTCCGCAGTGCCGGTGCCAGAGCTTGCTTTTAACCTATCTCGCTGTAGTGTGACTCCGGCCTTACTCTCATTCCAACTTCTGTGTCCTGCTCAGTTATGGCCACGTTATTACTATATAGCAGCAGAGGTAAATTTGTGAATGAGGGTAATGTAATATTATATCATGTAGCTGAAGAGTGCGCCCATAGGGTCAGTGTTACTGGTGGGTCCTTTCCACCTCAGTCCGACACTGGGATCTTATATGGATATTGCAGTCTCAGTTACAGGGGAAATCGGCAATTACAAGAATGTACTAATAGGGTAAAATGACCCCACAAGGGTATTTTCAGACCTTCTGACAGGCATAGTGTGTAATATAAATCCGAAAATAACGAATAACAATGGAAAAAAGATACAAAAATAATGAATAAAAAAAGACAAAAGAATTAAAGAGCCGCTGCCAGTCCAAATCGATGTTTATAGCTCTGGAGCAGTGGTGCCATTAAAATTGTCCAATGTTTAAAAATAATTTATATGGAAAGGGGGGGACACTTTTTAAAATGATGGATGCTGGCGATCCTTTGTGGATGTTTAAAAAAATAAAATAAACATAAGATATGGGATCTCATTGGCTGCTAAAGGGTTTTGCAAAACTCTCCCCCACAATGTGAGTAAAGTTGTGTGATCAAAACTTTATGCATAAAAAACAATCAGTTGGGAAGAATTTTGAGCAAAAATGTCCAAAAAGCATTCTATTGACTAAACGAGTGACCACCACTGCCCCCGACACCGGCCAGAACACGTTACACTAATGATAACCTGCAGGAGGACTGCTGGACTACAGCTCCCATGATTCCTAGTGAATCTGACAACAAAGCAGCGCTCTCCAATGCATTTTGGGAGATGAAGTTCTATACCATCTGCAGAGCGGTGTCTGTGACTCTGCATTTTGTACGAACTTTATTGAAACCCCAGAAGAACACAGGAAGTTACAAGAAGTGTTCTCCCGGCACCGGAAGTCGTATTATTCTCAGGAAAGATGGCAGCCGTGACTGTGCGCTCCGCTCCGGTCAGCGGGTTCGAGTTCGGGAACTGCAGGAGGTGAGAATGGAACCTTCGTCCGTCTGTATGAAGCCTCCGGTCATGTGCAGGCATCCGGGCACCGTCCCAGGGGAGAGATCGGAAGAGCGCTCTAAGGGACGGCTACACTGCGTGACCTCAGCATTGTCTATCACTAGGGGGCGCAGGGCCCATCCATACTGCTATCCAGGAGCCACAGGGCCCATCCATACTGCTATCCAGGAGCCACAGGGCCCATCCATAATGCTATGCAGGGGCCACAGGGCTCATCCATAATGCTATGCAGGGGTCACAGGGCCAATCCATACTGGTATCCTGGAGATACTGAGACCATCCATTCTGGGGACACTAAACCCATCCATACTGTTATCCGGGGGGCACAGGGTCCATTCATACTCATATCCGGGGGATACAGTGCCCATCCTTCTGTCCGGGTGGTACAGGGTCCATTCATACTGGTATCTGGGGGACACTGGGCCCGTCCGTACTTGTATCGGGGGGGCGCACTATGGTGCCGATCCATACTGGGATCCTGAGGGGCACCGGGCCCCGTCCATACTGGTATCATGGGGGATTGCCGAGCCTCGTCCGTACTGGCATCCTGGTGGGGTCGCCAAGCCCCGCCCTTATTAGTATCCTGGGTGGCGCCGGTCCCTGTCCATACTGGTATCTGGGGTGCTGGCACTGGGCCCATCCATACTGATAAATGATTTGGACTGGTGAACTAGGCTGTCCTTACTGGTATCTAGGGGTGAGGGGGAGGCACTGGGCTGTCCTTACTGGTATTTGGGGGGAGGGGGTGTCAACACTGGGCTGTCCACACAGGTCTCCGGGGGAACGTTGGATTGTGCATGCTGGCACCTGGGGAGCTTCTGGGCCTTCCTGTTTGGACACACTGTGCCATCCATACCATGCTTGTAGCTGGGCACTGAGAGACACTGGGCCATCCATTCTGGTACATGGGATTGGGGGGAGAGGTAAGGGGCACTTGAAAGCCCAGATGTATGACAGATTCAGGCAGCTATAACCTATGATTAATCACTTGCAGTACAGGGTAACTTTATGCCCATTAACATTAATTACCATCTGACCGTATAGAACTAAAGACCTATGACCTGGGCTCATCAATTCCCACATGTATTGAATAGACCGACCGCTGCCTGTAACCCTCTGCACAGCTCTGAGATGTTCCACATTGCCACGTGGTAACTGTTCATGTAGATGGGTGATATCTAAGCCTGCTTTTCCCCAGTGGAGGCCGCCATAGTGTCCTCTGGTGAATAGCTTATCCCTTCTGGCTGGATGTTGGCCTCTGTGTTTATGGTTTCTCCCATGGGGGTCACTAGGAATGTTACTGGATTATTGAACATTGTGTATATTCCTTGTACAGGTGCCTCTCACAAAATTAGAATATCATCAAAAAGTTAATTTATTTCAGTTCTTCAATACAAAAAGTGAAACTCATATATTATATAGAGTCATTACACACAGAGTGATCTATTTCACATGTTTATTTCTGTTAATGTTGATGATTATGGCTTACAGCCAAAGAAAACCCAAAGTCATTATCTCAGTATATTAGAATACTTTATGACACCAGCTTGAAAAATGATTTTAAAATCCGAAATGTTGGCCTACTGAAATGTATGTTCAGTAAATGTACTCAGTACTTGGTCGGGGCTCCTTTGGCATCAATTACTGCATCTATGCGGTGTGGCATGGAGGCGATCAGCCTGCGGCACTGCTGAGGAGTTATGGAAGCCCAGGTTGCTTTGATAGCAACCTTCAGCTCGTCTGCATTGTTGGGTCTGGTGTCTCTCATCTTCCCCTTGACAATACCCCATAGATTCTCTATGGGGTTAAGGTCAGGCGAGTTTGCTGGCCAATCAAGGACAGTGATACTGTTGGTTGTAAACCAGGTATTGGTACTTTTGGCAGTGTGGACAGGTGCCAAGTCCTGCTGGAGAATGACATTTCCATCTCCAAGATGCTTGTCAGCAGAGGGAAGCATGAAGTGCTCTAAAATTTCCTGGTAGACGGCTGCGCTGACTTTGGTCTTGATAAAACACAGTGGACCTCCACCAGCAGATGACATGGCTCCCCAAATCACCACTGATTGTGGATACTGCACACCAGACCTTGCAATCATGGTCCCAGAGTCGAAGAAGAGTGGAGAGGCCACAATCCAAGCTGCTGAGGTCTAGTGTGAAGTTTCCACAATCAGTGATGGTTTGGGGAGCCATGTCATCTGCTGGTGTAGGTCCACTGTGTTTTATCAAGACCAAAGTCAGTGCAGCATCTACCAGGAAATTTTAGAGCACTTCATGCTTCCCTCTTCCGACAAGCTTTTTGGAGATGGAAATTTCATTCTCCAGCAGGACTTGGCACCTCTGCACACTGCCAAAAGAACCAATACTTGGTTCAAAAACAACAGTATCACTGTGCTTAATTGGCCAGCAAACTCGCCTGACCTTAACCCCATAGAGAATCTATGGGGTATTGTCAAGAGGAAGATGAGACACCAGACCCAACAATGCAGAGGAGCTGAAGGCTGCTATCAAAGCAACCTGGGCTTCCATAACACCTCAGCAGTGCCAAAGGCTGATCGCCTCCATGTACGCCGCATTGATGCAGTATTTGCGGCAAAAGGAGCCCCGACCAAGTATTGAGTGCATTTACTGAATATACATTTCAGTAGGCCAACATTTCAGATTTTACAATCATTTTTCAAGCTGGTGTTATAAAGTATTCTAATTTACTGAGATAATGACTTTTGGGTTTTCTTTGGCTGTAAGCCATAATCATCAACAGTAACAGAAATAAACACGTGAAATGGATCACTCTGTTTGTAGCGACTCTATATAATATGAGTTTCAATTTTTGTATTGAAGAACTTAAAAAAAATTAACTTTTTGATAATCTAATTTTGTGAGATGCACCTTGTATGTATGTGATTCTGCTCATATGTTTAACCCCTTTTTGCCATCCGACGTACTATCCCGTCCATGGGACCTGGGCCCCTATGCCCATGGACGGGATAGTACGTCGGCGCGATCAGCGGCGCCCACATGGTGAGCGCCGCTGATCGCGGCCGGGTGTCAGCTGATTATCACAGCTGACACCCGGCACAATGTGTCAGGGGCGGTCACGGACCGCCCCCGACACGTTAACCCCTTGCACACCGCGATCAAACACGATCGCGGTGTACCGGGGGTTAAAGGGAAGCATCGGCAGGGAGGGGGCTCCCTCCGTGCTTCCCTGAGCCCCCCACGGCAGCGCAATGTGCAGCGCTGCTGCGGGGGACTCCTTTCCTCCAGGCCCCCGAATCCAAGATGGCGACGGGGGCCTTCGGGGGCCTGCAGGAAGCTGGCTTCCTCAGTGCCTGCAAAGCGCAGGCATGAGGAAGCCTTCTGCAGTGCCTGTGTCAGATCGCTGATCTGTCACAGTGATCTGTGATGTGACAGATCAGCGATCTGTCACAGGACAGTGATGTCCCACCTGGGACTATTTAATAAAGTAAAAAAAAAAATAAAAAAAGTGTAAAAATAATTTTACAAAAAATCGCCAAATATATTAGAAAAAAAAAATTTTTCCCCCAATAAATCCATTTTTTGGAAATAAAAAAAAAAAACAATAAAAGTACACATATTAGGTATCGCCGCGTCCGTAACGACCCGCCCTATAAAACTGTCCCATTAGTTAACCCCTTTAGCGAACCCCTTAAAAAATAAAAAACGAAGCAAAAAATAATGATTTATTATCATACCGCCAAACAAAAAGTGTAATAACGCGCGATCAAAAAGACGCATATAAATATCCATGGTACCGCTGAAAACGTCATCTTGTCCCGCAAAAAACGAGCCGCCACACAGCATCATCAGCGAAAAAATAAAAAAGTTATAGCTCGCTGAATAAAGCGATGCAAAAATAATTATTTTTTATATAAAATAGTTTTCATTGCATAAAACCGACA
The DNA here is from genome assembly GCF_039654945.1 of Dendrobates tinctorius. Lineage (NCBI taxonomy): Eukaryota > Metazoa > Chordata > Amphibia > Anura > Dendrobatidae > Dendrobates > Dendrobates tinctorius. Next base: position 6,146,344 of record NW_027361788.1, on the reverse strand, counting down.
AAAACATAAAAAAACTACCTAAATGAGGTATCGCTGTAACCGTACTGACCCGAAGAATAAAACCGCTTTATCAATTTTACCGCACGCGGAACGGTGTAAACGCACCCCCCCCCCAAAAGAAATTCATTAAACGCTGGTTTTTGTTCATTCTGCGTCCCAAAAATCGGAATAAAAAGCGATCAAAAAATTTCACGTGCCCGAAAATGGTACCAATAAAAACGTCAACTCGTCCCGCAAAAAATAAGACCTCACATGACTCGGTGGGTCAAAATACGGAAAAATTATAGCTCTCAATATGTGGTGATGCAAAAACTATTTTTACAATAAAAAGCGTCTTTTAGCGTGCGACAGCCGCCAAACATAAAAACCGCCATAAATAGTAAATCAAACCCCCCGTTATCACCCCCTTAGTTAGGGAAAAATAATAAAATAAAAAAAATGTATTTATTTCCATTTTTCCATTAGGGTTAGGGCTAGGGGTGTGTTGGGGTAGGGTTAGGGCTAGGGTTAGGGCTAGGGTTAGGGCTAGGGTTAGGGGCGTGTTGGGGTTCGGGTTGGAGTTAGAATTGGGGGTTTCCACTGTTTGGGCACATCAGGTGCTCTCCAAATGCAACATGGCGTCTGATCTCAATTCCAGCCAATTCTGAGTTGAAAAAGTCAAATGGTGCTCCTTCCCTTCCAAGCTCTGCTATGCGCCCAAACAGTGTTTTACCCCCACATGTAGGGTATCAGCCTACTCAGGACAAATTGCAAAACAATTTTTGGGGTCCAATTTCTCCTGTTACCCTTAGGAAAATAAAAAATTGGGGGCAAAAATATCATTTTTGTGGAAAAAAATGATTTTTTTATTTTCACGTCCGAGTGTTATAAACACTTGGGGGTTCAAAGTGCTCACCACACATCTAGATAAGTTCCGTGGGGGGTCTAGTGTCCAAAATGGGGTCACTTGTGGGGAGTTTCAATAGTTTAGGTACATCAGGGGCTCTCCAAACGCACATGACACCCGCAGACCATTCTATCAAAGTCTGCATTCCAAAACGTCACTGCTTCCCTTCCGAGCCCCGACGTGTGTCCATACAGTAGTTTTCTCCCACATATGGGGTGTCAGTGTACTCAGGACAAATTGGACAACAACTTTTGGGGGTCCAATTTCTCCTGTTACCCTTGGGAAAATGAAAAAATTGGGGACTAATTGATCATGTTTCTGGAAAAAATACGATTTTTTTATTTTCATGCCCGGGCATTATAAACTTCTGTGAAGCCCTTGGGGGTTCAAAGCGCTCACCACACATCTAGATAAGTTCCTTAGGGGGTCTCGTTTCCAAAATGGGGTCACTTGTGGGGGTTTCCACTGTTTAGGTACATTAGGGGCTCTCCAAAGGCAACATGACACCCGCAGACCATTCCATCAAAGTCTGCATTCCAAAACGTCACTATTTCCCTTCCGAGCCCTGACGTGTGTCCATACAGTAGTTTTATCCCACATATGGGGTGTCAGCGTACTCAGGACAAATTGGACAACAACTTTTGGGGTTCAATTTCTCCTGTTACCCTTGGGAAAATAAAAAAATTGGGGACTAATTGATCATGTTTGTGGAAAAAATACGATTTTTTTATTTTCATGCCCTGGCATTATAAACTTCTGTGAAGCCCCTGGGGGTTCAAAGTGCTCACCACACATCTAGATAAGTTCCTTGGGGGGTCTAGTTTACAAAATGGTGTCATTTGTGGGGGGTTTCCACTGTTTAGGTACATTAGAGGCTCTCCAAAGGCAACATGACACCCGCAGACCATTCCATCAAAGTCTGCATTCCAAAACGTCACTACTTCCCTTCCGAGCCCCGACGTGTGCCCATACAGTAGTTTTCTCCCACATATGGGGTATCAGCATACTCAGGACAAATTGGACAACAACTTTTGGGGTCCAATTTCTCTTGGTACCCTTGGGAAAATAAAAAAATGGTGACTAAAAGATCATGTTTGTGGAAAAAATACGAATTTTTTATTTTCACGCCCGGGCGTTGTAAACTTCTGTGAAGCACTGGGGGGGTCAAAGTGCTCACCACACATCTAGATAAGTTCCTTAGGGGGTCTAGTTTCCAAAATGGTGTCATTTGTGGGGGGGGTTCCACTGTTTTGGTACATCAGGAGTTTTCCAAACGCGACATGGTGTCCGATCTCAATTCCAGCCAAAAACGTCAAATGGCGCTGCTTCCCTTCCGAGCTCTGCCATGCGCCCAAATAGTGGTTTACCCCCACATGTGGGGTATCAGCGTACTCAGGACAAATTGCACAATAACTTTTACGGTCCTGTTACCCTTGGAAAAATAAGAATTGAGGGTGAAAAGATCATTTTTGTGGAAAAAATATGATTTTTTAATTGTATGGCTTTATGTTATAAACTTCTGTGAAGCCCATGGGGGTTCAAAGTTCTCACCACACATCTAGATAAGTTCCTTAGGGGGTCTAGTTTCCAAAATGGTGTCATTTGTGGGGGGTTTCTACTGTTTTGGTACATCAGGAGTTTTCCAAACGCGACATGGTGTCCCATCTCAATTCCAGCCAAAAACGTCAAATGGCGCTGCTTCCCTTCCGAGCTCTGCCATGCGCCCAAATAGTGGTTTACCCCCACATGTGGGGTATCAGCGTACTCAGGACAAATTGCACAATAACTTTTAGGGTCCTGTTACCCTTGGGAAAATAAAAATTGGGGTGAAAAGATCATTTTTGTGGAAAAAATATGATTTTTTAATTGTACCGCTGTACGTTATAAACTTCTGTAAAGCCCTTGTGGGTTCAAAGTTCTCACCACACATCTAGATAAGTTCCTTGGGGGGTCTAGTTTCCAAAATGGGGTCACTTGTAGGGGGTTTCCACTGTTTAGGTACATCAGGGACTCTCCAAACGTGACATGGTGTCCAATCTGAATTCCAGCCAATTTTGCATTGAAAAAGTCAAACGGCGCTCCTTCCATTCTGAGCTCTGCCATGCGCCGAAACAGTCGTTCCCCCCCACATATCAGGTATCTGCGTACTCAGGACAAATTGCACAATAACTTTTGCAGTTCAATTTCTCCTGTTACCCTTGGTAAAATAAAAAAAATTGAACCTGAAGTATTTTTTTTTTATGAAAAAAAGTTAGATGTTCATTTTTTTTTAAATATTTAAAAAAATTCCTGTGACGCACCTAAAGGGTTAATAAACTTCTTGAATGTGGTTTTGAGCACCTTAAGGGGTGCAGTTTCTAGAATTGTGTCACGTTTGGGTATTTTCTATCATATAGACCCCTCAAAGTGGCTTCAAATGTGATGTGGTCCTAAAAATAAAATGGTGTTGTAAAAATGAGAAATCGCTGGTCAACTTTTAACCCTTATAACTTCCTAACAAAAAAAAAATTTTGGTTCCAAAATTGTGCTGATGTAAAGTAAACATGTGGGAAATGTTACTTATCAAGTTTTTTGTGTGCCGTATCTCTGTGATTTAAGGGCATAAAAATTCAAAGTTGGAAAATTGCGAAATTTTCAAAATTTTCGCCAAATTTCCGTTTTTCTCACAAATAAACGCAAGTTATTTGAATGAAATTTTACCACTAACATGAAGTACAATATGTCACGAGAAAACAATGTCAGAATCACCGGGATCCATGGAAGCGTTCCAGAGTTATGACCTCATAAAGGTACAGTGGTCAGAATTGTAAAAATTGGCCCGGTCATGAACGTGCAAACCACCCTTGGGGGTGAAGGGGTTAAAGGAAATCTGTCACCAGATTGTGAGCCATCAAATCTGAGAGCAGCATAATGTAGAGACAGAGACCCTGATTCCAGTGATGTCACTTACTGGGCTGCTTGCTGTTTTAATAAAATCATTGTTTTCTCAGCAGTAGATTATCAGTAGAGGTCGAGTACCGTAAACCTGCTGCCAGGTCGTGCTCCATACATATTCGTGAGCTCTGTATATTTCTGTCCATTATGAAGAGGTGATTGTAGCCCAATATACGTGTGAAGCAGTGAAAATGGTTTTTACTTTTTTTTTTTGTCATTAATCCTTAGGAATGCTCTCCTGGAAAAGGAAATTACACAGAAAGGACACAAGCTTCCTGCAGCTCGCAAAACCGGGACCACAATTGCAGGAGTGGTGTTCAAGGTAAGATGGCAAATGTGCTGCTCTCATGTGTTATGGTGTTGGAGAAAGGCTCCCTTGACAACACTTCCAACCACCTTCAATTAAGGAAAAATGATTCAGCACATATTCCTGCAGGTTGGCGCTGGCACGTTCAGTCTTAAAGTGAACCTGCCAGCTGTTTTGGCCTCTAAGATGCAGCCACTGCCTTTCAGGGCTTTTCTGCAACATTCTATAATTCTGTAGTTAAACCCCCGGTCTGACCTGAAAGATAAGAAAAATGAGTTTTATTATACTTACCCGGGGGAGGGGGGTCTGGTCCGATGAGTGTCGCAGGTCCGGGTCCAGCGCCTCCCATCTTCTTGCGCCGCCGCCCTCCTGTTGCTTCATCACTTTCCAGCATCGTGCTCCTGCGCAGGCGTACTTATCTGCCCTGTTGAGGGCAGATCAAATTCCTGCAGTGCACAGGTGCCGGGAAAGGTCAGAGAGGCCCTGCACACTGCAGTACTTTGCTCTGCCCTCAACGGGGCAGATAAGTACGCCTGCTGGGGAGCGATGAATCAAGCCGGAGGGCTGCATTGCAAGAAGATGGGAGGCGCCAGACCCGCAACAGCCATCGGACCCCCCCTCCCCCGGGTGAGTATAATGAAAGTTATTTTTCTTATCTTGCGGGTCAGGTCAGGGGCTTATCTACAGCTACAGTTAACCCTTGGAAAGACTGTGTAAAGACTTCTTTTTTTGACGGCTACGTCCCTTTCTTGCTTTTCATAGCATATTTTCTTTGGCATGCTGGGTTATTATTTCAGAATAAAACATACCGTATTTTTCGGATGATAAGATGCACCGGACCATAAGATGCACCCCAAATTTTGGGTTGGAAAATAGCATAAAAAAGATTTTTATAAGATGGGGGTCCATTTTATTGTCTGAATTTAAGGTATCTTACCTGAGGGCTAGCAGTGGTAGAGCGGGGTCACAGTAGGCATGGTCCATTCCTCAGGAAGCCGGTGGCGGCAGAAGTGGGGCAATGCTGTAGTCCCAGGGTGCGATGCTGTGGGTCCAGTGTCGGCGATGAGGCAGAGCATGGTCCCTTCCTCAGGATGCTGACATCAGAAATGTGGCGAACCACGGCCCTTTGCCCATAGTGAGCAGAGCCGAGTGCATCACTGGTTTCCTGGCAGCCATCTTCCTGAGGCCGCATGTGCGCAGATTGAGATCTCAGCGTCCCTCAGCTTCAGGTAAATGGCGGCCAAGATCTCAGTCTGTGCACACACGGACTTTGGCGGCCATTTTCCTGGAGCTGAGGGCCGCAGAGATCTCAGTCTGCGGACGCGCGCCGCCTCCGTGGCCAACGGCTTCAGGAAGATGGCTGCAGGGAAACGGTGATGCACTCGGCTCTGCTCGCTGTGGACACCGGGCCGCGGTGTCACCACATTTCTGCCTCCGGCATCCTGAGGAAGGGACCCTGCCCAGGTGCACTCCGTACCACCGAGCCTCAGCATCACCACACCTCTGCCGCTGTTTGTTCCGCTGCTACACCACTGCCGCAATCCCCCGGTAAGCGTGCGTTCGGACTATAAGACGCATCCACTATTTTCCTCCCAAGTTTTTTGGGGAAAATAGCGTCTTGTAGTCCGAAAAATACGGTATACAGCTGCAATAATGCAGCCAGTGTCTGATTCCGGATGCCCTTGCTTCTGGCAGTGTGAATCAGCAGACAGGTTCCTTGTAACACATTTGACATTTGCTGAGACGTGTATCTTTATTTTTCCGGCAATGGAGCTATATAACGCCTTGTTGCGGGGTACTTTTTTGGGGTAAATACGACAGTTTGATCACTTCTTGTTACATTTTTATAAATTGGTGTGGTAACAAAAAAAACCATGACGACTGCAATTCCGGCGTAAAAGGGGTTGTCCATTTTTTTCTTTCTGTGATTGCAGACTTACAATGGGTTGCGAAAATATTCACCCCTTTTCATTTTTCATGTTTTGCTTCCTCACAACCTGGAATTTCACTTTTTTTTTTTAGGGTTTCTATCAGTTCATGTAATGAACATGCTTATAACTGTGAACATTGGGTTTTCTTTTTTTATGAAGCAAAGAAATAAGACTAAATAACTGAAAACTTCAGTGTGCATAACTATACACCCTCATAAAGTCAATAGTCTGTAGAGCCTCCTCTTGCTGCCACTACAGCTGCGAGTAGCTTTGGATAAGTCTCTATGAGCTTTTCACATCTGGCCAATGGGATTTTTTTCCCATTCCTCAAGGCAAAACTGCTCCAGCTTCTTCACGTTAGATGGTTTCCTCTGGTGAATGGCAATCTTCAAGTCTGACCTCAGATTTTCAATTGGATTAAGGTCTTGGCTGTGACTAGGCCATTCCAAAACATTTACACGTTTCCCCTTAAACCACTTGAGTGTTACTTTAGCAGTATGCTTTGTGTCATTGTCTTGTGAAAAGTAAACCTCCGTCCCAGTCTCAACTCACTGACAGACTGAAACATGTTTTGCTCAAGAATTTCCCTGCATTTCGCACCATCATCTTCCCGTCGACTCAGACCATTTTCCCTGTCCTGCTGTTAATAAAAAAAAAAAAATAAATCCCCACAGCTTGATGCTGCTGCCACCACCATGTTTCACTGTGCGGATGGTGTTCTTGGGGTGATGAGCTGTGTTGGTCTGGAATCAGGCACAGCGTTTAGTGGCTAAAAAGTTACATTTTGGTCTCCTCTGACCACAGCACCTTCCTCCATACATTTTTATGTGTAAGTAAAGGGTTATTTCTGCACACTCTTCCATAAAAGCCATCTCTATGGAATGAACGGCTTATTGTGGTTGTATGGACAAGATACTTAAGTCTCTGCTTGGGAGCCCTGCAGCTCCTACAGGGTTACCTTTGGTCTTTGTGATAATTCTCTGATTAATGCCTTCCTTGCCTGGGCTGAGAGTTTTAGTGAGCGGCCCTCTCTTGTCAGGTTTGTTTTGGTACCATGTTCTTTCTTTCCATTTGATGATTATGGATTTGATGGTGCTCCGGGGGATCATTAGAGATTAGGATATTTTTTATAATCTAACCCTGGCTTGAACTTCTCAACAACTTTGTCCCTGACTTGTTTGGAGATCTCCTTGGTCTTCGTGGTGTTGTTTGGAGATCTCCCCGGTCTTCGTGGTGTTGTTTGGAGATCTCCCTGGTCTTTGTGGTGTTGTTTGGAGATCTCCCCGGTCTTTGTGGTGTTGTTTGGAGATCTCCCCGGTCTTTGTGGTGTTGTTTGGAGATCTCCCCGGTCTTCGTGGTGTTTTTTGGAGATCTCCCTGGTCTTCGTGGTGTTTTTTGGAGATCTCCCCGGTCTTCGTGGTGTTGTTTGGAGATCTCCCCCGTCTTCGTGGTTTTGTTTGGAGATCTCCCCGGTCTTCGTGGTGTTGTTTGGAGATCTGCCCGGTCTTCGTGGTGTTGTTTGGAGATCTGCCCGGTCTTCGTGGTGTTGTTTGGAGATCTGCCCGGTCTTCGTGGTGTTGTTTGGAGATCTGCCCGGTCTTCGTGGTGTTGTTTGGAGATCTGCCCGGTCTTCGTGGTGTTGTTTGGAGATCTCCCCGGTCTTCGTGGTGTTTTTTGGAGATCTCCCCGGTCTTCGTGGTGTTGTTTGGAGATCTCCCCGGTCTTCGTGGTGTTGTTTGGAGATCTCCCCGGTCTTCGTGGTGTTGTTTGGAGATCTCCCCGGTCTTCGTGGTTTTGTTTGGAGATCTCCCCGGTCTTCGTGGTGTTGTTTGGAGATCTCCCCGGTCTTCGTGGTGTTGTTTGGAGATCTCCCCGGTCTTCGTGGTGTTGTTTGGAGATCTCCCAGGTCTTTGTGGTGTTGTTTGGAGATCTCCCCGGTCTTCGTGGTGTTGTTTGGAGATCTCCCCGGTCTTCGTGGTGTTGTTTGGAGATCTCCTCGGTCTTCGTGGTGTTGTTTGGAGATCTGCCCGGTCTTCGTGGTGTTGTTTGGAGATCTGCCCGGTCTTCGTGGTGTTGTTTGGAGATCTCCCCGGTCTTCGTGGTGTTGTTTGGAGATCTGCCCGGTCTTCGTGGTGTTGTTTGGAGATCTGCCCGGTCTTCGTGGTGTTGTTTGGAGATCTGCCCGGTCTTCGTGGTGTTGTTTGGACATCTCCCCGGTCTTCGTGGTGTTGTTTGGACATCTCCCCGGTCTTCGTGGTGTTGTTTGGACATCTCCCTGGTCTTCGTGGTGGTGTTTGGACACCTCCTTGGTCTTCATGGTGTTTGGCTAGTGATGCCTCTTGTTGATGGTGCTGCAACCTCTGTGGCCTTTCAAATAAGATAAAGTCTATATACTGACAGACATGTGACACATAGATTGCACACAGGGGGGGTCCTGTCACTAAACATGGGACTTATGAAGTGAATTGCTTTCTCCAGGAATTTAAAGGGGCTTCATAGCAAAAGGAGTGAATACATATGCACATTACAATTTTAGTTACTTGTTCCCCTATATTTTTCTCACTTCACTTCACCAACTTAGAGTATTTAGTGCTGATGCATCACACACAAATACGATTTTAATAATATGTAAACACAGGTTGTAATGCAACAAAATAGCCAAAGGGGTGAATAATTTTGCAAGGTACTGTATAAATCGTAACTTCCCACACAGCGAGCATTCTCTTGTGCCGGCGACGATACCACGTATACTTACGAACACATTCTGACTAGACGTGCGCAGCCTCGCTTAATACGGGTGAAGGGAGGCCAGGCATGTCTAGTCTGAACTTGGCCTATCTCGTACTTGCAGTCAAATGAACGCCACTGGAGAATTTGCTCTGTGCGCGATCCGAAGATTCACAAGCGCGCAATCACATAGCGACTGCACATCTTGGTGAAATATTTGGATATCTCTTTTAATTTTTTGCTCTTTATACTTCTGAATACCGTACAAGTTGATTATTTTTATATATCAGGACTTTTATGGACACAGCCATAACAAATGTTTATTTATATTTTTTTTAAAATAAGGAAAATAAGTTATTCAGACTTTTATTTGCATGTTTGTTTTATTACGTGGTTAAAGAGCAGCAAATGGTGCCAGCTCAGATCACTGCTGTTAGGTGCTGGCTGTATAACACAGCTGGCACCTACCCTGTAAGGTCCGATCTTATCTCCTGACCTCACTCCATGCATCTGCACCCGACTTGAAAATCTTCTGTGGTGGGATCATAAGCCACGTTTCAGTAGCCTTATGGTGAAGTTATGGATTATTCTTAAGACTTCTGTTTCTCTCCATAGGATGGGATTGTACTTGGCGCTGATACCAGAGCCACAGAAGGCATGGTTGTAGCTGACAAGAACTGTTCGAAGATCCATTACATAGCTCCAAATGTCTAGTAAGTATCTGTATAGTATAAAGGGCCAATTCTAGACACCTTGTTACTGGACTTTGGCATTGATGGGTTTTTACTACCTATATATGGGAAAGGTGTTAAGTGTTGTATCCTTGGGGACCAGCTCTAGGGCCCTGAATGATTGCGAGAACGTAGTCCTCAGCATCCTGTCCTTCCTTACTACAAACCACAACGAGACAAGGCTTGAATGGAGCATCAGTCTGACATGGGCACTGACATCTTAGCCAGTGTCTATGGGACTTGTGGAGACAGCGGAGTATAGTGCTCGGCTCTCTGATGGCTTCATGGACCACTGCTTCATTCAAGCTGCTTCTTATTGCCATCCTGCATTGAAGAGGAAAGAGCTTCTCGTCATCAGAACCAGGTGACGTGTGATACAGTTGGAACACTTTTAACTCCCCGTGACACTTATTTTAGCCATAGGTGCAACCACGTTTATAAAACGTACAACGTGGGTACCGGTTGTGTTATACAGCGGGCATCTGCCTTTAACACCAGCAACCAGAGCTAGCTCCAGTTTAGCTGCTGTCTAACCATGTAGATGCCACTGTCGATCCATGGCAATGGCATTTAAATGGTTTAAATGTGGTGGCACACAATTGTGGCCAATGCTGAGCTTCATAGAAGATGGTTATTCTGACTGTATTGCCGTACTGAAGCATTGCAGTATATTGTAGAAGTGATCTCGGTTCAAGTTCTCAAGGGGGATTAAGAAAGGAAGTAAATGGTTGCCATTGCCATACAATGTATTTAAATTTGCAAAAAAATATTTTAATTTCCCACCACCAACCTTCTTCCCATCCAAAATATTATTGTCAGCTCCTTAACCCCAAGGAGATTTTTTTCATTTTTTGTTTTTTTCTTCTTTCAAGAGCTATGACTTTTTTCCATCCACATAGCCATATCAGGGCTTGTTTTTCTGTGGGACGAGTTGTACTTTTGAATGAGACCATTCATACTGCCACATAGTGTCCTGGAAAAAAAAATCCAAGTGCGGTGCAATCCCACAATGGTTTGTTGTATTTTTTATTTACCATGTTCACTGTATGGTAAAATTGACCTTGCAATATGATTCCCTAGGTCTCAGATACCAAACATGTTATAGGTGTTTTAAGTGGTGAAAACAAATTCAGAAATTTGTCAAAGTGTTTTTGTCACGCATAACGTTCTCATTTTTTGGGGATATGTCGCTGTGTGAGGGCTTACTTTTTGCACCCTGAGGTGATGTTTTTATTGATACCATTTTGGTGTGAACACAATATTTTAACCACCTCTTTTTTATTTTTAATGGGGCAAAACAGGTGATTTAAACTTTTTTTTTTTTTAAATATTTTTTTAAAACTTATTTTTTTCTGTATTTGATAGTTCCCTTAGCAGACTTGAAGCTGCGATCATCTGATCGCCGTGCTACACATAGCAGTGTATCAGTGCTGGCTGTATATAGCAAAAACAATGATCTATTATCACTAGCCATGAGCCAGCGATCACAGGAGGATCAAGATGACGGGCACGGGGGTTGTCAGCAGCAGACCCGCTGCTGTTGTGACAATCCATCGGCGCCCCATGATCACGTGATAGGCGTGGCAATGAATGGCGCACTTCCAGTCTGCACGTGTTAAATGCCTCTGTCAGTGATTGACAACGGCGTTTATCTGGTTAGTAGCCGCGGGTGGATCTCGATCAGAGATCTTATTAAATTGGTTTCTGATTATTTTACTTTTCGTAGCTAGTTTTCAAAGCCGTTCTTGGAAAACGAGCATGTAATAATTGTCATTAATGATGAAATAAAAGCTGCTGGATTTCTAATACCAGCCTTGGGCGACGGGCCTAAACAAGCAGTCCTATTCTGATGAAGGTAAAGACATGCCTCTCTGGGGGGTGAAGCAGAACTCGTTGACTGAGCAGTTTCGTAGTTTATACAGCTTTTTGCATAAAAATAATCAAACCATAAAAAATGATAAAATGCCAAGCTTGGCATGTCATCCTCTGTCTCACATGACCCTCAAATACAGCAAACAAAACTCAATTGATCTTTTGGTCCTGAAAAAAAGAAAAAGTTAAGATTATGTAAAGTGTAAATACACACTAAAGTCAGATGTAAACATAGAAATAGCACATTTTTCTTTTACCTTATGCTGGCAATTCATTTTTGTGTACCTGTTTCTTAGCTGCTGCGGGGCTGGAACAGCGGCCGATACAGAAATGACAACCCAGATGATTTCTTCCAACATGGAGCTGCACTCCTTGTCAACGGGACGTTTACCCAGAGTAGCCACCGCTAACCGAATGCTAAAGCAGATGCTGTTCAGGTAACTAGGCAGTTAAAAAGTTAGGGAAGGGAACTGAGTGGCCCTGGTGTGGCTCAGAGCAATTATTTTGGACCTACAAGGTGGGTTGAATGTAGTCAGAATGATGTGGCTGAGAGGTGACACTTGTGCATGTATGGTCTGTGGATCCATGATGAGTTTCCTTGTAAGATCATATGTACATCTGTATTATCTGAGATGAGCGGTTGTGAACTCTTTATGTCCTGATACAATATCCCATAAGGTAGTTACCATATTTTTCGGACTATAAAGCCCATCGGACCATAAGACACACCAAGGTTTTGGAGGAAGAAAAAAGAGAAAAAATTGAAGCAAAAAATGTCATGACGCACTGTTCTGAGGGGTGAATCTGCTGCTTACACTGTTATAGGGGTAATGTCCCCCAATTGTTTACTAATATCCCCATCCTGGTATGTATATGTCCCCACTCCAGGTATTCATGGCCCCCTTCATCCGCATCCTGGTATTCATGGCCCCTTCTTCCCCATTCTGGTATACATGGCCCCCTCATCTCCATCCTGGTATACATGGCCTCCTCATCCCCATCCTGGTATACATGGCCTCCTCATCCCCATCCTGGTATTCATGGCCCCCTCATCCCCATCCTGGTATTCATGGCCCCCTCATCCCCATCCTGGTATTCATGGCCCCCCTCATCCCCATCCTGGTATTCATGGCCCCCCTCATCCGCATCCTGGTATACATGGCCCCCTCATCTCCATCCTGGCATTCATGGCCCCCCTCATCCCCATCCTGGTATTCATGGCCCCCCTCATCCGCATCCTGGTATACATGGCCCCCTCATCCCTATCCTGTTATACATGGCCCCCTCATCCCCATCCTGGTATACATGGCCCCCTCATCCCCATCCTGTTATTCATGGTCCCCTCATCCGCATCCTGGTATACATGGCCCCCTCATCTCCATCCTGGTATACATGGCCCCCTCATCTCCATCCTGGTATACATGGCCCCCTCATCTCCATCCTAGTATACATGGCCCCCTCATCCCCATCCTGCTATTCATAGTCCCCCTCATCCCCATCCTGGTATTCATGGCCCCTTCTTCCCCATCCTGGTATACATGGCCCCCTCATCTCCATCCTGGTATACATGGCCCCCTCATCCTCATCCTGGTATACATGGCCCCCTCATCTCCTTCCTGGTATACATGGCCCCCTCATCCCCATCCTGGTATACATGGCCCCCTCATCCCCATCCTGTTATTCATGGTCCCCTCATCCGCATCCTGGTATACATGGCCCCCTCATCTCCATCCTGGTATACATGGCCCCCTCATCTCCATCCTGGTATACATGGCCCCCTCATCTCCATCCTAGTATACATGGCCCCCTCATCCCCATCCTGCTATTCATAGCCCCCCTCATCCCCATCCTGGTATTCATGGCCCCTTCTTCCCCATCCTGGTATACATGGCCCCCTCATCTCCATCCTGGTATACATGGCCCCCTCATCTCCATCCTGGTATACATGGCCCCCTCATCCTCATCCTGGTATACATGGCCCCCTCATCTCCTTCCTGGTATACATGGCCCCCTCATCCCAGCCTGGTATGCATTGCCCCCTCATTCCCATCCTGGTGCGCACGGCCCCCTCATTCCCATCCTGGTGCGCACGGCCCCCTCATTCCCATCCTGGTGCGCACGGCCCCCTCATTCCCATCCTGGTGCGCACGGCCCCCTCATTCCCATCCACAGCAGGTAAATCCTGACTTTAATATGCACCCCCCATTTTACTCTAAAAGTTTGGAGGAAAAAAGTGCATCTTATAGTCTGGAAAATACGGTAGGTAATAAATAGACATATGGAACCTTGAGAAGACTAAGGTAGTTGATCACGGTTTCTGTCCAATGTTTTGCTGTCTATGTAGTGCTCGGTGAGCTTTATTTTTCAATAGTCAGCATCACTCCTCCTTATGGGCTCCGTATGCTGTGCCATGTTGTCCTTGTGAGGCACTGATACTAGAGAACAAGGCATTGGTTAGAATATGCTGTGGCTTTTTTTTTTGCTTTACGTTAAGGTGAGTTATAAGAGGTCCAGTTTGGACCCATAGCAGACACTATTATCTGAGTTTTGGCGTAGAAAGTCTAGTCTCTCACAATTATTGCCCAATGAAAGAATGACTTTTCATCTTTCATCTAAACTTTTAGTGTAACCTGAATCCTTAAAGGGGTTGGTAACTACTAGTACAACCCCTTCTTGATCAACATGTTTGGCCTCCATAATATAATAAAGCCTATACTCGCCTCCCGTGCTGGCGCCGGCACTTGCTGTCCCGGTTGTTGTGACACAGGCATCACTGTCTCCACCTTGGACAAATCGAACATGTAGAGGAAGTCCAGTCCACAGCTGATCTTGAACTTCCTCTTCCTGCTCAATTCGACAGGAGGCGGGGACAGTCACAATGGCACTAATTGGGCGATGGCATTACATGTCACAACTCACAACAACCACGAGTGCCGATACCTTTGGAATGGCGCCGGCACAGAGGCGAGTATAAGCTTTATTATTTTATTGGGTCCAAGTGAGGGGTATAATAAGTTTTCGAAGTGGGCAACTTCTTTAATATGTTTGATTTAAAGGGAAACTGTCAGTAAGATTTTCCCTAGTAAACCACAGGTCCTGCAGCATAGGGCAACTTGAAACATTTCAAATGATGATACCTATTTCGTTGCCATCCTGTGCTCCTTTGTGCCGAAATTCGTCTTCTATAGATATGCAAATTAGGCATGCAAGTGCACTGGTGGGCGTATGTGTACACTTGCAGTCCTAGTCTCTGCTTTTCTTTTCCCCATCCAGCACACCCAAGCATCATCATTGATAGCGGAGATAGAGGCTCTGTGCCTGATGTCACCTCTGCTCCTTGCCAAAATCTCCCATGTGTGTACACAGGTCAATCACCTGGAGTAGGCGGGTAGAAGCCGGCCAGGAGGCCACACAGGGCTAGTGCGAGTTCTCCTTGCGGTTCTCGGCTGCTTCCAAAACTAAGTTTTCTTGGCTTTTCATGGGCAGCCCAAATCTGATGACACACTCCCTTTGAGGTGCTGCGATCCATCATTCTGCTGAACTTTAAATAGGCAATGCAGCCCCTCTGTCCTGCCTGATCTCGCGCATATGGAAACACTTTTACTTTGTTGGTTGGGACTACCATAGCCATTGAATATTGTGCATGTGTATTACCAACCCCTCCCTGCTGCGGGTGATCCTCCTTTTTGCCCTACAGGTTTTCCCTCCCCTGTATGTGTTGTTTTTGCATCTATCTAGCCATACTAGGGGTTTTGTCTCTTCAGAATGAGTTGTGAGCACTGAAAACCTGGGGAAAAAAAAGTCACCTTTTGGGCATCAGCCCTTCATATAATCCCACTAGGCCAGGATGCATCACTGACTGATGACTTGGTGCTATCCTTCATCCATTGGCTTCTTTGTTTCGACCCGTAGACTGTTTATCCAAACTAGTCAATGTCTTACAGGTATAACCTCGAAATCCATGGGGGCTCTGTCCACTAAGACCTCCATCAATCAGCAGGACAGGGTTGGTTGGAGGTTCCGTGCTGTGTGCCGAAGACTGTCAAGCGATGTATTCGTCTAATTAAAAATGAAGCGGTGGTCAAGTATGTCATTGCTGTCCCATACAAATGGGGGGGCAGAAGTGGTGGTACATTCTGGCCATTCGTGGGTTGTCAGTGGTCGGACCTACTCCACTGATCCATCCTGTGGATAGGTGATCAGCTCCATCTTATCAACACCCCTGTAGTCTTACGATCTTTACTATGGTGGGGAATTGCTGATTAACTGTAAAAAATGTTAGCAAAATACTCCTATGGCAGAGGCGATCTCCTCAGTTATGTCTTCTTTCTAGAAGAGGGAGATCTTGTATTCATTTCCCAGAATTAATATTAAAAAGTTTTGTTTTTTTGGACCCTTGGGACAGTCATGGCCAACTAAAATATCTGCTGCTCATGTCAGTAGTAATATTGCTTTTATACTGTATTGGTCGGGGTTGTCTCAGAAACATTTATCACCCATCCACCGGATTACTGGGGTTGTGCAGGTAATAAGACCCCACTGATCCCTTGAATGAAGGTCTCCTGTATGAATGTCGATCTTGGCTTCATGGAAGTCGTGTGATTCACGTACGGCCTGTCTGCAGTTTTATGCCGAATGGTTGGTCCAGAATTGTCCCGTGACCATTGCCGTCTTGCAGCACTAACCTTGTTATTGCGACTCCTCTCGGGCTGAGCGCTATGTAACGATGGTCACCTTCCGGAAGCTTGTACAAGTAGGACTCTGTAAACTGACAGCCAGCTTAGACCCCACGGAGCAGACCACGGTGACAGATGATATCGTTTCTAGTTCTCCGGGCTCCGTCCTGTCAGCCATTGTTCTAAAGCGTCACTTTTTACAGGGATTTGAAGGGTTTGCCTGCATCCGAGATTGAATCGCTCCTCATTGTGTTCATTTGTCTGACAAGGAAAAGCGAGTAGGAGAGAAGGCTCTGCATGGCAGCGCCGCCATGAAATATTTATACCAATCGTAGCAGCGGAACAGTTTAATTCTGCAAGGAATTTTCAGCAGCTCTAGGCAGATGCCATACATCACCGCGTGAAAGCAAATAGGCGAGTGTACATCATTTTAAAGTTTTAAGAAAAGGGGATCTGGGTTTCTGCCTCTGGCTTAGTGTCAAGCATCAGACTTTTTCACAAATCAATTACATTGGACCACTTTTAGTTTTAGCAAGTTTTGGCAAAAAGTGTCAAATAAAAGAGAGCTTTGTGCCGTTTACACAGACGAGAAATCCGCTTTATAAAGATAAAGCTGCCGTCTCATTTAGTCAAGAGGAGCGTTGGCGTACATCTTTATACGCAGTTTAACATCTCAGCTGTCGGATAAAAGGGAAAGGCTTCGGGTGGAGAAAAATTAAGGTTTTGGAGTCTCGTGACTATAGGGTGAATATCATCCAAAAATTAACTTTTTTTTAAATTTTTCTCACCTATTATACCATGGCATAGGCGTCTCTGGTGAAAAGAAGTTATCCACAGAGTAGGTTATAGAATTTAGTGATGAGTGGGGGGCTTACAGCTGGGACTACTCAAATAGGCAGAACGGGAATTTGTATCATAAATGTATACATTCTCTATGGGGCTGCCGTAAAAACCGAGTGAGTGATGATGCTGCCACAATTAAATTGGACACGTGTTCACAGTACAGCTGGTTTCTCGGTTACCCTACCTACTTGTCATTGGGGGACACTTTTAACAAAGGACGTGTGTATGTGGATGAGACCCTCACAATCTCCATATATATTAAGGAGTGATGCTGACCGGGGACCATAAGGAAAGAACTGATTAGTCCTGAGCAGTTCTCGGCCGGCTTCTCCTTGCCCTGCTCCATTTGATTGACAGGTCATGTCTTATGCACACACGCTTCAGAAACCTGTTAATCAAGTGCATCAGACCCGGGAGAAACCGGCTGAGGGACGCTCAGGACTAGTCACTTCTCTCCCTGAGGGCTCCAGCAGCGTTTTGGGGCTTCGGATTAGTCCGTTCTCTCGCTAAAGGCCCCCGGCAGCCTTATCAATCCGTTTTCACTAAAACGCCACAGTATTTCAGACCCCGTCCATCTTGGCTGCAGTCGCACAGCCAGGCTCTCGTTCACACTGCCCATGGTTTGAGCTGCATGAATCTAATGATGGGATCCTTTTAATATGGAGTTGGTTCTTTTTTTTCAATTCGACCAGCTCAGTTTTTCTGGGAAGGCTTTCTCCAAGATTTTTGAGACCTTTGTCAGGATTTTTGGTCATTCATCCTGAAGAGCATTTGAGAGGTCACACCTTGATATTGGAGAGAAGCGAGGGTCACAGTCTCTGTCCTATTTCATCCCAAAGGAGTTAGGGCCGAGGTCCTCCCCTTCTATGTCTGTATGGACCTTGTGCACTGGGCACAGTCATGGGGAACAGATGAGGGGCTTCCCCAGACCGGTCCCACAAAGCTGAAAGCTACAATTGTCCACAATGTCTTACACTTTCTGAAGCGGTAAGGTTTCCCTTCCCTGCAACCAAGTAGCTAAGGCTGACCCCTGATGTATTACCCTTCCACTATCTGTACAGCAGGCACAATTCAGTTAGATGATAACGACCTTCTGGAGTCACCAAACCCAGTTTTGTCCATCAGACACAAATGAAGTGCGATTTGTCACAGCACAGAACACGTCTCTTCCAGATGCCAATGGTAGGAGCTTTACACTCGGCGATGAAGCTCCTGGTGGGGGCGCAGTATTTGTGCTGATGTTAATACCAGAGGAGGTCCGGACTCTGCAGTTATGGGGTCAGCAGAGCGATGATGACTTTTCTGCTCTCTGTTCCTCAGCACTCGGCGACCCCACCTGTACGGTTACAGGGTCTCCACTTAGTGGATGAGTTGCTGCATCTCTCAATAATATCACTAACAGTTGACTGGGGAAGATTTAGGAGGGAAGAGATGTCATGATCGGACTTATTACACCAGTCCTGGAGGGGAGGGGGGTTGATGGGGTTGTGACCAGGGACCGGATGTTATACACTGAAGGTGGGTGGGAGGCTGGATGTGGTACACCGTGGGGCAATGGGGGCTGCATGAAAACACTGAAGTCATTGATACGCATGTCACAACATTTCTGTTCCTACAGAGTATATCCGCAGTATTCCAGGTCGATAGTATTGCAGGAAACAATGGTGAAAGTCTTCTGTATCCTGATCATTGAATGGAATCATTGTATATTATTTGTTCTATCACCTGACAGGTACCAGGGTTACATCGGGGCCGCCCTTGTACTAGGAGGTGTTGATTGCAGCGGCCCACATCTATATAGCATATATCCTCATGGGTCTACTGACAAGCTTCCCTATGTTACAATGGGTAAGTAAGAACTTTGGTGACTTTACATCTTTGTGTAGTATGTATGTGTGTGTGTGTGTATATATATCTATCTTTATCCCTTACTTGATTTTTCAAGAATTATTTTTTTCAAATAAATTCATAAGCTGTGCTTTACATACTGAACCCATCTCTCCGCCACTTCCCCCCCATCCTTGTTGACATGTCACAATTACTGGGTACTTGACCACTGTAGCCAATCACTGGGCTCAGCAATCCATTTTCTTAGGACTACCTCGGGATCCCTGCTAAGTGATTGCTTGCAGCCGTCTTGTGGGTTTTTTTTTTTTTTTTTTTATAATCAATGCAAGCTTCCGATGTAAAAAAAAATAAATTCTTGAAAAACTGGAAAATCCTTTTACATCTCCGGCCTACACCTTAGATAGTCTGTTCTACAATTACGATCTGTTTTTATATTAAACATTCAGTATTCAGTTACTAAAAAAGTAAATTGCAGATCCACAAACAGTAGTAGCAATCGGTGATTTATCTGCTAGAGCTCACTAGGTTTGTTGCTTTTCCAGCCTGTGCAATACCCAGTTTCTCCACTAGGTGATGCTGTTGCACAGCAGAACACGTTTAGTTGTGCTGTAACTTTCCTGTTGTCTGGAGTTTGTATAGATAATCAGCGATTCCTTCTTTTCTATACATGTAATTCTAGTACCTACGATGTATCCACCACACCTTTTTTTTTCTCCGTCTTAATTAAAATTTGGATAAGTGTAAATCTAAATCTGACTTAAAAATGAGTTTTTGCTACATTTCTTCCATTTTGGTTGCTTTCTTTTGTTGATTTCCCTTTTAGCAGTTCACTACCTCATGATATTTTATCAAAATTGCAGCAAGCAGCCCAGTCAGTTATACATTGCTGGAATCAGGGTCTATACCTCATCATCATCATCCTGCTCTCAAATTACATAGCAAAATCCTACTGGCTGATTCCTTTTAAAGTTTTTTTTTCCCAGAAGCATTTAACATGCATCGGCAGGGACATGCGTAATTCCACGCACCCCTGACATGATTTAGAGGAGCGCAATTTGTCCCGAAAGCGACTATACCCCATATGTGGTCACAAACTTCTGCTTGGGCACACAGCAGGGCTAGGAAAGGAAAGAACTATTTACCTAGAATTATAGATTGTGAATGCCAGGTTGCTTTTGAAGAGCCCCTAACATGTGAAAACAGCAGAAACCCCTGATAAGCGACTCTATTTTGGAAATTAGACCCCTCAAGGAATTTATCTAGGGCTGTAGTGAGTGTTTTTTAACCCATAGGGGCCTAACAGAATTTTTCTAACATTGAAACGTTGAAATCTGAGATTTTAGTGGTAAAAATGTAATTTTTGTATTTGTTGCAAATTTGACAGGTACACAAGGGTTAATAGGTGAAACTAGACCCAACAATGTACTGCGCAGTTTCTCCCGAACGCAGTGCTGCCCCATATGTTGTCAGAAATTACTGTTAGGCCACACGTCACGCTGAGAAGGAAGGAGCGCTATTTGGCTTATGGAGCACAGATTTTGCTAGAATAGTTTACGGGCAACATTTGTGGAGCCCCAAAGGTGCCAGAACAGCAGAACCCCCCCCCCCCCCAAATGTCCCCCATTGTAGAAACTGCACCGCTTAATTAGGCTACTTTCACACATCCGGTATGATTGTTCCGGCGGGGTGCGGCGGAAATCCGGACCGCCAGATCAGGCGTGCAGCGGTGACAGCGGATGCAGGTGCGGCGCCTGATCCGGCTTGTAAAACATTTCAAGGAGCCGCAGCGGGAGCAAGCGAGAGAGGCAGCACCGGGGAAGCCGGTATGTACGGAGGAGAGAGAGGCAACACCGGGGAAGCCGGTATTAAAGGAGCCGCAGCGGGAGCAAGCGAGAGAGGCAGCACCGGGGAAGCCGGTATGTACGGAGGAGAGAGAGGCAGCACCGGGGAAGCCGGTATTAAAGGAGCCGCAGCGGGAGCAAGCGAGAGAGGCAGCACCGGGGAAGCCGGTATGTACGGCGGAGAGAGAGGCAGCACCGGGGAAGCCGGTAAAGGAGCCACAACGGGAGCAAGCGAGAGAGGCAGCACCGGGGAAGCCAGCACTGGGGAAGCCAGTATGTGCGGAGGGGGGGGGGGGAGAGAGAGCGTGCGCTGTGCCAGGCACTTGTGGGGTTAAAACTCAGTGCCCGCGCATGGTTTGTTGAAAAATTGCAGCCAATGTTTTTAGCTGACGCCGGACGGCGCAGGTTTGCTGTTTCCGGCAAAATCCGGAGGCGCCGTATGTCCATCCGGCACGATGCGGCGATCATTACATTCTATGTGCCAAAACCGGATCCAATTCCGGATCCGGTTTTCACACTTTTCGCCGCATCGTGCCGGATTAAAAATAACGGATATGTGAAAGAGGCCTTAATCTACAGCTGCAGTTGCAAATTGCCTCTTCAGAGAAAAAAAGAACTTGATCTCTATAGCGCCACCTCTTGGTAGTAGCGATCCTACAAGTCACAATCAACCCTTTAACGAATCTTGTAATATGACTTAGGATAAAAGCCAAATCAGAATCTCAATTTGCAGACACGGTGTTTCGGGCTATTGGCTCTCGTCAGTGCAAAGTATGAGAACTGATTTAGCTAGGTGAGAGGCTCTGGACTGGGGTCTAAGGGGTAAGGTTTCTCCTTGTGGCGAATGACATGCCAGCTCTGTCTTGTCAAGGTAAGGAGGCTTATTCGCCGTGCAATGCTCCTCTGGGAAAATAATATGCAAATTGCCTCTTCAGAGAAAAAGGGGACTTGAACTCTATAGCGCCACCTGTTGGTAGTAGTGATCCTACAAGTCACAATCAACCCTTTAACGAATATTGTAATATGACTTGGGATAAAAGCCAAACCATAATCTCAATTTGCAGACACGGTGTTTCTTGCAGCTGCAGTTGCTATTTTATAACATCAACTCCAGGATTTTTTTCTGGAGAATTGCAAATCTGCAAGTCTAGTACCTATACGTTGTGTCCCCAGATAGTGTAGAGCCCCCATATCATGTAGCACCCCTGTGTCCCCATACAGCAGGGGTGGGGAGCCTCAGGCCCCAGGGCCATTTCCGGCCCTCGATAACCTTTTATCAGGCCCCCGAGCAGATTCTCTGGGACCACATTCTTGGGCAGGGAGCTGTATTTTGATTGCCACAAGCTCATTAATTTCTTCTTGCTCTGTTAGCACACACGCAGTGTTCACTACTGAACATTGAAGGGCATGCAATGAAAGATTACATCCTGACACCAGTGCCAGAGTCAGGATCTACTTTGTGGGCGGAGTTTGTATGGCCCCCGAAGGATGGTATAAATATCCAAATGGCCCTTGGCAGAAAAAAGATTCCCCACCCCTGCCATACAGTGTAGCACCCTCATACATTGTGCCCAGCTTGTGCTTCTGACGATATGCACCCTGTAAATTAAGTGCCTTATCTCCATTACAATAATGCCAAACTTGTGGCTTCTTACTGCGGTTTAGGCACAGTTGGGCTCAGAAGGCGGGGTGATTTGTTTTGGGAGCGCAGAATTCACTGGATTTTATCTGGGGGTCTGGAGCCATGTCACTTTTTTGAGTCTTTATTCTAGCAGTAACGTGGGAACCCCAATAGTTCCAGTGACAGATGACGGACCTGAGGGGGGGCTGGTTTTGTGTTGGATAAATTATGGTTTTGTTGGTAACATTTTGGGGTACATAATATATTTCGATCACTTCTAGAATAAGTCTGGGATCACATTCTTGTGTTCTGCGCTGAGCACTTACCTCGGTACCTCGGGGTTTCCATGTAAATCTCCCAAAAATGCGATTCCGACGAAATCCTCAATGGAACCACCCACCTTAGGCTGGTTTCACATTTGCGCTTTTACAGCGCACGCACGGCCGGGGGTAGCTCCGCCCCCGAGCCGGCTCTCTGCCCGGCGTGCCCGCCCCTAGCTTGTAGCGCCACCTACTAGCGGACAGCGGCGCCTGCGATCGGCGCACCCTATCTTTAGCATAGGGTGCGCAGATCGTGCGCAGGCCGTGCGCTAGTTGCGCTTTGACCTGCGCTGCGCACTTTTGACGGTGCGCCGTGCGCGCCAAAATCAAACTTTTCGGATTTTGGCGCGCACGGCGCACCGTCAAAAGTGCGCAGCGCAGGTCAAAGCGCAACTAGCGCACGGCCTGCGCACGATCGGCGCACCCTATGCTAAAGATAGGGTGCGCCGATCGCAGGCGCCGCTGTCCGCTAGGAGGCGGCGCTACAAGGAAGGGGCGGGCACGCCGGGCAGAGAGCCGGCTCGGGGGCGGAGCTACCCCCGGCCGTGCGCGCGCTGAAAATGCGCTAATGTGAAACCAGCCTTAATGAGACAGATGGAGACACTTTGGAGTCCGTTTCGCACCGTTGGTCTCCATCTTTTTAGGCGTGCACATATCTCTGGTTGCTCACACTTGTGTGGGTTAAAAGTTGCCTGTAATGATTTGACTCTGCCGGAACACAGACCAGTCCAAAGTGGCTCCATCTGCCTCTTTAGTGAGTGGTTCCATCCTGAGTTTTGTCTGAATCATGGTTTTAGGAAATTTACAAGGAAACCCCGAGTATAAGCGCTCAGCGAAGAGCGCAGGATAAATGTGAGCCGACCATAATTCCGAATTTTGGGAGGTAGAATGAACAAACCGATATCAGTACAAGAATAGTTCTTATTTTCGGATTTATTCTTTGGGTTGGTGTAATTGGAGCGATACCAGAATTATATTGTTTTTTTTTTTGTATGGTTTGCTGCTGTCACACACTAAAAATGCTTTTTTATCAAAAGTAGGCTTTTTTTTTTGTCCTTAACAAATATCTAGAGACATCCCCCTTTAACTGAAAGGCTTGTTCACATTGTGTAGGATTTGATGAGAATTCAGTCGGGCCATTCCTTGTGAAGCTACGGTTTTTAAGCAGAATCTGATATGATTCCAATACAGAACATGACACTTACCAAAAAAAAAAAATCTGTGGAAGCAATGAAAATTTGCATCATTCCTACGAAGCTGAAGAGTGACCTCACCGAGTAGCAATGGGATCAGTCTGGATCGGCAGCAGAAAGCAAGAGTCATCCACTAAAGTTGTTTCAAGATGGTTTATAGGACTCGATCCATCAGCCATGTCCGTAATCTGTAGCGGTCAGTTGGGCTCTGTGAGAACCGCCTCCGACCTGACGACATCCACGGCTCTTGGTTAGCCGACCTGGCGCAACTTCATATATGATTCACGCCACAATGATGATTTCGCACCGGAATATCAAAGGAAGAGTCGGGTAAGAGGTGGTTCGCGGGCCTCGCATCAGACAGCCACAGATCACTGACCATCGATTGCCACCATCTCTGTACTTGGGGCTTCCTTGCCCTGTTTTTCTTTGATCTTTGTGTTACTAGTGGTGAAAGTTACGCTTTTCTGACATATTACGGCGATGCCGTGCTCTACAAATGGTCATAGCAGGCATTAAACTTCCTAATATCGTGTGTTGCAGCCCGCAGCTTCTGCAGACGTGAAGCGCCGGTGTTTTGCATTTAGTAAGACGCACGCTTTTACCCCGCGCCGAGTGTAAACAAATAATTAGGCTGTGTGGGCAGCGGAGATGTGCTGCGTAAGGTGCCGGGATGATAGAAGGATGTGGCACTGCAGAAAGTGCTGATGCCGGCAAGGTGTCCTGTCATTAAGGAGTTAGGAATGCTAATTAGTCTTCTTTTTTTTTTCCCGTTACCCTGGCATTTTTGTTTATTACTTTAATTTTTTTTTTCCTTGTGCTACATTTTATCTTGTGTTATAATTAATGCCGAGGAGGAGGAATACCTACTCATATCTGCAGTATGTAGGTTTGTGCCTTGCAAAGGATTGGTTGATGGTTGCATCCTTAGATCACATTTTATTCATGCGCCTGCGGCCCATCGCTTCTCTCCTCCCTGACAGAAGTTGACGTCTGTGACTTCATCTCCGCAGCCGGAGACATCGCAGCGCATGCGCCAGATATCGACAGGCGGCATAGATGACGTCACAGATCACAGCTTCTATCTTCTTTCCCTATCTTGCATATTAATAAAAAGCAAGATCGAGAAAAAAAGAGGTAGCAGAACCTTGACTAATGAACAACTTCCATTTGTGACATATGGGCACACAGAAGGAGCTGTCAGTCACTGATGGGATCGCCCACTGGACCCAAAATCCCAGAAAGAGCAGAAGATTAAATGATGAAAACACAGGATATTTGGAATCTTTACTCGCCAAACTATATATATCACACTGCCCCGCACCACTCGCTCTATAACATGGGGCCGCAGGTTGGACAGCATTTACATAGTTACAAGATATATAGACATGTTACTGAACTAAATATTTTATTAAGAAAAATAGTTTGACTTAAAATCTCATTCAAAATGTTAACAAGTAGAACTTGTCCAACTCCTCATGTTATACTTGTTGCTTGTACATTACACTGTGACCAGAGGGGGCACTGCTGCTTCATAAGTGGGAAAGTGTGTTCTTTATATACATGTTCTGGGATATGTATATCTATATTTCCTTATATTGTTATATTCTGTATATAATGATACAAATCTATTCAGTGTGTGAGATATATTATATATATGCACATTAATATACACACAAATATACACATACACACAAGGTAAATGATTCTACATGTGTATGTGTGTATATTAATTTGAGTATGTATAGAAATGTGTGTTTATATACTGTGTGTGTGTGTATATATATATATATATCTCTCACACTTAATAGATTTGTATGCTTATATATACACGTGGGTAAGGTATTTATGTAAATGTGGCATATATAGCCGATAAAGGGATGGGTGTACAAGGATAGAGACTATATGGTATCTGTTATAGTTTGTTACCTTTAGTCTGTAATGAGACAGATATTTCCTATGTGAAAGGTCAAGAAGAAAGTTTCTTTGTGGGATCGACCCTGCAGATACTGAGGGAGAGAGGGATGTACAGTAAGTGAAAACAAGCTGGACTAAGATGTCCTCAATAAACAATTGTATATCTGGGCTGCAGAGGACAGGGATTGACATGGAGGTCACTGGATACCTCCCTGTGGATAGGAATCAAAGGGTTATGCATGCATATATTATTAGATGAGCACTGTCTAATGGGCAGAACCATTCTCCGTGGTGGCGCCAAGGTATGGATTACTTGGTCTCTGTAGTTTTTAGAGTGGCGCTCCCGCGCCTTGCTGTAGTGCTGGCGTTTTCATCAGTGGTGCAGTGGGTGTTCATACAGTGGTCTGCCTTGCGATAAGTATCGCAAGACCGGGAGTGCTTCATCCGGTCTGGCCTGGAAGTGACGCAATGCCACTCGGGGCATTGTGATTGCGCATGACCGCCAGTTTGTATGGAAGCGCTGATGCTTCCAGAAATGAAAGGCTATGTCTGCAGTTCTAATGGTTGCAGGGGGAGTCGGGATATCCTCTTGCACGACCTGTAGCAATGATGACTGTGTGGAGAAATGTATAAGAGTGGTCATAACAAATGATGGAGAGGCTTCCTAAGAGGGAGGAGATTAAGGTTATCATTGTCAATGATAGAGACTTATAATATGGCTGCTCTAGTATGGGGTATCAAGGGAAAAAAAGAGTAACCATTCTCCAGTGTCATAGAAGAGGAGACATGAGCCAATATAAGGGAAATATAAGAAGTTAAAAGGGATATCAATCATCAAGGGAAAATGTGTATTACAGTAAGGGACTTACAAGGTTTGAAATTTAAATAGGAGCCAATGTCATGGTTGTGAGACCAATCATGTGACGGGGAGGGGAGCATCAGTGACTCACCTAGGGCTGTGGGGGGAAGAATGATTAATAATCAATGATAATAAATTGTCGCCTCTCCTCGGCCTGTCGCCTCTCCTCGGCCTGTCGCCCCTCCTCTGCCAATATATGAATGCACTGAACACTGGGTTTTGCTGTTCCTCTTGTCACTAGGTGTGTACATAGAGTCTGACACAGTCTACTTAATACTGATCTGTTAAATCATACATTTCCACAAGGAATAGCACAGGAAGTGGCACAATGTGTATTTCTTGGTAAAGATGCTTAATAATTAATGATGTTAAGGAATACAAGTAATTATTAAAGCAGATCTAGTAGCAGAGTATCGTTGACCTTTTTAAATAGAATCTGTTGTGTGCTCAAAGGAATTTAGTTAAATGCCTTGTAAGATTCCCCTGATTTTGTAGCTCTTTTCTGTTTTTGGAGCTCAGCATGTGAAATCTACTTGTAGTGCAACTGAGCGCTTCTTCAAAGTCTTTTCTGGGGGAGGGGGGGTGCTTTCACCCTTCCTCCCCAGACGCTGACGATTTATTATACAGTCAGATCATCTGTTGAGCTGTGGTTGGCAATGTTTGAGAGGGAGAAGTAAAGGCGGATGCTCCCAGAGGAGACTGAATAAGCACCCAGTTGCACTGCCAGCAGAGATTTCACTTACTGTGCTCCATAAGCAACAAGTGTGAATATCTCTGCAATGGAGTGACTCTACACAAATCGGAAAAGAGTGGCAGAATTAGGGAGGTCAGTGATTTTCACAAGGTATTTGTCTCATTTTTTTCATTCAAGAGACAGGTCCTCCTTAAAGGTTACCTTTTTTTTTTTTGCTGGCCTAACCAAAGTCCGATGTTTGCAATGTAATTTTACTCTGCAATGCTGCAGGGAAAGACCGGACCAGTCCAGGAGGCTTCTTGGAAAGACCACCAGGTCTCTCTCCCTACATGTGTAGGCAAAATACCCACCCCATCAAAATAAGCACCATCAGGGCAGTCCATTATAAGTCAATGAAGTCTGCTGGAGCCAACGGATCTTGCATAGAGTTGTGGCTTCTTTTTTCAGATTATCGGATGTCTGGTTAAAGAAGTTTTCCTGTGCATTTAAAGCGCAGGTACAAGTCCGTCCATAGTGTGGACAGACCGAACTAAAAAGCCACGATGGCTGCTTCTTCCTTTTAGATGTCCGTCTGCGGAAGGATTATTTAATGAGCGCCTTAGCCTACACACACCAATAAAGCGAGACAAAGTAGTAAACTTTCATTCATAATTTTCAACTTACAAAAAAAAATTATAGGTTGTAATTAACCTTTTCCTTGCTGCAGTCTTCACAACCTACAAAGGCGTTAATATTCATAGCGAGCGTTCCCAGTAGCCGTGGCTTAGTGCCAATCTTAAACTGCGCTTCTAAGTCCTTTTACATACTCTGTAAATAATTGATGGATATGCCTGCCATGTTTCAAGAAGATGTCCCGCTCTACAGGAAATTCTGAATGGTGAGTGAGCAGGATTTTTTTTTTTGCGCAAGTAAAAAAAAAAAAAAACAGTTTTGTATGTTATTATGAAATAATAACTGACACCAGAGTCCATTTGCTGATGGAAAGCTTTCTTATGTCTCACAAGGGGGTTTAAGAGATACTCCGTGCTTACTCAGGAGTGAAAGCATCAAATTAAAGTGTTTGTGCTGACAAAGGAGAAATTTTGGATTTCAGCAAACAATGCAAGATTGCGCGATTGCTCCGCTCATCGGCGAGAGCAGCCCGGCCAGGCCTTCGTAATGAAATGCATGCATACAATTAAAGCCACTTGAAGTGCGTAGCTGGAGGACGCGTTCCGTCAGTCTCTGGTGACCACCGCCGCTCCCCGTACACCGGCTCCGTTTCATATTCATAAATCAGCTCTTCAACACATTGGCAGCACAGGTCCCACGGAGTAGGCAGGAGCATCGGGAGACCAGGCCTTGCAGCCAAGAACAGAAGTGAAAAATGATCCCACTTGATTGGGCTCCTGGATTTATCTCTGGAAGGAAGAGCAAATTGAATAGCAATGAGCATGTGTGAATAAGCACCTTGTCAGGAGATCTGACACTGACAGATGAGAAGGTTCACAGATAGAGCTTCCACCCTGCTCTGTGGCTTAGAGGTCCTGCTTGCTGGGAAAGGATGACTCCTAGTCAGTGGGCAATACATCTTCCTTTTGTATTGGCGTTGATCTGAGAAAAATAGCAACTGCTCCCCACCCCCCGAGACCTAATGTTGTTCCCTAGTGATACCCATGTATATGTTGGGTATCACTAGAAAACTTGTTTTTTTCTAATTATCCAAATGTGTAAAATTTTAGCAAAATTTTCTATCCCTAATTGTTTATATTGGAAGCAAACACAAATTATACAGCGTAAAGGTAAAGCAGAAAACCTTGTATGTGATTCTACAGGACAAAATGCTGCATATACCATTCATTTATGTTTTCCTGGAGATGGGTGTAGTCGCGGGGCAGATATTTTTCCAAGTTTATTCAGTAGGCTAAGGCTAGTTTCACATTTGCGTCTTTGTGCGCAAGTAGAAACGCATACAAAAACGCACATGCGTTTTTTGCATGCGTTTGCGTTTTTTATGCGCATGCGTTTTCTAGGTGTCACTTTTCACAGGAGGAAAATCCTTGAAACAGACTCCACCAATGTGACACCAGTGGGCGTGTGTCTTGGGAAGGGGGTGGTTTAAACCAGTGTCTAGACATGTTTACTCTTAAAACGCCTGCGTTCCCATAGACTGTAATGCGTTGTTTTGACGCATTCCGTGCGCAAGCGTACGCATGTTTTTTTGACGCCTTTGGGCGGACCCAAAAATGCAACATGTTGCGTCCAGCAAGTCTAGGCGCACACCTCGAAAAAATGCATGCGCACGAAAATGCATACAAGCGCATGCAAACGCAAGACCATGCGCCATGTTAAACATAGGTACGCATGCACATGGATGCGCACAATGCGCTGCGCACAAAACCGCTAATGTGAAACCAGCCTAAAAGGTTTCAATATGGCAAAATCTTTAAAGGAGCACTCTGGACAAATCCTGCTCATGTTAATTATTATTAAATAACATTGCGACCAAGGCTGATAACATGTTGTGTCTGGAAGATCTAAGGGGTAAAGTTTCTCTTGGGGAGACGTACAGTCCATGCAATGCTCCGCTGGGGATTAAATAGGTAACTGGTCTGTAAGAGAATAATCGGATCTGTAGCGCCACGTATTGGTAGTCAATATTGACACTTTGAGGCTATGTGCACACGCTAGCGTTTTTAAACGCTCAGGAAAAGGATCCCCTTCCTAGAAATCGCTCGTCTTTTTCAGCGCGTTTTTTGCGCGATTTTTGACGCGTTTTTTGACACGCGATTTCTGGGATCATTGGGGATGGCTAAAAACGCTCAGCAATGCGGAAATTAATGAGCATGCTGCGTTTTTAGCCGCTAAGCGATTCCTGAGCGTTTAAAAACGCATGCATTGGCACAAAAAGCCAAAAACGCATGCTAATTAATTTGATGCATCTTTTAAGCGTTTCTGCAGCGTCTGAGCCGGCTCAAACGCTGCGGAAACGCTTATAAAACGCATCGTGTGCACACAGCCTAAAGGTTCTTGTCATATGACTTTGGATAAGAAATCAAAACAGACAGTCTATTTGCATACACGTGTTTTGGGATGTTTACGTCTCATCAGTGCAGGAACAAGCACCCAAAACAGGGGACCTTTTAAAGGGTTGATACTTTTAGAACTGCTATTTCCAGAGTTCCGGTGCTGTTCCTTTCTGAAGAGACTATTTGCATGATAAGCACATTACGCCCCCTAGGACTTGCATTAGGCATGACATGATAGGAGGGATGTATACAAGAAAGTCTGCTTTGGTGGAGTTACTGGATACCGGGATATGTAGTTGGCGTACCGTGCCCTGAACGTGGAGCACATAGTAGTGACATGGATGCATTTTTTTTCATACGTTGACCTATTCTTTGCGTTTTCATATCCAATCAAGGTTTGTTGGATTATTCTGTAAAGGGCCTGTCACACTAAGCGATATCGCTAGCAATATCGCTATAACTTGTGACGTTATAGTGATATTGCTAGCGATATCGCTATGTCTGATACTTACCTACAACCCGCTCCCCCGCTGGATATCGCTGATCGCGCGAGAACAGGCTGGACTGTTTCTCGTCGTCAGCTTCCTGCGGCGCTTCCTGTGGAGAGACGAGCGACGAGCGTGGACGCGGGCGGGAGGACGCAGGATCGCCTAGGTAAGTAGCGACCCCCGTCCCCTGCGATGTCGCTGGTGAGATCTGCCTGTGTGGCAGCTCACTAGCGACCACTTAGCGATGTACCAGCGATCCTGACCGTGTCATATCGCTGGTCGGGATCCCTGGTACATCACTAAGTGTGACAGTACCTTTAGGAATTGTGTTATCTATACGTGTCAATACACATTTATAGCCAAGCCGAATGATGACCCGGACTGCAATGGGTGAGCCTTCTGGCAGAGAACATGTTAACCATAGCCCGTTTGCTGATTTTGCTGGACGTGCATTTTTTTGTTTATTTTTTTCTTCCCCAAAGCCTCCTTTGGTCATGCACAGAATAAATAACACCACCTATAATAGACTCTCATTGCCCAGCACACGTAGGACAAAGCCATCGCCCGGGTACACGGTTAAAACCTGCTCCGGCTTTAGTGTTGATATATGAGCCTCTGTAAGGGTAATGATCCTAAACCGCCGCGATCTCCTGTAACAGCAGTATCTGTCATATTCATTGGGATTACCACGCTCATTGATTTGTGTCTGTAAATCTGCAGTCCCTACCCTTTAAATTTGATCTCTAATTGGGCCTCCTTAAATGGTTCAGACCCGGCTAGTGTGTATATCCTCGGAGCGCTGTCACCGGCAGCATCTTCTCCTCCCATTATACATTCTGCAGATTTGATGGAATCAGCAGGACTCCTCATTTGAAACAGTTTAATCGTCTCCTCTATCCTCGCGTTAAACCATTGAGGTGGTCAAGCGATGCACACAAATCATCCTAAATGGAGAATATAGCTCTCTCTGTGACCCAGCTAAATAGATAGTGCTATGCAAAACAAGTTAAAAAGTAATAAATGCCAGAGGAATCTTTTAATTGGAATAAAAAATTAGACCCAACTTTGTTTCCTCGCCATTGCAGCTGCATTCCTGTACATGGCCCTGGCAGCTGCTGGAGCGCTTGTATTATATTTTATTTTTTATCTTTATTTTTTTTTTTTGCAAAAGGATTAGTCAGCCTGGAAATACTTTTTCTTGATAATGCTGAATTGCTTTTATTGCCTCTCCCCCTTCCTAGATTACACATAAGGAATATATCTGGGGTGTTTGGCTGCAGCTTGGGTTACCTTGATAGATTGTTTATTGAGGCATCTTTATTACAGATCAAATCCATTTCACTAGATGTAGGTACACATTGTCCCCCTCGCAGGCTCTGATGTCCCCCGCCCCCTCGCAGGCTCTGATGTCCCCCGCCCCCTCGCAGGCTCTGATGTCCCCCGCCCCCTCGCAGGCTCTGATGTCCCCCGCCCCCTCGCAGGCTCTGATGTCCCCCGCCCCCTCGCAGGCTCTGATGTCCCCCGCCCCCTCGCAGGCTCTGATGTCCCCCGCCCCCTCGCAGGCTCTGATGTCCCCCGCCCCCTCGCAGGCTCTGATGTCCCCCGCCCCCTCGCAGGCTCTGATGTCCCCCGCCCCCTCGCAGGCTCTGATGTCCCCCGCCCCCTCGCAGGCTCTGATGTCCCCCGCCCCCTCGCAGGCTCTGATGTCCCCCGCCCCCTCGCAGGCTCTGATGTCCCCCGCCCCCTCGCAGGCTCTGATGTCCCCCGCCCCCTCGCAGGCTCTGATGTCCCCCGCCCCCTCGCAGGCTCTGATGTCCCCCGCCCCCTCGCAGGCTCTGATGTCCCCCGCCCCCTCGCAGGCTCTGATGTCCCCCGCCCCCTCGCAGGCTCTGATGTCCCCCGCCCCCTCGCAGGCTCTGATGTCCCCCGCCCCCTCGCAGGCTCTGATGTCCCCCGCCCCCTCGCAGGCTCTGATGTCCCCCGCCCCCTCGCAGGCTCTGATGTCCCCCGCCCCCTCGCAGGCTCTGATGTCCCCCGCCCCCTCGCAGGCTCTGATGTCCCCCGCCCCCTCGCAGGCTCTGATGTCCCCCGCCCCCTCGCAGGCTCTGATGTCCCCCGCCCCCTCGCAGGCTCTGATGTCCCCCGCCCCCTCGCAGGCTCTGATGTCCCCCGCCCCCTCGCAGGCTCTGATGTCCCCCGCCCCCTCGCAGGCTCTGATGTCCCCCGCCCCCTCGCAGGCTCTGATGTCCCCCGCCCCCTCGCAGGCTCTGATGTCCCCCGCCCCCTCGCAGGCTCTGATGTCCCCCGCCCCCTCGCAGGCTCTGATGTCCCCCGCCCCCTCGCAGGCTCTGATGTCCCCCGCCCCCTCGCAGGCTCTGATGTCCCCCGCCCCCTCGCAGGCTCTGATGTCCCCCGCCCCCTCGCAGGCTCTGATGTCCCCCGCCCCCTCGCAGGCTCTGATGTCCCCCGCCCCCTCGCAGGCTCTGATGTCCCCCGCCCCCTCGCAGGCTCTGATGTCCCCCGCCCCCTCGCAGGCTCTGATGTCCCCCGCCCCCTCGCAGGCTCTGATGTCCCCCGCCCCCTCGCAGGCTCTGATGTCCCCCGCCCCCTCGCAGGCTCTGATGTCCCCCGCCCCCTCGCAGGCTCTGATGTCCCCCGCCCCCTCGCAGGCTCTGATGTCCCCCGCCCCCTCGCAGGCTCTGATGTCCCCCGCCCCCTCGCAGGCTCTGATGTCCCCCGCCCCCTCGCAGGCTCTGATGTCCCCCGCCCCCTCGCAGGCTCTGATGTCCCCCGCCCCCTCGCAGGCTCTGATGTCCCCCGCCCCCTCGCAGGCTCTGATGTCCCCCGCCCCCTCGCAGGCTCTGATGTCCCCCGCCCCCTCGCAGGCTCTGATGTCCCCCGCAGGCTCTGATGTCCCCCGCAGGCTCTGATGTCCCCCGCAGGCTCTGATGTCCCCCGCAGGCTCTGATGTCCCCCGCAGGCTCTGATGTCCCCCGCAGGCTCTGATGTCCCCCGCAGGCTCTGATGTCCCCCGCAGGCTCTGATGTCCCCCGCAGGCTCTGATGTCCCCCGCCCCCTCGCAGGCTGTGATGTCCCCCGCCCCCTCGCAGGCTGTGATGTCCCCCGCCCCCTCGCAGGCTGTGATGTCCCCCGCCCCCTCGCAGGCTGTGATGTCCCCCGCCCCCTCGCAGGCTGTGATGTCCCCCGCCCCCTCGCAGGCTGTGATGTCCCCCGCCCCCTCGCAGGCTGTGATGTCCCCCGCCCCCTCGCAGGCTGTGATGTCCCCCGCCCCCTCGCAGGCTGTGATGTCCCCCGCCCCCTCGCAGGCTGTGATGTCCCCCGCCCCCTCGCAGGCTGTGATGTCCCCCGCCCCCTCGCAGGCTGTGATGTCCCCCGCCCCCTCGCAGGCTGTGATGTCCCCCGCCCCCTCGCAGGCTGTGATGTCCCCCGCCCCCTCGCAGGCTGTGATGTCCCCCGCCCCCTCGCAGGCTGTGATGTCCCCCGCCCCCTCGCAGGCTGTGATGTCCCCCGCCCCCTCGCAGGCTGTGATGTCCCCCGCCCCCTCGCAGGCTGTGATGTCCCCCGCCCCCTCCCGTAGGCTCTGATGCCCCCCGCCCCCTCCCGTAGGCTCTGATGCCTCCCGCCCCCTCCCGTAGGCTCTGATGCCTCCCGCCCCCTCCCGTAGGCTCTGATGTCCCCCACAGTGTCCATATTGTAGACCTGAATAGGTAAGAGATGATGCTATAAATCCAGTTAGTTTTTGCATAGTCCTATATGGTTACACGATGGATATTTTTTTGCAGAATTGAAATGCCTCACATTTAGAAACATCTAGGTTTTGTGTATTCCCTCCAGGTAAAAACCACTTCTGCTCATGAGCAGTGTCTTGTATAGCTACTCTGTCCCCATTAAAGTAAATGGACATGAAATGCAATTTGAACAACAAGGGTAGTGTCACTTTTTTGGGGAAAAAGGGTTTTTACCATGAATAGGAGATGAGTCGCTGATCGTCTGCAGTCTGATCATTCGGGACCCCCACTGATCCTGCTGTGCATTGATGAAGCGGAGTGGAAATTTGAGCATGTTCACCTCCACGCTTTTTTATGCGTTTTTACAGGAGCATCCTCCTGCTCATAGATTATAGTTAGAAATGCGGATTTTTCCGCGAAATTAATGAGCATGCTGCGTTTTTACCGCGATGCGGTTTTTCGTGGAAAAAACGCTTCCGTGTGCCAAAGTGCGGAATTCATTAAAATGAATGGGATGCTTCTTGTAAGCGTTTTTTAAGCGGATTTGCCGGTAAAAACGCGGAAAAAAAACACGTGGGTACACAGCCTCATTCTTGCTGAAAAGGATTGTCTAAGGCCTGTTTCACACATCCGTTTGTGTCCATGAGTCAAAATCCGCCGTTTTGCAAAAAAAACTGATCCGCCATTTTTCTTGGCGGATCCGTTTTTTTCCCATTGAGTTGCATTACCGGCGGATCTTGACGGATGGCCAAAATTTTGACGTCCGCCGACATGCCCGAACGGACCATGCAACGTTTTTTCAGGCGGCCGGATCCGCATTTCTCACTGCGCATGCCCGAAAGACTTCACTCAACCGCAAATTTAACCCTAAACTCTGTTCTGGCGGCTGAAAAATTTTCTTTCTCTCTCTCTCTATTGTACTTTGCCGGCAGTCTCATGGAGATTGAATGAGTTGGCAGCATATGTGCCTTCTGTGGATCAATGGGGAGCCCCACCAGTCATACCCCACTTGATCTAGGTAGTGATCAGTTATCCTTGTTATAACCAGAACACCACCCTTGTATCACCAGCAGGGGTGGGCAAATTCATTTTCTCAAGGCACCACATGAGACACTGGCTGTTGTGGAGAGCTGAAACAACTGGCTGAATGTAATTCTGTTCATCATTGTTTTATATACATTTTTATCGCTTAATATTAAAGGGTTTGTCCGGGCTTTTCACATAATCTCAGTGCATATCTGGGCTGCAGAATGCTGACAATAAGTAATTTACCTTCTGTGGCCAGTTTTCAGGGTTTCCAAGATATCATCTCTTGCTTGTAAGAAAAACGTCCAAGGGGGGGTGTTCTGGCATTGAAATGAGAACTGGTCGTTTCCTCCTACTCTACTAAAAACATGCCCTCTATAGCAACAACCTCACCCTCCATATCAATAGGCCCTCCCCGACCACATGAACAAGCCCTCCTCACACAGTAACAAATCCTCCCCCTCTAGCAGCCTCAGTGCAGTGAGCAGGACCACCCAGCTGCTCCTCCCCCAGACACACGCTGAACAGTGATCTATGGAAAGTGAAACTATTGAGGAGGAAACGACCAGTTCTCATTTCAATGCCAGAACACACCCCCCCTGGACTTTTTTCTTACAAGCAAGAGATGATATCTAGCAAACGCTGCAAACTGGCCACAGAAGGTAAATTACTTATTGTCAACATTCTGCAGCCCAGATATGCACTGAGATTATGTGAAAAGCCCGGACAACCCCTTTAAGTAGAATTAATTCTCAAGACTCGCTGCTACTGTTAATACATGCTTTAGTAAAGGCTTATTGTAAGATAGGAGCTAATCAGCACCATTAAATT
The DNA here is from genome assembly GCF_039654945.1 of Dendrobates tinctorius. Taxonomy (NCBI): domain Eukaryota; kingdom Metazoa; phylum Chordata; class Amphibia; order Anura; family Dendrobatidae; genus Dendrobates; species Dendrobates tinctorius. The sequence continues at coordinate 6,110,042 of NW_027361788.1, read as the reverse complement.
TACTGTATTTTATGTTTATATTAAGCAGTACATCATATGCTCCTAATAGTTAGCCCTTGTACCTTGATCAAGTTTTCAAAACAATGTGATGACCCCACAGTCCCTGCACACACTGTAACGTCCCCTCACCCACCCCTAAAAGAGTGTATGTGTCCCCTTATACAGTATGCCGCCTCACACGGTATAAAGTCAACATATCACAGTATTATGTCCCCTCACAGCCCCCTTACATAGTATTATATATCCCCCATCCTTCTGAATGTCCCCACATAATCCCCTTGCCAGGGATCGGGAGTCGGTAAGCCAAACCTCCGACTCCTCAATTTCCCTGGCTCATCGTCTTGAACTCCACAGCACTGGTCACTACTGAGCATGTACATAAAGTGCAGCACAGATTCATCTCATCTACGACCCTACAGCACTGGTCACTACTGAGCATATACATAAAGGGCAGCACAGATTCATCTCATCTACGACCCCACAGTACTGGTCACTACTGAGCATGTAAATAAAGGGCAGCACAGATTCATTTCATCTACAACCCCACAGCAGTGGTCACTACTGAGCATGTACATAAAGTGCAGCACAGATTCATCTCAACTACGACTCCACAGCACTGGTCACTACTGAGCATGTACATAAAGTGCAGCACAGATTCATCTCATCTACGACTCCACAGCACTGCCTCACTACTGAGCATGCTGATAAAGTGCAGCACAGATTCATCTCAGCTATGACCCCACAGCACTGGTCACTAATGAGCATATATATATATAAAGTGCAGCACAGATTCATCTCAACTACGACTCCACAGCACTGATCACTACTGAGCATGTACATAAAGTGCAGCACAGATTCATCTCAACTACGACTCCACAGCACTGCCTCACTAGTGAGCATGTATATAAAGTGCAGCACAGATTCATCTCAACTACGACTCCACAGCACTGGTCACTACTGAGCATGTACATAAAGTGCAGCACAGATTCATCTCAACTAGACTCCACAGCACTGCCTCACTACTGAGCATGTTCATAAAGTGCAGCACAGATTCATCTCATCTACGACACCACAGCACTGGTCACACATGTACATAAAATGCAGCACAGATTCATCTCAACTACGATTTCACAGCACTGTTCACTACTGAGCCTTTGCATAAAGTGCAGCACAGATTCTTCTCACCTCGATTTCACAGCACTGTTCACTACTGAGCCTTTGCATAAAGTGCAGCACAGATTCATCTCAACTGCGACTCCAGAGCACTGATCACTGCTGAGCATGTACATAAAGTGCAGCACGGATTCATCTCATCTACGACTCCACAGCACTGGTCACTATTGAGCATGTACATAAAGTGCAGCACAGATTCATCTCCACTTAAAGCCGAGATACTCAGATCAGGAACAGAACAGACATTTATAGGACATTTCATAACTTTCCCAAATTCTTATGAAAATATTTTCAGCACATCCTGCAATGAATCGCTGTACCCAGTTTATTATATATTTTCAGAGTCCGTCCATTTTATACCGACTCCATGATTCTTCAACTCCTCAGCCCGTCCCCTTGCACAGTATTAGATCCCCACAAAGTCCCCTTGCACAGTATAATATCCGCACAAAGTCCCCTTGCACAGTATTATGTCCCCTTGCACAGTATTATATCTCCACAAAGTCCCCTTGCACAATATTATATCCCCACAAAGTCCTCTTGCTTAGTATTATATGCCCACAGAGTCCCCTTGCACAGTATTATATCCCCACAAAGTCCCCTTGCACAGTATTATATCCCCACAAAGTCCCCTTGCACAGTATTATATCCCCACAAAGTCCCCTTGCACAGTATTATATCCCCACAAAGTCCCCTTGCACAGTATTATATCCCCACAAAGTCCCCTTGCACAGTATTATATCCCCACAAAGTCCCCTTGCACAGTATTATATCCCCACAAAGTCCCCTTGCACAGTATTATATCCCCACAAAGTCCCCTTGCACAGTATTATATCCCCACAAACTCCCCTTGCACAGTATTATATGCCCACAAAGTCCCCTTGCACAGTATTATATGCCCACAAAGTCCCCTTGCACAGTATTATATGCCCACAAAGTCCCCTTGCACAGTATTATATGCCCACAAAGTCCCCTTGCACAGTATTATATGCCCACAAAGTCCCCTTGCACAGTATTATATGCCCACAAAGTCCCCTTGCACAGTATTATATGCCCACAAAGTCCCCTTGCACAGTATTATATCCCCACAAAGTCCCCTTGCACAGTATTATATCCCCACAAAGTCCCCTTGCACAGTATTATATCCCCACAAAGTCCCCTTGCACAGTATTATATTACTACAGTTTCCCAAAATGTACTGACAATTAAAAAAGAAAAATAAAGCTTCTCATTTCAGCCCATTCTTCTGCTTCCGTCTACACTATGTACTGAGGCACCGCTGCTGCAATGTAGTGACACCATAGCTCCAGCTGCTCAGACATACAGTCTCAGTGGTGGGAGAGGGAGCTGATAGCTCACTGTTCCATCATTGTTTTCACCAGTATTTTTATCCCAATGATGCAGATACTGGTGAAAGTGAGACACTGAACTGTGAGCAGGCTGCCGCTGTATCCAGCCCCGTTGTCACCATCTGCAGGCCACACGTTGCCCAGTTCTGCACATTGGTAGAAGATTTAGAATTTGACCTCCAGATTTCCTGCAGGTCTTAACTATAAAAATTGATTTTATCTTTATCTCTTGATGTTTCTTGACTCATTATTCAATGTATATTTAGTGTGAGGTAGCGCTGTCATTTAAGTAGGGGATCACTCACTTGGCAGCCACAAAATCAGATCCGGCACAAGTTTTCCATAAACCAGTATAGTCCATGCGGCTTATTAAACATCATAAACCATGACCAGCAATATACAAACGGCATAGCATCCATGACAGAGCTTCACTCTGTTAGCAATGTCCAATACGCAGGCTTTTCAGCCTCACAGTTATATCACACCCCGTCAGGGTTCTCTCATGGCTGCTTCTCCATACTGCAAACATTCATTCCCTCCAGGGAACTCTCAGGCACTTGCAGCCATTACTCACAGCATCCACACGTGCTGTCAGGCAGGAAGCCCCATCTCAGCGGGACCTTCCACACTGGACCAACCGGGTCCAAGCATTCACCACCTGTGACCTACCCTGGCCACATTATATGGTTCATAGCCACGTCCACCGGGTCACATGACTCTGACCTCATCACAGGTCTTTCAAGCATTTACACACTCTTTCCAACAGTGCTTCAAACACACCCCCTGGGTGGGTTTGTAGGTAACCAGGCTGCCCATCTCTCTAGTTACCTGGAGACTTCTCCCATACACATTGAAACAACACCTCAGCAATATCATTGCTGAACAACACATAAGTCTCCATCCCAAAGCCACCCACTTTGGGATACATAACGGCCATTCCGTATTCTGCCATTCATCCTTTCTCCTGGGACATCCACACAGCACCCCCTTGCGGACTCAGTGGTTACTACACCACATACCTCCCCCCTTCGTTCAAACTTGTGGGGTTGAACACACAACATTACACCAGGGTCTCGTGACCGGGCACTCACTACACCTTGCCCCACAGGTCGAGAGAACCGTCTCCATCTATCATACGGCCTCATCTCTACGTTAGGCCTCTCCCCCGCCCCCAGCGGTCAGAATATCGGCACTGATCTTTGGCCCTCCAGTCACAGCCTGTCTGCGTCATCAGACACTGTCTAGTCACCACATTCCTCTCCCTGTTTGTTCCGTTTGCCGACCAGCTCCCCTGGTTGGTACGGTCATCAGTCTTTGTTGGGCCTACTGTCTGGCCTGAGTCTGACCCATTCAGCGTCTCACAGGAACTAATGTCTCTCAGCCTCGTACGGCCCGTCGAACTGCCACTTGCTGACATTCTTCGGCCACTTGCCACGTCACTACTTGGAGGAACCCTTCGGGTCCTTACATGTTGGTTTGGAGGCGGCCGCCACCTGGTATTCCGTACTTCTTTATTAATTTGCCGGCGGTCCAGCCTCAACTGCTCAATCTCTTGCAGGTACCCCACTCGATACTCCAAGAGCATCCGAAAGTTTCTCAGGCTTTCCACAGAGCCAACCACGACGGGAATCCTACCCTCTTCACTGGATACCTGGTCTTCATCATAAGAAGGGATCCTCACCCTCACCACACCGGAGATATTCACAAGGTCTTGCATTACCTTCCCAGATCTTCCAATGATTCTCCCAATCAGCTTTGGGTACCAGGACCACATCTTTCCGCAAACCCAGCCGATCCATAGCCTCCCTTGCTAACTCTAGGCGTCGAGCAGCCTTCACATTACTTCGCCTGACCAGCTGTTTGGGGTGGAGACATTGTAGATGCATCTCCTTCAGGACAGCTACTCGGTTTGATGTATCTTCTCTAGCTGATACTTTCACCAACTGCCGAGTCTTAGGCGCCCAGTGCACCTTACACGCTTTGACTGCCTCTTTGAAAGCCTCATGCAGACCTTCCTCAGCACAGGCCTCTTGCATGTCTTTTGGTACATCAATCACAAACTTGAAGGTCGTGGCCTTGCTCTCTTCCTGGCCAGGAGGTTCTGGCTTTACCACGGACACTTCCCTCACTACAGTTGACCCGACCGGGTGACTGTCTTCTTCAGTTCTTAGCTCCCCAACTTCACGAGATCTCATCTCTTCATGACCGTCTGCCAAGACGGGCACCAGCAGCTCCGTTCCACCACCAGTCGGACCCGGCCGCTGTTCATCACTGTCCAAGTTCTTCTCCCGCAGAAGACCACTTACAGTTTCTTTGAGCTCCAAGACTTCTTTCTCGAGCTCCTCAACCCTGTGCTCGGCCATTTGTCTCAGGACTCTTTCCCGTTCGAGATGTCCTTCCACTGTCTCTTTTATCAGCTGTATCTCACGATCCTGTTCTCTTTTGGCCAGCACGTGTCTCACCACTACCTCTTTAATTATATTGTCAAAGGGTACCAGTCGAATGAACCCTCCAGTTATCGTCCACCACCAATGTGTCTAGTCCAGTCGTCTGATCTCCCAGCCCACCATCTGTCTTGTCTCGAGACGTCAGGTCAGTCAGTTGGGCAGATGTACCTCTTCTTCCGGTCAGTTCTACCTCTGACCTGTCCACTTTAAGAGGCGTCACCGTCTCAGTGTCCGCTGGCCCCACAGTCGAAACGTCTCCATCGTCCGACCATATGTCATCAAACAACACAAAGTCCCGGCCCCTCTCCAAGGCATAGACTAAGTCTCGTGGTATCCCGCCCCCTTGGCACACACCACCTTTGGTCCCCTCAAACATTACTCGGTCTACTGCATAGTTCACCGTGACCCCATGTTGACAGCGAACCCTGGCGTTTTTCTCTGTCAGACATAAAACGAGCCGAGTTCCTGTCAGAGTTACCTGACTCTGAGTCCAGTCTATTAGAGACTCCTTCCCGGTGCAGCATCACGGTACACACCTGTGGACCGTCATTATTAGGAAAATACATGCCGCACTCCTCAAAACTCATACACACAACTGCGGTTCCCCAGACATACCCACTGAGCAACCAGTGCTGTCATTTCCTGAACCACCCCAATTTGGGTTGCCGCCCCCTCCCGGGACTCCACCCCTTTTTGGGTTACCACCCCAATTTGGGTCACCGCCCCCTTCTGGGACTCCACCCCCCTTGGGCTACCACCCCAATTTGGGCCACCGCCCCCTTTCAGGATTTCCCCATGTCCGTTCTGCAGAACTTCTTATGCCACAGTTCACACAGTACAGTTTGTCTCTTTGAACGATACTGGCACCACCACAGCTCCTGCTGTAACCGATCACCGACACCACACTAGTTCCTTCTGGCGCTGTCTTCGTGGACACGCTGCTCCACCGGAAGCCGCTTGTCTCCTTTGTAACCCCACCAAGTTACCGGAAGCCGCTTGTCCCCTTCGTAACCCCGCCGAGTTACAGGAAGCCGCTTGTCACCTTCTTGACTCCCATTGATCCACCGCAGGCTGAGTTGAGAAAAGAAGGAAAAAAAAACCCACCACAAAAAACTCACGTGTCCTGTCTGTGTGCTATTCATGACGTACCGTCTCCACCTGAGATCGTCCAACACACAGGGCGCACCGGGTGCTATTCAGGGAGCCGACCCTCTTCCCAGGGTTTCCCAACACACCGGCCTCACCAGGTCCAGGGGCTTAGCGGGTGCTCTTCAGGACATCCGTCTCCTCCTGAGACTGCCCAACACTCACGCCTCACCAGGTCCAAGGTCATACCACGTGTTCCAGGGATCCGATTCTTCTCCTAGAATCTCCCAACACTTACCCTCCAGGACCTTGCTCACTGAACCCTCCAGGTACACTGTCTTTCACACTGACCCAGGTCAGTACAACACGAACACCTGTCCGTTACCTGTGTCGGCCACACAGGTCCTCGGATACCTCTTCTCCACAGAGGCACCCTATCAATCACCAGTCTCTTTCTCACTGACCCCGGTCAGTACAACACGGTTTTCACGTCCGTCACCTGCTGGCCGCGCAGGTTCTCGGACCCCTCTACCCCAGAGGTATCCTATAAGTATCTTTCTCCTGGGGAAACGGCCGCACTGGGCTCACCAATCCGGACAGTGCCTTACTCACTAGGCTGCCCCACGGTTCCAGAACCACAGCCGGGCAGTGGCTTCCCCAACCGTCAGCCCTCCTGGTTCAGCCTTGGCAGCACTGTAACATATGCCATCGGAAACCATTGCCCGTAGCAACCGAAACTTTGCAGTCCTTTTCCGTTGCCCCTAGCAACAAGGCTACAATATTGCCCTTTGCAATTCACCAACACATGTGAGGTAGAGCTGTCATTTAAGTAGGGGATCACTCGCTTGGCAGCCACAAAATCAGATCCAGCGCAGGTTTTCCATAAACCAGTATAGTCCATGCGGTTTATTAAACATCATAAACCATGACCAGCAATATACAAACGGCATAGCGTCCATGACAGAGCTTCACTCTGTTAGCAATGTCCAATACGCAGGCTTTTCAGCCTCACAGTTATATCTCACCCCGTCAGGGTTCTCTCATGGCTGCTTCTCCATACTGCAGACATTCACTCCCTCCAGGGAACTCTTAGGCACTTGCAGCCATTACTCACAGCGTCCACACGTGCTGTCAGGCAGGAAGCCCCATCTCAGCGGGACCTTCCACACTGGACCAACCGGGTCCAAGCATTCACCCATGTGACCTACCCTGGCCACATTATATGGTTCATAGCCATGCCCACTGGGTCACATGTCTCTGACCTCATCACAGGTCCTTCAAGCATTTACACACTCTTTCCAACAGTGCTTTAAACACACCCCCTGGGTGGGTTTATAGGTAACCAGGCTGCCCATCCAGTTACCTGGAGACTTCTCCCTTACACATTGAAACAAGACCTCAGCAATATCATTGCTGAACAACACATAAGTTTCCATCCCAAAGCCACCCACTATGGGATACATAACAGCCATTCCGTATTCCGCCATTCATCCTTTCTCCTGGGACATCCACACAGCGCCCCCTAGCGGACTCAGTGTTTACTACACCACATAAGCTATTTACAGTCGTGACCAAAAGTTTTGACCGTCACAAATTTTGGTTTTCACAGTCTTGCGGCTTCAGTGTTTTTAGATCTTAGTCAGATATGTCGCTTGTTACTTAATTGCAAACATTTTATAAGTTTTTAAACTTTTATTGAAAAATACATCAAGTTTATGTAAAGGTTCAATATTGCCAGTGTTGATTCCTACTGTTCTAGACTTGTGTCCCTCTCCCTGACAGCTGGATATCCTCTTCTGGCCATGATCCTGGCTGATGACAGCTCATTCTTGCCTTATCAGTGCTTGGAGTTTCACAATTTCTGTGTTTTTGTTATTCCATCCACTCTTTGATGATTGATCACAGGTTCTCAATGGAATTGAGAACTGAAAAACACAAAGCGCCAAAGCTTACAATTTCAACTTTTTGGCCTTGACTGTCCACTTAGTCACAAGAGCAGTAGAGGATTTCACACCTCAAACTATTTATATGAGCATGAAGCTCTTTCAAAGATTAGTCCAACAATAGCTTTACATGGCCAGTCCAATCCTCCGTTACTGAGAAATCAGCATTTGAATTGATATGCAAATGAGACGGAAGTGCTATGGTAGATATGAAGCCAATGTCACTCCAGCTCTATTCCCCACCTTGCACCACCTACTGCTTGACTGACTGCTCCTTTGCCTGAAATCACACAACATAGGGGCTTTTTTGGATTACTGGACTACCCATTTTAATATGTCATGTGTCAGTAGTTTTTCTTTAAAGGCTGAACTCCCGACATTTCTGTCGATGTGAAGTGCTTTATTATCCCACCTGCTATGCTGTATACAGAAAATGGTAGTATTGGGTCATGTGCTTGTGCTTAGAATAAAAGGTTTAACACCCAGTAATGCTATGAATTATTATTTTTGCAGGCTCTGGGTCTTTGGCAGCAATGGCAGTTTTTGAGGACCGCTATAAACCAGACTTGGAGGTGAGTGACCTTGTATTAGATTTCAATACATCTGTCTGTTAAGGTAAACAATAGTCCTATCCTCTGGTGTCAATGGGTCACATTGACTCAAGTCAAAATCAATACTTCCACCTTAATCACCAACATATTATTGACTTTGAGGTATATATGTGTGTGTCTGTCAAGCTATTTATGCTGTATGTATGTAATATATATGGTAAAGCTCACATAACGTGTCTTGGAAGAATCTCTGGTCTATTAATTATTGTGCAAAGTTGTCAATGAGATGAATGCAACAACATTGCAACCAGGTGTAAAATATAATGAAGCCTTTGTTAAGGAGCATCAAAACATTTTCTGTATCTTTATTTCCTTTTGGAGATATATATATATATATATTTGAAGTATTTTGACACCACTTGGGTGTGTACAGTATGTAATTTCATTCTATACAAGCCCAAGTAGTGCCCAAACTCTGGAGGGGTTAATCCTTGAATCCCTGGAAGAAGTTGGCTAAAATAGTTTCCCTGGTGGTCTAGTGTAGCGTTACCCTCCTTGGTGGCCTAATGCAGCATTTCAGCATTTTTCTTTATTAATGCCATTTAGCATAGGCTGTTCCTAGAGAATTCTGTTGAGTCTCTTGTGTATGCCTTTTCTGGGTCTTCTGCTATGTTGAGTCCTTCTTCCTCTCCGATAAAGTTCTTCTAATGCAGACTACATTTCCCTTGATGACTTAGGCTTTGCAGAGGGGCAGACTTCTTGTAAGAGTAGCAGTGCTATATCAGCTCTAGACTCCATGTATTATATGTGATTAGCCTCAGCTTGTCTCCACAACCTCCTGCTTGTGATAGGTTTCTCTATGACAGCTCTTAAAAGCAGAGGCAGCTGCATCCCATCGATACACTGGAGACACTACACACCGCACTCACAGATGATACCAGAGGGCAAAGAGGTTTCTCAGCACTCATACTATTGTGAAACTACAATTTTAATTCTTAAGGGCATGTCACACTAAGAGATATCGCTAGCAATATCGCTATAACTAGTGACGTTATAGCGATATTGCTGTGTCTGATACTTACCTACGACCGGCTCCCCCGCTGGTTATCGCTGATCGCGCGAGAACGTTCAGGACTGTTTCTCGTCGTCAGCTTCCTGCGGCGCTTCCTGCTGTGAAGGCGAGCGACGCGTGGAGCCGGGCGGGAGGACGCAGGATCGCCTAGTGTGACAGGTAAGTAGCGACCCCCGACCCCTGCGATGTCGCTGGTGAGATCTGCCTGTGTGGCAGCTCACTAGCGACCACTTAGCGATGTACCAGCGATCCTGACCACGTCATATCGCTGGTCGGGATCGCTGGTACATCGCTAAGTGTGACAGTACCTTTACATAAAAGAAACACGCTGTTAAAGCATGTTGGAAGTTCTAGTTCCAGAATAGTTGGTGCACCATAGATACTAAATCCCTGTTGTATTCAGTCAGAGTTATGGCAGTTTTATTACTATGGATGTAAGTTAGCTGGGATTAAAAGAGGGAGAAGGTCCCCATTTTATTCCGTGGTAGACTATGTAAAAGATGGGGATAAATGTGTTTTGGCATACTCCTGTCCTATTGTACACACTGGTGTAATGTCCCTAGAGAGTGGCCTGGGCAGCTAGGAACAGCCACACAATTCTGTCTGAGAACACTTTCAGAAACAGCGCCACCTTGGGCTGTGTCTGGTATTGCAATTCAGCCCCTTTAAAGTGTGCAGTTTCTGAAAGAAAACTATGTTTTTCTAATCCTGGACAACCCCTTTAACTGAACTGCCAGGGGCGCTGAACTGCAATACCAAGCCACAACCTATAGGCAAGAGTGGAGCTGTCTCAGGGACCAAAGAGCTCCTCTTTTAGGAGTGTTATTTTGCACTGGCAGGTAAAAATGAAGCTGATATTTTTGTATTTTGGCAGAGAGATGGCACGCGCTAATCCTACTTGTGATGGGGCTTTCCTCCGAGTCGCGGTTAGCACAATTAATAGTGGAACCTGTTCGATTTGGCAGCAGAGGATTCAAATGATATTGCATATCTGCCTGGCTGAGACCATATCTTTTATTGACCACATAAATTAGCAGTCTTTTGGGCAATTGTTAGCACTCAGTTAAGTCACATCGTGAAGACAAGCTGTCACACATACTGGAAGCAGTCGATACGGATCAATATCTCAATGCCTCCGGTGTAAAGGTTGCAGGGGGACTGAGCAGTAATGGGCAGCACAGAGCCGGCCTATGTCTGCAGTCGGCATTACTCCTATTGTTTCCCTTTAGAAAGCTTCTGAATGTTTATCTTGTACACACAGCTGAGCAGCGCTGGAAACAAGCCCCCAACAGGACGGTGCTGGCGTCGTGCCTGTGCGGTGGGAAAATCTGGGGATTCCTGCGTTATAAATTATATATAGAGCTTGGATGGCGGATCGGTGATTGCGCAGTTTTCTCAGGAAGTGTTCTACTGCAACTTGGTGGGCTTTTAAAGGCCTATAAACTGTCCCCCTGACTGTTTCCTGATCCCTCCTAAAACCACAGTCTGGTCTAGAGCCTCATTCACACTACTACATGCACTGCTAACGCTGATTTCTGCAATCGGCACATATGCTGGTGACACAAGCTCTTCTGATCACATTACCATTAGGGATGAGCTTTCCGATATTGAAATATCGGAAATCGGCCCGATGTTTGCGATATCGGAATTCCGATTCCAATATTTTTTTCATATCGGAAATCGCTTACTCCTTCAGCCTCTGAGCGCTCCGTGGAGCCAATCAGGAGCTGAAGAATTGCTGACAACATTGTGTAACTCCCCTAAGCTTGGTAGGAGGCGTCCAAACTTGCTAGCTAGGGGCTGCGCTGCGATTGGCTGGCTGGATGGTGTGATCAGGCAGTATAAAAGGCTGCGCCTGCCATTTTAGCCTCACTCTACTGTCAAAGCAGATAGGGATAGGTTGCTGTTGGAGATAGGGAGAGATCTCGGATCTTATAGCGATACAAACTGTTTTTCAGTGACTGTAGCAGCCCCTGTGTGTTACAGAAGCAGTCTTTTTCCTCACTGACCCCGCTCAGTTTCATTTTTTGTGCTGTGCAGGCTCTCAGTGAGGTGCTTAGTGAGACAGTGCAGAGCACATTCACTGCAGCTGCTGCAGCTCCTCTTGCTGCAGCACTGTGTGATGTGTGTCTCACCGCCATTTCTTTTCATCCCTTAAATCCCCTTCCCCTATTTTTTTCCTAAAAGTTAAACACTATATAGGGATTGTGCTGTGAGGGACCCCAACAACCTCTGTGGCTGGTGCCACACAGCACCTGGCCCAGTCCCGGAGAATCCTTTTTTTTTTGGTATCACAGCAGTGTCATTTACTGCGCTGTGACATCCGACCGTAACGTGTACACCAATAAGACAAACACACGTTACTCTTTGTGTAGGCCACTCTAGATTCAAATAAAGTGTGGCAGACACACCATCATCATACAGTGCCATTAGTGTTTCTTATACCTGTTTGTAGTCCTACAGGAATAAGCACACTAATTCCTAATAATTACTTTCTTGCCGTTCTGAATCCATCGATAGAGATGAAGAAGGCAGGGAGTAAGGGACGTCCCCGCGGCGGCCGTGGAAGAGGTGCATCAGCAGCTAGACATGGTGCACATCCAGAGCAAGCAGCAGGCCCAAGTCACTCAGCACCTACTTTCAACCGACAGCAGTCATTTATGCGCATCTTGTTAGGAGCTCAGGGCCATAGGCTGATAAGAGAGGATCAAGTAGAAACCGTTGTTGGTTGGATGGCAGCTGAGGAATCCACCTCAGTGAGCACAGCATCCTCCCAGGACCTCTCTACCACATCGGGTCAGGCCACTGAAGAGCAGCACCCATCTGCTTCTTCACCGACTACTAAATTGCCCAGACATTCAGAGGACCAGGAGCCAACCTTAATCCTCTTCTCAGAATCTGTTGGCTTGGAATTTGTGTGCCATCCAGACAGCATTCCTGCAGCTGAAGAAGAGGTAGTGTGCACAGATGCGCAACCACTGAGTCCGTCTGAGGAAGAAGTGGAGGGTGGGCCAGTGACCAGACCCCAGGTAGCAGATGATGATGAAACTCAGCTGCCAGTTTCTGCTGACGAAAGTGTATTGGATGACGAGGTCCTTGACCCATCATGGGATGCTGAGGGGCAGCAAGCAAGTGGGGATAGCTCAGAGGAAGAGCTTGCAGGTGTGGCGCAGCGTGGCCATCCACGTGGGAGCGGAAGAGGGAAAAATTGGTTGTCTGCTCCCTCAACTTCAGCACCCGTTAGGAGCAGGGCTCTTTTAAAGAACACAAGGGGTGCGCCCAAGAGTTGTGGTGCATGGGACTTTTTCGACCAAGTTGCAGATGACGTTACAGTAGTCAGATGCAAGCTTTGTCGACAAACTGTGCGGAGAGGGAAGATCGTCAGCAACCTTAATACCATCAATATGTTGGCGCATGTCAGGAAGAGGCACCCTGTGGAGTGGCAGCATCACACCCAAGATGATTCGCCACCTGCAGCTGGTTCCCCACCTTCCACCTCTTCAGCTACAGCGGCCACCTCTTACTCCAGCTCGCAAACAGCTGCTCCCGCTTCCTCGCCAGAATGCCAGGGTGCATCTGCAGGCAGTGTTGTGCGGCGGCACACTGTCTGTACTTCGTCAGCATCAGCATCCCAATCGCTGGCATCCTCACACTCCCAATCCAGTGTGCAGCCATCTGTCACACAGGTGTGGGAGAAAAGGCGCCCGTACTCGGCAAACCACCCACGAGCACAGGGCATGAATTCTCGCATTGCCAAACTGCTTGCAGTGGAAATGCTACCATTCTGGCTGGTGAGCAAGCCAGCCTTTATCGATATGTTGGGGTTTGCAATCCCAGCGTTCCCAGCCGCTTCTACTTCAGCAGGCAAGCCGTCCCCGCCCTGCAACAGCATGTGGAGCGCAAAATTAAGCATGCGCTACTAAATGCAGTTAATAGCAAGGTCCACCTGACCACCGACGCGTGGACCAGTCAGCATGGCCAGGGACGCTACATTTCCATCACCGCCCATTGGGTAAATGTAGTTGAGCCCAGACCTGAAGTAGACAGTGCAAGTGCGCAGGTCCTGCCAACTCCACGAATTGCAGGCCTCTCCTCCGTACAGATTGACTCCTCCTCATACTCCTGGTCAGACTCGCCTGCACCCAGACGTACCACAACAACCGATTTCAGCACTGCATCGGCCAAACATCAACAGGCCGTGTTGAAATTGGTTTATCTGGGTGATGTTAGCCACACCGCAACCGAGCTGTGGAACACGCTCAAGGAGCAGAGCGACATGTGGCTTGCGCTGCTCAACCTCCAGCCAGGTGTGGCGGTGTGTGACAATGGCCGAAACCTGGTCGCAGCTCTGGGCCTAGGTGGTCTGACTCACATTCCATGCCTTGCCCATGTCCTAAACTTGGTGGTGCAGAGTTTCCTTAGGAACTATCCTGACCTTGAGGAGCTGCTGCACAAAGTCAGATACGAGTGCTCTCATTTGCGGCGTTCAAGCATGGCTGCATCGCGCCTTTTGGCCATGCAGCACAGATTGGGCCTGCCCGAGCACCGCATCATTGTTGACCTCCCCACCAGGTGGAATTCGACTTTGCATATGCTGCGGAGGTTGTGTGAGCAGCAACCTGCAATTATGGAGTTGCAGCTGCAGCAGGCGCAAAGTAGGCGACACACATCTCAGCCCTCCCATTTTACAACCACAGAGTGGGCATCCATAAAGGACATATGCACCATTTTGAAGAGCTTCGAGGACTCCACTCTGATGGTGATCACGGATGCTGCCCTACTCAGCCTGACTATTCCCCTTATATTACTTATAGAATCATCACTTAAAGTACTAAGGGATGAGGTTTCTCTGGAGGAGGAGGAGTATGATGAGACACTTGAACCAACCAGGCAATCTTCATCGGCCCAGTTGGTACAAAGCTCTGTGGGTGCCTCACAAAGGTCCAGGCAGGACACAGCAAGCGAGGAGGATGAGGAGGACTATGAGGATGAGCAAGAGGAGGAAAGTACACAGCGCTCTACTAGTAGTCACCAGATAGAGCGTGGATGGGGTGATGCAGAGCAGCCAGATCACATTCCTCCAGCTGGTGAAAGCGATGCATGACCAGTTGGCAGCCTTCAGCACATGAGTGACTTCATGCTGCAGTGTCTGAGAAACGACCCACTCGTGGCTCGTATTCTCCACACAAATGACTACTGGGTGGCCACCCTCTTAGATCCACGTTACCGGGACAGCCTTCAAAGCCTAATTACACCATTGAACCGGGCGCGTAAAATGCAGGAGTACCAAGATGCACTGGTTAATTCACTCATGTACTCTTTTCCCCCGCATAGCAGTGATGCACGTGCACTAGCAGGCACCTCAGTGCGTCCTGGGCCCAGCGGAATCCGTTCAGAAGCCGGTAGCAGAAGCAGTACATCTGCTACTGACAGGTTCAGTATACCCAACCTGTTTCAACAGTTTCTGAACCCGCAAACAGTTCGGGCACCATCAGCACAGACAGTGCAACGCACTAGGAGGCAAAGTTACCGTGACATGGTGGCACAATACCTCTCCACCCCTGTCAGTGTGCTTCAGGATGGATCTGCCCCCTTCAATTTTTGGGTCTCCAAGTTGGATACATGGCCCGAGCTTAGCCAGTATGCCTTAGAGGTCCTGGCTTGTCCTGGTGCCAGTGTGATTTCTGAACGTGTCTTTAGTGCAGCTGGCAATGTACTAACAGACCAACGTAATAGACTATCCGCTGCAAATGTGGACCAGCTTACATTCCTAAAAATGAACCAGGCCTGGATTTCTGGTGACTTTTGCTGCCCTGGGCCAGAGTAGACAGGTTACATGCATGGTTGGTAGCAGTATGCATGCTCTGTCATGTGTCTATGTTGCACACAGCGTCATCTGTTATGCCAGTGCTCTGGCCTCTACTACCAACATCTAGCACCTGGTTTTGTGACTTGACTCTTTCACCTCATACTGTTTTCTATGGGCTCTAGTACCGCCAGCTAGTGCCCATTTCCGTGACTGCTGATTTCACAGCATGCCGTGTTTCTGGGCTCTAGTACCGCCAGCTAGTGCCCATTTCTGTGACTGCCACTTTCACAGCATGCCGTGTTTCTGGGCTCTAGTACCGCCAGCAAGTGCCCATTTCCGTGACTGCTGATTTCACAGCATGCCGTGTTTCTGGGCTCTAGTACCGCCAGCTAGTGCCCATTTCCGTGACTGCCTCTTTCACAGCATGCTGTGTTTCTGGGCAATAGTAACACCAGCTGTACCTTGTTAGACCAAAGTGGAAAAAAAGGACGACAGATGCCAAACACCTATAGGCAGAAGCACAAGAGGCGGGATCCAGCCACACCGGCTGTTTCCTGGCAGTGAAGTGCGGACACAGGTGCCTCCCCCAAGGGGTAAACCGAGTTCGAGCATCGCCAGCTGGTTCTCGGGAGTGCCCAAGGGCACGGGTACCTCCTGCTCCACACCGTGTTTCGACAACGCTCGCCGTTACACGGTTGTGTCCGCCGCACTGTTCCACGCCCCCGCTGTACATCATTCCGGCTCAGTTTGCTGTTATCCGTGGTGTCGGCAGTGTAGGAGCCCCCTACGTGGACTCCGGGACCTGGCGCTCAAGGCTGGTCTCGACAGTGCCAGTAGGCCCTCCTCCTCCCCTGCTGCGACTGCGGAGTAAAGAAGACTGTGTCCAGGTTGCGGGGGCAAATGTGGCTCTTGCACCTTCTGCCGAGAAGACATTACTCCGGTAGAAGACCCAAGACAGGAAGACAGATGCAGAAGACCCAAGACAGGAAGACAGATGCAGAAGACCCAAGACAGGAAGACAGATACAGAAGACCCAAGACAGGAAGACAGATACAGAAGACCCAAGAGAAGAAGACAGATGGCGATGTCCCCGGACTCCTGTCTTTTTGCTCTTGAACTTGCGTCTTTGTGGGGTTTTTTTGGCCTTCTCGGCAGTGCATTTGGCTTATGTCACTACTACATTGTGGTATCCGGGCTACAGTAATGTCAGCTGTTGCCCAGTACAGCCACTGGCACTTTTACCTTCTGCTGCTTATCTGGGTTCCAGTAACGTCAGCTGGTTCTCAGTAGAGTCATTGGCTTAGGTCCCTCCTTTGTGGTATCCGAGTTCCAGTAACGTCTGCTGGTCCTTAGTAGTGCATTCTGGCACAGGTTACCTCCTGCTTAGTTATCGGCCTCCGGTAATGTCAGCTGGTGCCCGTTAGTTCCATTGGCTCTTATGCTGATTTCTGCTGCCTATACGGGTTCCAGACTCACCAGCTGGTTCTCTCAAGTTCCTGTGCCTACTGTTACTTCTGTGTATTTCCTCTGGGTTTGGGAAATTCTGCGACCAGCCAATAGCAGGATAACCATAGACAGAGGTTTAGGAAGCAGTAGGAGCAGATGTACATGAACCAAAAGCAGAATATCAATATGCTGAATTACTGAATAACAGTAATATAATCAGCAGCAGAAGACTAAGCATGGTTTAAAGGGAGTGTATCCGTTCCTCCATGTGGTGCTCCTGGAAACTCCCTGCAAAGCAAGGTGAGCTGAACGCGGACACATGTCAGTCAAAGGACATATTGACACCACCACCGGCAGCTTTAATTTAATAATGTAAAATCGCTAACCCTAACTATCCCTAACCCCTAAGGCCTGTTTCACACTTCCGTTTTTTCAAATCCGTCAAAATCCGTTGTTTTCCGTAAAAAAACGGATCCGCCATTTTTTGCAGGATCCGTTTTTTTTGTCCCATAGACTTCCATTACGGTTACCGCGGATCCGTCAAAAAAACGGATCCGTTTTTTAAAAAACCGGATCCGTTTGCATCAGTTTCCGTCAAAAAAACGGAAACGGATCCGTTTGGCGGACACAAAAACGGAAGTGTGAAACAGGCCTAACCGTTACCCTAACCCTTACCCTACTAACCATAACCCCTAACCCTACCCCAACTAATCCTAACCCAAAGAAAAAACACTGCTGTTAAGAAGATGGCGACCAGTTTTCCTGCTACAGCTTTCGCTCTGTGCATTTTTCTAGCGATTTTTTTTGCTCCTCTGCCTCAGCAAACTCCTTCCCCATTATCCTGAGGTGTTTCCCCTCCATTTTATCCATTATATAGCACTGTAGTGGTCATTTTGTAATTCCGATTTTTTTCTCCCATTGACTTGCATTGATATTGGAAATCGGAAATTCCAATATCCGATATTTTTTCAATATCGGAAATCGGAATTCCGATACGATATAGGGCAATATCGCTCATCCCTAATTACCATGCAATCATAGAGGTTTACTTACCTTGGCCCCTGAAGAAGCCGCAGTAGTTTGGGTTTTTTTCCCACCCGTTTAGTATAAGGTATTGCTTAAAAGGGTTTTCAGAGATTAGAAGGAATCGGGCCACGGGGATAAAAAAGTTATAAGACCAGATAAAGCTCCTATGTCACCAGTTCATGGCAGCATGAGGTCGGTGATGGGCTGCAGCTGTCACGTGAAATGTGTAAACCGTGGCTGCTGCACAGTAATTAAAGACTGGGGAGCACCATAGTGCATGTAAGAGGGATTGGTTAAAGGGGTTTTCAGAACATAGAAGAAATCGGGACATGGGGGGAAAAAAAGGCCACAAATAAGACCAATTACGTGCCAGATAAATCGCCTCAGTCATTTCAACACTAGGGCATGCACCGTAAGATCAGCGATGGGCTGCAGCAGTCACTTACGCCATTACCACTCCACCATAATTGAAAGGCTGTCAAGGAGTTCGTAGTGTGATGAGGAATTTTCCTGGTGTAATGGCTCCTACTATGTCTATAGCATTGCCAAATATTTTTCTGACAGATGAGAAGCCCCTCTACAGATGAGAAACAAATCATTTTTATTATTACTATTATTATTATTATTGCAGCACTTTGTATTAATTGAATCTGTTTTAAAATGTGTTACACTGGGTTAGGAATATGTGACTGCCTTCTTCCAGAAACAGCGCCATTCTTAACAATGGCCATGGCGAGTATTGCAGCTACACTCCATGGTTTTCACGTGCCGTCAGTGTGCTGCTATATGGGGGGCCACATGGAGTAGTATTACATCATTTTTTGGGGCTGAGTCAGGGGTTTCCTCCCTGACATACATATTAGATGGCTGTCGGTCCGTTTGGACAACTTTATAAGGACTGCTTTTTGAAACTTTGCTTGTAGCAGAGATTAGCACCATAAGGGCCCCGTCACACATAGCAATCTCGCTAGCGAGATCACTGCTGAGTCACAACTTTTGTGACACAACAGCGATCTCACCAGCGAGATCGCTGTGTGTGACAGAGATCAGTGACCGGCCCCCCTGCCGGTATCGCTGATCGCTGCAAGAAATCTCTGGACATTTTTTTCGTCGCTGATCTCCCGCTGGCCAGCACGCATCGCTGCGTGTGACAGGCGGGAGAGCAGCGATCAGGTGTAAAATAATAAAAAATATTGTTATTCTCACCTTCCAGCGTCCCGCGCAGCATTCCCGCCTCTCTCCACGCTCCAGTCCCAGTAATCCTTTGCAAGAATGACCGAGACTTCGCGATCCCGCGAGAACGGGACCGGAGCGTGGAGAGAGGCGGGAATGCTGCGCGGGACATCGGAAGGTGAGACTAACAATATTTTTTTATTTTAATTCTATTTTTGACATGAATATTTCATCAGCGATAATGAACACAGCGATGCCGCGCGCTCGGCGTCGCTGTGCTGATCGCTGGTGAAGCTGTCTGTTTGACAGCTCACCAGCGATCACATAGCGACTTACCAGCGATCCTGACACGTTGATATCATAAGTATGACCGATCTACCTGTAATATCAGAGGGGCCTGGTGGAAGCCTATGGGGGCAGTATAACGCTGCGCAATATGGCTGCATCCTAAAGTCTGAGCATGAAGCGAGGCCAAACTGTGAGTGATCACATGGATCCTGATTAAGAATCTTTTTTTCTTCTTTCTTTCTCATGGTGTTGTATATGAGCCGGCACTTAGGCCTCTGCGCCATGTGATACGCTCTGCCCTCGGCCACCACCACGCCCGCGGTATTAATCATGTATCGGGCATGGGACCACACACAGTTGCTGTGCGCAGATCTCCTGCTATAGCTTGTGTAGTCGGGTTACTATTGATGATTAATGGATCTGCCTTATCAAAGCAGCAGCATTTGTGCACATCTGTCAGGGAATGGATCCGGATGTCTGAGAACCAGCGTTCTATTCCACGTGTGAGACGAAAGCTAATTGAATTCAATGTGATGTATATAAAGCCGTCCGGAGAGATTAGCCATGTAAAGCCCTGTGATCGGCATATTATTGATCCTGCAAGGCCGAATATTAGACCCCCTACTTGCTATTCTTCACATGGACATTAGCACCAATACACTGACTCATACCCAATTTGTACAGAAGAGTTATCTGAGCCTTACTTTAATATGGGAAAAATCATTGTGCTGTGAAAGGGAGAAGGTGAGCTGTGACTTAAACTATTGTAAATGGTGGATCCTGTGTTGTCTACTGTATATAGCAATGTTATCAGTCATTGTACAGGAGGAGGTGAGCTGTGACTTAAACTATTGTAAATGGTGGATCCTGTGTGGTCTACTGTATATAGCAATGTTATCAGTCATTGTACAGGAGGAGGTGAGCTGTGACTTAAACTATTGTAAATGGTGGATCCTGTGTTGTCTACTGTATATAGCAATGTTATCAGTCATTGTACAGGAGGAGGTGAGCTGTGACTTAAACTATTGTAAATGGTGGATCCTGTGTTACTGTATATAGAGGTGTATATAGAGCTCACCATTGTACAGGAAGAGGTGAGCTGTCATCCCCTATTGTGAATGGTGAATCCTGTTATCTACTGTATATAGAGGCATTATCAGTCATTGTTCAGAAGGGAGAGGTGAGCTGTGACATCACCTATTGTGAATGGTGAATCCTGTTATCTACTGTATATAGAGGTGTTATCAGTCACTGTACAGGAGGAGGAGGTGAGCTGTGACATCACCTATTGTGAATGGTGGATCCTGTGTTATCTAATGCAGGGTTCCCCAACTCCAGTTCTCAAGGCCTACCAACAGATCATGTTTTCAGGATTTCCCTTGTATTGTACAGGTGATGCAATGATCACATTGGCAATACTAAGGAAATCCTGAAAACATGACCTGTTGTGGGCCTTGAGAACTGGAGTTGGGGAACCCTGATCTAATGTATATAGAGGTGTTATCAGTCATTATAAAGGAGGAGGAGGTGGGCTGTGACATCACCTATTGTGAATGGTGGATCCTGTTATCTACTCTATATTAGATGTGTTATCAGTCACTGTACAGGAGGAGGTGCATTGTCATCACCTATTGTAAAGGATGGATCCTGAGTTACCTACTGTATATATAGAGGTGTTATCAGTCATTGTACAGGAGGGGGGAGGTGAGCTGTGACATCACCTATTGTGAATGATCTATCATGTTATCTACTGTATATAGAAGTGTAATCAGTCATTGTACAGGAGGAGGAGGTGAGCTGTGGCATCACCTATTGTGAATGGTGGATCCTGTTATCTACTCTATATTAGATGTGTTATCAGTCACTGTACAGGAGGAGGTGCGTTGTCATCACCTATTGTAAAGGATGGATCCTGAGTTACCTACTGTATATAGAGGTGTTTTCAGTCATTGTACAGGAGGGGGAGGAGATGAGCTGTGACATTGTCTATTGTGAATGGTGGATACTGTATTATCTACTGTATATAGAGGTGTTTTCAGTCATTCCACTGCTGTCTGTGATGAGTCTGCTGAAAGCTGATCTGTACACAAATTAAGAGTCTAGTATTAGACCCAGTGGTCAGTGAAAATTTTCATGATTTCTGAATGTATCTTATTTTTTCACTATAGTTAATGATATGGAAATTGGGAGAGGAAAAAAAATCACATTTTTTATTTTTTAGAAAGTATATTCAATATAAAAGTCAGATGTAGAATAAGCCATTATATGATGCCACTTTCCGTCTAGTCTTGTGCACGTCACGGCTCCCCATACATCGTTGATATTTGTCCAGCTATCGGCCCCCCAACACCACAGTTGCATGCATGTTCAGCCGAGCATGTCTACTATTCCAGTGGGAAGAGGAGAGTCAACGGTCGCCAAACACTTCTGCCGGGGACTTATTGCCTAGAGGGTGAGAGAGTTGGATGTTGACATTCAGTATGCCTGAAGTGCAGTATTTGCCCAATACTTTGGCATGTGAACCTCAGAGTGGTACATTTCCTGGACTTTTAGAATATTTTCCGTCACCAGAATTCCTAATATAAGCTGCATACATTTATTAAATGCGTCTCTTAAACCTCGTGGGGCTGCTGTACTAACTCTGGGGGGGGGGGGGAAACCATGCATGTAAAATGTTCCTCAGTGTCTGTCCAGGGTGAGCGGGGACTTCAGGGGGTCTCCTATTTTCAGGAAAGTGGACCCCAAATACGTGAAAATAACAGCAGGTATGCAGGTAACCACAGCAGTGACATTTACGTTAGCAGGGCTAAGCCGAGGTAGACTGATTGAGTCAATAGTCGGCTTTTAGCCAAAACACCGAAACTGGGGAGGACGAGTACTTTCTCTGTTTGTTATTTTAAGTAGACTAATATGTTTGGGGTCCATTTTTCTGAAAGTGGAAACCCCCTTTGATACTTTGTTCATGACCTCCCTCATCCTGAAATGAGGATTACACATCCATTCCAGCAATGGATTCTTAAGGTAAGTAGACCAGCCTCATCAGGTCTAAGAGATCCATTTAATGTATGAAATTAATATTGTGAAATATGGCGACAAATCCACTTTTTTACAGTTCCTATGAAAGTTAATCTAAAATAATTTTTTTTGTTCTGAAGCCGTAATTGGTCCATTTCTAGCGTCTCTGACTCCACAGTGCTGTCATCGGCTGCATGTGCATTAGGTCCTAGAAACACGTCTGCATTATATATGTCCGGTGTCGTTACGACCCGAGAACAGTTATCATTCCTCAGAATATAATCTTGATTTAACTAGAAATTGTCACTTTCGGGCCAGAATTCTCCATGCACAAAGGAAAAGGTGGGGGGGAAGCGATAGAAAATGTTACTGTCAGATGTCAGCATTGGCTGGAATATTAATGAGGAGCAGCTTAATTAAACGGAGCCACACTGACAGCGGCGGAGAATTGATGGCGACTAATAAAACCGTAATGAAGATGATTCATAGAAGTTTTGATCGGGATGAAGACAACACACGAATGCAACGAAAAAAAAAAAAAAGCCGCGGCCGCCGCCGATCACGCGGGGTATCTTGTAACTGTATTTGATATCCTCTACGAAGGGCAAAGAGGTATCTTCTCCGACGCAGGCAGTCCGATTTGCATTTAGTTGTTATGCGGGATGTGGCCAAGATTACCCATTGTCGCGAGTGTGCCACAGCGAGCAAGAGAATAAACCCCCTTGAAGATTATGGTTCATTAAAACGGGAAGAAGATTAATATTTTCCCTGTCAAGATCAATACGGCTTCTCCTGCACTAATTGTCAGAAAAGCTCGCGGAGGCTACTGAAGGATGGCAGTGTGTGCGCACAGTAGATCACAGGGACAGTATTCAAAGGAAGGCTGTCCTGCACCCTCTGGTATCGACTTGCAAATTAGCAGCTGGATTCTAATTAAACAAGCTTAATGAAAGGACCATTTGAATACTGCCGAAGAATTAAAAAAAAAAAAAAAGGAAGACAATCCTTCCCCCCCCCCCCCCCCATTCTGATATGTCCTGAGCCGCAGACCCAGGGAGATGGTGTCGCCATATACGATGGATGCAGCTTTTGTCATGGAGCGGTGCCTGGCATCTCGTATACCGGGTGGACCTTGTGCAATAGGCAGTGCAGCCACATCAAAGGTTAATTTTTGCATTGTCGATCACAGGCCAAGGGGCTTCAGTTATTGCCCCCTCCCCCCAAAGTTATTTATATTTCATGGTGGCTCTGCACATTTGCATGCGTTTGAAGCAATGGACAGATAATTGTTCGTAAAGAGCCCTTTAAGGGAGAGGAGATAATAGGTAGCCTTCTCGGCTAGCTCTTTTTATTAGGCCTCTCTTCACCTACCTGCATGGGCTACATTTAGTATATAGTCTTCCATCTCAGACACTTGTGCATCTCATTTTATTTCCAAAAGCAAGAGTAAAAACTCGATTTAAATAGTTTAGGCCGGGGGTGACAAACAATAAAATTATACTAACATATTAAAAATACTTTTTTTATTTAATTTTCTTTTATTTATAAAAATATTTTTTGGGAACATACAAGTTGCCATATGCAATCTTCCTTCCTTCTCAGACCTTATGATAATGCAATTTGCAGCCTGAGCTACGTTTCTCATTTTTCTCTTTGTGGGAGTGTCTCTCACAACCAACGTTACTGGATGTGAGCTCTGTGTGTATTAAGGTTGCTGCTGTTGGAAGGGTTTCTCACTGTAATGTAGGCTGGATGTAAGCTGTGTGCGTATCCAGGATGTTCGTTCTTGGGAGTGTGGCTCCCAGTAATATAGGTTGGATGTGAGTTCTGTATCCAAGAAGCTGCTGTCGGAAAGGTCTCACCGTAATATAGGCTGGATGTGAGCTGTGTGTGTATCCACAATGCTCCTGTTGGGAGTATCACTCCCAGTAATATAGGCTGGATGTCAGCGCTATCCAGGATGCTGCTGTCAAGCAGAGTCTTTCACAGTAATATAGGCTGGATGTAAGCTCTGTGTATATCCAGGATTCTGCTGTTAGAAGAGTCTCTCACAGTAATATATGCTGTTTGTGAGCTATGTAGATACGATACTGCTGGCAGAAGGGTCTCTCACAGTAATACAGGCTGGATGTGCGCTCTGTATCCAGGATGCTTCTGTCTTCATTAGGTTGAATTTTAGCACAGCTTCTATCCTGCATTTATGGCCTCTTCATGTGCTTTCTTTTGTTTCTACAGCCTGTTTTCTCTTCCCTCCATTACACTAAACCTGCTTTCTCCCCTTTATGGAGTGTGAAAATCTGTACAACCTCCTCCCTGTTGATATCTATAAGACTGGGTTACCTGATTGTGTTTCATGGTCTGTTTAGGGATTATAATGCATTGACTGATCATGGGTCTCCCAGTCCGAACTTACAGCCTCATAGACACATATCAAGCTGTCATTTCGGCTGCTAAGAGTGTCTTTGGCAAATATGTTTGAGTCCTGCGCCTGCGTTTCTCACGGCTGTTGGAAAGTCGCAACACATGCAGGGATTGCCTGTTTGTTAGTCCTGCAGCCACGTGAACTCAAACATATTTTTCGAGCATGCCGAAGTCACTCTATTGGCCCCTGTCATGCTCCGATAACGTCTTATCCCAGCACGGTCGCTCATCACTAATAAGTGACAGTGAATGAAAAAAAAAAATATCACCGTCAATTTCTCATGGATATATCAATTTCCTGACTTTTCGTCCTTTGATTGGATCCACGGCTAAAGCTGGTTTTAAAGAGCTGGATGTCTCACTGATGGGTCGGAGAAATGTCCTTCCACTGTGGATGTTTTGGCTTTGGTAGATGGAAGAGATGCAGCGGAGTGTGTACAATGGCAGGATATGCTGGCATATATTTCCCCTTTTATCCTAGTCTCATTTTTGTTATCCATATCCTATTCCATCTGAGAACAGCACAATGTATGTAGGGGCAGAGACCCCAATTCC
Source organism: Dendrobates tinctorius (assembly GCF_039654945.1). Classification (NCBI taxonomy): domain Eukaryota; kingdom Metazoa; phylum Chordata; class Amphibia; order Anura; family Dendrobatidae; genus Dendrobates; species Dendrobates tinctorius. Next base: position 6,084,688 of record NW_027361788.1, on the reverse strand, counting down.
ATTGTTATCATTTAATGGCTGCTTGCTGCTGATCTTCCAGTTCTCTCCTCTGAATAATAATAATAATAATAATCTTTATTTATATAGCGCCAACATATTCCGCAGCGCTTTACAGTTTAACAGTTTCAAAACACAAGTCATAAGTAACAACGCTAACAATACAATAATTAAAGCAAAATAAGACGAAATAAGACGACCCTGCTCGTGAGAGCGTACAATCTACAATGAGGTGAGGGAGATACAGAGTACAGGTGTGTATTTACAATGGTGTATTTACAATGAAGGTCCAGCAATCTTGCAGGAGTGAAGGATGGATGGAGATAGTGAATGGGCTACGCACGCACACTTACACAGAGAATGACTTTGATTAGTGAATGTGATAGGCCGCTCTGAACAGGTGTGTTTTGAGGGAGCGCCTAAAACTATGCAAATTGTGGATAGTCCTGATTTCTTGGGGTAGAGCATTCCAGAGGATAGGAGCAGCACGGGAGAAGTCTTGGAGTCGGGAGTGGGAGGTACGGATTAGTGCAGAGGTTAGTCGAAAGTCGTTTGCAGAGCGCAGCGATCGGCTAGGCCGATAGACAGAAATGAGAGAAGAGATGTAAGGGGGTGCCGCACTGTGGAGAGCTTTGTGGGTGAGAACAAGTACTTTGAATTGGATCCTATAATGAATGGGCAGCCAATGTAAGGACTGGCGAAGAGCGGACGCGTCCGAGTACCGATTACCCAGATGGACGATCCTGGCTGCTGCATTGAGTATGGACTGGAGAGGGGATAGTCGAGTGACGGGGAGGCCAATTAATAGAGCGTTGCAGTAATCCAGGCGAGAGTGGATCAATGCAACAGTGAGGGTTTTTGTTGTTTCCATAGTGAGAAAAGGGCGGATTCTAGAGATGTTCTTTAGGTGTAAGCGGCAAGAGCGGGCAAGGGATTGTATATGGGATGTAAAGGAGAGATTGGTGTCAAACATAACACCCAGACAGCGCACCTGCTGCCGGGGTGTTATTGTGGTACCACCCACGGAGAGGGAAATGTCAGATTTAGGGAGGTTAGTAGACGGCGGGAGCAGAAGTAGTTCAGTTTTGGAGAGGTTGAGTTTCAGATAGAGAGCGGACATGATATTGGAGACTGCGGACAGACAGTCACTGGCGTTCTGTAGTACAGCAGGGGTAAGGTCGGGGGAAGACGTGTATAGTTGTGTGTCATCAGCATAAAGATGGTACTGAAAGCCAAATCTGCTGATGGTCTGTGCAATTGGGGCCGTGTAGAGAGAGAAGAGAAGGGGGCCAAGGACTAAGCCCTGAGGTACCCCGACAGCAAGAGGAAGAGGAGATGACGTGGAGCCAGAGAACAAAACACTGAAGGAGCGGTCAGAGAGATAGGAAGAGAACCAGGAGAGCCAGGAGATGCTGAGCTCTGTATAACCCCGCCCACACCTCCGATTGGAAGCATTCTGCCTATGCACAGAAAGCTGCACTGAGTCTGGGCGTGGCTGGACTACCTTACTGCAGGTTTATTAGTCATCTGGTAATAATCTCCTGCAGATAAAACTGTGATGTCATGAAAACAACAGCAATTAGCCCAGTAAGTGACCCATCACTGGAATCCGGGTGTCTCTCTCTCTACATTATGCTGCTTTCAGATTAGGGGGCATAAACCTTTTAAAAGCTTTCTGGCATCAACCTTTTTATTCCTTCCTCCATTAAACCCTTTGCTAGCTTTATTTTCGGTTAACTTTCTTTCACTTGTTAATGTATCCCTTTTTTTTTTTTCTTATGTTCCTGCCCCATGTCCTTCCATTTGTGGCTGACATTTCTCAGCCTTCCCTTAAACGGCTTCTTTCTATTAAAATGGATTGTCCAGGATGAGAAATGAGCTGCCTCTCCCCTAAAGAAACGTCTCCACATTTGCCTATGTCTTGTAGCTTGTGACCATTCAAATGCGTAGAGCAAAGTTGCAATATCAGACACAGCCCATTGACCGAAGTCGGGAAAGAAAGCAAATCTGTGTGTATAATATATGATATAATTTATTTTTAGCTATTTTTTCCCTCAACCTTTCCCCATCTTTTTATGCCCAATTCCATATGCGCCATCCATCCTGCAACTTGCTAACATTTCTTGCATCTGCAGATCTTCCGCCCTGTCCCCCATCTCCATCCCGTTCCGTGTCTGCTTCCACTTCCTCCTTTCGCTCCTTGAACAGAGAGCTGCCAAGAGGAGAGAGAATGAAATCTGGGGTGGCAGCTGCTGTGCCCCTCAGTTACATAGCAAGACTTTGAAGATGTTTCAACGTAAAGGAGCTGAGGGCTACAGGCTTAGCCAATTTCTGCAGGTTGCTCCAGCTTTGGCTTTCTGCCTTTTGAAGATGAGCTGCCGAAGCTCCTGCCACTGCCTCCAGCGTGCTAACACCAGCAGGATGTTTTTTTTCCTTTTCCCTTAGCTGTAGCACATCTCATATGTAAGTAGCACAGATTTTGTCAATGCCAAATGTGACAAGCCTTCCTCTAGATTGGCCCTGCCCGGAAGCTTTCGCTGCGGTGATAGATAGCGAAGTGCACAAGTGCCACTTTCCCAGACTGATTTATGGAGTCATATTTCACAGAGAAGCGAGAGCAGCATCGGCCTCTGGAGAAACACTTATGGATTGCCAAAGACCAGCGCTGCTTCGCTTCTTCGGGCCTTGCAGTCGTTTAAAGACTCTGATGTCTTGCACCTGATATTCATTGCAGAGCTGCATCCATTTGTCATATGGGCAGCTATGGATCTAAACCCGAGCAAAGACTCCCCGGCCGGCCCGTGCGCAGCCTTTACATCATCTTATTGACTCATAGTTCCCGGCTCAGGATTGTCAGTGGAAGAATTAAGTGTCTCACCGGCATTAGTGTTTTTTTTTTTTTCACGTTCCCGCACCATTCCAATAACCACTTATATATAGATGTTGTCTATTGTGTTTGCCCCAAGTGCTCTTACTTGTTCGGTGGTAGCCACTAGTAGACACCTTTTGATGGATATGTGGTCTTGAGCATTCCAAGGGGTTGTCTTGTTCTTTTTTTACGATGGTGATCCTCTGTTCTAACGACCCCCATCTACGAGTGATGCCCACTGAAAAATTTTTAATAAAATCCTAAAATAGTTTTCTCTGCAACTCGTTGAGATGGCAATTGTTCATCTGTCACGTACTGTGTGTTTTCCGCCTAGAAAATCAGCTGCCCCATGTGTGTACCCGAGGAGACTCGACAGTTCGGCACTTATTTTGGTAGCATTACGTAACGGTACGTGGTGTATTCATGACCTGCATATCTTTATGTACCTAGATATCTAGCCTTTTCACAAAGATGTCCTGGAAGAGATTAGAGGGGTAGCTAGTTGAGACGGACCCTTATTCTCTTTGGGGGTTCTAATCCCCGTACTACCCAATAGTATGTACTTAAAAATGCATATTGTAGATGCTCAGCGGGAGCAACCTCTTATTATTCTCCATACAGGCTACATCATTAGGGTAAAAACCCAGAAGCTAAAGGGGAATAAGATAATCCTACTTGTTGACGATAAATTGAGAATTGAGTACTGTTCAGACCCCCCCCCCCAATGATGAGCCACAGTCTTAGCCGAAATTTGGCAGTAAATGTAATGTTTCTCTACAGCGCTGCCAAATCTCGAATAAACCATTACGCTGCGCCCATGTAAATGAACAGGTAGTCGGGCAGGAGGCGCCCAACGTAGCCACTTTATCTGGGCTTGCTAACGTTGGGATTCTCAATTCTGTTAATATGAGTCAACAGTGTGATGCAGCAGCAAAAAAGGCAAATGCAATTCTAGGATGTATTAACAGAAGCATACAGTCTAGAACACGTGAAGTCATTATTTCCCTCTACTCTTTGCTCAGACCTCATCTGGAATATTGTGTCCAGTTTTGGGCACCACATTTTAAAAAAGACATCAACAAACTGGAGCAAGATCAGAAAAGAGCAACCAGAATGGTGACCGGTCTGCAAACCCTGTCTTATGAGGAAAGGTTGCAAAAGAGAAGACTGAGAGGAGACTTAATAGCTGTCTACAAATATCTAAAGGGCTGTCACATCGTAGAAGGATCATCTTTATTCTCATTTGCACAAGGAAAGACTTCAAGCAATGGGATGAAACTGAATGGGAGGAGACACAGATTAGATATTAGAAAAAACTTTTTCACAGTTAGAGTGATCAATGAGTGGAACAGGCTGCCACGAGAAGTGGTGAGTTCTCCTTCAATGGAAGTCTTCAAACAGAGGCTGGACAGACATCTGTTTGGGATGATTTAGCGAATCCTGCTTTGAACAGAGGGTTGGACCAGATGGCCCAGGAGGTCCCTTCCAACTCTACCTTTCTATGATAATTCCATGATCAAACACACAAAACATTTTCCAGATAGGTGACTCCTTTTAAGTAAGTCTTAAATAAGTCTATTTTGGTGAAACCTTTATCACACGAAAGACCCCAGATGAGCAGTTTGATCTGCGTGGTCCATGTGCGCAAGTGGGCACCTGAGGGTATCAGGGGGTCTACACCAGAGTGAAAAGGGTTCCAGTGGAAAAAAAAAAAGTATATTGGCCCTAATTGTAGTCATCATAATGCACTCGTTTGTCGGTGTCAGAAGTTGCTTTGGAGATGGAAATGGGCCCACTTACTTTTTGGGTCCCTTTGCGGCTGAAGCAGTTGCACCCATGGTGTGCCCAATAGAATCTATAATTCCCAATTCACTGATGGCATGATTTACTGAGCCCGATATTTTTTGCAAATGATCCGCCATCTAAAGGTGACGATAAAATGGTGAGAGCTTGACCTTAGGGTCCCAAAAACAAGGCGGCTTTGAAGGGTATAAGCACAAATGGCCGCTCTGCTCAGAATGCAACACTTGGCTATTCAAGCTCTTCATTCCTAGAATTTTGTTTTCTGCAGTCTTATAAAAGTGGCATTTTAGGGATATTTGGAGAGGTGGAACGAAACATTGCCAGCAAAGAAGATATCACCGGAATAGGTGGTCACTTAGAGATCAGTGGTGGTCCAACCGCTGCTCCATTCATTCTCTATGAGGCTGCCAGAAAAATCAGATGTTCAGCGCTCAGCAGTCGCGAAGGGAATGAACGGAGCCGCAGTCGAGCATGTGCACTGCCATAAAAATTCCAATGGCGATAAAATTAGTAGGGGTCCCAGCTGTTAGACCCTCCACCAATCTTTCTAGTATTAAAAAGATGCTCGTCTAGTGTTCATCCAGAGATGGGTAATTGTGGGGTTTTGGGACTGAAATACTTACCCAGGGATATGACCATGCTTTTAAATCCGTTTTTGTTCCTAAAAGTAATCTTGAGGTCCCCCAGAATGTGCAGATGTAAAGCACATACACATCCCGGCTACTGTGGCGCGGGACATACGGGAACAGGTTGCTTTTCAGGAGTCTGGCTAAGTTTTTCGGAGGCTGTAACAGCCGCCATATTCAGATTTTTCGCTGGAGAAATAAAGAACTTGTATTTTTCAGGTGATTATATTTTTAGTGGTGAATATTGTATAAATCTAAAGCCTCCTGAATAAAATCCGGCTGAGCAGTACGGACAGTAACGGAGGGAGGTTGTAGCTTTTGCTGCAGATGAAAGGAAGGCATTTTACTGCTGAATAAAGCACAGTCTCGCTGTTTTCCACCAGGTTGTGGTTTAGAGCCCTATATGTTTTATTCTGGCAGGTTATGTGGCATAAATGAATAGATAATGTCTACGACACTAACCTGGATTTACATTCTTTTACTAGGAAAGATAAACTGCTGATTAATTCAGTATAGAACTCAATTACAAAGTGAGCGCCTCTCTGCGGGGACCCGTCACCCTGCAGACAACAGATGCTGAATTTATACCCTGGCATCCTCCGTGCTGCAATGAAATATTAACATATTTTATTGCATGTGTGAGGTGCAGTCAGTGAAGGGAGGGGGGTCTGCTGGCGCGTATCGCCACACTGGTTTCCTAGCATCATAGCTGGGATATAGATGGGCATCTCCATTGATATTTTACAGCTGTCTGGGTTTGTATATTTGTTATTTATAGTTTTACATATGGCTGCAGGTACTGAGTTATACTTTATTCAGAATCTGTGTATAATATAAATAATAACATGGCAGAGATTGTCTCGCAAAAGCAACCCCACAATGCTGTTAGGGCATATGGACATCATAGATTGTGGTGCGTCATCCCTCCACAAGCCAAAACAGAGCACTTCTCCATCAGCCGATCAACCTGGTGGATGGTTTTTCCCTCGGACAGACACCCCCATGGAGTTGCATCGTGATACTGAATTAGAGAAAGTCTCATCAGGGCAAAACATTTCCATATGGTATTTCCAATTAGAGCGGACCCGACCTGTCGGGAGTATTACGTGGCCAGCGATTTATTTAAATGTTCAGTGTCTAATGTAACATTTCTTGCATAAGCGTAAGGTGAGCCGCAGATTCAGTGTGATATGAGCTGTTCCTAATGACCGATTCAGCATGGTAACGATGGACGTTATGTACAGATCGAGCCCAATGTTACACAGAAATTGTAGTGCATAGGTAGGGCGGCTGTGTATTCCCCGTTCGGTATCCTGCCTGCTCTTACACAAGTCCCAAATCCCCTTGTGTACATTTAATTGCCCTCAGATAGGAGCCAAGCTGATGTGCAGCTGTAAGTGGTCATTTGGCAAACAGAAGTCATTTATTATACACCTGACAGCGAGCCCTGCATCCTGTCACTTGGTCCCTCATAATTGCAAGGCTTGGGTGTGCTAAAGGCAGTTTATTTTTTCCTTCCTCACACAAGAAGCAGGGTTAACCCTTTTCTGGTCATCGGCGCGCTATTTCGCCTCTGAACCTTGAGACATCTTACGTGCCTGTGGTGTCCATATACGACCACACTGTCCTTGTGGGACTGAAGGTGTCATTATGGAGACACTCATCAAAGGTTGCCACCAAGTGTAGAACCCACCAGTAGTTATAACCAGGCCCTACTCGCCATTATTTTATAAACATAAGGGCTGTCAGTCATTACATGTCTCAAACTGGTAACTCCCTTTTTATCTCTGAAGGCAGATTCTTGGGGAGATTTATGTCCGGCACCAAGATCTTAACAGCTCATTTATGTATAAGAAAAACTTAGCTTTCTCTGGAATAAGACATCAGATCTCGGATATCAAGGTGTCATTTTATTGCGCTTCCATGGCCTACATGCCCATATAGATGGCTTAGGAGGCTGGATACTGCTGACACCTTTTCTTTAAATACCCCATCTTTTCCAGTTCTAATGCCTTAGCAGATGTAATAATAATAGAAAATATTTCCAATTAGAAATGTATAGTTCTTCTGGTTTGCTATGTTGCTTACCCCATGTGCAGGGCTAAAGTATCCACGGTTACAACCACTCTTAGTGACAGCTAGCTCGGTGTTAGTGATCGTAACTATGCGACTGCAATGCCTTGCACATGTGGTAAGGAGCATAGTGAATCAGAAGAACTATACTAAATTTCTAATTGGAGTTATTTGCTAATATTTTTGATTACACCTACTACATATTGAGATAGGAATACCCCTTTAAAGGTCGCTTATGTTTGATGCTTCAAATGTTAATGCTGCCAAATTAGTACAAGGACCGCCTGGCAGGAGTAGCAGTTTTGTACGGATCATGCTTTGCCGGCCTAAAACCTGCTGCGGTGGAAGCGGCAGAATATACACGGCGGCCCTCCTTCCAATAGCCGAATCGTAAAAGACCCATCAAGGTAATCCATCAGCACCTGATCCTGCACAAAATACCTTACTCCCGACAGTCGGCTTAAAGCTGAGATTTAATACAGCCCCACGTCTGCCATCAAGCAGGCCTCGACAGTTTAAAGCTCATTCTCTAAATCTCTGCAGACTTTATGGCCAGCCGAGGGCCCATATAAAGTTTAATAGCATTACGGCACATAAATCATCTTTTAAAGATGCCGCGAGCAGCTCAGATATTAAATGCAGACAATTGTGCGCGGTATAAATAATTTATCAGACCCCGTTTCGGATTGCCCATCCAGCCTGACTTGTTTATTTTTTTGCCCTCGCTGAAGAATTCCTCTGGCGCTTCTTGAGAGAACCATTACCGGTCAGTTTAATGAACTCTGGGGCCGACCAGGCCACCACGAGCCGCCTGCCGCAGCTGCGGTGACCGATCCGGACCCCTCTTCCTGCCTTCTCCAAGTGTTGGCCATTTGTCATCCGCTGGTAAATGGCTGCGCACATTGGAGCCCAGGGACACATTGTATGATACAGTGATGGAAGCAAACAGATAGCCCTATAAAGAGCTGCTTGTCACCGCTGACTCGTCTTCCCGTACATCACTCTTATTGTAATCTCATTTAAGAAGCAGCTCGGGCCCAGGGGTAACATATTCCCAGGCACTTTGGACTTCGCAGCTGTAAACTACTCACACGCCTGGTTATTTGCTCCAAAACTTTCCTTTCTTTAATTACACACAGGCTGATGTTTTTTTTTTTTTTTTTATAAAAGACAAAAAAAAGGCTTTAACAGCAGTATACCGTAGTCCCGTGTATGACTATGCAAATGGCTGGTAACCGGCTTGTTGTGCTTACACCGGAGTCGGAGAAGTCATAGTCGTAAAATTCAGCCTTGTGCCTCGCGGGTGATACTTGGAAAATGGGAATATGAAGGAATTACAATGTTACCAGATCCATAAAATGATCTACTATTCTCCGCTGATATCCTGTAGGTGGTCAAATATAGGTGGGTTTAGGAAAACTCAAACAACTTTTCCAAATGGATCACGTACAGAATACAGACCACCGTAAACTGCAAACGTATTTAGCACAGACCTCTGGCCTAAAATCAAAGACTTCCAAAATTTATTTTTGCAGAGTTCTACAATGAGGAAAAAATATATATGTACAGGGTTTTGACCAACACATCAAACCGTGTCATGGGCAGCCCAATCTCCGGACCTGAACCGCATTGAAAACCTCTGGAATGTAATCAAGAGGATGATGGATAGTCACAAGCCATCAAACAAAGAAGAACTGCTTACATTTTTGTACCAGAAGAGTGTGAAAGACTGGTGGAAAGCATACTAAGACGCACGAAAGTTGTTTTTAAAAATCATGGTTATTCCACAAAATATTGATTTCTGAACTCTTCCTGAGTTAAAACATTAGTATTGTTTCTAAATGATTATGAACTTGTTTTCTTAGCATTATTTGAGGTCTGAAAGCACTGCATTTTTTTTTTTTAATTTTGACCTTTTCTCCTTTTCAGAAAAAAAACAAAATTTAGTGCTTGGAAATTCAGAGACATGTTGTCAGAAGTTTATAGACTAAAAGAACAATTTACATTTTACTTAAAAATATACCTATCAAGAGAAAAATCAGACAAACTGAACATTTGGAAGTGGTCTCTTAATTTTTGCCAGAGCTGTATTTTTATCTAAACTGGGGGACAAAAAATGAGAACAAGACATGGGTGCTTCCTCGAAATTCATTGGGTTAGATTAGAAAAATATGGTCGCTATCACTACAGACTATTGGCTGCTGTTGAGACTCAGCCCCATTTACCTAAATGTGGTAAACCGCAAGAGCAAACCCATCCTATGGACAAGACTGGCACATCTAGACCCTTTGTTCCTTATTTTTCTTTTGATCACATTTAGAATTTTTGCAACCCAAACAATTTAGATGGCTGGTGGTTATTTCACTTTACATAGAAGTTCTCCCTCTGTAGAGCGCTCCTGTGTTCTCTATGAGAAAGCCACTGCCACACTCCAGTCGGGTGACTTATCTGAGAGAGCAAAAGGGTTGGTGGTTGTTAGTAGGACAAGCCAAATTTTTCAAAGGGTTGTGAATCCTGACAGAGGGCACACTGCACAATGTGAGGATTCACTAGTCTGCATTCACAAAGTAACCACAGGCTTGAACCCCAAGCCTGGACAACCCCTTGAACTCAGCGACAATCAATCGTCGGCTCTTATACCTATTAGACTGTCGGCCAAACCCTTTGATTTTGGGGTGTTCAGCTGACATTAGTTTAATGCCTATGGGGTGGGTTATGGTCCTTTTACAAGAGCAGATAAGCTGCTGGAACGATAGCCGCTAATTGTAGGTAGATAATTAGAACTAATTTTATGTTCGCCAATCATCTTTAATGGCCATGTGTGGGGTCAAACAATCTTTATGGTTATTCATATTAGGAGGTGATGGGTGTTTTGGTATTTAGACTTTTTGCCACAAATGTTTTGTGTTTTTTTCTCAAAGTTTTACTTTGATATAAAATTGCATGAAGGCGCCTATGATTGTAAAATCACATCTAACTATAGGCCTCTATACAAAAACAGATGAAAGTTGGCTGACCTATTTGATGTTGATGGGTTTCTGCCGACTCCTCAACAGATGATGTTGGGGGACAGATGGAACAGATAGTTGGAATTTCAATGCCCCATCATTTTGTCTTCCTGGTTGGAAACACGTGAATGCTTGGCTGACATGGCTTGTTTCCTTTATTACAGCTGAGCCCCATTATTCCTTTCCAAATTCCTACCACCTTTGTACCAGTACTCCATAACTTTTATAACTTTTTCCTGTGTGCCCAAAATGTTTAAGTTGGTGATAATGAAGAAGTCTGTATGCAAATTACCTATTCAGGGAGGAAGAGGACTTGAACTCGTGCGGTATGACTTAAGGCCCCGTCACACGTCGCTAGCAAGATCGCTGATTTTGTGATGTCACAGCGATCACGCCAGCGAGATCGCTGTGTGTGACGGGGATCAGCGACCGGCCCCTCCGCCGAGTATCGCTGATCGTGCTCGATCGGCCTGGGTCGTTTTTTGATCGCTGCGTTTGGCAGCGAGAGACCAGCGATCAGCAACGCTGGTTTCTAATGTAAACATCGGGTATCCAGGAGCCGCGGCTCTTAGATACCCGATGTTTACCTTGGAAACCAGCGTGTACGTCGGTTTACAAGGTAAACAGCGGGTATCCAAGAGCCGCGGCTCCTGGATACCCGATGTTTACATTAGAAACCAGCTTGCTCGCTGGTCCTGATCGCTGAAGGGGCTGTCTCCGTGACAGCTCACCAGCGATCCCATCCATGTCGGATCGTTGGTGGGATCGCTGGGACATTGTTGTGTGTATCGGGCCTTTAGGATAAAAGCCAAATAGACACGTGTTTCAGGGTGTTGCCCTCTCCTCAGTGCAAAGCAGGAGATCCGATTTATTGTATGAGAGGCTTCTGTCTGGAATCTAAGGAGTAATGGCTCTCTTTATGGAGAGTGACATGCCAGTGTAAGGAGACTTATAGGCCTTGCAATGCTCCTCTGGGTCCATTTGACGCTTGTGTCTGTCTCTCTTGCAGGAGGAAGATGCCAAACAACTAGTGCGTGATGCTATTGCCTCTGGCATTTTTAACGACTTGGGATCTGGAAGTAACATTGATCTGTGTGTGATTACCAAAAACAAGGTGGACTACATCCGTCCCCATGACATGGCTAACAAGAAGGGAGTAAGGTGAGTGGAAAGACCTCACAGCTTTTTGCGGGTTGCCTTGATGCAAGCAACCCATGTAACTAGGGGCTAGTAATGGACAGCACCAGTAAAAATTGTTTCTGTTTTTAGGACAGGAAATTACAAATACAAGAAAGGAACAACGGGAGTCCTGTCCGAAAAGATTACCCATTTCAGCCTGGATGTGATGGAAGAAAGCGTGCAGACTATGGACATCTCCTAATTTCTTGCTGCCCCACCGTCCGCAGTGTCTCGGTCTTTGTAACACACACGTTAAACACTTGTTCCCCTTTGAAGGATTTGGTTAGAAAAGAAATAAAATGTTCTCGTCCTTACATAAATTAGGAAGATGTGTTTTGTAGCTTTAAAATCTGCAAGGAGCACATAACATTTTAATTGCCAAAAAGTAAAAAAAAAAATCCACTATGTATCCTAAAGAAAGTTTCTAGGTAAAACAGTTACTGTTGTTTTCAAGATTTGACCCAAAAACTTTTGCAGTGTACATTCTGCACAAAATATTGAATATTTCCTTTTTTTTCATCTAAATAAGAGTTAACTCTTATGTTCTGATTTACATTTTATTCTGACTCTGAATCCTTGGCAAAGCTTCAACTCTCAAACGCTCATAGAAATTTCACTTTTTCTGTCTGCCTGCAGGCACCACTAGAGGGAGCTCATTATTCATTCACTATGTAACCACTACGTAGCACACCCCTGCCTAGCGTCGACATCTAGGCAAACAGAATTTTTATCTTTTGACTTTTTTTTCTATGACAGAGACTAGGAGCTTTGTTTTCAAAAACAGATCTTGGGCTGGATTAAAATGAATCAAGTTATTATTCCTTAAGGAATTATTCCCCATCCTTAGGACTGGAGATTTCATACTGATCTTGGGATTCCCAGAGGTGAATATCCTCATCCTCCACTCCTAGAAAAAGCAGAGGAACAGCGCTTGGCCATTTCCAACAGTCCCATAGACAATGAATAAAGCAGAGGAAGGGCGGCTGGAGGTCTCAGGATTGCTGGGGGTCCCAGTGATCGGTAAATTACTCTGTTAATCCGTTTAAAGGGGTTTACAATTTTTTCTTACTTAAATGTAGGTAATTAGGGTTAATAATTTCTCCTTAGCCTCATTGGGGGACACAGATACTGTGGGTGTATGCTTCTGCCGCTAGGAGGCTGACACTGAATGAAAAAAAGAGGTTAGCTCCTCCTCTGTCGTATACACCCTCGCCCCTATTGCGGGCGGAACTCAGTTTTTTGCTTAGTGTCCTTTGGAGGCACACACATCTGGATGTCTCCAGACTATTTTTTTTTTTTTCTTCCCATGAAGATGAGACAGGGGTGATGGATCCTATTGAAAGGGTTCCGATCTCCCCAAACCATCAACGGGCGAGCACGCGTTGAGTATTGTCTCCGCATATCCTTTCCCACACCGTGGGACATATCTGGGTCTTTTTCCCCAGACTTCTATTTTTCTTTTTTATTTTATGAAGATAAGACAGGGGCAATGCATCCTATTCAAAGGATCCGATTTCCCCAAGCCATCAACGGGCGAGCACATGCGAGTATCCCTCCACGTATCCTCTCCCGCGACGTGGGACATGATGCCGGTCTTAGCCCTGTCCACCCCTAGGTATTGAAACCATGGGCTTGCACAGAGGCACAAGACTAGTCTGTGCGGCCTCCACTGCGGTGCTGCAAGGTGGCGGACGGTCCCTCTCCTCACCCCCTGAAGGGGTTAGATGGAGCTAGGGTCCCTGCACTGTCCTATTTTGTCAAGGCCCCCTCACATACCTGAGCTGGGAAGCTGAAGAGGATCGTCAGTGAGGAGAGGGCCTGGGAGGGCTCCTGCGGCGAAGATCCGAGGCTGGAGCCCTTAGCTGTCAGATGCCACCGGCAGTGGCTGCAGAGCGGTGCGGAGAAGCCCGTGCCAGTAAGTAGCGCCATTTTTTGTGGCGCCATGGAGTTTGCGCCCCCTGTCCCCCCCCCATCGGGGGCAGGGGATATATTGAGGCCAAAGCTAGGTCGCAACCGGAAGTTCCGCCTCCGGGCCGCACGTCACTTCCGGTGGCCCGCCCCCCAGGCCTGGGCGGCGGTGGATAAATTTAGTCCCTGGTTCCGGAGTGCGGCTCGGAAGTACCGCCCCTGGACCGGTTATGCGGGCAGTCCGCCCCACAGCTGGTGGCGCGCGATTTTTGTGCGGAGGCGTCCAGGAACGGGGAGGCACAGGACTGGGGTAAGTGCTGCCTGGGAGACGAGGTGCTACCTCCTTTCCCCCCCATCCCCAGCAGCGGACAGATACAGCATGTCCGAAGAAGCAGTATGCATTTCTTGTCGGGCTGCGTTTCCGCGGGCGCAGAGCAAGCGATTAGGCAAAGCCGGCGAGTCCAAACGCGAAAAGGAGCCCAGGAGCCCTCCTCTGCGACCGAAACCACAATGCTGGTGTGGGCATACCGCAGAGGACAAGGACGCCTAATAGAACCTCAGTGTCTGTCCTCCCCTGCGACCGCGACCAATGTGCCAAGCCCCCCAGAGTGGGCCCTATCACAGTTCATGCAATTGAGTCCCTTCAGGCCCCAGATGGGGGCAGGGACAGCGGCTCGCCGGCCTTAGAGGGGACCTCCACCTCACAAGAGCCTCCGGCCTGCAGGGGCCGCTCTCACTCCAGGCAGACCCGGAGGAAACGAATCCACACCATGTCGCCCAGCCCATCCGGTGCCTTGGCATCCGTAAGCTCTGCTTCTTGCTCCCCGTCACCAGTGGTTGATAGCGAGCAGACCTCAGATTGCGACTCAGACGAGCCCCTTGACCTGGACACTCCAGGGTCACGTGAAACAGTGAACAGCCTCATAGAAGCCGTCAATCAGACCCTGGGGATTGAGGATGATTCCGCAGCGGCTACGGGGCATAAAGTGGCATATAAGCGAGTGAAGCGCCCACACAGAATTTTTTCCTCTCACCCGGAGTTTGAGGACATAGTGCGTCCAGACAGGCGTTTCTCGGGTTGAAAGGCACTCGAAACAAGGTATCCATTTGCTCCGGCCCTCCGTATAAGATGGATGGAATCTCCGATGGTGGATCCTCCGGTTTCGCGCCTAGCCACCAAGACCCTGCTATCCGTCCCTAGTGTTTCCTTGATTAAGGATCCCACGGATCGCCTTATAGAGAGCTTAGCTCGCTCAGTATATGAGGCGTCAGGGTCAGCACTCGCTCCCTTGTTCGCAGCAACTTGGGTAGCCAAGGCTATGATATCATGGTCAGAAACATTAAAAAAAGGTCACGCAGGAGCAGGATCTACCTGCAGAGATTTCGGAGGTCGCAGGTCAGATGGCGATGGCAGGAGACTATGTAATCAATGCGTTTTTGGATGCGGCCAATTGCTCAGCAATTGCTGCCGCTAATGCAATTTCGATCAGAAGAGCCCTATGGTTAAGGACATGGCGAGCCGATTCTTCCTCTAAGAAGTCCTTGACTTCCCTGCCTTATGAGTGCGGCCGCCTATTTGGGGGAGAAGTTGGATCAACTTATCTCCGACTCCACAGGAGGAAAGAGCGGGTTTCTCCCTCAACAAAGGGTCAAACCGTTTTTTCGTCACCCGTTTCAGGCACGTTTTCGGGCCTTTCGCAATACTGGGTGAACTACAGCAGCCAATTCCGCCACCTCAGGCTGCCCCAACCAGGATAGGGAGCGGCAGGTCTCATATAGAACCAACCCATTGGGGAGATTGCTTACTCAGCAGCCCAGATTGTGGGGATCCAGATCCCAAAGATCGTCGGCTAAATGACACGAGGCCTTTACCAGACGACACCAGCAAGGTGGGGGGCCGCCTACTCTGGTTTTTCCACGTCTGGGCCAATGTCGCTCACGACGTATGGGTAAAGGAATTGGTGGCCTCAGGTTACAAAATAGAATGTCAGATACCTGCTAAGACGGTTTTTTCTTTCCCGGCTTCCCAGAGTGGATGCCCAGGCAAGGGCGCTATTGGGAGCCATCAGATCGCTCCAGCACAACGAAGTCATTGTTCCAGTGCTGGAACACGAAAAAAATCGGGTTCTATTCCAACCTTTTTGCGGTTCCCAAAAAGGACGGGTCTGTCAGGCCTGTTTTGAACCTGAAGCTTCTGAACAAATTCATCAGGATCAGACATTTCCGGATAGAGTCTCACCGGTCAGTCATATCGGCCATGGAGCAGGGAGAATACTTGGCCTCAATAGATGTCCAGGATGCATATCTGCATATTCCTATGTTTCCACCTCATCAGAGGTTTCTACGCTTCGCCATTAGTGATCTACATTTTCGGTTCGTAGCACTACCCTTCGGGCTAGCCACGGCCCCAGAGTGTTCACAAAGGTTATGGCAGTCGTCATGGCCATACTGCATTCTCGAGGCATATTCGGCTTGCCTTATCTGTAGGACCTCTTGGTCAAGGGCCCTTCAATACGGGCATGCGAGGAAAATGTCAACATCACGCTAGATACTCTTGCCCCCTTAGGGTGGTTGGTCAATGCGAAGAAGTCATCCCTTGTGCCAGCTCAAAGTATCTCCTGCCTAGGAATGATTCTCGACAACTCGCCGAGGGTTGGTAATTCTCCCTCAGGAAAAGATGCGAGCGTTCCGGCAGGGAGTCCGGACACTTCGGCAACCAGTCCCTCATACCATCCGATCCGGGATGAGGAGCCTAGGGAAAATGGTGGCAGCAATGGAAGCGGTACCGTTCGCCCAGTTCTATCTTCGCCCCCTGCAGCACGCCCTTTGGTTAGCTTGGGACAAGAATCCCTTCACGCTCGATCGGCAGTGCCGACTGTCTTTTCAAGTCAGGCAGTCGCTCGGATGGTGGTTAAGCAGTTCCTCTCTGACCCTGGGGAAACCTTTCCCCGCAGACCATTGGGGTGATGACAACCGACGCCAGTCTCCTCGGCTGGGGAGCGGTGTTTCGCCACCACACGACCCAAGGACGGTGGTCGCCACAGGAGGCACGCCTCCCGATCAACTTATTGGAGATACGAGCAATTAGGCTGGCTCTGCCAAAGTTTCATCACTTTCTAGCAGGCCGCCCCGTCCGGATTCAGTCGGACAACGCCACGGCGGTGGCTTAAATAAATCGCCAAGGGGCACCCGCAAGCAGAGCAACCATGCGTGAGGTGGGGCACGTTCGGCAGTGGGCCGAAGCAAACCACTCTGTGTTTTCGGCTGTCCACATCCCAGGCGTAGAAAATTGGGCGGCAGACTCTCAGCCAGCAGGGTCTTGCGTCCGGAGAGTGGTCTCTACATCCCGAAGTCTTCCAGCAGATTTGTCAGCTGTGGGAAACTCTGGATGTGGGCCTGATGGCGTCCAGAGTGAGCGCCAAGGTGCCCATATATGTCGCTCAGGCCAGGGACCCGCAGGCAATCGCTGTGGCGCGTTGGTTCTGCTATGGAACCAGTTTCGCCTCCCATATCTATTTCCCCTGCTGCCACTACTTCCGAGAGTCATCAAGATGATCAAAACGGGAGGGGTCCCGGCGATTCTGCTGGCCCCAGACTGGCCCCGTCAAGCATGGTACGCAGATCTAATGCAGCTGCTCGCCGACGTTCCTTGGTGCCTACCAGAGCGCCCAGATCTACTTTCCCAAGGGCAGATTTGCCACTTGAACTCAGGGGCCCTGTGTTTGACGGCATGGCCATTGAATCTTGGGAGCAAGGTGGTCGCTACAATGATTAGCGCCCGGAAGCCTGCTTCAGCACGAATTTACCACCACACCTGGAAGGTGTTCTTTGCTTGGTGTCGAGGCTGCGGTGTTTCTCCACTGACACTCTCGATCCCCAACATCTTGGCCTTTCTCCAGTCGGGCCTAGACTCGGGCTTAGCCCCAAGTTCCCTCAGGAGACAAATGTCGGCCTTATCCGTTCTGTTCCAGCGCAGAATTGCTACCAATCTGCAGGTGATGACCTTCATCCAGGGAGTCTCCCACTTGGTACCTACCTATAAGGCGCCTATGGACTCGGGACCTTAACCTGGTCCTAAGTATTCTACAGGAAGCTCCATTTGAACCGCTTCAGGATATCTCCTTGAGATACTTTGCCTGGAAAGTGGTGTTCCTAGTGTCCATCACTTCTATAAGGTGGGTTTCAGAACTGGCAGTCCTATCCTGCCAACCCCCATTCCTCACTTTCCATAAGGATAAGGTGGTGCTTACACTAGCCCCTCCTTTTCTGCCGAAAGTCGTGTCCTCTTTTCACATTAATGAAGATGTTGTCTTGCCTTCATGTTGTCCAGCACCGGTGCACTGTGTGGAAAAGGCTCTTCACACGTGGGACCTGGTAAGAGCTCTCCGGAGGTCCGTGTTGAGGACGGCAACCTTTCGTCAGACGGACACACTGTTTGTGCTACCCGAAGGGCGCAGGAAGGGACTTGCTGCCTCAAAATCGACCATAGCCAGATGGATTCATTTGACTATTCAGGAGTCCTACCGCATTAGAGGCATGCCGATTCCAGCAGGGATCAGAGCGCACTCTACTCGGGCAGTGGGCGCCTCTTGGGCGCTTCAGCACCAGGCTTCGACGGAACAGGTTTGCAAGGCAGCAACCTGGTCCAGCCTGCACACAATTGCCAAACATTATAATATTCATGCTCAGGCCTCGGCAGATGCGAGCCTGGGCAGAAGGATTCTCCAAGCAGCGGTGGCGCACCTTTAAACAAGAGGTGCATGTAGCTTGGATCGATGAGTCAATCTCCCACCCAGGGACTGCTTTAGGACGTCCCACAGTATCTGTGTCCCCCAATGAGGCGAAGGAGAAACAGGGATTTTTGTGATAAACTCACCGTAAAATCCTTTTCTCCGAGACGCTCATTGGGGGACACAGCACCCACCCTATTAGCCAGTTGGCTCTGTTTTTGTTTAATTAATATGGATTTATTTATGTGATATAAGGATGGTCCTTTTCTGGACATGTTGTACCTGTATTAAGGCTGATTTTGTTGTTCTACTGCTTTGGCACCAAACTGAGTTCCGCCCGCAATAGGGGCGAGGGTGTATACGACGGAGGAGGAGCTAACTTTTTTCACTTAATGTCAGCCTCCTAGCAGCAGAAGCATACACCCACAGTATATGTGTCCCCCAATCGGAGAAAAGGATTTTACGGTGAGTTTATCACAAAAATCCCTGTGTTTGCTATTTGGTTTCATTCAAAAGTTTGCAGAGTTTCCCTTTTTATCGCTTCTGTGTTGTCTATTGCTGGCTGCAGCATGAGTAAACTGAGAATCAGTCAGCAAACTATGACTGACTGACAAAGTTCGTTATGCTGTCTTTTTCCCAGCTCCTTTTTCTTAATGTTGAGTGTACAGGAAAATAAAACGCCAAACAATGCAAAATATGTAGTGAAACCTAATTGCAAAAATTTAGCCCCAAATACATGCATTTAAAAAAAAAAAAAAAAAATTAGTGTTTCCAGATGCTTTTGCCTAAACTAAGCCCACACAACGTAAAATTGGCAATAATGAATAGTCTTATTGCATTCTTTGTATTTTTTTCTCACACCAAGGATATTTTTCAGTTTATAGAGAATGTATAATTCTAATAGATGTAATATAGTCCTACAGGTTTTATATAAGCTGTTCTCTAAGCATGCTCGTGTGCTAGTAGAGTGAATTTGGCGTGCTCGAAAAATATATTCAAGTCATTGCAGCTGCATTTCTCGTGACTGTTCGACAGCCGCAGCACCTGCATGTGTTGTGGCTGTCAAACAGCGGCGGGGACTTGGACATATTATTTGAGCATGCCGAAGACACTCGATTACCATGCTCAGATAACACCTTATACATGCTCGCTCATCACTAATACAGACCTATCAGGAGCAACTAAGGTTATTTTTTCTAATTATGACTATTTAAAGGGAATCTGTTGGCAAGTTTATCTGAGACTACCATGATGTAGATCAGTGTTCCTCAAGAGCCACCAACAATCATCTGTGCAATCCTAAAGAAATCCTGAAAACATTATCACTGTAGGACTACATGTCACGTGCCAAACAGTCCAGCTAATCTGTGTAACCCCGCCCTAACTGCTGATTGACAATTTGAGCTCCATTGCTTGGATTTGAACTCAAAGCTCTGTTTATAAGCCTACAGACGTTACAATACCACTGCGCTATAGCGGCAACTATGTACACCAGAAGCTGCCAATCAGTGAGGTGGGTGGGGTTATACAGTGCTCAGCCTTCAGCGCACTGCTACATCTACAACAGGAATTCTATCAACACTGCCCAAAGTAGTCCAGTAAGTGACACATCGCAGGATCTCTGCCCCTATATCATGCTGCTGACAGATTATCTTTAAAAAGAATATTCAAACTGGTCTACCCTTTTAAAATCTTCATTGCATATTGTATGAGATATTAGAATATTTCCCAGGAAAATACAAAGTATGAAGTATTTCTTTATTAGCAAAGTCTTTTTTTTTTAGCTTCAAAATAACACCTTGAGTAAGCCATATGTCATAAACCTTGGTGCACAGCAAGTCTTTACAAGCCTTTTTGGCATGGTTTTGCAGCCAACGTTACTACCTGCAATGCTCTTGTCTAAAAGTCTGCTGGGAGTTGTAGTACAATAATAGCCGGGCTGTCTTCCTTGATTATACACAGCTGGCATTCCTTCACATTGCGCGATAAACCATTCACTGTTTGATAGAAACTTCTTGACTGTGGAGTGGCCTCGGCAGGGTTAACGCTGCTTCTATAGTGAAGTCTTCACAAACTTTTTGTCGTTGCAGTAAGGGAAAAAATAAAAAGTTAAATCCAAAGCGACTGTGACACCTCGACACAGTGTGCTGGCATGCAATGTGGGAAAAAAAAAAAAAATCAATGGCACAGGTTTTAGATGAGCACTCTTCTCATTCTCCCCATCCCTCAAGAAAAAAAAATATATATAAAAAGCTACTTTAAGAATCTGCATTTACGTCTAAAAATTATCCACTAATAATTTGCAAAGAAAAAAAATAATTCATATACTTATAAATCCGCTAGTCCAGGAGAGATGGATTCATCGAACTGCACAACCTTATAAAAGGAAAAGTCTGAAAAGTTCAGGAGGAATTATCTTAATATTCACATTTGATGTTCAGATGCACCTCGTTCACACTAACCCTAACCGAAATCACACAAAGCTCTTGCAAGGTTTGATGTCGCTGCTATTACATCTACAATCCATGATATATAGGAGTTTTCTCCCGGAACTGTCACCCAGAGACCCGGCCTACAGAAACCTTCATGGCCAAGGCTGGCCACACCATTCAAGACGTTGCAGTTGGTGGATTCTTTTGCTTCTTTTATGAAGTTTTTAATTTTTTTTTCTTTTCAATCAGTATGGCTTGTTGGGGTCTTCGTCACATATTCACTATTGGTTCTCATGTGCTTGAAGTCCACACCTGCATCTGTTTTGCTATCTGATGGACATAGACAATATCCGGCCTTTGGTCTGGATCGGGGTAAATGCACCTGCTGACCAGTTCTCGTAACTGAAAAAGAAGGAAATGACAGAAGAATAGTAATTGTGCTATATTTTACATACAGAAATGAAAGAAAAGAAGATTTTCTTTTATAGTCAGAGTCTATAATCAACGGCTTTGGACCAACCAGCCCGAGGAGTAAATGGGTGGTGGTGCATACTAATGTCTGCAGTATAATAGCAGGTATTGCCTCTGGAATGACCTCTCCCATATTTCAGCACACACCTGGAATAAGAAATTGAAGAAAACCCAGTTGGTGAATCAAGTCTTTCAATGCTGCTGTAAATTTGGCTCACCGTCTAGAAGTCTTCTGTATGGCAGTCAGCTCTTAAGGCACGGCCTGAAGCAAGTCATCATCTCTCGTTAGGTAAAGACGACTACACTGCCAATTATTTCAAAGGTAATGGCCGTTGTCCAGACAGATTAAACCACAAAAAGTTCAAGTCCAGAAAAGTTTTTTTTCTTTTTTTAAACACCCACACACACGCTTTGTGATTGTAAGAAGCAAAGACAGTGGTCTACTCAAGATCATTGGAGCCAGATGTTGGCCTGAAATTTACCAGTACCTCCTCCCAAAAAATGGCAATTCCATAAATTAGGGATTATTATAGTTAGACCTGCCAAGGTGAGAAGACTTAAAGCCGCAATTCCCCAAGGAGCATTGCAGCTTAAAAGTCACCTCACCTTGGCATGTCAGGCTTGATGCGTCAATCACCGCAAGGAGAAACGTTACCCCTTGGATCCCGATCAGACGCCTCTCTTATGGGAGTTTTCTATTTGTTCTCACCACTTCTCACAATTTGGGAATATTCAGTGATGGATTATTTATCTGCGCTTGAGGCAGATCAGACAACCCAGATGCTCCTTGGTGCTGGAGCGCCAGAACCATTTAACGTGTCTAGCGTTGCTACCTTTGGTTTTACTCATGGATTATAAGGCTTTAATTCATTAGAACTCTTAAAAACATAATGAAAAAAAAATGGAGATTCATTTTGAGTTAAGAACCTGGCTGCAAATTTTTATTCAAGTTTCTGTATATTGTTTTTTCTCATAAAGCTCAAAATTTACTGTGAATCATTGGAGAGAAAATATTGGCCTTTTGCGGTTGCCTCTAGAAGGAGCATATGAGCTACCTGCATGCTCTTCCCCATAGGGGCCATACAGTGGTAGAAGGGCTTTATTATTTGGACAACCTCTTCTTAAATACAAAGTGCCCTATAGAAAAACAACACCTACATTCATATTTCCCACCTGCCGATGCTCTCGTGAAATTAATATGCGATGAGTGATGCCAGTGGCGAGAGACATCACTGGAACGACGCGGCAAGGTGGTGTAAGATTTTATTTCTATATCACCAACATATTCCGCAGCACTTTACATTTTAGAGGGGACTTGTACTAACAATAAAAACAGAATAACACAACTCAGATACCAAGAGGAGTGAGGGTCCTTCTAATCACAAGCTACAATCCATTTTAATGTCTCACATCATCATAGGGAAAGTAGCTATGGGGTAAAATTTGGATATACTGCCTTGCCCCACAAAATAAATAACGCCACCCTGGGAAGAACAGAATACCTTCTTCAGAGAGGTTATTTTGTTTTCTTTCCATTTAATAAGTTTTTCAAAAATGCTTCTACAACTACACCCTAATTAAGCAGCTCATCATCACGGGCAGAAAAGCAATGACTGATGAAGGACCTAGAGGGGCAGGACTAGGCACCTCCTGTGCTCAGAACCTTTAGAACAGTCATCCAAACGGGCCTCTGGCTGACAACTGTTCCTTCCAAATTTGGAGTGTTCAAATCCAATTCTGTCCCATTTACACAGGCTGACCCCACTCGGGACGTGCATCGATAATAGATCGTTCAGTACGCATAGGTCGTCAGCAAAAATCCCGTCTACACGGTGCGATACAGGATTTTTTTTTGCCAACCAAAAGGTCGTTTCACCCAACTAACACGCAAGCTCATTAGTCGGCAATCTCAGGTGACTCAGGATGCTTCCGGGATAAAAAAAAAAAAGGAACTGATGGAGGCTGGTTCTAATCTGGAAAAGCCCCAACATGCTAAACAGTGCACCTATATTCTGATGATATCTGCTGCCTTTCCCAAGTGGTGTGCCCAGCAGAAGCCGATCTCCGGAAAACAAATTTCATGTTTTATGCAACGCACATGTATGAAAATAATGTGTAACCCAAAAACTTGATTTCCGCGGTAGCTCGCTCAGTCACAGTGTGAAATGTGCAGTTTTTAATGCAGGCAGTGTCCAAAACTACACAACAAAAGGTGTCAAATATTACAAGGTTCATCCATCACTCATTTTCAGCTGTCAATATATTTATCACTATGAAACATCCCACTGTATGAAGTGGAATCAGATGCAGTCTCTTAGTGTGCCGCTGGGATCCTGCCGCCAGATGATTGATCTACTGCCGGCCATAATCCACTCTTGTGTTAGCAGATTGCTCATTGCCCCCATTATACAGTATCAGACGTGGGTTTGCCCTGTGCGGAGTCATTACAGTAGATGAAAACGTCTGATACCAATAGGTAGATGTATAGCTCCGGATACACGGATTGACCTCACCCAAAAAAAGAAAACCAGACACTGTTACAACTAATAACTTCACTATGCTTACTAACTTCTTGCTTTAAATCTCTGAATATAGATATATACTAGCTGAAGGGCTCGGCGTTGCCTGGGTATAGTAACTAACTGTGGTTAGTTATAACAAATTATAATGATTATATTGCACATAAAAACATTTCACATCATATAATCAACACTACAGATTTGCAACACAAACTAAACGATTACCCAAGTATTGATAGTATTTTATTTTCAACTCATTCAAGAGCCTTTTGATAAACAACATGTTTGGTTTTCCTTTCAATGCAAAGATGAACAGATTTTTGGCAGTTCCAACTCTTGAACAGATCACGTAAAGTTGACCGATTGCAAATCGATCCCTACTACTTTCAAGGACTGTCCCAGAGCATTGTTAATGGACATTGCAAATAGCAGTTGAACTGGAAACTGGAGGCGTTTAAAATCAAAAAACAAATCAGATGGAATGAGTGGAATTCTTGGCATGAAAATGTCCTCTCCTTTGGCACATCCTGTTTCTGAGCTGTGTATCTAACCCTATCCTGTGTGATAATGTCTGCTGAGCTGTGTACCTAATCCTCTCTTGTGTGATACTTTCTGCTGAGCTGTCTATCTAATCCTATCGTGTGTTACTGACTGCTCAGCCGTGTATCTGTATCACACAGGATAGGATTAGTCTGCTGAGCCATGTATCTAATCCTATCCTGTGTGATACTGACTGCTGAGCCGTGTATCTAATCCTATCCTGTGTGATACTGGGCTCCCCCTGCAGTCTGTGTATCTAATCCTCTCTGTGATACTGACTGCTGAGCTGTGTATCTAATCCTCTCCTGTGTGATACTGACTGCTGAGCTGTGTATCTAATCCTCTCCTGTGTCATACTGACTGCTGAGCTGTGTATCTAAACCTCTC
Organism: Dendrobates tinctorius; assembly: GCF_039654945.1. Classification (NCBI taxonomy): domain Eukaryota; kingdom Metazoa; phylum Chordata; class Amphibia; order Anura; family Dendrobatidae; genus Dendrobates; species Dendrobates tinctorius. The sequence continues at coordinate 6,060,146 of NW_027361788.1, read as the reverse complement.
CTGTGTGATACTAACTGCTGAGCAGTGTATCTAATCCTATCCTGTGTGATACCGTCTGCTGAGCCGTGTACCTAACCCTATCCTGTGTGATACTGACTGCTCTGCCGTGTATCTAGTCCTGTGTGATACCGTCTGTTGAGCCGTGTATCTAACCCTATCCTGTGTGATACCGACTGCTGAGCCGTGTATCTAACCCTATCCTGTGTGATACCGACTACTGAGCCGTGTATCTAATCCTATCGTGTGTGATACTGACTGCTGAGTCGTGTATCTAATCCTATTCTGTGTGATACTGTGTGCTGAGCTGTGTATCTAATCTTATCCTGTGATACTGTCTGCTGAGCCGTGTATCTATTCCTATCCTGTGTGATACTGTCTGCTGAGCCATGTATCTATTCCTATCCTGTGATACTGACTGCTGAGCTGTGTATCTGATCCTATCCTGTGTGTTACTGACTGATGAGCAGTGTATCTAATCCTATCCTGTGTGATACCGTCTGCTGAGCCGTGTACCTAACCCTATCCTGTGTGATACCGACTGCTCAGCCGTGTATCTAACCCTATCCTGTGTGATACCGACTGCTGAGCCGTGTATCTAATCCTATCCTGTGTGATACCGACTACTGAGCCGTGTATCTAATCCTATCGTGTGTGATACTGACTGCTGAGTCGTGTATCTAATCCTATCGTGTGTTACTGCTCAGCCGTGTATCTAATCCTATCGTGTTGGATACTGACTGCTGAGTCATGTATCTAATCCTATTCTGTGTGATACTGTGTGCTGAGCTGTGTATCTAATCTTATCCTGTGATACTGTCTGCTGAGCCGTGTATCTATTCCTATCCTGTGTGATACTGTCTGCTGAGCCATGTATCTATTCCTATCCTGTGATACTGACTGCTGAGCTGTGTATCTGATCCTATCCTGTGTGATACTGACTGATGAGCAGTGTATCTAATCCTATCCTGTGTGATACCGTCTGCTGAGCCGTGTACCTAACCCTATCCTGTGTGATACTGACTGCTCAGCCGTGTATCTAATCCTATCCTGTGATACCGTCTGCTGAGCCGTGTATCTAATCCTATCCTGTGTGATACTGACTGCTGAGCCGTGTATCTAATCCTATCCTGTGTGATACTGGGCTCCCCCTGCAGCCTGTGTATCTAATCCTCTCTGTGATACTGACTGCTGAGCTGTGTATCTAATCCTCTCCTGTGTATCTAATCCTCTCCTGTGTGATACTGACTGCTGAGCTGTGTATCTAAACCTCCTGTGTGATACTAACTGCTGAGCAGTGTATCTAATCCTATCCTGTGTGATACCGTCTGCTGAGCCGTGTACCTAACCCTATCCTGTGTGATACTGACTGCTCTGCCGTGTATCTAATCCTGTGTGATACCGTCTGTTGAGCCGTGTATCTAATCCTATCGTGTGTGATACTGACTGCTGAGTCGTGTATCTAATCCTATCGTGTGTTACTGACTGCTCAGCCGTGTATCTAATCCTATCGTGTGTGATACTGACTGCTGAGTCGTGTATCTAATCCTATTCTGTTTGATACTGTGTGCTGAGCTGTGTATCTAATCCTATCCTGTGATACTGTCTGCTGAGCCGTGTATCTATTCCTATCCTGTGTGATACTGTCTGCTGAGCCATGTATCTATTCCTATCCTGTGATACTGACTGCTGAGCTGTGTATCTGATCCTATCCTGTGTGATACCATCTGCTCAGCAGTGTACCTAACCCTATCCTGTGTGATACTGACTGCTCAGCCGTGTATCTAATGCTATCCTGTGTGATACTGGGCTCCCTCTGCAGTCTGTGTATCTAATCCTCTCCTGTGTGATACTGACTGTTGAGCTGTGTATCTAATCCTCTCCTGTGTGATACTGTCTGCTGAGTTGTGTATCTAATCCTCTCCTGTGTGATACTGACTGCTCAGCCGTGTATCTAATCCTATCCTGTGTGATACCGACTGCTGAGCCGTGTATCTAATCCTATCATGTGATACTGACTGCTGAGTCGTGTATCTAATCCTATTCTGTGTGATACTGTGTGCTGAGCTTTGTATCTAATCCTATCCTGTGTGATACTGACTGCTGAGCCGTGTATCTAATCCTCTCCTGTGTGATACTGGGCTACCCCTGCAGTCTGTGTATCTAATCCTCTCCTGTGTGATACTGACTGCTTAGCTGTGTATCTAATCCTATCCTGTGTGATACCGACTGCTGAGCCGTGTATCTAATCCTATCGTGTGTGTACTGACTGCTGAGTCGTGTATCTAATCCTATTCTGTGTGATACTGTGTGCTGAGCTTTGTATCTAATCCTATCCTGTGTGATACTGACTGCTGAGCCGTGTATCTAATCCTATCTTGTGTGATACTGGGCTACCCCTGCAGTCTGTTTATCTAATCCTCTCCTGTGTGATACTGACTGCTTAGCTGTGTATCTAATCCTCTCCTGTGATACTGACTGCTGAGCCGTGTATCTAATCCTCTCCTGTGTGATACTGGGCTACCCCTGCAGTCTGTGTATCTAATCCTCTCCTGTGTGATACTGTCTGCTGAGTTGTGTATCTAATCCTCTCCTGTGTGATACTGACTGCTCAGCCGTGTATCTAATCCTATCCTGTGTGATACCGACTGCTGAGCCGTGTATCTAATCCTATCGTGTGTGATACTGACTGCTGAGTCGTGTATCTAATCCTATTCTGTGTGATACTGTGTGCTGAGCTTTGTATCTAATCCTATCCTGTGTGATACTGACTGCTGAGCCGTGTATCTAATCCTATCTTGTGAGATACTGGGCTACCCCTGCAGTCTGTGTATCTAATCCTCTCCTGTGTGATACTGACTGCTTAGCTGTGTATCTAATCCTCTCCTGTGATACTGACTGCTCAGCCGTGTATCTAATCCTATCTTGTGTGATACTGGGCTACCCCTGCAGTCTGTGTATCTAATCCTCTCCTGTGTGATACTGACTGCTCAGCCGTGTATCTAATCCTATCCTGTGTGATACCGTCTGCTGAGCCGTGTATCTAACCCTATCCTGTGTGATACCGACTGCTGAGCCGTGTATCTAATCCTATCCTGTGTGATACCGTCTGCTGAGCCGTGTATCTAACCCTATCCTGTGTGATACCAACTGCTGAGACGTGTATATAATCCTATCCTGTGTGATACCGACTGCTGAGCCGTGTATAATCCTATCGTGTGTTACTGACTGCTGAGCCGTGTAGCTAACCCTATCCTGTATGATACCGACTGCGGAGCCATGTATCTAATCCTATACTGTGTGATACCGACTGCTGAGCCATGTATCTAATCCTATCGTGTGTGATATCGACTGCTGAGCCGTGTATCTAATCCTATCCTGTGTGATACTGACTGCTGAGCTGTGTATCTAATCCTATCCTGTGTGATACAGACTGCTGAGCCGTGTATCTAACCCTATCCTGTGTGATACCGACTGCTGAGCCGTGTATCTAATCCTATCTTGTGATACCGTGTGCTGAGCCGTGTATCTAATCCTATCTTGTGTGATACTGTGTGCTGAGCCGTGTATCTAATCCTATCCTGTGTGATACCGACTGCTGAGCCGTGTATCTAATCCTCTCCTGTGTGATACTGTGTGCTGAGCTGTGTATCTAATTCTATCCTGTGATACTGTCTGCTGAGCCATGTATCTATTCCTATCCTGTGATACAGTGACTGCTGAGCTGCGCATCTAATCCTATCCTGTGTGATACTGACTCCTGAGCTGTGTATCTATTCCTATCCTGTGATACTGACTGCTGAGCTGCGCATCTAATCCTATCCTGTGTGATACTGACTGCTAAGCCGTGTATCTATTCCTATCCTGTGATACTGACTGCTGAGCTGCGCATTTAATCCTATCCTGTGTGATACTGACTGCTGAGCTGTGTATCTAATCCTATCCTGTGTGATACTGCCTGCTGAGCCATGTATCTAATCCTATCCTGTGTGATACTGCTGAGCTGTGTATCTAATCCTCTCCTGTGTGATACTGACTGCTGAGCCATGTGTCTAATCCTATCCTGTGTCATACTGACTGCCGAGCTGTGTATCTAATCCTATCCTGTGATACTGACTGCTGAGCCGTGTATCTAATCCTATCCTGTGTGATACTGACTGCTGAGCCGTGTATCTAATCCTATCCTGTGTCATACTGGGCCCCCTGCAGTCTGTGTCAGAGGGTGGTCTGTGTTGGCACGGTAATAAATTGTGTTATTTCCAGCTTTACAGAAGGACGATAATACCATAGAAATGATAAGAATAATAGGCCTCAGTTACCATAACTGTCTACAAAGAAAACTGTTGCTGATAGGAACCAATCACAGCTCATTTTTCATCTTTTAAACCGCTCTGGGACAGCGTGGCGAGTTTTGAGTGGCGTCTTTTATGTGGCGAGGTTGTTGTATGTGTGATGAAATGTGTGCTGAGGGTGGTATGTGTGTTGAAGCATGTGGTAGTGTGTGGCGCATTTTGTGTGTGTGCTCATATCCCCGTGTGTAGTGAGTATCTCATGTCAGGGCCCCACCTTAGCAACTGTACGGTATATACTCTTTGGCGCCATCGCTCTCATTCTTTCAGTCCCCCTTGTTCACATCTGGCAGCTGTCAATTTGCCTCCAACACTTTTCCTTTCACTTTTTCCCCATTATGTAGATAGGGGCAAAATTGTTTGGTGAATTGGAACGCACGGGGTTAAAATTTCGCCTCACAACATAGCCTATGATGCTCTCGGGGTCCAGACATGTGACTGTGCCAAATTTTGTGGCTGTAGCTACGACGGTGCAGATGCCAATCCTGGACATACACACATACATACAAACATACACACAGATGGAACTTTATATATTAGATTTTCATCTTTTACATTTTAAAACTTACAAAAAGTTTTACCTGCATCTTACCTGCGGATTTAATGCAGATTTACTACGGATTTTCTACAGATTTTGTGCGGATTTCCCCTGCGTTTTTACAGCTGCAGATTTCTATTATGGAGCAGGTGTAAAAACACTGCAGATTCCGCACAAAGAATTGATATGCTGCGGATTCAAATCCGCGGAAAAATCCACAGCAGGTGCACAGCAGTTTTTGTTTTACATAGAATATATTGGTACTGTACACCGCAGGAGAATCTGCTGCGGATGCTCAGCAGAATCCACAATGTGTGCACATACCCTTAGGGTTATGGCTTGTTCACCATCGTCGTCAGGAAAGGCCAGGTGATGCAAATTTAACAGCTTTATGATAAAAAAAAAAACATAATAAATACCCTGCAGTAAATAAAGAGCAATATAGTGCATGAAAATAATATAGGGTACTTCATTAACATAATTTTTATTAAAAAAAAATGCAAAAGCCATCCCACCAACGACACTAATTGGGACGGTCCTACTCGAATATTAAAACCTTACCGTTTGTCAAGTGTGTATGTGGATAAGGACTTAGCCCAACTAGTGGACACACAGCCGAGGGAGACCACATCAATATAATGCCCAGGTCAAAGAAAAAGGTTAGATTTTAATATTAGAGTAAGGACCGTCCAAATTAAGTGTCACCGTGACGTGGTGAGATGGCTTTTGCATTTTTTTTAATCAAAATTATGTTAACTAAGTACCCTATATTATTTTCATGCACTATGCTGTTTTTTTTATTTATCTACTGCAGGGTATTTGTCTTTGGTTTTGTGTGTTCAGTGGCCAGTGTGAATGTGCACTTACATGCTGCATTGCACACCAGTTTGCATCGCAGTTCATTTCTTTAGGTTTTTTTATATATAAAAATCCAGACCCCTCTAACCTTGTGCCAAAAAACTGCAGCCATGGTTTCTTGTAAGCAGTTGCCTAACACTCTGAAAATGAAAATACTGGTGGCCCACAAAGCCGGAGAAGGCTTTAAGAAGATGGCAAAGCATTTTCAAGTTAACCTTTCCTCAGTTTAAAATGTAATGAAGAAATGGCAGTTACCAGGAATAGTGGAGGTCAAGAGGTTTAAGGTCTGGAAGACCAAGCAAAATTTTAGTGAGATGTTTTTAGGATTGCTAGAGAGGCAAGTCAGAACCCCTGCTTGACTGCAGAAGACCTTCAGAAAGATTTATCAGACTCTGGAGTTGTGGTACATTGTTCTACTGTTCAGAGACACCTGCACAAATATGGCCTTCATGGAAGAGTCATCAGAAGAAAACCTCTCCGGCGTCATCACCATAAAATTCAGCGTCAGAGGTACGCAAAAGAACATCTAAACAAGCCTGATGCTTTTTGGAAACAAGTCCTGTGGACCATTGAGATTGAAATATACCGTATATACACGAGTATAAGCCGACCCCCCTAATTTTGCCACAAAAAACTGGGAAAACTTATTGACTCGAGTATAAGCCTAGGGTGGGAAATGCTCCATAGATTATGCCCCCATATGCTGCCCCCATAAGAAGCTCCATAGATTATTCCCCCATATACTGCCCCCATAAGAAGCTCCATAGACTGTTCCCCCATATGCTGCCCCCATTAGAAGCTCCATATTGTTCCCCCTTATACTGCCCCCATAAGAAGCTCCATATTGTTCCCCCATATGCTGCCCCCATTAGAAGCTCCATATTGTTCCCCCATATGCTGCCCCCATTAGAAGCTCCATAGATTATTCCCCCATGTGCTGCCCCCATTAGAAGCTCCTTAAGATTATTCCCCCATGTGCTGCTGCCGCTGCTGCAGCATGTAAAAATAAAAAAAATGACATACTCACCTCTCCGTCGCTGGGTGTCAGATTCTCACCTGTCCTGCGTCCATGGCTGCTCACCGCTATCTGCCACGTCATCAGTCAGTGACGTTCAGACTGCAGGGGGCGCGGCGTGCACTAATCACGTCACCGCGCCCTCTGCTGTCTGAAGTCACTGACCGATAACAGACAGCAGCAAGCAGCCATGGACGCAGGACAGGTGAGTATCGCTATACTTACCCGTCCTGACGCTGTGTCAGGACGGGTAAGTATGACCTGACACCCCCGCCCCCTCTCCCCCTCCGACCCCCCGGTGTATATGACTCGAATATAAGCCGAGGGGGACTTTCAGCCAAAAAAAACGGCTTATATTCGAGTATATACGGTAACTCTTTGGCCACAATGATCATCAAAGGTGTGCGTGCAGAAAAAAAGGTCACAGAATTTCAAGAAAAGAACATCTCGCTAACTATTAAGCATGTGGGTCGATCGATCGTGCTTTGGGGGGTTGTGTTGCAGCCAATACAATGAGGAACATTTCATGGGTAGAGGGGAGAATGGATTCACTGAAAAGAGGATGGCTTCTAGAAATGGATAATGATCATAAACCCAATCAAAATCCACAACAGAAACTCAAAAGGGGCAAGCTGAAGGTTTTACAATGGCCCTCGCAGTTCCCTAATCTGAACATCATTGAAAATCTGTGGCTAGATCTCAAAATAGCAGTGTAGGCAAGACAAGCCAGGAATATATACTGTATATACACTTATAAATGAATATATATAAATGCAATGTGTAAATTATATATATAGATGTATACATGTATGTGTGTATATCTCTATCTACTGGTAGATAATAGATAGATGATAGATAAGACAGATAGATGATAGAAAATAGATAAGATAGATGATAAGATAGATCAGATAGATATCGTAATCTGTCTATCATCTATCTATCCATAAAATTATCTGATAGATATATAGATGATCGATAATAGAATAGGTGATAGCTATAGATACACATATGTATATAGCTGCCATATGCCCATAACCATAATAGAACAGTGTTCTCCGCACCCTTGCATTCTTTCTATTTCTTATCACACACTTTATTATGAAATGTTTGGAAATGTAATGTGGTTAAAAATATAAAGTCTCTGATATTTTGCACTCCCTCCAGATCACTGCCTTTTCATGGTTTAATTGGCCGGCTCAGGACTGTGGCCCAATAATGGCAAATCAATGGTATTACAGCTAAAAGAGCAATTTCCTTGGTTCTCCTCTGTTTTGTTACACTGGAAGCATTTAATATTTTATCACACATAATGAACACAATTGGTGTGCATGAAAACAGAATTAGTGGTGGAGTGAACCAGGAGGCAAGATGCCGCTTTAGTCAGGATCTTTATGAGGTTGCATGGGATCAGGACTCTGGGGAGCGACTGAGTTGATCAGCAGCACACTGCGCTCTGCTCTGCGCTCTCAGGGGGACATAAGAGATGAGGAAAAAGGAAAAAAAAAAAAAAAAAAAAAAGCAACATTCAAACATGATCAATTGAATATATTCGCTGTGAGCTTGGAGGAGAAAAAAAATCCACGAGGCCGGATAGCTGATATTTCCCTGGATTATTGATGTCTGTTACAGACCAACAATGTCCGCTGAGCCACCTGATCGCGCTGGTTTGATAATTGATTGCAATATTGATTCACTGCCCAGAGACGTTCATGGCTGGAAAGTACATGGAGATGGACAGTTGGGGCAGGTTTTATGTGAACAATTTACAGTGACATTCAATAACCCTGTCCATTACTGCCGAATGTGTGTTTATGGCTTTTAAAGGGCCTTCAAAGCAGCACGGCAATGACCGGGGGCATACAAGAGGTACAGAGGTCTGTCACTTGTTAATTATCTTATTAGGATCAATATGTTTGTGTTGCTAGGGATCTGACTTACGAGTAAGGGAACAGCATAACATTAAAGAAGAGCTCAGTTTTTCTACTATAACTGCACCCGATTGTCACACTTTACACTTCTCTTACACATAGTTTACTTATTTCCATGTAGTGCAATCTCCTATTTTCTTCCCTTCAGCCTCCATTTGATTACTAGCAGTCACTTTGCATCATAACATCTATATTCTCCTAAATATACTATAAGTATACAAGTCAGGGAGGCTGAACTATGGTCTCCTACATTATAATGTGCACAGGCACTGTGCAGTCATCATCATTATCTTTGATAGGCGCTTCTTAACTTATCTGCAGAGAACTTCAGCAGTACAGTTGCATCATACAGGAACTTCTGGTTGCTGAGATGGTGATCCCGTGAAGTGACCATAACGCCATGTAATTTTCATGGAGTGGGCAAGTCACAATGAGATGAAATGACTAAACTAAATAGGTGTATACCGCGTCAAAGATTCATTGAAAAACACAAGGGAAGTAAAGGCAAGCCAATCCCACAGATGGGTTAGTGTAGCCCAAATTACTGAAAAACGTAATGCTGGCTATGATAGAAAGATGTCAGAACAAAGAACATAGGCGCTCGCTGTGTAACCACACCTGTCCGGGTGCCCATACAAATCCCTGTCCACCACTACAGTGACTACAATTAAAAACACACATGTGACATGCACAATGTGAACAAGTCTGTTGGACCATGTTCACACCACCCTGACTGAAACACAAACAAAAAGAACAGAATGACAAATGTGCAAAAATATCACCAACGTCAAGGTAACCCGTGGTGAAGCAGCTTGGCATACATTTTTTTGCAAAAAACGTATCGACTAAATACCCTGTGTTTGTTATTACCTTTTATCAGCACTTGCTGATTACTGTTATGTCTTATTGCGAGATATTTTTTCACATTTGTCATTCTGTGCTTTTTGTTTGTGTTACAGTGACTGCAATGTAGTCTCTGAAAAAAAGAAAAGAAAGCAAAAATTCTGCCGGGGAATGTAAACTTTTGAGCACAACTGTATATATATAAATAATGCTATATAGGTGACATATGGGAGCGTCAACAGAAAACTCCACTGTTCCACTGCTGATATTTCCACATACAGATGATCATCATTGCAATTCAAACGATATTCCCATCATTGAAGGTAACATAGTATTTAAGGTTGAAGGAAGACTTTACGTTAATTCTAGTTCAACTCATAGCCTAAAATGTTGATCTAGAGGAAGTGATCATCTATCCAAAATTATAGGTTATCACTGGGTCTTTCACTGATCACCAGTCTCCGAAATTCCTGTCAGGATGGAGCGGTGGTCCCACATGTCCACCAAAACTTTGTCTATCCTCCATGACTGCGGGAAATAGCCAAGCACCGCTCTGAAAAAAAGCCCCTCTGTCAGAATGGAGAGGTGATCACACATCGCCACCACCATTCCATCCATTCTGTATGACTGGTGGAGATATCAGAATACAGCCCTGAAAAGCTCAATCAGAATGGTGCGGTGGTCACACGTGGCCACCACCATTCCATTCATTATCCATGAGTTGTGGAGATAACAGAATACAGCGCTGAAAAGCCCCGTCACAATGGTGCGTTGGTCACACATGTCCACCACTATTCCATCCATTCTAGATAGCCAAGTACAGAGCTGAAATGATTCATCAGAATGGAGCGGTTGTCACACATGTCCACCTCTACTCTATCCATTCTCCATGATTGGTGGAGATAGCAGAGAACAGCAGCTGAAATGCCCCATCAAAATGAAGCGGCAGTCATACATGACCACCACCATTCTATCCGTTCTCCATGACTGGTGGAAATAGCAGAGTACAGCAGCTGAAAAGCCCTCATCAGAATGATGGGGTGGTAACACGTACACCACTATTCCATCCATTCTAGATAGCCGAGTACAGCGCTGAAATGCTTCATCAGAATGCAGCGCTGGTCACACATGTCCACCACTATTCCATCCATTCTCCATGACAGGTGAAAATAGCTAAGTACAACACAGAAAAGCCCCGTCAGAATTGTGCGGTGGTCACACATGACCACCAACATTCAATCCGTTTTCCATGAAAGGTGGAGATAGAGGACTACAGCAGCTGAAATGCCCCATTAGAATGGAGTGGTGGATCACACATGTCCATCACTATTCCACCCATTCTCCATGATTGCCGGACACAGCCGATTACAGCGCACGACCCCAGTCTGGGGATTTCGAAGCTCTGTTCTTAGATAGGTGATCACTTTTATTGATGGGAATAACACTTCAATGGCAAAAGCTGTCAGTGTAGTATTGAGGCACGCAGGTTTAGAGCTCTTAAAGACTAAAAATGTCTGACAAAACATAACTATGGTCTTTAGGCTTCCATGAGACAAGACATAGGTCACCAGCTTCATCTTACCAACACACCGGGCTTCATTGCCATCTTTCATTAAATTTGTATGCAATCATTTAACAGAGGCAACAAATGACACATGCTTCCCTTGTAACTACATTCACATTTGTCGGCTCAGTGGTAACAAGAACAGATATATTTAGATAACATATACAGCAGCGTATCTCAGATGCCTACAAAAGAATCCCCAAATTGCAGGATACAATGTGCCACTAGAGGTTACGGTCTAAAGCTGGATTGTAGAGCACTCTGGGGTAGTTTCACAAGGATCATTTTTCATGAACTATTGTGGATACGAGTCAAGACCCCAGGAGAGCGCTTTGGATAGACATCGCACAATCCAGAATATAAATTAAGGCGAAGGATCAGCAGGTAGAAGGGGTCAGCTAGGGTCCGGCCATTCATTTTTAATCTACGTGCCGCTCAGTGTTCTTTATGGAGAAGATCATCTCACACCGAACCAAATCTCTGACAAAGGGAAGCCGTGCTACTTTTCCTGGCAGAAGCAGCATGTACAGACAGCTAAACCAGAGCCAAAGGGCTCGCCCTACGCACTCTCACTCTGGCGCTGTGCTAATAGTGCACGCACACCATCTGGAGCTTGGCTCTGACGGAGCTGGTGCTTTGGAGCCTTGAACACTCCTTCGCACCCTCCGCTGTATCACTGTACGTACATGTGCTCTTTAGCACTGCCAGAGGGAGGTGGACAGACAGTAATTGTACAGACAGGAAACACATCTGTCAACTTACACTAATTCCAGGAGCCAACAGGCAAATACTGAGCTGAGTGTCACAGAAGCGTGAAACGCAGACAGGGCTCAGTGCACACACCATCATGGAGCTTACGGAAGACTCAGTATAGGATCTGGGTTCTTATTCTGCATTAGATCCATTATCTGTAATATATTTATGTAGACCTTGATCCCGAACTTCATCCTGTGTAAGGTCTCATTTTTTTCATGTAGGAGTTTTTTTCACACCTTATATAATCTATAGAACTGGTCACATGGCCAGGAAGTTTTGCACCGGTTGTCCAGTTTTCATATCAGTCACAAATACAAATTTATGGATCTGTGAAAAAAAAAATTGGACAGCACTGGTACGCCATCCATGTGTCGACTGTTTTTCACAAACTGGCATATTTCACGGTCTATTTACAGACCGCGATGCCTGGACTGGCTTTCTACTCGAATTTACAGCCTCGAAGACACACATACAGTAAGACTGTAAGTTCTGTATGTGGACTGTGAAATTCACTTGTGATAGAAGCTTAAAGGGGTTGTCCAGGCTTAGGGTACAAGTCTTCAGTCAATCTATGTGAATCGTAACAAGCACACACCATGCACACTGTTGGGAATATCCGGTGCTGGTACCGGGAGTGGACAGTCATTGCAATTTGAGTACATCCAGCCACATTACGAGTAGACGTGTCTGGTCTTGCATTGGGTAAGGCCATAAACAGGTAGTCGGCAAGTGACCGAATGTATGCAAAGCACATACTTGCTATCTTGTGCGTGCCTGCTCCCAGCACAGTCATCAGAGAATCCTGACAGTGTGCACAATGCACACTTTGAGGATTCACAAGTCTGGGGTCAAATGGAGTGGCAGCAGACATGCATCCCAAATCTGGACTACCCCTTTACAACACCTCCATTAATTTGTTTTGGATGCGTGAAAAACTGACACACGAGTTGAACACTGATGAAAATTAGTCCATTTTTTGGCATGCGAGAAAACTCGCTGACGTCTGAAGGAGACCTGCCTGCACCAAGACGAGAAGCAGGAGCAAAACAATGTCAGTGCGCAGGAAGCAATATCCCTCTGCTGCTAAACGCTTCTAATATCGCTGACGCCAGCTTTTTATGCCGTTTTAAGCTTTCGTTACAAAAAGCAAAAAAATGTCTACACACAGACAGCACTACAATTCCCAGAGAAGACACATCAATAATAATTATAAGCAGCGGATACGAGAGGTAGACAGACTGACACGCGGCTGACAGATGCCAGGTGATCTCTCTGTCACGGCGCAGAGCGCAGGATGAAAGCGAGCCATACTTACTTTTTCTGAGTAGTGTTCGGTGGGCAGGGGAGGATATTCACACCGTTCTATCTTCTGACACAGAGAAAACAAGTTCATTTTGTCGCCGTAGAAAGGACTCTGAAGTGCTGCCATCTGCACGGGAGAAGGGGAGACTCTAATTACACATCTAATCCAACATACGAAAGGCCTCTAAGAAACACAGAACAAGGTTACCTGCAAACCAGAAAAAACAGGGACCAGATCAGAGAGGCTGAGAAGACACAAGAATGTGCTGCTATGACTGAGTGCCACCATGACCAGGAGCCGCCATGACTAGGTTCCGCTATAACCAGGTGCTACCATAACTAGGTTCCACCATGACTGAGTGCCACCGTGACCGGGTGACGCCATGACCAGGTGATGCCTTGGCCGAATGCTGCCATAACCAGGTGCCACCATGGCTAGGTACCGCCATGACTGAATGCCACCATAACTACATTGGGACTGTCCATTAGAAAATTATGACCACGCATTATTTTCTATATTGATGTATAGACTAGAAATAAATGAAGCTGCCGCTACTAAACCTGGATTAAAACTCTGTCCTCCCGCACTATCAAGTGCCATTTTTACTATTGGGCTTCCATTGCATGGCAGAAGGGTCTCCACAGATAAAGTGTTTTTTTTTAGCTTCCGAAAACCTCTGTCCCACGGCTGCAGTTTCTTTAAAAAAAGATGATGTACACGCCCTCCCCAGGTCCAGCGCAGAGACTTAGTCACAGTTCCTGGTATCTGTTATTGTTTGCAGCGCTGATATCACATTGACAGCGCTGCAGCAACGGAGAGTTAGTGCTGGACCCAGAGAGGCTGAGTAATACATAAATTTGTTTTCTTAAAACTGCAGCTTGAGACAACCCCTTTAAGGCTTTATTTCATCAGTTTCAGTAGTGTTTGACTGAAAAGAAGACCTGGTTAGCAGCGGTCTACCGGAATCTGATCAGAAACCTGATGAACCTCATTATAAGTCAATATGATCTTTTCGGGATCAGACTAGAGATGGAGAAGTTGAAGCTCCATTAGGAAAAAGAAGCAGTGACGGTAGTGTGAACAAAGGCATAAAAAAAGCTTTAATTCCAAGGGGAAAAACTATAGGAATCCAGACCACAAGTGGGATGCAGGATTGTGTGCTTTAGGGAAATCCCACCCCGTATCCTAACTCTCCCTCATGTGCAGTGACCCTTGCCTACACGCCTGATGAAGGGTGTTATCTCTGAAACGTTGCACCACTTATTTTTGCACCTACTGCGACGTGATTAGTGGATCTGAGATTCTCATATATTTTACAATCCTGCCTGCAAATGGGATGTAAGATTGTGTCCTTTTGCGGAAGCCCACTCTGTACTCTTACTTATGTGACTGCTAATTACACGCTCGAAACGCTGCACCGCTTCTTTCTGTACCTTCCGCGATGTGATGAGCGGATATGAAATACTGGTAACAATCCCTATTTGAGGTATCTGTATGTGCTTCTAGGGGTGCAGTTCCTTCTTCCTATCTGCAACTAGTGTAAATAATGTGACTATTCTTCAGTATTTCCATTATGGTACAGAAAGGGAAGAGGACTTGTAGTCCTATTGCTTTTTTTTTTTCCCTGTGTAGTCTACCTTCTCCGTCCCGGGCTCTGGTGGTCCCGTAAGGGTTAATCTTGCCTCCAGGGTCAGTAAGCAAGCGGCAGCATGTTCCCACTGTGCCCGACCCCTCGCTGTGTCCCAGCTGCTTATTAAACCATTATGTGATTGGAGAGCTCCTTGTCACTGTCCTTCACTGTCACCCCCCAGCACCGGAGCCGTTCTGCGGCCCACCCTAATGAGCTTATACTGGGTAATTGTGGATATTATCCTGTTTTGCTGTGAGCGGCGTGCGCTGCTCAGCTTGTTTCGGGGGCCCTTTCTTTGGCTGATGTTTAATGCCTCTCGTTAGGATTTTAATAAGGGATTATTTGATAATTATTCTGCCCTTCCGTCCTCAGGTTAGAGATTCTGTTCATTACTATGCATTGTGACACGGATACAATGCAGAATGAGTGTCCTTCCACGACAGACATTAAACCCCTATTGTGACAAAAGGAGAAGAAAAAAAATCATTTCGCGTCCACAAGTGACACCGTCTAAACCTCACCACAAAAACTCCACTGAATTATTCACAATCTGCGAAACAAGCGCATTTAAATAAGCAAAAAAAAAAATTGCTGCTTATTGTGATACTGTGCAACTCGATATTCAAAAGTGAAAATAATGAGAACAAAAAAGAACGTAGGCTCCCAAGTTATGTACCAGTCAGGTGACCAAAAGGAACACGATCACCAAAATGCTACCCCAGCGTTCCGAGAGGAATCAGTCCCAAAGGCTGCTGCAGACCTACTTCTGAACACAAGAGGGCGGCAGAGTGCCCAAAACTATTTCCACTGTTGTATTTGAACCAAAAAGGCGCAGGAGCCAAAAGTTTGGGATTTTTTTGCGTTTTCGTTAAAAGTTACAACGCAAGTTCCCGAGTCCTTCAGATGTTTAATGGAAAAGCTGAATGACGACCAATATGCTTTCTAATATTGCGACTCCTACAGATATTATTACCCAGCTTTTCCAGACTCCTACAAGTCAAAAAGTTTTCCGTGTGACATGTCAGGGGGGAAAAGAGATGGGAGGTTATTCATAGTATTGGACTGTGAAAACTACCAAGGAGGTTGTAATAGCACTCAACTTTACCAGGAACCGATACACCTAAGAAACACTTGAAATAACTGAAATTTAATACCATATACTTAAAGGGGTTGCTAATCTTTATGCACTTTTTTTTTTTCTTAAAGGGGCTGTCCATCTTTGGGAATAATTTCTTTTTTCTTCTTTACTTAAAGGGGCTGTCCATCTTTGGGAATAATTTCTTTTTTCTTCTTTACTTAAAGGGGCTGTCCATCTTTGGGAATAATTTCTTTTTTCTTCTTTACTTAAAGGGGTTGTTCATCTTTCGGGACAATTTTTCTTTTAACTTAAAGGGGTTGTCCATATTTGGGGGCAATTCTTTTTTTTTCTTAAAGGGTCATCTATTTTTTGGGACAACTTATTTTGTTACTTAATGTGGTTGTCCATTTTTGTAGTCAACTTCTTTTTCTTTTACTTAAAAGCATGTATTTTTTTTATTTTTTTTTATTTATAACCATCTGCAAAGAAGATAAGAATCAGTAACATACATAGCATATAAAGACAAAGAAGGACATAACAATATCCAGAAAATGTAGCTTAGCTTGAAAGATTCAAAAGAATATGGGGTTATTCAGTTTAACAGTCAGCCCCGACCCCAACCCCCCCTTCCCCCAAAGCATGCATTTTGAGCCAAAAATCATTTTCGCAATTGGGTTTTCTTACAAATTTTACCCCCTTTGCCTCTATTTCCTTGCACATTCAACTTTGATGTGCTGTGTAGTCATAAATTAGCTGGAAGGAGATCAGAAAAAGACAGAGTTAAAAGAGTTCCAAACTTTCCATCAGTACGAGCTCACTGACGGATTTCTCAGTCACCTTATTCTGCAGCCAGAAATAGACAGTGCAACACAGATGCAACACGGCAAAACGGTGGCAGATTTTTCTTTTTTTTTTTATGAAACCCATTTGAAAAAAAGATTTTATAGACATAATACATGAGGTTACATAAGAAAAAATGGACACAAAATTAAAAAAACCTCAGCTCACATATATGAATCATGTAGAAATTAGAAATAAGAGGGATATTCCAGCATCAAGATCTTCATAAAAACACTTACTATTGAAAAATGTAATATTGCAGATCCAGTACCCAAACGCGTTTCAGACATTGCATCAATTAAAGACAGCAGTCTGAAACGCATTTCTACCTATAATGGCACTGTACCTGCAATTTTACATTTTTCTTCAATAAAGATCTTAACGCTGGAATATCCCTTTTTTTTATTTTTTACATAACTCCATTAAGAGGTTGGCCGCTTTAGGACTATTATTAAAAATGGTGTAATATAGCAATATGTGTGTCCGTACTAATATACTCCTGATTGTGGGTCTAATCTCTTTTTAAGTTGTACCCCCTCACTTGGCAAGTCTTCTGTTCCTCCATTAGTTGGTGGCAAGTACAGGAGAAAGTAACACGATACATGACTCGTCCTCCTCTACTGAATCACAGAGCGTCTTCTCATTGCCCTACTGGTGTCGGGAATCTACATGTGGTGGGGCGTTTCACATTGCAGAAATAAAGCATTTTTTTATTCTAAGTCTTGTTTTACAGCAATCTGTCTGCAGGATTTCACCCCAAATTTATATGAGCTTGTAGCACTTTTAAAGACAAGTCCAGCAATACCTTTACATGGCCAGTGCCTTCCTCCACTACGGAGAAATCAGCATTTAAATTCATATGCAAATAATGCTGAAGAGCTATGATAGATCTGAAGCTCCTGTCACCCCAGCTCTATTCCTGCCCAGCACCGTCTCCTTTTGCATAACAAGGTCATGAGATACCTGTGGCCTATCAGCGCTCGCTTCACACTTCCTACCTTCGGACAAATCACATATACCTGGAGGACGCAAGAGCTGCTGCTGCCCCGAGAGAGCCAGGGCCGACAACGCTGCAACAGGGCCGACAACGCTGCAACAGGGCCGACAACGGTGGAAAAGCGCTGGCACTAGAAGTGAGTATAGGTGTTATTATTTCACAAGGGGGAAACATAGAGATTGAGAATAGGTTGTGGACGACCTCTTTAAAAATATACTTAGTCATAATATTTTCTTTGTTTCTTATTTTCTTTCACATATTAACTTCTCCCACCTTCGGACAAATCACATACACCCAGAGGAAGCGAAAGCTGCTGCCCCAAGAGAGCCAGTGCCGATACCGCTGGAACAGTGCCGACACTGGAGGAGAGTATAGGTGTTATTATTTTACAAGGGTGAAACAGAGTATGAGAAGGGGTTGTCTGAAAATTATTTTTTTCCTTTGTCTTATTTTCTTTTACATGTACACATTTTTAGCTGTGAATTTTCCTCCAGTTTTGAAGTTCACGTTAAAATCTGCACCAAAATCGACATAGTTTTTAGGCAGATATTGCAGCTGATTTCACCCTATAAATTGCAGAGTGTGAAAATCTCCTTTGACACTATGGCTTTTGTTTTGCAATGGATGGGATTTGGAACGATGCTGTAAATATGCTGCGGATTTTCCACCCATACATCCAGACAGAAATCCATGTGTCCCTGTAAGCCTATTTTGTTCCCGAGAACTCCCTGGCGTCGCCCACCAGCATGGTATGCATACAGTCATATGTAAAAGTTTGGGCACCCCTATTAATGTTAACCTTTTTTCTTTATAACAATTTTGGTTTTTGCAACAGCTATTTCAGTTTCATATATCTAATAACTGATGGACTCAGTTATATTTCTGGATTCAAATGAGGTTTATTGTACTAACAGATAATGTGCAATCTGCATTTAAACAAAATTTGACCAGTGCAAAAGTATGGGCACCCTTATCATTTTCTTGATTTGAACACTCCTAACTACTTTTTACTGACTTCCTGAAGCACTAAATTGGTTTTGTAACCTCATTGAGCTTTGAACTTCATAGCCAGGTGTATCAAATCATGAGAAAAGGTATTTAGGGTGGCCACTTGCAAGTAGTTCTCCTATTTGATTCTCCTATGAAGAGTGGCATCATGGGATCCTCAAAACAACTCTCAAATGATCTGAAAACAAAGATTATTCAACACAGCTTTTCAGGGGAAGGATACAAAAAGTTGTCTCAGAGATTTAACCTGTCAGTTTCCACTGTGAGGAACATAGTAAGGAAATGGAAGAACACAGGTACAGTTCTTGTTAAGCCCAGAAGTGACAGACCAAGAAAAATATCAGAAAGGCAGAGAAGAAGAATGGTGAGAACCGTCAAGGACAATCCACAGACCACCTCCAAAGACCTGCAGCATCATCTTGCTGCAGATGGTGTCACTGTGCATCGGTCAACAATACAGCCACTTTGCACAAGGAGAAGCTGTATGGGAGAGTGATGCGAGAGAAGCCGTTTCTGCAAGCACGCCACAAACAGAGTCGCCTGAGGTATGCAAAAGCACATTTGGACAAGCCAGTTACATTTTGGAAGAAGGTCCTGTGGACTGATGAAACAAAGATTGAGTTGTTTGGTCATACAAAAAGGCGTTATGCATGCGCTGTATTGTTGACCGATGCACAGTGACACCATCTGCAGCAAGATGATGCTGCAGGTCTTTGGAGGTGGTCTGTGGATTGTCCTTGACTGTTCTCACCTTTCTTCTTCTCTGCCTTTCGGATATTTTTCTTGGCCTGCCACTTCTGGGCTTAACAAGAACTGTACCTGTGTTCTTCCATTTCCTTACTATGTTCCTCACAGTGGAAACTGACAGGTTAAATATCTGAGACAACTTTTTGTATCCTTCCCCTGAAAAGCTATGTTGAATAATCTTTGTTTTCAGATCATTTGAGAGTTGTTTTGAGGAGCCCATGATGCCACTCTTCATAGGAGAATCAAATAGGAGAACTACTTGCAAGTGGCCACTTTAAAAACCTTTTCTCATGATTTGATACACCTGGCTATGAAGTTCAAAGCTCAATGAGGTTACAAAACCAATTTAGTTCTTCAGGAAGTCAGTAAAAAGTAGTTAGGAGTGTTCAAATCAAGAAAATGATAAGGGTGCCCATACTTTTGCACCGGTCAAATTTTGTTTAAATGCAGATTGCACATTTTCTGTTAGCACAATAAACCTCATTTGAATCCAGAAATATAACTGAGTCCATCAGTTATTAGATATATGAAACTTGAAATACCTGTTGCAAAAACCAAAATTGTTATAAAGAAAAAAGGTTAACATTAATAGGGGTGCCCAAACTTTTACATATGACTGTATCTGCAGAAGGTGCTGAATGAGTGGCAGATGAGATGACGGGACCAGATGACTCCTCCTGTACAACTCGGCACATTATCCTAATCTTGAAAAGCTTTGGCTGCACACTTGGATAGGCTGTGCCAAATTTTAATAGTGCCACATAGGATTTAAAAGGGCCAGGGTCACAGGGAAGAGAAGCTGGAGTGTTACGAGATGCAGGAACAGGGCAGACTGGGTGAACCATGTGGTTTTTCACATGCCATCTCATTTTCCATTTATATATGTCTGCATGCTCAGTGATGTGGGAGACTAAAGACACAAAAGTGCATGCAAGGACTGGACTGTAATCTGTCTTCTGCGTTTCGGCAACAATCGACAAGAAAATCCCGTTTAGGTTTTTAATCGATGAGACTTTAAAAAAAAATGTTCCAGAGACCTAAAAATGAAAAATTACGTAAAAGGCTAGCACTACGGGAAAAAATAAAAAGAAGAAAGGCTCCAAATTTGCCAGGGCCTCAAGACAATCTCAAGTCACAAAGAGTCGTTCTTAAATTTACTTTGATCGGACTGAACGCAGTGACCTAGACCTCCCCCGAAAAAAAGAAGAAAAAAAAACGAATTCTGAGTCAGACACAGCCCAGTATTTAGTGCCGAGGAGACAGACTTCAGGCGTTCTCCGCGCTCTCCTAATAAGTGTTTGTGATGCCGGATCGGGGCTACATTTTGACATTTTGATTAGAACAATTACAGCTGAACGGCCAGATACCCAAACGTAAATGGGCCCACCACTCACGCGGCTGGTTCAGGGAAATTAGAGTGGGATTGTTTTTTTTTTATTGGCGTCCACTGCCCGTCTTGTTAAGGCCAATAAAGTCATCGCTCGTAGCAAAGACAAGGGAAAACTTATTTTTATCTCGGCTGATTTATCTAGATGACAGACTCCCCCAAAATCTGAGTTAACATGTCATGCTAAGGAGTAGTGGGGAGGAGGGGGGTGCTATTAAAATTTGCGACTGGCCGAGAAGCTTGTGGGAATGACAGGGAAATGGAATAATGTCTATTAAAGTGAAGTAGAGTAAAAAGGAAACATTGCTCTGATCAGACACTAAAGATGATTAACCCAGCAAATCCCATCGATACCATCCACAGCGGCATAACCAGGCAGAGGGACAACTCAACTGTGACCTGCATCAGATCTTATGTGACCGTGCAGGAATAGATTACCAAAACCATTTCTTTCACCAATTTATAAACCTAAGTTCTATTTTAAGGAGACCAAAAACCTTAGAAGCTGAAAGCAATTCATGTTTTCAATGAGTAGAGGGGAGCCTTGGTGTTGTCCATTCTCCAGAAGTGCACATGAGCAGTTTTACTAAAGTTGTCTAAGGGTCCATCTAAACAGGGACTTTGGCCAATTAGCGAGCACCAAGCAACTATACACAACTCGACCGTTGTGCGTTTACCAAGCAGTTTACACGGGTCAACGAGTATTGACGGTAACAGAAGATTGTTAATACAGTCTTTCTGCCAACATACCGCAACATGGTCTCTGCATCACATCTCCATTTTACCCTGGCCAAAGTGCTGTCGAGAACGAGCAGCACTTCTTGAAATGCACCACATGTATCACAGGGGGAAGATTTAGATGGGACAAATGTGTACAGATAGGGCAGTACCGTAAGGAACAGAATGGGAGTAAAGGTGATGGTAGCGCTCACCAGTAGGGATTTTGTAAGGAAACAATACCTGTAGAAGTCTGATGTGCCGTAGCTGCAGCTCCGAGGCTGGTGGAGATAATTGTCTGGACAGCAGTGTGGCACAGCGGAGATTACTGCTATGTGCCGGCCGCGCTCACAGAAAGGATGAGATATGAAGTGTATAAACAACCTTTTTTAATGACCAATATGTTTTGGCACGAGATGTGAAGTGTATAAACAACCTTTTTTAATGACCAATACGTTTTGGCACCTTTACGAAGGTTAAAAAAAAAAAAAAAAAAAAAAAAAAAAATGACAACAACGTCCACTATGGCTAAAAAGAGCTGTAAGGGGTGCAATAAGAGATAAAAATAAAGCATTTAAAGAATTAAAGCAAGTAGGTAGTGATGAGGTATTAACTAAATACAGAAAATTAAATAAATTCTGTAAAAAGCAAATCAAGACAGCAAAGATTGAGACAGAGAGACTCATTGCCAGAGAAAGTAAAAATAATCCCAAAATATTCTTTAACTACATAAATAGTAAGAAACTAAAAAATGATAGTGTTGGCCCCCTTAAAAATAGTCTGGGTGAAATGGTGGATGAGGAAAAAGCCAATATGCTAAATGACTTTTTTTCATCAGTATTTACACAAGAAAATCCCATGACGGATAACATGATCAGGGATAAAAATTCTCCGTTAAATGTCACCTGCTTAACCCAGCACTAAAATTGACAAATCCCCGGGCCCAGATGGGATACACCCCCGAGTAGTGCAGGAATTAAGCACAGTCATAGATAGACCATTATTTTTAATCTTTAAAGATTCCATAATAGCAGGGTCTGTACCACAGGACTGGCGTATAGCAAATGTGGTGCCAATATTCAAAAAGGGGACAAAAACTGAACTTGGAAATTATAGGCCAGTAAGTTTAACCTCAACTGTGGGTAAAATCCTGGAGGGTTTTATAAGAGATACTATACTGGAGTATCTGGAGAAGAATAACCTTATGACCCAATATCAACATGGGTTTACAAGGGACCGTTCCTGTCAGACTAATCTGATAAGCTTTTATGAAGAGGTAAGTTCCGGACTGGAACAAGGGAATGCAGTGGACATGATGTACATGGACTTTTCAAAAGCTTTTGATACGGTGCCACACAAAAGGTTTATACATAAAATGAGAACAATGGGGATAGGGGAAAATATGTGTAGGTGGGTTAAGAGCTGGCTCAGGGATAGGAAACAAAGGGTGTTTATTAATGGAGGACACTCAGACTGGGTCATGGTTAGCAGTGGGGTACCACAGGGGTCAGTTTTGGGCCCGCATCTTTTTAACATATTTATTAATGACCTTGTAGGGGGCATAGAGAGTAGAATTTCAATATTTGCAGATGACACTAAACTCTGCAGGGTAATCAATACAGAGGAGGACAATTTTATATTACAGGAGGATTTATGTAAACTAGAAGCTTGGGCTGATAAATGGCAAATGAGCTTTAATGGGGATAAATGTAAGGTCATGCACTTGGGTAGAACGAACAAGATGTATAATTATGTGCTTAATTGTAAAACATTGGGCAAAACAGTCACTGAAAAAGACCTGGGTGTATGGGTGGACGACAAACTCACATTTAGCGGCCAGTGTCAGGCAGCTGCTGCAAAGGCAAATAAAATAATGGGATGCATTAAAAGAGGCATAGATGCTCATGAGGAGAACATAATTTTACCTCTATATAAGTCACTAGTGCGACCACACTTAGAATACTGTGTACAGTTCTGGTCTCCGGTGTATAAGAAAGACATAGCTGAACTGGAGCGGGTGCAGAGAAGAGCGACCAAGGTTATTAGGGAACTAGGGGGTCTGCAATACCAAGACAGGTTATTACACTTGGGGTTATTTAGTTTGGAGAATCGAAAGCTTAGGGGTGATCTTATTACAATGTATAAATATATGCGGGGACAATACCAAGAGCTTTCTAATGATCTTTTTACTCTTAGACCTGTGACGGGGACAAGGGGGTATCCTCTACATCTGGAGGAAAGAAGGTTTAAGCATACTCACAGACGCGGATTCTTTACTGTAAGAGCAGTGAGACTATGGAACTCTCTGCCATATGATGTTGTAATGAGTGATTCCCTACTAAAATGTAAGAAGGGACTGGATGCCTTTCTTGAAAAGTATAATATTACAGGGTATAAACACTAGTCTCCTTAATATTGCGTTGATCCAGGGAGCTAGTCTGATTGCCGTATGTGAAGTCGGGAAGGAATTTTTTTTCCCCAAAGTGAAGCTTACTGTTTGCCACATGGGTTTTTTTTTTTGCCTTCCTCTGGAACAACATGTTAGGGCAAGTTAGGATAGGATATGGGTTGAACTAGATGGACTTAAAGTCTCCCTTCAACCTTAATAACTATGTTAACTGATTTTTTTTTTTTTTTTTTTAACTTGAGCAAGGTGTTGAAACGTGTTGGTGAATAAAAAACCTTTTTATACTCTCCGGGTCTCATCCTTTCTGTGAGTGCAGCCCACACATAGCGATAATCTCCGCTTTGACAAATTTATCACAGTGTCTCATGCTGCTTGATAAATTTGGGGACAATCTTGTCTAAGGTCTCACCACCTTTAGGCTTACTTTAATCGACTAAAGGCCCTTTTACATTTAGCGATGCACCAGCGATCCGACCGGCGATACGACCCGGTCAAGATCGCTGGTGCATCGCTAAAATGATCGCTAGTGAGCTTTCACACAAAGATCTCACAGCGACGCAGCGCACGATACTCACCTTTCACACACAGCGATCCAGACGTCCTCCCGCCCGCGTCCAGCGTCGCTCGTCTCACACTCACACAGCAGGAAGCCCAGCAGGAAGCTGATGACGAGAAATGGAGCCGCCCGATCAGCGATGGACAGCGGGGGAGCCGGTTGGAGGTAAGTATCACACATAGCGATATCGCTGCTACGTCACAAAACCAGTGACGTTTTAGCGATATTGCTAGCGATATCGCTATGTGTAAAACGTACCGAATGGTTGTGCAATTTTGTTGTTGTAAAAGAAAAAAAATAAGGCCACCCCCCATTGGCGAGCCTGTCGAAAAATATGTCAAAAACATGTAACAAATTAAGTCAGATTTATTAAATCAGTACCACTGTGCACTCGGCCACATTTTGCAGGAAAAAAAATGGCCAAGGAATTGTGAGATCTTTTTAGACATTTTAAGTGCATTTTGATAAAGGATTTGCTTCATTTTTTCCACCATTTTAGTGCAAAGTATTATAAAGTCTCGCCTTTAAATAGGTCACCTAATTTAGGAAACTAGTTTCCTACACGGGGATTAGAACCGTGACCCAGGTTGACCTTTGGATATGACCGTCTGAAATCGGAGAAGCCCGCTTCTTGACAATTATACATACAATCAAATGTGCACAAAATCCAAAATTGCTCAACAGGAGCAGTGCGCGGAAAAGAATCCAGCGCTATTCCCCACCCGTGACAGATGAGACTTCTTTATAGGTGGAAGCTGAGCGTTGTACAAACAGATTAGTCATGAAATGTGTTAGGTGCAATTAAGTGTAACAGCTGCATGGCTTGTACGCTGCCATCTGGATCTGACTTACAGCCATATAGCATTTAATATGCAAACATCAGCCTATTATAAGATTTCAGCACCCATAAAGGGGAATAAACTCTGTGCCTAGGTTTTCGTTGGATGGCCTCCTGATATGAAGACGCTGGGGTAACACAAGTCGGTTTTGAGCAATTCAAGGGCAGTAACATTTTCCAACTTATCTACAACTGTACCTTTTTTTTCCTACAGTATTTTATAACATTTGTTCCTTCAGAGCTTAACTTCCTACTATAAATGGTGGAAGGAAGTAGCCATGTGCAACTATGGAAGGAGTCAAGTCTTCTGGACACCCATGGAGGTGTCACTTTTACGGTATGTAAATCAATACCAAAAAGAGTAACCACTCGTTTCACTCTTTGCACTTTAAGTCGTCAAATTTTTCGGAAACCTCAACGACAATGCCATAAAATACACCGTCTACACATCACATGGGAAAATATCCAAAGTTCTTTAGACCCTAATGCAATTACATTCAATGTCATTTCCAAAACATTTATGCATTTTAAACATTATTCCCAAAAACACTTCAAATTTAATTCATTTTATCCACTTCACCCCACAAACCTATTTTCACCTTCCTGACCAGGCCAATTATTATTATTATTTTTTTTTTTTTTAAATTCTGACCACTGTCACTTTATGATGTTCCAACCATGGAAGGCTTCAACGCTTCTCAATGATTCCAAGATTGTTTTTCCGTGACACATTGTACTTCATTTTAGCAGTAAATTTTGGTCGATAGGATTTGCGTTTACTTATGGAAATATTGAAAATGTTACAGAAAATTGGAACATTTTCAAACTCTGAATTTCAACAAGAGAGTTATGTTACACAAAACAGTTACTAAACATTTCCCACATGTCTACTTTACATCAGCACCATTTTTTAATCAGAATTTTTGTTAGGATGTTAGAAGGGTTAAAAGTTTTTCTTAGGGACCATTTGATGTGACTTTGAGGGGCATAAGTGACAGAAAATACTCAAAAGTGACACCATATTAATAACTGCACCACTCAAGCTGCACAAAAGCACATTCAAGAAGTTTATTTAACCTTCAGGTGCTTCACAGGAATTAAAGCAATTTGGAAGAAAAAAAAAAAATGACAATTTCAATTTTTCCCACAAAAATGTTTATTTATCCCCAAATTTTACATTTTCACAAGGGTAACAGGAAAAAATGGACCATACAATTGTGCAATTTCTTCTGAGTACGAGATACCCCGTATGTGGGGGAATACTACTGTTTGGACACACGGCGGGGCTCGGAAGAGAATGAGCGCAAAATTGGCTGGAGATATTAGCGGACACCATCTCACGTTTGGAGAGCTCCTGATGTGCCTAATCAGTGGAAACCCCCGACAAATGACCCCATTTTGGAAACTAGACCCCTCAGTGAATTTATCTAAATCCCCAGGAACTTCACAGAATTTTATAACATTGAGTCGTGAAAATATAAAAAAAAAAAAAGGTTGCTTTAGCACCTATGTTTTCATTTTCACAAGGGTAACAGGAAAAATTGAACTGTACAGTTTGTTGTGCAATTTCTCCTGAGTACACAGATACCCCATATGTGGTGGAAAACTACTATTTGGGTGCATGGCGGGGCTCTCCACCTAGCCTTCTAAATAAGGCAGTCGCTATTGATCGCCTCATTTAGGGGGGTTCAACAACTGGGGTTGGTGTAGGTACTACCCCTGGCTGTGACAGCTGGAGCTCGGCTATTATGCCAAACTCACGGCGGCTGTGATGTGGGCACAGCTTCTGTGCCCACGTGATTGCCATGACGTAACTTTATGTTATTTTGCAGGAACCCCTTCCCAATCATGACATACAGTTATGTCAAATGTTGTGAAGGGGTTCCTGCAAAATGACGTACAGTTACGTAACGGCGATCACGCGAGCACATAAGCCATGCAAACACGATCGCCTCCGGGCACTCGGTTTAAGTGATAAAGAGTAAGGGTAAATGAGTAACGATTGTTTTAATTTGTATTTCATAAATCAATAGTACACATCAAAATAATAAACCTTGTATTGTATCTGGTCAAAGAAATCCACTTTCTAATCCTTTTGCTAAATTCATGAGTAAAATCGCTATTCAGTGAAGACCACAGAGATCAGAGATAAACAGTTGGTGCTCATAAAATTCTATGGAGGGGGAGAAGCTAGAGGCAGACACAGACATTCACCTGAAACCACAGTTACAATTCTCCATAGAACTTTATGGGCACCAATTGTCATCTGCTATCTCAGTAATGGGGAAATCTGTATTCAATGAAGACACATTTTACATGTGAATTGAGAATTTTTAGAATAAACAATCAGTCCAGGAAGAGAAACAAGAAGATTTCTCTAATAAGATGTATTACAAAGTTTCTTATTTGCATATGTAAAAAAATGCATGAAAAAAAACAAACGAAGACTAATCTTTAAGATCATCTAGTCTAAATTTACACTGTTGAAAAGTTAGACAAATGTAGCAAATCTGCACCATTTTGAGATCAAAACTTAAAATACATAATTAAAGTACCGTAGGTTTTAAAAATAGTAATTAATTTGGGCAATGTTTTATTATTTACTCACTTCATATAACAGGCACCCCAAGGACCAAATATCGGATTTGAAATTGTAGCCATTTTCGTGTATCCTCTCCGGGGACATGTAATATGGTGTTCCCACTGCATAATAACAATAACAAATAATGAGTAATAAATATTTTTTTTTTTTTAATACAGAACACGATATAAAAATATATATACTGTATATGACACACACATATATAAACAAATAAAATGTATATATACATTTATATATATATAATTTATTATATATATATATATATATACAGTATATATATATATATAGATAGATATAGATATATATATAGATATATATATATATATATATATACATACACATATGTACACAGTGGTTACGTGGTTACAGAAAGTATTCAGACCCCCTTTACATTTTTCACACTTTGTTTCATTGCAGCCATTTGGTAAATTCAAAAGAGTTCATTTTTTTTCTCAGTAATGTACACTCTGCACCCCATCCTGACTGAAAAAAAAACCGAAATGTAGAAATTTTTGCAAATGTATTAAAAAAAGTAAAACTGAAATATCACATGGTCATAAGTATTCAGACCCTTTGCTCAGTATTGAGTAGAAGCACCCTTTTGAGCTAGTACAGCCATTAGTCTTCTTGGGAATGATCTAACAAGTTTTTCACACTTGGATTTGGGGATCCTCTGCCATTCTTCCTTGCAGATCCTCTCCAGTTCCGTCAGGTTGGATGGTGAACGTTGGTGGACAGCCATTTTCAGGACTCTCCAGAGATGCTCAATTGGGTTTAGGTCAGGGCTCTGGTTGGGCCAGTCAAGAATGGTCACAGAATTGTTCTGAAGCCACTCCTTTGCTATTTTAGCTGTGTGCTTAGGGTCATTGTCTTGTTGGAAGGTGAGCCTTCAGTCAAGTCCGAGGTGCAGAGCTCTCTGGAAGAGGTTTTCATCCAGGATATATCTGTACTTGGCCACATTCATGTTTCCTTCAATGGCAATCGGTCGTCCTGTCCCTGCAGCTGAAAAACACCCCCATAGGATGATGCTGCCACCACCTTGTTTCACTGTTGGGATTGTATTTTTCAGGTGATGAGCACAGCATGGTTTTCTCCACACATACCGCTTAGAATTATCACTAAAAGTTCTATCTTCATTTCATCAGACCAGAGAATCTCATTTCTCAGTCTGTCAGTCCTTCATGTGTTTTTTTAGCAAACTCTATGCAGGCTTTCATATGTCTTGCACTGAGGAGAGGCTTCCGTTGGACCACTCTGCCATAAAAGCCCGACTGGTGGAGGGCTGCAGTGATAGTTGACTTTGTGGAACTTTATCCCATCTCCCTACTGCATCTGTGGAGCTCAGCCACAGCGATCTTGGGGTTTTTCTTTACCTCTCTCACCAAGGCTCTTCTCCCATGATTGCTCAGTTTGGCTGGACAGCCAGGTCTAGGAAGACTTCTGGTGGTCCCAAACTTCTTCCATTTAAGGATTATGGAGGCCACTGTGCTCTTAGGAACCTTGAGTACTGCAGAAATTTTTTTGTAACATTGGCCACATCTGTGCCTTGCCACAATTCTGTCTCTGAGCCGCTTGGCCAGTTTCTTTGACCTCATGATTCTCATATGGTCTGACATGCACTGTGAGCTCTTATACATATATACATACATACATACACACACATACACACACCGTATATACTTGTGTATAAGCCGACCCACCTAATTTTACCACCCCCCAAAAAATGGGAAAACTTATTGACTCGCATATAAGCCTAGGGTGGAAAATTCAGCAGCTACTGGTAAATTTCAAAAATAAAAATAGATACCAATAAAAGTAAAATTAATTGAGACATCAGTAGGTTAAATATTTTTGAATATCCATATTGAATCAGGAGCCCCATATAATGCTCCATACAGTTTATGATGGCCCCATAAGATGCTTCATATAAAATACACCCCATATAATGCTGCACAAAGGTTAATAATGGCCCCATAAGATGCTACATAGAATAATATGCCCCATATGCTGCTCCACAACGGTTATGGCCCCATAAAATGCTCCATAGATTATGCCCCCATAAGAAGCTCCATAGAGTATGCCCCATAAAATGATCCATAGATTATGCCCCATAAAATGATCCATAGATTATGCCCCATAAAATGATCCATAGATTATGCCCCATAAAATGCTCCACAGATTATGCCCCATAAGATGGTCCACAGATTATGCCCCATAAGATGGTTCACAGATTATGCCCCATAAGATGGTCCACAGATTCTGCCCCCATAAAATGCTCCATAGGTTATGCCCTCATAAAATGCTCCATAGGTTATGCCCTCATAAAATGCTCCATAGGTTATGCCCCCTTAAAATGTTCCATAGATTATGCCCCCATAAAATGCTCCATAGATTATGGCCCCATAAGATGCTCCATAGATTATGCCCCCATAAGATGCTCCATACATTATGCTCTCATAAGATGCTCCATAGATTATACCTCCTCCATAAGATGCTCCATAGAACAGGCCCCATATGCTGCTGCCATTTAAAAAAAAATATGACACACTCACCTGTCCGTCGCTGGGGGACAGGTGCCAGTGTCACCGCTGGCTCAGGCCCCCGGCATCTGCGATATTCACCTGACCCCGGTCCATCGCTGCGCCCGCTATGGCTTCCGGGTCCTCTGTCAGTGACGTTCAGGCAGAGGGTGCGGCACGCACTAACTACGTCATCGCTCCCTCTGCTCCCTAAACGTCACTGACAGAGGACGCAGAGGACAGAGCGGGCATATGCGACTCGTGTATAAGCCGAGAGGGGGGGGGGCTTGTCATGGTTTATGTCCTGTTCTCACAGGGTTAACTTTTGCCGGCCTCTCTTTGGATCTGGGAGGGGTATTTATACTCACTCCAGACTAGGATTCCTTGTCAGCTATACTGTTATTCTGGCTGTGTGTCTGACCCCTGATGTGCTTGCATACTGCATTGCTTGTTTTATTCCCGTGTATGACCCGGACTGTCCCCTCACTCTGTTCTCTGTCTCACGTTTTGGTACTATCGTCTTCTCCGGTTCTGACCTCCTGGCTTGGCTATCGTTACTCAGTTACAGTTTGTCCCTACTGTACCGTCTATTGCCCGTTCTCGCTTTCTGATCTATTGCTACGTCCTGACTATCCGTTCTGTCTAACCCTTTGGTATTGTTGTGCTATCTCGTGCTTTGACCCCGGCTTAATCTGTTTACGTCTCTGCCTATGCCCCTTGGTAACTAGTTCCGCAGTTACCTTTCTAGGAGTTTTCCTTCAGCTCCTAGCTCTGTGGAGCTTAGGCCATGCCCCCAGCAGTCACATGCTTCAGGCCCTGTTATTCTGAAGCACGCATCTTCACCGCTGCTGCCCAGCTCCACAGGTATCTTTAAGCACCGTTTTTGTGCTCAGTGAGCAAGTGCAGTGCGGTGTTCCTGACAGGGGGACTTTCAGCCCCCAAAAATGGGCTAAAAATCTTGGCTTATACACACGAATATACGGTGTATATATATTCTACATATATGTATAGATAGATATATCTATAAATATATACATATATAAATATTAATATGTTAGGACTAATGGCCTGTGTTATATTACAGATATCTGGACATATATACATACACATATATATATATATATATACACTCACTGGCCACTTTATTAGGTACACCATGCTAGTAAGGGGTTGGACCCCCTTTTGCCTTCAGAACTGCCTCAATTCTTCGTGGCAGAGATTCAACAAGGTGCTGGAAGCATTCCTCAGAGATTTTGGACCATATTGACATGATGGCATCACACAGTTGGCGCAGATTTGTCGGCTGCACATCCCTGATGCGAATCTCCCGTTCCACCACATCCCAAAGATGCTCTATTGGATTGAGATCTGGTGACTGAGGAGGCCATTTGAGTACAGTAAACTCATTGTCATGTTCAAGAAACCAATCTGAGATGATTCGAGCTTTATGACATGGCGCATTATCCTGCTGAAAGTAGCCATCAGATGTTGGGTACATTGTGGTCATAAAGGGATGGACATGGTCAGAAACAATACTCAGGTAGGCTGTGGCGTTGCAACGATGCTCAATTGGTACCAAGGGGCCCAAAGAGTGCCCAGAAAAAATTCCCCACACCATGACACCACCACCACCAGCCTGAACCGTTGATACAAGGCAGGATGGATCCATGCTTTCATGTTGTTTACGCCAAATTCTGACCCTACCATCCGAATGTCGCAGCAGAAATCGAGACTCATCAGACCAGGCAACGTTTTTCCAATCTTCTACTGTCCAATTTCGATGAGCTTGTGCAAATTGTAGCCTCAGTTTCCTGTTCTTAGCTGAGAGGAGTGGTACCCAGTGTGGTCTTCTGCTGCTGTAGCCCATCTGCCTCAAAGTTCGACGCACTGTGCGTTCAGAGATGCTCTTCTGCCTACCTTGGTTGTAACGGGTGGCAATTTGAGTCACTGTTGCCTTTCTATCAGCTCGAACCAGTCTGCCCATTCTCCTCTGACCTCTGGCATCAACATGGCATTTCCGGCCACAGAACTGCCGCTCACTGGATTTTTTTTCTTTTTCGGACCATTCTCTGTAAACCCTAGAGATGGTTGTGCGTGAAAATCCCAGTAGATCAGCAGTTTCTGAAATTCTCAGACCAGCCCTTCTGGCACCAACAATCATGCCACGTTCAAAGGCACTCAAATCACCTTTCTTCCCCATACTGATGCTCGGTTTGAACTGCAGGAGATTGTCTTGACCATGTCTACATGCCTAAATGCACTGAGTTGCCGCCATGTGATTGGCTGATTAGAAATTAAGTCTTAACACACAGTTGGACAGGTGTACCTAATAAAGTGGCCAGTGAGTGTAGATAGATAGGTATATACATACATATACGAGTATATGTGTGTGTGTGTATATATATATATATATATATATATATATATATATATATATATACACACACACACACACTAGCTGAAGAGCCCGGCACTGCCTGGGCATAGTAACCAACTATGGTTAGTTATAACAAATTATAATGATTATATTGCACATAAAGACCGTGCATCTAATCCTATCCTGTGTGATACTGACTGCTGAGCCGCGTATCTAATCCTATTCTGTGTGATACTGTCTGCTGAGCTGTGTATCTAATCCTCTCTTGTGTGATACTGACTGCTGAGCTGGGTATCTAATCATATCCTGTGTGCTACTGACTGCTGAGCCGTGTATCTAATCCTATCCAGTGTGATACTGGGCTCCCCATGCAGTCTGTGTCAGTGGGTGGTCTGTGTCGGCACGGTAATAAATTGTGTTATTTCCAGCTTTACAGAAGGACGATAACACAATAGAAATGATAAGAATAATAGTCCTCAGTTACCACAACTGTCTACAAAGAAAACTGTTGCTGATAGCAACTAATCACAGCTCATTTTTCATCTTTTAAACAGCTCTGGGACAGCGTGGCGAGTTTTGAGTGGCGACTTTTGTGTTTCGACTTTTATGTGGCGAGGTTGGTGCATGTGTGGTGAAATGTGTGCTGAGGGTGGTATATGTGTTGAAGCAAGTGGTAGTGTGTGGCGCATTTTGTGTGTGTGCTCATATCCCCGTGTGTGGTGAGTATCCCATGTCAGGGCCCCACCTTAGCAACTGTATGGCATATACACTTTGGCGCCATCGCTCTCATTCTTTAGGTCCTCCTTGTTCACATCTGGCAGCTGTCAGTTTGCCTCCAACACTTTTCCTTTCACTTTTTCCCCATTATGTAGATAGGGGCAAAATTATTTGGTGAGAATTGGAACGCGCGGGGTTAAAATTTCGCCTCACAACATAGCCTATGACGCTCTCGGGGTCCAGACGTGTGACTGTGCAAAATTTTCTGGCTGTAGCTACGACGGTTCAGATGCCAATACATACATACAGTTGTGGCCAAAAGTATTGACACCCCTGCAATTCTGTCAGATAATACTCAGTTTCTTCCTGAAAATGATTGCAAACACAAATTCTTTGTTATTATTATCTTCATTTAATTTGTCTTAAATGAAAAAACACAAAAAGAATTGTCCTAAAGCCAAATTGGATATAATTCCACACCAAACATAAAAAGAGGGTGGACAAAAGTATTGGCACTATTTGAAAAATCATGTGATGCTTCTCTAATTTATGTAATTAACAGCACCTGTAACTTACCTGTGGCACCTAACAGGTGTTGGCAATATCTAAATCACACTTGCAGCCAGTTGACATGGATTAAAGTTGACTCAACCTCTGTCCTGTGTCCTTGTGTGTACCACACTGAGCATGGAGAAAAGAAAGAAGACCAAAGAACTGTCTGAGGACTTGAGAAACCAAATTGTGAGGAAGCATGAGCAATCTCAAGGCTACAAGTCCATCTCCAAAGACCTGAATGTTCCTGTGTCTACCGTGCGCAGTGTCATCAAGAAGTTTAAAGCCCATAGCACTGTGGCTAACCTCCCTAGATGTGAACGGAAAAGAAAAATTGACAAGAGATTTCAACGCAAGATTGTGCGGATGTTGGATAAAGAACCTCGACTAACATCCAAACAAGTTCAAGCTGCCCTGCAGTCCGAGGGTACAACAGTGTCAACCCGTACTATCCGTCGGCGTCTGAATGAAAAGGGACTGTATGGTAGGAGACCCAGGATGACCCCACTTCTTACCCCGAGACATAAAAAAGCCAGGCTGGAGTTTGCCAAAACTTACCTGAAAAAGCCTAAAACGCTTTGGAAGAATGTTCTCTGGTCAGATGAGACAAAAGTAGAGCTTTTTGGGCAAAGGCATCAACATAGAGTTTACAAGAGAAAAAAAGAGGCATTCAAAGAAATGCCACTACAGTCAAACATGGCGGAGGTTCCCTGATGTTTTAGGGTTGCTTTGCTGCCTCTGGCACTGGACTGCTTGACCGTGTGCATGGCATTATGAAGTATGAAGACTACCAACAAATTTTGCAGCATAATGTAGGGCCCAGTGTGAGAAAACTGGGTCTCCCTCAGAGGTCATGGGTCTTCCAGCAGGACAATGACCCCAAACACAATTCAAAAAGCACTAGAAAATGGTTTGAGAGAAAGCACTGGAGACTTCTAAGATGGCCAGCAATGAGTCCAGACCTGAATCCCATAGAACACCTGTGGAGAGATCTAAAAATGGCAGTTTGGAGAAGGCACCCTTCAAATATCAGGGACCTGGAGCAGTTTGCCAAAGAAGAATGGTCTAAAATTCCAGCAGAGCATTGTAAGAAACTCATTGGTGGTTACCGGAAGAGGTTGGTCGCAGTTATTTTGGCTAAAGGTTGTGCAGCCAAGTATTAGGCTGAGGGTGCCAATACTTTTGTCTGGCCCATTTTTTGAGTTTTGTGTGAAATGATCAATGTTTTGCCTCATTTTCTTTTGTGTTTTTTCATTTAAGACAAATTAAATGAAGATAATAATACCAAATAATTTGTGTTTGCAATCATTTTCAGGAAGAAACTGAGTATTATCTGACAGAATTGCAGGGATGTCAATACTTTTGGCCACAACTGTACACTTTTTCCCCATTATGTAGAT
Source organism: Dendrobates tinctorius (assembly GCF_039654945.1). NCBI lineage: Eukaryota > Metazoa > Chordata > Amphibia > Anura > Dendrobatidae > Dendrobates > Dendrobates tinctorius. Next base: position 6,024,623 of record NW_027361788.1, on the reverse strand, counting down.
AGGGGCAAAATTGCTTGGTGAATTGGAATGCGCGGGGTTAAAATTTTGCCTCACAACATAGCCTATGACGCTCTCGGGGTCCAGACGTGTGACTGTGCCAAACTTTGTGGCTGTAGCTGTGACGGTGCGGATGCCAATTCCGGACATACACACACACAGACATACATACACACATACATACCCACATTGAGCTTTATATATATATATATATATATATATATATATATATATTTGCCACGTAATGTTTTCATTTCCTGTTATGTCCAGATGTCACCCAGAATTCCAAGCGGAAGTTTACCGACCACCATACTGGGAACATCCAAGTGATGGGTGTCTTAATATGGAAACTGCTGCTGGTACCAGCCTATTGCGCTGTACTACCAGCGCAACACCGTCGCACCACACACTCTATACGCCATACGAACCACACACACAAACAGACTCACGCAGCCTCTTACGCGGTACCACCAGCGGAACATAGTCACACTACGCCTGCGCAAATTCCGTACAGGCGCAGTGAATCATTTGACTGATCCTGGCGGCAAATGCGCGACGTGTCTACAGGCAGAGGAAGACGGTCACATTAAGGCTGTGTGCACACGCTGCGGATTAGGTGCGGATTCATCAGCGCGGATTTTGTAAAATCTGCAGGTGAAACCGCAGGTCAAAAGACCTGCGGTTTCACCTGCGGATTGCCCTGCGGTTTTTCATCTCCTCAATGGAGGAGATGGCAAACCGCAGCGGAATCCGCAGAAAGAATTGATATGTCAATTCTTTCTGCGGATTGAAAACCGCAGATAATCCGCGCGGAAAATTCCGCACCGTCTGCATTGCGGTTTTTGATTCCCATAGGGAATCATGGTACTGTACAACGCAGCAGAAACTGCTGCGGGTCCGCAGCGGCCAAAACCGCTGGGGAACCGCAGCAAAATCCGCAGCGTGTGCACACAGCCTCAAGGGGTTTTCCCACAAACGAAAGTTCATTTTAAAAATTATCTGTGTCTGACCGTGTACGGAGCATACCACATCTCCTGTGCAGGGGAGAAAGCAAAAGACAATACTGACATTACAGCAGGGGATCACAGAGGATTCATTTTGTGAGGTAAATTATTTCACTGACTGTTTTTAAACAATATTTTACCTCACAAAATGTATCCTCTGCGATCTCCTCCTGTAGTGTCAGTATTGTCTTTTGCTTCCTCCGCTGCCCAGGAGCTGTGGTATGTTGTGTACATGGTCAGACACAAGGGTGAGAGAGACAGAGCAAGGGGGAGGCAGCTCAAACGGGACAGCACATGAGGGGAGAACACAGCACAGGAAGGAGAGAGACCGCAGACAAGGGGGATAGCTCATGGAGTAGACAGGTCAAAGAAGAGAGCACAGACGGGAGAAGTCAGCACATAGGGAAAGAGAGAGTGGATAGGTGGATGAGCACATGGGGGGAGAGATTCTCAACGCTGCAAAGTCTGCCCCCATCGTGACATCACCGCCCTCCCAAAGTGATAGCATCGGTCCTCCATCTAGTATATACATATGTACAGATATCTGTTTATAATGCAAACCATTAGTCCTAATGTATTAATAATAATTTATCCAATAACACAGTAAAATCGTGAACATTTCCTTGACCACAATTACACCTAGAGAAAATGCCTATTGAGCGTGGAGGAGCAAGATGAAAGTGATAATACAATGTCTTCCCCTATAGTACACGTCTCTGTAGCAGAATAAACATTTGTCACCACTGCCTCCGTCTCAGAGATTTGCGATTATTCTGCCTTCTACAACATCATTATATACAAGAACAAACTGACCATGTTATGTGTGGAAAAGCAAATGTCAGATTCAACCAGGCAAATAATAGTGGTTGCAGCACAAAGCTACTGTAGCATAACGAATGTTACATTTCCAGGAAGAAGAAAAAAAACAAAAACCCCTAGGTAGATCAGAGAGCCCATGGGAGAGCACTGGATTTGTGGGGGGACTCCATGCTCACTGATCCAAGTCTGGGGGAGGCTGAGCTTCTCGGAATGTGTATGGGATCAGCGAGGAAAGAAAGAACTGGCTGACAAGACTGATGCTCATTAGTCCAATAACATCCATATTTATGAGAGGGATTAGCACACATGATGGACAAATGTCTGCATGCTACCACTGTTCAACATGTAAGCGGAGGGGCAGGCGACACTGGGCTGACGACAGATAAGCCCGACACAACACATGTATCCCTATGTTCTCCGAGAGTGGCTCACAGCTTACCGGTACATAATTGCTCCCCGTGGGGCATTATGATCTTTTCTGGGGTAATTACAGTAAATGACTGTAAGCCCTGATTTCAGATGCCATATTGCCATTACAAAATGATTAATTTGCTTCCATCAGATGCGGATATCGGTTGCTTGTACTTTTGCATATAACAACCGCAACCCCTGGAAAATTTTGATGCAAAATTTGCTAACTTCTCTCGTTCCCATTATCGAATGGTAATCTGGGTTACAGCCAAGTAACCTTCATATATAAAAAAAAAAAATAAAAAAAAAACTTTTTAGTCTTTACAATTGCCATTTTTCCTTTAATCATTTCCTTTAGAGGTAAAAATGCCGTATTTAGTTAGGGTCAGACTGACCCAACGGGGAATCAGAGGATCCTCTGATGGGGCACTGACATTTTTGGTCCGCAGAGATGCAGTAGAAGACCCCATTTGGATCCCATCACTCGATATTTGGGTCCTCGTAGGTCATGGGTTGATTCACAAATCACTTATTAGACCTCAATGATGAAATGTCCTGTGTGGGCAACGCAGGATTACCAAGATATTACAAAGGTTTTCCATCCAAGAGGCTTGCACTAGCTAAAAATAATAAAATCAGCATTAGGGCTCATTCCCACTTGCGATGAATTCGGATGAATGCACTCCGATTAAAAATCGTATTGCATTCGGACCAATGTTATGCTATCATTGGGCGTTTATCTGTGATTTTTTTTTCCAGCTTGGATTGGATCACGATCGGACTGGAATTTAGCATGCTGCGATTGTAATCGGAAATTGGATTGCATTAAGTAAGCAATAAAAGTAAATGGGTGCCGATATCATATAAAAAAAAAAAAAAAAAAAAATCACACGGCACTCGGACCACGCTTGTGCCATCCGATTTTTACACACCAATCTCCTTCGAAAAACTGGCAATTCATCTGCTGCATACAGTAAAATCATAGCATGCACCGACAGAATAGATAGAATAGATAAATACACATAGAATAGATAGCTATATAGATGTCAGACACGTATATAATTAGTACAGTGCTTGTGCAGCTTACTATACATAAGAACAATTTCCTCTGATACATGTCACTGTATAGAAATAGACAAATGCATTTTTCCACGGACACAAAGAATATGAACCGGACACTCCAATCAATATAGATCCTACACTGAACAAACGGAGTACATATGTCCAAAAGTATGAAAATATCAAAATAATTTTATTAAAAATATATATCCACATAAAACACAAAATATAGTAGTATACAGACTCAAACAAACAAAGCGTACTTCAAAAAGCTCATGAATGAAGGACACGAAAAATGAGTGTAGCAGCCTGGGCATAAACAAACAAAACCCACTAGGAATTTGCATGAAAAAGGACCCAATAGCAAATGAATCCCAAAAAGTGCATGTAAAGTGCAAATAGGGGAATTAGCAGTGAAATGCAAAGTAGCCATTAAATCAATAGCGCTTTCATATAAATCATAGTGATAAAGGTCTTAGTGAGGATAGATAAGTCTTACGCATAATTAGCTGTAAATTTCTATGTCCTATTGCAGCCCCAACGTGCATTTCGCCTGGGCTTCCTTGGGGGGCTGTTTTATGTGGATATATATTTTTAATATAATTATTTTGATATTTTCATACTTTTGGACGTATGTACTCCATTTGTTGAGTGTAGGATCTAGCTTACTATACATGTATAGTGCGATACTATACATGTGCGATCCCACAAAATTTTATTAACCAGCTGAGGGAAAGCGGACAGCTGCAGGCAGGTGTTTATTGCCTGGGAAGGCGTAATACCCTTGGAGCTAACCAGGCAATTAATATCAGCTCACAGCTGAAAACTAAGCCCTTACTGGTTGTTAAAATAGGGAATTCCCCTAAAAACTGACGTAGAGTAGCCAGCCCTATATTTAATAACCAGCTAAGCAGACAGCTGCGGGCTGATATTAACAGCCTAGGGAAGAGGCCATGGATGTTGTTCCACTACAAGACTAAAATATCATCTCTCAACTGCCCCAGAAATGGCGCATCCATAAGATGCACCAAATCTATGACTTAGCCTCACTCTTACCACTTGCCCTGGTGCGGTGGCAAGTGGGGTGATAGTTGTGGGAGGGGGGATGTCACTTTTGTATTGTCAGCTGACATCAAGCCGAGAGGTTAGTAATGAAAAGGAGTCAAAAAGACATTCCATTGCATGCTTTCCTAATAAAGCAGGTACGTTTTACATGTAAAGTGAAGCATCATGTGATATTGTCTTATTCTGTATTAATGTCAAACAGTGTACTTATGTTCATAAACTGTAAGTTATATATACACTAGCATTCCAAATTTTGGGGTCACCCAGACAATTTTGTGTTTTCCATGAAAACTCATACTTTTATTAATCAAATGAGTTGCGGAATGAATTTAAAATCTAGTCCAGTTATTGATAAGGTTCGAAAAAAAGATTTTTATTTGAAATAATAATTTTCTCCTTCAAACTTTGCTTTTGTCAAAGAATGCTCCCTTTGCAGCAATTACAGCATTGCAGACCTTTGGTATTCTAGTAGTTAATTTGGTAATCTGGAGAAATTTCACCCCATGCTTCAAGAAGCCCCTCCCACAAGTTGGTTTGGCTTGATGGGCACTTTTTGCGTACTATACAGTCAAGCAGCTCCCACAACCACTCAATGGGGTTGAGATCTGGTGACTGCGCTGGCCACTCCATTACAGCTAGAATACCAGCTGCCTGCATCTTTCCTAAATAGTTCTTGCATAATTTGGAGGTGTGCTTTAAGTCATTGTCCTGTTGTAGGATGAAATTGGCTCCAATCAAATGCTGTCCATAGGGTATGGCATTGCAAAAAGGAGTGATAGCCTTCCTTATTCAAAATCCCTTTTACCTTGTACAAGTCTCCCACTTTACCAGCACCAAAGCAACCCCAGACCATCACATTACCTCCGCCATGCTTGACAGATGGCGTCAGGCACTCTTCCAACATCTTTTCAGTTGTTCTGCGTTTCACAAATGTTCTTTTGTGTGATCCAAACACCTCAAACTTGGACTCGTCTGTCCATAACACTTTTTTCCAATCTTCCTCTGTCCAATGTCTGTGTGCTTTGCCCATATTAATCTTTTCCTTTTATTAGCCAGTCTCAGATATGGCTTTTTCTTTACCACTCTGCCCTAAAGGCCAGCATCCCGGAGTCCTTCTTCACTGTAGACGTTGACACTGGCGTTTTGCATGTACTATTTAATAAAGCTGCCAGTTCAGGACCTGTGAGGCGTCGATTTCACTACAGACTCTAATGTACTTGTCTTGTTGATCAGTTGTGCAGCGGGGCCTCCCACTTCTCTTTCTACTCTGGTTAGAGCCTGTTTGTGCTCTCCTCTGAAGGGAGTAGTACACACCGTTGTAGGAAATCTTCAGTTTCTTGGCAATTTCTCGCATGGAATAGCCTTCATTTCTAAGAACAAGAATAGATAGACTGTCGAGTTTTGCCCATGATCAAGAAAATGGACAGGGAACACCAGGAAAAAGCTAGTTCGGCTACTCAGGGAGCTGCGGTACCGGAGGATATGGTACAGGAACAAGTGGTGACAAGAAGAACCAGGGACAGTTCAGGGAAAGGAATGTCCATAATGTGTGAAGATTGCTGTGCGGTGTCTGTGACTAAACTGGACGAGCTAAGTAAAGTTATGTTAAAAATGAACTTGGACTCTGATGGTCATAGCGTGTTGCTGAAGAAGACCATGACGCTGCCACCTGAGGAGGACTCTAATTCACAAGTGAGTGATTGGCATGGCGCACACACATCACACATCTGACAGGACACTATTATCGTGTCGGGGTGCCAGTGTGCAGAAACGCGGAATCCCTCGTCATGACTACCACCCTGGCCCCTGGTACAGATGCCAAAGGAGCCCCGACCAAGTATTGAGTGCATTTACTGAATATACATTTCAGTAAGTCAACATTTCGGATTCTAAAATCATTTTTCAAGCTGGTGTTATACAGTAATCTAATTTACTGAGATAATGACTTTTGGGTTTTCATTGGCTGTAAGCCATAATCATCAACATTAACAGAAATAAACACTTGAAATAGATCACTCTGTCTGTAATGACTCTATACAATATATGAGTTTCACTTTTTGTACTGAAATAACTTTTGATATGATAGATATATCATATATTATAGATAGATGATATTCTAATTTTGTGAGAAGCACCTGTATCTAATTATACTGTAAATATATATATATATATATATATATATATATATATATATATATATATACACACACACACATACACACAGTGCCTTGCAAAAGTATTTGGCCCTCTGGAACTTTTCAACCTTTTCCCACATATCATGCTTCAAACATAAAGATACCAAATGTAAATTTTTGGTGTAGAATCAACAACAAGTGGGACACAATTGTGAAGCTGAACAAAATTTATTGGTTATTTTAAATTTTTATTTGGCCCCTTTACTTTCAGTGCAGCAAACTCACTCCAGAAGTTCATTGTGGATCTCTGAATGATCCAATGTTGTCCTAAATGACTAATGATGATAAATATAATCCACCTGTGTGTAATCAATCTCCGTATAAATGTACCTGCTCTGTGATAGTCTCAGGGTTCTGTTTGAAGCACAGAGAGCATCATTTAGACCAAGGAACACAACAGGCAGGTCCGTGATACTGTTGTGGAGAAGTTTAAAGCCGGATTCGGATACAAAACGATTTCCAAAACTTTAAACATCCCAAGGAGCACTGTGGAAGCGATCATATTGAAATGGAAGGAATATCATACCACTGCAAATCTACCAAGACCCGGCCATCCCTCTAAACTTTCATCTCAAATGAGGAGAAGACTGAGATGCAGCCAAGAGGCCCATGATCACTCTCGAACTGCAGAGATCTACAGCTGAGGTGGGACAGTCTGTCCACAGGACAACAATCAGTCGTACACTGCACAAATCTGGCCTTTATGAAAGAGTGGCAAGAAGAAAGCCATTTCTCAAAGATATCCAGAAAAAGTGTCATTTAAAGTTTGCAACAAGCCACCTGGGAGACACCACAAACGTGGAAGAAGGTGCTCTGGTCAGATGAAACCAAAATTGAACTTTTGGCAACAATGCCAAACGATATGTTTGACGTAAAGGCAACACAGCTCATCACCCTGAACACACCATCCCCACTTTCAAACATGGTGGTGGCAGCATCATGGTTTGGGCCTGCTTTTTTTCAGCAGGGACAGGAAAGATAGTTAAAATTGATGGGAAGATGGATGGAGCCAAATACCGGACCATTCATGAAGAAAACCTGTTCGAGTCTGCAAAAGACCTGAGACTGGGACGGAGATTTGTCTTCCAACAAGACAATGATCGCAAACATAAAGCAAAATCCACAATGGAATGGTTCACGAATAAACGTATCCAGGTGTTAGAATGTTAAAGTCCAGACCTGAATCCAATCAAGAATCTGTGTAAAGAGCTGAAAATTGCTGTTCACAAACGATCTCCATCAAACCTCACCGAGCTCGAGCTGTTTGCCAAGATAGAATGGGCAAGAATTTCAGTCTCTCGATGTACAAAACTGATAGAGACATACCCCAAGCGACTTGCAGCTGTAATCGCAGCAAAAGGTGGCGCAACAAAGTATTAAGTTGAAGGGACTGAATAATATTGCACGCCCCACTTTTCAGTTTTTAAATTTCCTCAAAAATGTAAAATAACCAATAAATTTCGTTCAACTTCACAATTGTGTCCCACTTGTTGATTCTTCACCAAAAATTTACATTTGGCATCTTTATGTTTGAAGCATGATATGTGGGAAAAGGTTGAAAATTTCCAGGTAGGATATATATATATTGCAGGGATTCAACTCGCTCAGGAGCAACGGGAGTCAATCAGGAGGCACGTTCCTTTAAAAGTTCATAGGGTTTATTGCTCCATAACCCATAAACCAGCACGTAACATAAGGAATAGCCTTTAGCTCAGGCGAAAGCAAGTATAAGTGTCCATTGTTTCAGGCTCAGTCCTGGAGCCTCAGCAAATACAGGAGGCTTATCCGTCCTCACATACAGCCAATATCCATAGGCCTCACCGGGTCAGCAGCCTCAGCACGTGGTGTTCAGGAAGGTAGCACATCTTCCTCCACATAGGCCTGCCGGGACCTTTCACATGGCCCAATCAGATCCATGCGCTCTCTCTCATGTGACCTACTCTGGTTACCTTATATGGTCTGTAGCCACGACCACCGGGTCACATGACTTTGACCTCATCACAGGTCCTTCAAGCCTTTACACACTCTTTACAATAGTGCTTTAAACACACCCCCTGGGTGGGTTTGTAGGTAACCAGGTTCGTCCATCTCTCTAGTTACCTGGAGACTTCTCCCTTACACATTGAAACAACACCTCAGCAGTATCACTGCTGATCAACACATAAGTCTCCATCCCAAAGCCACCCACTTTGAGATACATAACGGCCATTCCGTATTCTGCCATTCATCCTTTCTCCGGGGACATTCACACAGCACCCCCTAGCGGACATAGTGGTCACTGCACCAATATATATATACACACAGTCATGGCCAAAAGTATTGACACCCCTGCAATTCTGTCAGATAATATTCAGTTTCTTCCTGAAAATGATTGCAAACACAAATTCTTTGGTATTATTATCTTCATTTAATTTGTCTTAAATGAAAAAACACAAAAGAGAATGAAGCAAAAAGCAAAACATTGATCATTTCACACAAAACTCCAAAAATGGGCCGGACAAAAGTATTTCTCACACTGGGCTCTAAATTATGCTGCAAAATTTGTTGGTAGTCTTCTGACTTCATAATGCCATGCACACGGTCAAGCAGTCCAGTGCCAGAGGCAGCAAAGCAACCCCAAAACATCAGGGAACCTCCGCCATGTTTGACTGTAGGGACTGTGTACTTTTCTTTGAATGTCTCTTTTTTCTCCTGTAAACTCTATGTTGATGCTTTTGCCCTAAAAGCTCTACTTTTGTCTCATCTGACCAGAGAACATTCTTCCAAAATGTTTTAGGCTTTTTCAGGTAAGTTTTGGCAAACTCCAGCCTGGCTTTTTTATGTCTCGGGGTAAGAAGTGGGGTCTTCCTGGGTCTCCTACCATACAGTCCTTTTTCATTCAGACGCCGACGGATAGTACGGGTTGACACTGTTGTACCCTCGGACTGCAGGGCAGCTTGAACTTGTTTGGATGTTAGTTGAGGTTCTTTATCCAACATCCGCACAATCTTGCGTTGAAATCTCTTGTCAATTTTTCTTTTCCGTCCACATCTAGGGAGGTTAGCCACAGTGCTATGGGCTTTAAACTTCTTGATGACACTGCGCACGGTAGACACAGGAACATTCAGGTCTTTGGAGATGGACTTGTAGCCTTGAGATTGCTCATGCTTCCTCACAATTTGGTTTCTCAAGTCCTCAGACAGTTCTTTGGTCTTCTTTCTTTTCTCCATGCTCAATGTGGTACACACAAGGACACAGGACAGAGGTTGAGTCAACTTTAATCCATGTCAACTGGCTGCAAGTGTGATTTAGTTATTGTCAACACCTGTTAGGTGCCACAGGTAAGTTACAGGTGCTGTTAATTACACAAATTAGAGAAGCATCACGTGATTTTTCGAACAGTGCCAATACTTTTGTCCAACCTCTTTTTTATTTTTGGTGTGGAATTATATTCAATTTGGCTTTAGGACAATTCTTTTTGTGTTTTTTCATTTAAGACAAATTAAATGAAGATAATAATACCAAAGAATTTGTGTTTGCAATCATTTTCAGGAAGAAACTGAGTATTATCTGACAGAATTGCAGGGGTGTCAATACTTTTGGCCATGACTGTATATATATATATATATATATATATACATACATACACACATGTATATCAGACTCTCACCATCAACAGAAACCTTCAAGAAGAACCTGAAGACCCACCTGTTCCGACAAGCCTACAGCCTGCAATGATCCTCGGTCTACTGAACCACAGCATGACCTGCTCTACCCTCTCCTACTGTATCCTGACCCATCCCTGTAGACTGTGAGCCCTCACGGGCAGGGTCCCCTCTCCTTATGTACTTGTGTGTCCCTTGTCTTACACATGTTTACTATACTTGTCTATATTTCCCCTTTTCACATGTAAAGCGCCATGGAATAAATGGCGCTATATAAATGCAATAATAATAATAATAATATATATACAGACACTACCGTTCAAAAGTTTAGGGTCACTTAGAAATTTCCTTATTTTTGAAAGAAAAGCACAGTTCTTTCCAATGAAGCTAACATTAAATGATTCAGAAATACACTCTATACATTGTTAATGTGGTAAATTACTATTCTAGCTGCAAACGTCTGGCTTGTAATGCAATATGTTCATAGGTGTATAGAGGCCCATTTCAAACAACCATCACTCCAGTGTTCTTATGGTACTTTGTGTTTGCTAACTGTATAAGAAGGCTAATGGATGGTTAGAATACCCTTGAAAACCCTTGTGCAAGTATGTTAGCACAGCTGAAAACAGTTTGTCTGATTAAAGAAGATATAAACCTGACCTTCCTTTGAGCTAGTTGAGAATCTGGAGTATTACATTTGTTGGTTCTATTAAACTCTCAAAATGGCCAGAAAAAAATAACTTTCATGTGAAACTCGACAGTCTATTCTTGTTCTTAGAAATGAAGGCTATTCCATGTGAGAAATTGCCAAGAAACTGAAGATTTCATACAACGAAGTGTACTACTCCCTTCAAAGGAGAGCACAAACAGGTTCTAACCAGAGTAGAAAGAGAAGTGGGAGGCTCCGCTGCACAACTGAGCAACAAGACAAGTACATTAGAGTCTGTAGTTTGAGAAATCGACACCTCACAGATCCTCAACTGGTAGCTTCATCAAATAGTACTCGCAAAACGCCAGTGTCAACGTCTACAGTGAAGAGGCGACTCTGGGATGCTGGCCTTCAGGGTAGAGTGGCAAAGAAAAAGCCATATCTGAGACTGACTAATAAAAGGAAAAGATTACTATGGGCAAAAGAACACAGACATTGGACAGAGGAAAATTGGTAAAAAGCATTATGGACAGACGAATCCAAGTTTGAGGTGTTTGGATCACACAGAAGAACATTTGTGAGACGCAGAACAACTGAAAAGATGCTGGAAGAGTGTCTGACGCCATCTGTAAAGCATGGTGGAAGTAATGTGATGGTCTGGGATTGCTTTGGTGCCAGTAAAGTGGGAGATTTGCACAAGGTAAAAGGGATTTTGAATAAGGATGGCTATCACTCCATTTTGCAACGCCATGCCATACCCTGTCAAGAGTGCTTGATTGGAACCAATTTCATCCTACAACAGGACAATGACCCAAAGCACACCTCCAAATTATGCAAGAACTATTTAAGGAAGAAGCAGGCAGCTGGTATTCTATCTATAATGGAGTGGCCAGCGCAGTCACCAGATCTCAACCCCATTGAGCTGTTGTGGGAGCAGCTTGACAGTATGGTACGCAAAAAGTGCCCATCAAGCCAAACCAACTTGTGGGAGGGGCTTCTGGAAGCATGGGGTGAAATTTCTCCAGATTAACAAATTAACTGCTAGAATGCCAAAGGTCTGCAATGCTGGAATTGCTGCAAAGAGAGCATTCTTTGACGAAAGCAAAGTTTGAAGGAGAAAATTATTATTTCAAATAAAAATCTTTTTTTCGACCCTTGTCAGTGTCTGGACTAGATTTTAAATTCATTTGGCAACTCATCTGATAAATAAAAGTATGAGTTTTCATGTAAAACACAAAATTGTCTGGGTGACCCCAAACTTTTGAATGGTAGTGTGTGAGTGTGTGTGTATATATATATATATATATATATATATATATATATATATATATATATACACACATACACTTGGAAAACTGTAAATTACATAGAGATTTGATCTATATAAAAGCTCATGTTAAAATCGCATTTCAATCGGATGTAAATCGGATGCTAGCTAGGTGTTTAAAATCAGATTGTACTCTCATGAAAAACGCTTGACACTTGCATGACTTTTCATGAACAAAATTGGACCGATTTTAAAATTGCTAGTGTCTCCGGCCTTACTCATCTTCTCTGACTCTCGGAGCTACTCCTGGTGATCCATCTGGATATGCTGCAGTGGTGGCATCACAACCACAGATGCAGCTGAGCACTGGGCTCAGCGGTTATTCAAAAGGAATACAGCACATACTGATGAGCCCAATTCACGCATGTTATAGACATGATGTCATCACTGGGAGCACCATCAGAGAGCTGGCATTGGAGCTGATGAAACTTGAAAGTGAAAACTCTCCCTGGTGACTCTTGGCCACCAAATTGCCAACCATCACTACTACCCCACAGAACTTTCATAAACAATGATTATTAGCCTCATTTAATAAAAATTAATTACAGGAAAGATGGTGGTAATGCTTCGCCTTGAAGTTCTTTTGACCTTTACTTCATCCTGCCCAATCTGTCTTGGCTGAGGTCCTCGTGGACAGGGCTTGGGATGATGTGATCTGTCTTCAAAGGCATCAATCAAGCCAGAGTGGACAGGACTAGGGATAAGGCAGCTTGATATCTCAACACGTCTCCATTGCCTTATCTGTGGCGATGGTTTGGGAAAAATACACCTGTACTCCATTGCATGGAAATGCACATGGTCTATACCAGTGTTTCCCAAATCCAGTCGTAACGGCCACTAGACAGATCGTATTTTCAAGATTTCCTTAGTATTGTCTGGGGGTCATGGGGAATGGATTTGGGAAAAGATAATCTATACAAATGGAGCATAAGTGTTTAGGAATCATTTCCTCCGACGGCACTGAGAATTCCATTTTGACATGACAACGAGGTAGCCCTAAACCTGCTCTTCTCCACTAAGATCTTTGTAACAATGTCAGGCGCAAATCAGACGACCATATTACGGGCATTATCTATCATCCGTATTGTGGTCACAAGTACTCAGGGGTAGTAAAACAAGTGGAGGGATCAGGACCATCATAAAAGCCGTCTGTATGAGACCTTATTTGTAGGGTGGTAAGGAGCGCGGAGGTTAGACAGCATTAAGCATTATTTGTTATATGTCCACGTGTTATAAGAAATAGGGTTTATAAACATATCACTAATGATTATTGTGGGTAATTGGTTTAGTCTCTGTATAAGGTTTATGAAACTTGATAATAAATGTCCGAATTGCTGTAGACCTTTACTTAGCTACAGGAGCCATCAGAGAGTTACCCTTTCCTATCTGTCTGGATTACCGCTCTGACTGATGTGCAGGGGATATAGGGACTATGACTTGTGGAATCCCAGTTCCTTCTCATTAATATAATAAGTGCAGCTGTCGCAGGACATCTCATCATTAAGTGGACACTATCATATTTTGGGCTCATTCCGCCTGACGTGATCTTAATAGAGCTTGATGTGAATTTTTTTTTCTTTATTTTGTAAAAAAAAAAAAAAAAAAAAAAAAAAAATATGTATCGAAATCCTACTCACTCCGACATGTCTACATAGAGAGGCAGTAGTGCCCACCAGAACGCATCCATGAGAAAAAATATTACATTTAACTCTGATCACTGATCTACTAAAACTAGAATAAAACGATTACATAAAGTGGTGATTATACCTTAATTGCATATGGATAAAGTAACTCTGGAGATGGACCTGTAACTTTAAGATTGTTGACATTGTTCAACAACTATGGTTCTCAAGTCCTCAGGTAGTTTTTCTTCTCCTCTTTCTGTTATCTATGCTTAGTGTGGCACAGAGACACACAATGCAAAGATTGAGTCAGCTTCTCCCCTTTTTATCTGGTTTCAGATGTGATTTTCATATTGCCTACACCTGTTACTTGCCACAGGTGAATTTGAATGAGCATCACAAAGTTGTTTACCCACAATTTTGTAAAGGTGCCAAACATTTTATCCGGACCAGTTCTGGGGTTTTGTGTGAAATTATGTCCAATTTGCCTTTTTTCCTCTGTTTTATTTTGTTGTTGTTCCAATACGCAGAAAGGAATTTCAAGGGTGTCAACACTATCGGCTACGAATGTATATTTTTGCACTGTAGTTTTGTGTCCGGTAAAATGAATAAAATCAAATATGTCTCTACACTCTTGGTACCTAGGACAATCCAACATCAATGGTCTGCTCTGCTCCTTCAAACAATTCTTCTGGTCTGCCCTACCGACAGGGCGTGACTGCGGATGCCATGCGGATTCATAGCACGCTCCTCGCGGTTAGGCAGTAGGGAGCCGGTTGTCTATCAGTATGATATTGGCAGTCACTCCCCATAAACGGAGCAGAGGGGAAGAGAAGAAACTGTTCTCCGATGTCACCAGAAGCCACAGAATTACTGGAAGCTGTGCAGAGATCGGCACTGGCCACAATAGGCAGCTAGTTAGTAACTACCTTAGCCTATGCACAAAAATAATAAAAGTCCCGGAGAAACCTTTTAAAAATTTTGCACCATTTGGTATCAACATGGATGTGGGCTGTGGTCATAAAACATCAGAGAGTAGGTCAGAAAAAAACAGATAAGAGAGTTACAAACTATCTGCCAGACTATTACATAGGAATGACCAATGGATTCCCAGTTCATTCATGCAACATTTGCATTTAAGAAAAAAATGTCCTCAAAGGTGGACAAAAAAAACTGATATGCGCCGATTTTTAGATGTCGAATTTGTTCATTGCGAGATTATGATATGCATCGTTGACGCCATATATTGACAAGTGTATAATCTTGAACCATAGTGCAATATCCGCTAGATAAATATTTAGCCTGCAAAATTAAAATACCGTACCCAAGGAATGTGCAGCGGTGGTTTTGGAACTGAAGAACCG
Organism: Dendrobates tinctorius; assembly: GCF_039654945.1. Classification (NCBI taxonomy): domain Eukaryota; kingdom Metazoa; phylum Chordata; class Amphibia; order Anura; family Dendrobatidae; genus Dendrobates; species Dendrobates tinctorius. The sequence continues at coordinate 6,009,467 of NW_027361788.1, read as the reverse complement.
ACCAAGCCCAAGATCTCCTAATTTCACAACTCCAGTAGCCGTAATAAAAACATTAGCAGGCTTTATATCTGTGGAGGAAGAATAAGACATTAATCTGATTATACGTGCCAGTACACATGTACCAGGTGTAATATCAAATTTTCTACAAGACACACAGGTATATTGATTGCTTGGCTTACATAAGGAATTCAAAGTATTCACACAGTAAAGCACAATACAATAGGAAGCAGTTGTAGAAGATCAATAAATGACTTCCATGCAGCAGTATAGGTTGCCGTATACATTAGATACAAGTAGACTAATAATGGTTGAACAACAGTTGAGTGAATGATCATCTGGTCAACAATCATTACACAGATACAGCCAAACAGTCTAGTCCATAGTAGTCACTCAAAATGACGCTACACGTTCCATGACACCTGTAAAAGAATGAGGTTTCTTAAAATGTTCTGTGAAGGCTATGTGCATACAAAGTCTACATACAAAGACTATGTGCATACAAAGTCTTTTTCAGGAGAATTAAGCTCCGAAAACCCCCTGAAAAAGCAGAAGAGCCTGAAGAATTTGCCAGGTCACTTATTTTAACCACTCGGCATCTTTGGAAACCTGAAGTAGTTAAAAGATGTACTCAAAAGGATGAAAATCTGCACAGCTTTGGAGCGTCTTTTAACCACCTTGGGTTTCCAAAGACGACAAGTGATTAAAAGAAGTGACCTGACCATTCTTCAGGAGTCTTCTGCACTCAAGACATTCTGTACTTTACAAGTCACAGGGAAGGTACAGAAAATGCCTGGGCATCTTTTGCCCAGTGTTTTCGCTTGAAAAAGCGCAAGTAGTTTCTTCATTGTTCACTGGAGTTTAAAAAAAAAAAAACAACACAAAAAATGACTACAGAACACCAGCTAAAAAATCCATAAAAATGATGGAAAAAACATTTTAAAAAAACTCATCGAGTCAAAATTATACAGAAAAAACAACACAAAAAGTTAAAAAAAAAAAAAAAACATGCCCCAGGAAAAAAATAAAAAAGAAACACCGGCTTCTGAACAGTCCTGAAAAACTCAACAGGCTCAACCACCAGAAAAAGGCATCACATGCACATACCCTTACGAAAATATGTCTCGTGGTCTAGGGACTACGAGAAAAAAAAATTTCAAAACATGGCTGACTTCCTTATTAGACAATTATGCTAAAATGATCCTTCGTTTAATTATGTAATAATCAGTTTGGATCAGCTCTAAACTAATATACAGTACTGTACAAAAGTTTTAGGAAGGTGTAGAAAAAAAATGCAAAATGAGAATGATCTCAAACAGTGAAACAAAGGGCATTCACCAAATATTGATTTTACATTTCTCTTTTGTTTATTTGCGCTTTGCTTTTTGTTGAATGATGAAAATAAACTATTAACACTTGTTTTTTAAAGTATTCTAACTTTGCAACATTTTTTCCACACCTGCTTAAAACTTTTGCAAAGTTTAATATATGGCCGCCTACAGTGGGTTGCGAAAGTATTCATATCCCTTGGCATTTTTCATGTTTTGCTACCTCACAACCTAGAATTTCACAGGTTTTTTTGAGGGTTTGCATCAGTTCATGTAAAGAAAATGCCTACAACTGTAAACATTTGGTTTTCTTTTTATTGTGACGCAAATAACAATTAGGACAAAATCAATGAAAACTTCACTCTGCAGAACTATTCACCAACCATAAAGTCAGTACTTTGTAGAGCCTCCTTTTGCAACAATTACAGCTGCAAATTGCTTTGGATAAGTCTTTATGAACTTTCTAGATCTGGCCACTAGGATTTTTGCCCATTCCTCAGGACAAAACTGCTCCAGGTCTTCAAGTTAGATGGTTTCCTCTGGTGAACTAGATTCTCAATTGGATTAAGATCTGAGCTGTGACTCGGCCACTTTAAAACATTTAACCGTTTCCCCTTAAACCACTTGAGAGTTGTCTTAACAGTATGCTTTGGGTCATTGTCTTGATGGAAGGAGAACCTCCGTCCCAGTCTCAATTCACTGACAGACTAAAACTGGTTTTGCTCAAGAATATTCCTGTGTTTCACACCATCCATCTACCCCTCCACTTGGACCATTTTCCCTGTCCCTGGTGCCAAAAAAATTACCACAGCATGATGCTGCAATCATCACGTTTTACTGTGGACATGATGTTCTTGGGGTGATGAGCTGTGTTGGTTTGGCATCAGACATAGCGTTTGCCAAAAAGTTCAATTCTGTTCTCATCTGACCAAAGCACCTTCCTCCATTCATTTGGAGTGGAGAGTCTCCCACATGTCTATTGGCAAACTCAAAACGAGCCTTCCAATTCTTGTGTGCAAGTAAAAACTTTTTTTCTGCCCACTCTTCCATAAAGGCCACCTCTATGGAGTGTACAGCTTATTGTGGTCGTATAGAACTGGGAACTCTGCAGCTCCTTCAGGGTTACCTTTGGTCTCTGTGTTGCCTCTCTAATTAATGTGCTTCTTGCCTGGGCTGAGAGATTTGGTAGGTGGCCCTCTCTTGGAAGGTTTGTTGTGGTACCATGTTCTTTCCATTGGATGATAATGGATTTGACGGTGCTCCGGGGGATCATCAGAGATTGGGATTTTTGTATTTTTTTTTCCTTACAATCCAACCCTGACTTGTACTTCTCAACAACTTTGTCCCTTTTTGGAGGTCTCCTTGGTCTTCGTGGTGTTGTTTGGATATCTCCTTGGTCTTCGTGGTGTTGTTTGGAGATCTCCTTTCTCTTCGTGCTGTTATTTGGAGATCTCCTTGGTCTTCATGGTGTTGTTTTGAGATCTCCTTGGTTTTCGTGGTGTTGTGTGGGGATCTCCTTGGTCTTCGTGGTGTTGTGTGGGGATCTCCTTGGTCTTCATGGCGGTGTTTGGAGATCTCCTTGGTCTTTGTGGTGCTTGGTTAGTGGGGCCTCTTGTTATTGGTGTTGCAGCTTCTGTGGCTGTTCAGAAAACGTAAAGTGTATATACCTGACAGACGTGTGACACTTAGATTGCACATAGAGGGACATCCTGTCACCAAGCATGGAATGTATGATGGTAATTGCTTGCACCAGAAACTTTTAGGGGTTTCCTAGAAAAATAGGTGAATGCATACATGTGCACATGCCAATTTTTAGTTTTTTGATCCCATAACTCTAATTTATACCTATATTTTTCTCACTTCACCAACTATTTAGTGCTGATGCATCACACACAAATCAGATTGCAGAAATATTTAAACACAGGTTGTAATGTAAAAAAAATAGGTAAAAAGCCAAGGGGTGAATTATTTTGCAAACCACTCTATAGCCCATTGGAGTCTCTATAGTTTGTATATGTATTGTGACAAATTGGCTGCCACTGACAATCTCTGTACAGTGCTGTGATATAATAAATACTTATGTTCAATTTCTCGTGTTATGTGCAAGTTCTGTCCAAACACTACAACAATAATATTGAGGAAAGTTTCTTTAAATACAGATTCTAAAAGTGGAAATATGTGAATCCACCCACTTTGACCTATGAAGCATATGTTCAGGATGCCTAATTTCTCAGCAAACTTTCACAACAGCTTTGTGGTTATTTTTTGCCCACACAAAGTACTAGAAAACTGCTAAGAAAGAAACAATTTAAAATACTGATTGTTCAGTGAATAGCGCAAACGTAGGTGTAACGACATAACGCCCGTGTCAATATATAGACTAATTATAAGAATATGTGGGTTTCAAGGAAATCTGTTTTTGAGAGATGAAAAACCTAACACAAAAAAAATCCCCAGTCTCTGACGAAACTCTAGTTTAGTCTTTTGGTAAATATTCATGCGGAAGTGGAATGAAAAGCTTTACGACCACCGTAATTGTATTTCTGAAAGAAATCCATATGCCTCTTTAGGCGGCCTTATTGAATCAATGCAGACACAGATGTGGAAATCTGTGCCGAACTGATGCAAATCATATTGGAACCTTTTCTACACATTTAAAAAACAATTATTTGCAAAACAGGAATTTAAAAGAAAAATTTAAAGAGTTGTGTCTCTCAAAAAGTGGGGATTGAAAATAGAAAAGTACAAAAAAAGGGAAAATGATAGAGGAAAACGGTTCAGTTTTACAACGTGAAATAACAATTACCAGGAAGCGATCAAACTGAGCAAGAAGACGGGTTTTGCAACAATTTTACTAAAATACGATTCAGTTTTTCTACTTCTGAGAAAACTTTCACCGAAAACACATATGACTCTGTGAAGCCATGAGTCCCAATGCCCTAAACACAACACAAATCCAAAACTCTGATCGAAGCCTTTGTATTCTGCACTTCACAGCTGTGATGTGACAACACTTTCATAAAGGAATCAAAACATATCACCCTCTGACAGTTTCATCAGGTCCAATCAGAGCCGGGCTTCAAAGGCTGGATGAAATAAAATGTTCACAGAGGTAACAGGACGAGATGTAAGGGAGACAGAAATCTGGAGTAAGGTTTTTTCTTAACTGGATCAATGCTAGAGAAGAGTGGTGTGTTACATTCACCCCTCGGTGCTTGAACTGCAAAACCAGGCCAGATCTTTGAGAAGATGATTTTGGCTTCTGTAAAACGTTGTTAAAGCTTTTCTCGAAAAGTTTGTCTTAACCACCAATGCCTATAAGATTGTTCATTGAATTTTTTTTCTTAGATTCTATTTTCTTACATGTTGTGTTGCGTTGTTCAGAATGTCACCATTCCCACCAGTCCTTGTCTTCAACTTGCTACTTTCCCTAATTTTTAGTGACACACAATAGGGCCAATTTCTAACTAAGTGAAATGACCAATCAGCAAGTTTTTTTTTTTTTTAGAATGGACGAACCCCGACTTACTTTTAAATACCGGTCAGGGATCTTCTTGGGAATGATATATTTGGGGATCCTCAGCCTTTCTTCCTTGCAGATCCTCTCCAGTTCCATCAGGTTCGATGGTGAACTTTGGTAGACAGCCATTTTCAGGTCTCTCCATTGATGCTCAATTGCGTTTAGGTCAGGGCTCTGGCTGGGACAGTCAAGAATGGTCACAGAGTTGTTCTGAAGCCATTCCTTTGTTATTTTAGCTGTGTGCTTAGGGTCACTGTCTTGTTGGAAGGTGAACCTTCGGCCAAGTCTAAGGTCCAGAGCACTCTGGAAGAGGTTTTCATCCAGAATATCTCAGTACTTGGCCGCTTTAATGTTTCCTTCAATTGCAACCGGTCATCCTGTCCCTGCAGCTGAAATACACCCCCATAGCATGATACTGTCACCACCATGTTTCGCTGTTGGGATTGGATTGGGCAGGTGATGAGCAGTGCCTGTTTTTTACCCACACATACCGCTTAGAATTATCACCAAAAAGTTCTATCTTCGTCTCACCAGACCAGAGAATCTCATTTTTCATAGACTGGGAGTACTTCATGTGTTTTTTAGAAAACGCTATGCGGGCTTTGATATGTCTGGTACTGAGGAGAGGCTTCCGTCGGGCCACTCTGCCATAAAGTCCCGACTGGTGGAGGGCTGCAGTGATGGTTGACTTTGTGGAACTTTCTCCCATCTCCCTACTACATTTGTGGACCTCAACCACAGTGATCTGGGGGTTCTTATTTTCCTCTCTCACCAAGGCTCTTCTCCCACGATTGCTCAGCTTGGCTGAACAGCCAGGTCTAGGAAGACTTCTGGTGGTCCCAAACTTCTTCCATTTAAGGATTATGGAGGCCACTGTGCTCTTAGGAACCTTGAGTACAGCAGAAATTCTTTTGTAACCTTGGTCAGATCTGTGCCTTGCCACAATTCTGTCTCTGAGCTCCTTGGCCAGTTCCTTTGACCTCATGATTCTCATTTGGTTTGACATGCACTGTGAGCAGTGAGGTCGTATATAGAGACAGGTGTGTGCCTTTACAAATCACGTCCTATCAGTTTAATTAAACGCAGCTGGACTCCAATGAAGGAGTAGAACCATCTCAAGGAGTATCACAAGTAAATGGACAGCATGTGACTGAAATATGAGTGTCTGAGCAAAGGGTCTGAATACTAATGACCATGTGATATTTCAGTTTTTATATTTTAATAAATTTGCAAAACTTTCTACAATTTTGTATTTTTAGTTAAGATGGGGTGCAGAGTGTACATTAAGGCTGCTTTTACACCTGCCGTGTATTTGCGGACCATTTTTGCGGCCCCAATAGATTGCGGCCTCCATTTAAAACTATGGTACCACAAAAAAAAGGTAGCTTGTTTTTGCGGTACACCGATCCGAGGTTTTTTGTGGCCCGTTTTTGCGGGAGTAAAAATGGGCCGCAAAAAACCCAGTATGTGTAAAAGTAGCCTAATGAGAAAAAAAATAACTTTTTTTCAATTTACCAAATGACTGCAATGAAACAGAGTGAAAAATTTAAAGGGGTTTGAATACTTTCCATACCCACTGTGTGTGTAATTTTATATATATATATATATATATATATATATATATATATATATATATATATATATATATATATATATATATATATATATATATATATTACAATGTACATGGCCAATCATACTATCACGTGCATTTTTTGGTCTATATATCTATGGCAGCATTTAGTTTTCAGTGACTATTTAGTTGAGTCCACAGACTTTCTACAATTTGATATACAGCGTGATACAATATTTGTTATGTAGAAGACAGCTGGATTCCTGCATAGAGTGCAGGATTAGGTGTTTAGTCTGCAGTATGAACCGGCCATGGATGGATGGCGAGATTACCTCTGTGCATGATCCGGCGGGAATGCATATGTTCCACAGCACTGCACAACTGCACAAAGTACTTCCATACCGTCCTCTCCGGTATTAATCTCTTCTGTTTCTTAAAATACTATGATGAGAACAGCAGAAGAGCCAATGTTAAGACATCGTACAATTTCAGGTAAAATGCCGAAACATCAAACACATAAGAAAACAAGAAGAAAATGATTTTATGAGAGGACAGACTGTAAAATAAACCATTTTAGAAACAAATTTGTGACCTTCTAAGGGGGTTTAATAACCCTTTTCTCACATTCGTCAAATCGATGTGGAACAAAACAAAACCTGACAGGTGGAGATGGCGTCTGAGTATAATGAGCATCTCTTGTCTTAATTACCTTAAATAACATATTTAGAGTCTCAGAACCATAAACTTCGACAAATGGAATATTTGCCCAAAGCAAAATTAAATATTTTGCAGTATAATTATAATATGGAAAATCTTAATAAGCGCTTCTCAGAATCTGGTATGCGTCTAAAACCAGGGCAGAAAACATTTCAAAAGTAAGGTGGACATGATGATGAAAATCTGCCTTGGCAATCGCCTTCCTGCCAGCTTTCTTTGGCAGCTGAGTGTCTACTCATTGATTGCAGAAGGTCAGCTTTATTTGCCTTGGCAGAAAGGGTCACAGACCTGTCCTGCTGGGCAGAGAAAGCACAGAGCGCTTTACTAATGACAGCCATTGTGTTCTCTTTTGACCCTACATTAATCTTTCTCGGAAAGTTGAAATTGATGCATTATCACAAAGCTAAATACACACTGCTCACACACCTTCTCAATGGCAGAGAGAGGAAAGATCAAGAAACACGGATCAGAACCTAATATGAACATGGAGGATAACAGGCAAATTCATGGGCGCTACTTACTCTAAAAATTGGAGTTAAATACCTTGTAAATATCCTTGAGCTCCTTGATCCTGCCGTTCTCTTGCTTTTTTTGCTGAGTTGTTCCATTGCTGAGATATCACATTTGTTGCTTTTGGAGCGCAGTATGTGAAATCTTAGCTTTGCAGACCAGCAGGTGCTTTCTCCAGAGTCTACTCTGGGGATATGCGCCTTCACCTCTCCCTCTCAGATGCTACCAATCACAGCTCATGAGCGTCTGAGACTGATAGACTGTTAGTTCATCCTGATTAGCAGTGCGTGGAAAGGAGAGAGAGAAGACTCTGGAGAAACGACCAGTTGGATTGCAAACAGAGATGTCACAAACTGAGCTCCAAAACATCAAATGTGATATCTATGCAATGGAGCGACACAGCAGAATCAGGGGAACTGGGGGATTTTTTTTTACTGGGTATTTAACTAAATTTTTTGGCACAAGTGACAAGTCTTTCAAGTGTTTGTGCTACTATAGGTAATGTCTAGTGTATGTGCAATAAAATGGCCAATTGTACCCCATAAAGGCACTGCCCACAAAAAAAAAAAAAAAACAGTTCGTGTCTTGGGTGAATGTCCCACAAGATACTTTTTTTTTTTTTTTTTTAAAGATAGCTTGAAGAGCAACGGTCTCTTTTCTACTGTTGAATGTCTGATAAGTGAAACTTTGAGTACTATGAACCTTTTTGCTGAGCTGGACTATTGTGATCCTTGTACGGTACTTCACAAATTCCTTGCTGTATTTTCTTGTGATCAATGACAAACGTGATCAATCACACTTCATTACAATTGTTATTTAAAGAGCACCTGTCACCAAGTGAAAAGTGACCCAAAATTGTGAGGTCCTCTTTAAAAACAGAATGTTTTTTTTACCTAAAAACACATTTAACTGCTAAGCAAGAATATTTTGAGCAGTTGAGAGATCACAGTTCCAGATAGGCTTTGTCCTAAATAAACATTACCGCTGCTTTCAGCAGTTCTTTTACAAAACCAGTAATAAAGCTATTCTATCTACCTCTGCACATTATGGTTAAAGCACTTGGTAAACATACTGTATATGCGATACTCAGAAAAAAAAATACACATCTGAAAAATAAAAAGCGTTGGCCCTTACTTTAATCATCTGAGAGAGATCTCCAGCATCTGCCAACTCCAAAACGATGTTCAACTCATTGTCTTCTATAAATGAGTCCAGGTACTTGATAATATTCGGGTGGTTCAATTGCTGCATGACAAATCAGAAAGAACGAGATGGAATGAATAAAATCTGATGGCCAAAAAAAACAAAAAACACACATCTGGAGACAAATTGATTTACATTGGAAAGTTTTGTACTTGTCCATATTATTTCCATATGCCATATGGAATTTACACTTAAAGGAGATTTCCGGTCTAAGTGTGTAATGTGCACACTGTCAGGATTTTCCTGTATATCCTGTGCGACTGAGCGGTCATATAACAGCATGTGTGCGATTTGCATATTTGCAGTAACTTATCGACTAGACTTATCTGGCTTTTCTCACTTTCCTTCTATTGAGAGACATTCTGGAGTTTACTTGGTACATGACCTACCAAAATTTGCAAATCTCATACATGTGGTCATGTCACCACCCACTCACACGGGAACACACTGTCACGATTTGGAAGTCTGCAGTCACATGGACTGGAAAACCCTTTTAACATTAACTAGAGTTCTGGCAATTTTTTTTACAAAATTACGGTAACTGCAGTTACAGAAAATATGCTTTAAAGAAGCTGGAAAAAAAAGTGGTGGATTTGTCCAGCACGATCCAAGGTTAAAATCATCACTTTAGTCCAAACATTTAAAACCCATAGAAGATCGATGAGTGGATACTGATCATCAACACGTTTCAATCGCTATATGCGTTCTTCAAGGGGTCGTCTACTACTAGGACAACCCCTTCTCGATCTAAATGTTAGGCCCCGATAACATAATAAAGCTTATACTTGCCTCACGTGACAGCGCCGTTCCTGCGGTGTTGGAATTCGCGTTCCCGAGGCTCTTGTGCGGTGTTGTGGCATGTGACCCCAGTGCCCAATCAGCGCTGGCGTCACTGTTCCCGCCTTTGTACGAACTGAACATGAAGAGGAAAGTCCAAGATCAGCTTCAGCCCGGACCTCATCTTCATGTTCAATACATCTGAAGGTAGGGCCAATAATGCCAGCGCTGATTGGGCGCCAGGTTCACGTGTCATAACAACCACATGAGAGCCACGGGACCGCGACTAACAAGACAGCGGGAATGATGCCAGCACAGGAGGGGAGTACAGACGGGGAAAACAATTAGGTCAAGAAGAGGTTGTCCTAGTAGTGGACTACCCCTTTAATCATGTTGAAATAGGGTAGGGTGTTTCATTGTGATTAAGATCGCACATAGGTCCCGATTCATTATTTCCATTTTTTTTTTAAGTCACTTCCCTTTTTTCTCTTGTGGTATTAGTTTCTGTTTTTGGCGCCAAATTCCTCAAAATAGCACACGCAATTCATGAATTTGGCACAAAGTAAAAAATGGATCTTTTCCCTGTCTTGAACTGCTTTTGGGACTTTTGGAGCCGAAAGTCACAAAAATTGCACAAAAACTCTGGCATACTCGTAAATACACCATGAGACAACTGGAGTGAAATTGTGCCAAATTTTGTGACTTTTTAGAAAGTCGTAATTGATGAATCTTGCAAAAACATCTGGAATCGCTTAACTTTGGCCATAATGCAGAAAAATAACACACAAAAAAACAGGTGAGCAAATATAAAATAGACTTCAAAAAAGGCGCAAATAAAAGAATGAATTGGGCGCAAAAGAAAAAAAGACACAAAGGCAATGATGAATCTGGGCAATAGTGTCTGGAACGCGTTGATGATCAGTATCCACTCATCACTCCTTTATGGATTTTAAATGTTTGAAACAACGTGTTAATTTTACCCTACTTACATCGAGCTGGTCATGCCCACCTTCTTTTTTCCAACTGATCATCGCCTTGCAAAGACTTCTGCGCCAGGCTCTCCAAAACCTAAAAGTCGGAAACAGGAGAGCTTGCAATTTCCTTTTTCACTTTTATATAAGAAACAAAATAATCTACATGGATCTAAATGGATAGTAAAATAAAGACCAAAGATAATAATCAAAAATAATTTTATGCCGGGTTTACACAGCTTTTTTGCCTTCATGTCTCCATGGAGTTCAAATGGTCAGATGGAGGCCAAAATGACACTAAGATAGTAAACCGCTGAAGATTGAACTATGAAAGAGGGTAGTTGATAGCACTACTCTTATAGACTTGAACATGTAAAAATGTATCCATTAAATAAACAACTTTATTAGAAAACTCCATAGCAGCCAAAATCTGTACACTTTTCGCAGACCCTAGAACCTACTATTTAGTTACTGAGCCCTGTCCCCCCACTTGCTCTTTACCACCAATGGATTTTTCACTTTACACAGACCATCTCATGTCCTCTGAAAGCCTCGTGTCTCCAGGATTGGTAAATGACGGTAGCTACGTGACAGTCTGCTGTAGGGGTCGCCAACTGTTTTGAAGAGTCCATAAAAATAAAGACTTTTTTCCAGTGTCCATGAAATATAAATCAACACAGTACTGATTTTTTATTTATTGTGAGGCTGGTGGTAACCATTGTATAACTTGTAGTAAAGGAGTTCATACTGGTATACTGAGCTGTAGACATTTATCACTTATAATTGTATCATCCATGGTCGTGTTTTCCAAAGTGACAATAAAAATGTGGCCTGGGATTTTTTGGATAAGTCGCTAAATCACCTATCCAGACCCCTATTTGGATCAGCTGCACCTGCTTTACTGTGCTTACTGAACCAGTTTCTTCTCAATTTTCCATTCTAATTCCAAAGATTTCATGAACATGTCTTCTCCTTAAATAAAGCTCCAAAACTTGGGATTCATATTGTCATGTATTAATTGTTTCTTGCCATGAAGCTCTTCAACAACATATTTAAAAAAAAATCCTGACAGAAGGATCAACACCTATTAACCAATGACATGGCTACATTAGTCTTTTAATGGTGATATTACAAACCCCATTGTTTAGGGAAAGTTCATACTACATTGGGATTCAAACTTCTTTTTCCACATATTCTTACGAATAGGACAAGTCCAAAAGGCATGCACTATGCGTGGGCCAGTCCTGACCAGTCTCATATTCGCATATCAACATGCGTGGACCAGTCCTGCCCAGTCACCGGTGAGCACGCCCACAGAGATTTCTGCTGTGCTCTTACACTCTCCTCCCTGAATTCTAAATCCCGGAGAAGCTCATGAACTCCACAACTTCGGGCATAATAATAATGAATAATAGACCTATGCCTACGTGACATAGGTTTAAGGTAACAATGTGCATGCTCCAGATGTCTGTCAAATGCTGACTTCTAAATCCCACGGATGCTTGTTAACACAGCGACTTTGGGTATGTGCAAGGAGCCTATGTCTGCATAACAACAGCTTGCAGTTACACTGCACAAGCCACAATGTTCAACATTTAAGGGTTTTAGAAGCACCGTTTTTATCTCCAAGGTATACGTGACTGAAAGCCTCTGGCATTGAGGCATACGTCCATGGCTCATACCCAAAACTGCCATGTTCACAATTATCCGCAGGATTTAGAATTCAGGGAGGAGTGTCTTACGTGCAGATCAGTCATCTCAGTACGCCTCAGCGTTTGAGCTACAGGAAAACTGGGCAGGACTGGCCTACAAGTAGTGCCAACCTTTTGTATTATCCCTATTCATAAGAATTATTTTTTAGAAAGATCTGAGATAGGTGAGTATCGCAATATACTGTGAACTTTGCCCAAACAATGGGACTGCCTGAAATCACCATCAGGGTAGGTGCACATGATGTTTTTTTTCTCCATTCGAGAAAAATGGTCCAGTTATTTTGGTCAAGAGCTTGGTCAAGAGCTTGGTCAAGAGTTTGGTCAAGAGTTTGGTCAAGAGTTTGGTCAAGAGTTTGGTCAAGAGTTTGGTCAAGAGTTTGGTCAAGAGTTTGGTCAAGAGTTTGGTCAGAGATTTTGATCAGAGTGGAATCAGTGGAGAGAAAAATAAATGTTCTCCACCCTCTCGATTCTGTAACTCCTTGAAAATGAGACCGCACTCGGCTGTCATCAGAGTGTGGTCCAATGTTTTTCACGTTCCCATTGACTTGCATTGCCTATATTGATCACACACTTGGATCAAGTCTTCCTTTTTTCTGAAAAATCGGATATGTGCACAGCCCCATAGAGCAAGCATCATAGGTACGAGTGCTATCTGTGAAAACGACAGACAGCACTCATCCGATATAATCGTGGGATGTTCACAAGCCTTTAAAAGACAAATGCAGGCATATAATCAGATAAGAAGAGTCTTGAGGAGATCATTTGCATATTTCCAGTGCCTTCTGGGATAAGTGAAGAGTCTCCGCGAGCTCAACGATCACTGGGTTTTGGCCGTTGCAGCTGAAAAGAGGAAATCGGAAAACCAGGGGAAGAGTCTTGAGGAGAATTTTTGGCTCATCTTTCATTATTTTTAAAAAATCTCAATATGGAAGAGGCCAGGAGCCATTTGGTGAGCTGCATTTCTTGCTACATGTTCACAGACTTACCAGTGGAAAAGTTAAACTTCACATGCCACAAATGCAAGCTTGTGTCCCTGTTGGAGGAAAAGTTGCAAAATCTCGAAGAGAGGTTAGCTACGTTGAAGATCATTAAGGAAGGTGAAGAGTTCTTGGACAGAGCAGAATTATCTCTTCATGTTACAGAAAGAGAAGAAATTTGAAGTGCACCTGAAGAAACAGAGGAATGGAGACATGTGACCCAGAGAAGCAGGAGGATCAGGAGGCAGTCAGCACCCATACTGCTCAGGAACCAGTACCAGGCTCTCACGCAGGAAAACGATGAAGAAATACATCAGGATAAGACTTTGCCAACAAACAGCAACCTTGTACGCCTTCAGAGTCCTCCTGGATGGAGAAAGAAAAATGTTGTGAAGAAGAATCGGAGAGTGGTGGTCATGGGGGATTCCCTGTTGAGAGGAACAGAGGCAGCTATCTGCAGACTGGATATAACTTCAAGAGAAAAGTGCTGTCTTCCAGGTGCAAAAATTAAAGATGTGTCTGACAGGATATCAGGACTCTTCAGACCTACAGATGACTACCCATTCCTGCTACTACATGTGGGGACAAATGACACCGCAAGAAATGACCTGGAAACCATCTGCAGAGACTTCAAAGACTTAAGCAAGAAAGTGAAAGAACTGGGAGCGCAGGTGGTCTTCTCTTCCATCCTCCCAGTGGATGGCCATGGAACAAGGAGGTGGAATAAGATTCTGCAGGTGAACAACTGGCTACGTCAATGGTGCCGTCAGCAAAGATTTGGATTTCTGGATCACGGAGTGAATTACTTATACGATGGACTACTTGCTAGAGATGGGGTGCACCTTACGAAGACTGGAAAACATGTATTTGGAAGTCGCCTTGCTACACTTGTAAGGAGAGCTTTAAACTAGAACAACATGGGAAGGGAAGCAAAAGACCAGAAAAAGCTATACCTGACAAATGCTATTGAGAACTTTGCTTTTAGAAGTGAAAAGGAAGAACAAAGACAAAAGAATCTAAATAATAAAAATATTGCAGAAAGAGAAACCAATCACAAACTAAAATGTTTCTATACTAATGCACAAAGCATGGGCAACAAACAAGGAGAATTGGAACTACTAACACAGGAAAAGAAATATGATGTCATTGGAATCACTGAAACTTGGTGGGACGATACACATGATTGGAATACAAGACTAGAAGGATACAACTTATTTGCAAGAAACAGACTTGATAAACGAGGAGGAGGTGTCGCATTGTATGTTAGAAACGCGTATATTTGCACAGAGAATGAAGCTTCAGAGACTGGGAGTTCTGTGGAAACTGTTTGGGTAAGAATACAAGGACAGAACAATGGAAAGGACACCATTGTAGGCATTTACTACAGGCCGCCTGTGCAAGCTGAAGATATGGATGAACTCTTTATGCATCAAATGGCCAAGTTCTCCAAAAAATATGACATAGTTGTCATGGGAGATTTCAACTATCCAGACATTTGTTGGGAATCTCTCTCAGGCAAAACTAACAGGTCAAGGAAATTCTTATCCTCTCTTGCTGACAACTTTATCTTCCAGAAGGTAGGGGAGAAAACAAGGGGAACTGCTACCTTGGATCTAATCCTTATAAACAAGGAGGAAATGGTTGAGGAGGTAAAAGTGGCTGGGACCCTAGGAGGTAGCGACCATGCTATTTTAGAATTTTGGATAACTAGAGGCGGAAGACCTGTGAAGACTCAGACGTCAAGGTTAGATTTCAGAAAGGCAGATTTTAAGGGATTCAGAAAGAGAATTGGAGGGATCCAATGGCTGGATATCCTTAAAGACAAAAATGTCCAGGAAGGATGGGAAATCTTGAAAAATGAAATTCTCAAAGCAAAGTTGTTAACAATTCCGAATAGAGGGAAGAATAAGAAGCATTTAAGGAAACCAGGATGGATAAACACAGAAATTAAGCACATGCTAAAAAGAAAAAAATGTTTATAAAATGGAAAGAGGGAGGTATATCTAAAGAAGAATATAATGCTGTCTGCAGAACCTGCAGGGCACAAATCAGATTAGCTAAAGCTGAAAATGCATTGAGGCTTGCAAGAGATGTCAAAAGTAATAATAAAGGATTTTGGGGATATGTCAAAAGTAAAAGAAAAGTCAAAGATGCTATAGGATTTTTACAGGATGAAAATGATGAAATGGTAAGACAGGATGTTGAGAAGGCTGAACTTTTAAATTCCTATTTTGCATCTGTTTTCTCTCAGAAAGGAAATGTAGCATCAACTGTTCTTCACTGTCCTATTAAGGGAATAGAAGAATCCAGGATATCTATAAACAGAAAGATAGTGAGGAAACACTTAGCTAACCTAAATGAATTCAAGTCTCCAGGTCCAGATGAATTACACCCCAGAGTACTGAAGGAGATAGCAGAAGAAATTTTTGAACCCCTCTCCATAATCTTTGAAAATTCTTGGAGAACAGGAAAAGTGCCAGAAGACTGGAGAAGAGCAAATGTTGTTCCTATCTTCAAAAAGGGGAAGAAGGTGGACCCAGGCAACTATAGGCCGGTGAGTCTTACTTTTATACCAGGAAAGATTTTTGAACAAATTATTAAACAACATTTATGTCAGTACCTGGATAAGAATGAAGTGATTAAACAGAGTCAGCATGGGTTTGTAACTAATAAGTCATGTCAGACTAACTTAATTTCCTTCTATGACGGAATCACTGATTGGGTGGATCAAGGAAATGCTGTAGATATAGTATATCTTGACTTCAGCAAAGCATTTGACAAAGTCTCTCATACAATCCTTATTGAAAAAATGACTAAGTATGGAATGGACAAGGCAACTGTTAGGTGGATTCATAACTGGCTTAGTGATCGGACCCAAAGAGTGGTCGTAAATGGCTGCACATCCAGTTGGAAGAATGTCTCAAGTGGGGTACCACAGGGCTCTGTCCTGGGCCCTGTATTGTTCAACATCTTTATCAACGATTTAGATGAAGGAATTGAGGGTAAACTGATTAAATTTGCTGATGACACAAAGCTAGGAGGGATAGCTAATACTAGAGAAGAGAGAGAGAGGATTCAAAAAGATATAAATAAACTGGAGAAGTGGGCAGCAACTAAAAGAATGGTTTTTAACAGGGAGAAATGCAAAGTACTACATTTGGGCAATAAAAATGAAAAAAGCATATACAGAATGGGAGGAATAGGGCTAAGTGAGAGCACATGTGAAAAAGACTTGGGTATACTAATAGATCACAGACTGAATATGAGTCAACAGTGTGATGCAGCAGCAAAAAAGGCAAATGCAATTCTAGGATGTATTAACAGAAGCATACAGTCTAGATCACGTGAAGTCATTATTTCCCTCTACTCCTCTTTGGTCAGACCTCATCTGGAATATTGTGTCCAGTTTTGGGCACCACATTTTAAAAAAGGCATCAACAAACTGGAGCAAGTTCAGAAAAGAGCGACCAGAATGGTGACCGGTCTGCAAACCCTGTCTTATGAGGAAAGGTTGCAGGATTTGGGAATGTTTAGTTTGCAAAAGAGAAGACTGAGAGAAGACTTAATAGCTGTCTACAAATATCTAAAGGGCTGTCACATTGTAGAAGGATCAATTTTATTCTCATTTGCACAAGGAAAGACTAGAAGCAATGGGATGAAACTGAATGGGAGGAGACACAGATTAGATATTAGAAAAAACTTTTTGACAGTTAGAGTGATCAATGAGTGGAACAGGCTGCCACGAGAAGTGGTGAGTTCTCCTACAATGGAAGTCTTCAAACAGAGGCTGGACAGACATCTGACTGGGATGATTTAGCGAATCCTGCTTTGAGCAGGGGGTTGGACCAGATGGCCCAGGAGGTCCCTTCCAACTCTACCATTCTATGATTCTATAATAGGTATCTATCCTGCAGTCAGAATACTTTGACAGAAAACCTTCTGTCCGCTCTCCTTTGATATGTTTTTCATGCATCTTCTATAACAAGTGGTGCACTTTTATATAATGCTGAAATCTGAATGTTATACTGATTAGTGGTATCTAGTGCGACACTGCATGTTGGCACTTTTATTATCATGCTATGCTCCAGTACATTGGTAAAAGGGAAAAAAAAAAACACAAAAGAACAATAGTAATAGAATGAAGAAATGTGAAATCTAATTAAAGGTTGTTAATCATTCTCAAATCTGCATGAAATATGGTAACTCTTTAACTACAGTTATAATAGATAGTAATCCTTTAGTGAAAATATGCATTTCACATTTGTTGTTTTGCTTAGTCTTTTTTTTATGACACAATGGAAAATAAAAAGTAGAAGAAAAAAGAGAGAAACAAAAAACTCCAAGATGGGATCTGTCAATTAACAGAAGGACAACTAAATACTTTTCCTTTAAAATGCTAACCAGGGATTCTGACAGTCAAACTAAAGTGGTTTCTCTCCCTCCCATCATATATTGACTGCAACCTTGGACTGTCATGTGTTAACGCCAAAGACGAGGGGCGCTCCACCTGCTCCATATGCCCCACAAACTGCTGACCTTGTATTGCATTAAACGGTTTCTCGGGAACCTACTTGAAACTTACATTATTGTTACTTTTGATTTGTTGAGCTCCTTGTACGCTGACTTCTGTGCGTTCAGGGTTTATATCAGACATAATTTATAAATGCGTACACATTAGAAAGGAATACCCTACAGGCAGTAAAACAGATACACTCGCTGCTCATTCGCAACGCAATGTGACTGCTCAGACTGACTCGCCAGATTTTGAGCTGTTTGATGCTGTGATTTGAGTGTTTAAACGGCATTTTTTCTCTCCGCAGGGATCCTGGCTTTGAGCATACTTGCAAATTTTCAAGTGTGAAATGTTTCAAAAATATATATATTCAGCAAAGCAATGCCCACAGGCCACTAAAGTGTCTTTCTGAGAGATTATTGCCTATAAAATATTAGGAAGATTTGGGAAATTCCATCCCGTTATGTCAAATATATCTGAAACCAGCTGGAACGTGCAAATGCACATGAAGCACGTGGGTATTCATTTTGACTCGCGAGAATCAAAATGCTGGACATTCCAGTGTATGACAAGCTGTCAGCACGCTCTGTGGGAGGAAAGCGATTATTTCACCTACAAGACATTACATTAAACTAAACTGCTTTTTAACTATTCGGCAGAACCCGCCAGACCTGAACATCCAGGGGTCCGCCCATCTCTAATTATTAGAGATACATGGCGGGAGGTATTATTGGTCACTGGTAAGAGGTATTAGGAGGGTACGGTAGATGAATTTTTACCAGTGCACTGTGAGGCACTGTTATGAGGGCAATTTAGCTGGTACTATATGAAAGTTATGTGCTTTGTCCTGTTAGGAGGACACTGTAGCTGGAAATCCTTCTTGGATCATGACCAGAGGTATCACAAGGGCACTGCCACTACATTTCTTCTAGATCACTGACAGGTATTGTTACGAGGGACTTTGGCTGCTCCTATATGGGAGCTCTGCACTTAGTCATATTATGGGGGCTACATGTCTGGAGGCGTTATTGGGCACTGATCAGAAGTACTAGGAGGATGCTGTAGTTGAATTTCTTCTAGAAATCCTTCTGGAATAATGACCAGAGGTATAATGAAGGCAATGCAACTGTATTTCTTCCAGAGCACTGCCAGGAACTGTTATTATGGCACTTTGGCTGGTACTATATGGAAGTTCTGCACTTCGCCCTGTTTTGAGGACTAAGTAGCTGAAGAGTCATCTAGGATCATAACCAGATCTATAACGAGAGAACTGCAACTGTATTTCTTCCAGAGCACTGCAAGGAACTGTTAGGAGAGGACTTTGGAGTTCTGTGCTTCGCAAGGGTTATGAGGACCATGTAGCTGAACATCCTTCTGGGATCATGACCAGAGGTATAATGAGGGCACTGCCACTGCATGTCTTCTAGAGCACTGCCAGGCACTGTTATAAGGGCACTTTGGCTGAAACTATATGGCAGTTTTGCACTTCGCCCTGTTTTGAGGACTACGTAGCTGGAGATCCTTCTGGGATCATGACCAGAAATATAACGAGGGCACTGCAGGTGCATTTCTTCTAGCGCACTAACAGACACTGTTGTGAGAGCAATGTGGCTGTTACTATATGAAATCTGAGTGCACAGATTATGGCTGGAAATGTTATAGAGCACTCAAAGCAGCCGCTGGTAGTGTTCACTTGCACACTTCCTTGAACCATCCTTTGTACAAAATGATGTGTAAAACCAAGGAAAATGCTACTAAAAATGCTGTTAAAAAAACCCTTCAAATAGAATTCCAGCAAAAGCTATTAGGAATTAGTAGAATTTACCAAATGTAAAAAAAAATTATATTTTTTTTTTTATCACTGAGGATTCTTTTATTTTTTATTTTTAGAATTTTCCAAACATTTTATCACATATTTTATCTCAATAATGTCTACTATTTTGGGATTGAATCATTGTTTAGCTGAAGCTCATTACTGGGTCAGGACACAACTGTATCGCTTGTCTGTGACCGTGCTGATTCCCTGCTATGCCGCTTCAGGGAAAACACGCCGGCACAAACACTACAGGTCACTTGCCAAAGGGGCTTCCCTGCAGAAAAGCAAAAAATGGCTTGCCCTGCCTTGATAAGAACATGACTGAGACGCAGAACAAATAATCTATTAGCTGAAAAAGATTAAAATGGAAAAGAAAAATTAAAAGCGATGTCGACTATCTGCTTTAGCCAGAACTAGAGTTAATGCGTGCCACACTATTATTAGAGGCATGATAGGGGCAGCATTGATATACATATCATTAATCAGGCTTACCTTTAGCAGGTCAATTTCTTTAATGCAGTCTTGTCTGGCTTTGGCATCCATCATTTCAAATATCTGTAAATGACAAACAAGGTGATTGGACGGAATGAATGATCAAACAAAAGGACAGAATAATAAAAATATGCTACATAAGAGGAATAAGAAAAAAATGCAACAAAAAGAATTTCTTCATAGCGTCCGGTTTCAGGAATACCTCTGAACGGACAATGCATCCGGCTCATACAGAAGTTCATAAAATAGAAGCATGCCAGGAAAACACCGACTGACTCGACATTTTGTTTTAGACATGGACTGCATGAAAGTCAATTTTGCTGCTGCTTTTGGTGTACGAGTTCTACTTGTGTTTTTCATAGATAGCCCTCGTACCCAGTATTGTTTGGGGTTGGGCACATCTGATTTTTTTTATTTTTGAGATCGATTGGTTTGCTCAAAATCACAGATATATGTCCGATATTAATCTAAGTGCTGGATCGAAATCAGCAATGTAAGTCTATGGGTTTGTGAAAACGAAATCGGAGAGAACTCTGATGTCATTTAAGTGCTGTCCGTTTTTAGTGGACTATTAGATCATTTTTTTTTTATTTTTACATCCTAGAAAAACTGACCAGGCTCCGACCACAATTACTCATGAAACTAGGACTATTTTTCTTGTATGTAAAAAAAAAAAATGGACGTCTAACTGAGCCCTAAAAATGTAAATATTAGGAATAGTTACATCCCAAGGGCTCATTTAGATAGACGTCAGTGATGTTTATGAGAAAAATGGTCCGAGTTTCATCAGATAGTTTGGTTAGCGATTCATCAATTTTTCCAAGATGGGAAAAAAAAACTTCTATCAAACAGTCTGTGAAAACTGACCAGAACACACATGGCATCCGAGTTCTGTTGTGTTTTTTCACAGACCTGTAGACTTGCATTGTCAATTTTGACTCGCGTATCAGATCAATATCAGGCATGCCTCTGTGCAGGATCCCTAGTCCGAGAAAAAAAACGGACATATAGACTATACTAGGAAAACAGATACCACTCATACAAGAAAGAAAGATGTCTGAATGAGCCCTTAGTGGTGGGTGTCTGGAGGACTACGAGCTCTGCCTCTTCCACATATGCATGGTGTTTAGAAGCACTGCTGTCCTATAATATGGGGAAGAGTCTGGCTTATACAAATCCATCAATACCAAGAGTTGTGTTCTATGCCCCGCAACTGGAGAAACAAGTTAAAAAACAGCAACTATCTATATATATTTATTTAAACATTGACGTCTATGTGAAACAGGTCGTAATGGTTGGTCATCTGTTAATGGATCCATTTTTTATCACTGCACACACACACAGAACACTGGAAGTATTCAGAGACATCTGTAATGAAAACAGATCCACTCCAAACGGAACAAATATGTAGGACACCAGAAACCAAAGGGTCATTATTTGAACAGATCTTTTCCCATCTTTCCTCAGTTTGTAAAGGATCCAGAGACACTGGGACTTTCATAAGTATGGTGGTTCAACGACTATATTTTTAAAGTATATCTACACTGGACAACTAAATAAAAACTTAATTGCTTAAAAAAAAAATCACTGTTGCTTAAAGAGTTATTCCCATCTTCATTTATGGAAAGAATTTGATAGTACGTGTAAAAATAAGAAAATATCCAGTTTACTGCTTAAAAAATTCCTCCTCCCTCCCATTATAATTACAGTTTTACATTTTTATTCTTTACAGCTTGATGCCTAGGTGACCGTCCATCCCTTCTAAATGAACATGTGCAGTGCTTACAGACTCTTTCCAATGGTGCTTGAGAGTGCTGCACCAAAGCTGGCCAGGATTGCTGAAGTGTGCTCTTAAATCCTCATCCTGCCTCAGAGCAACATTGGAGAATGCATATAAGTGCAACGATGACACCAGTCGGAACTGCCAATGAAGAGTGCAATGCACCCTAGCAAGTAGGAAACCGGGAGGCAGGGGAGCGGTGTGCTCATTCATAACATAGGACAACCCCTTTAAAGGAAATCTTTCAATAGGTTTATACACAATTCTCAATTTTCATGAGCTGTTGCTCCCCCTTCCTATTCACAATATAGGATGAAAGCTGTCAATTGGTGGCAGGAAGACGGGGATGCTGAGTCTAATGGCTCGTGTGCACGGCTGTAAAAATCAAACAAGTGCTATCCATGTGAACATATTCTTTGGTGCAAGAATGTCACTTTTTTTCCATTGCGATTTTCAAAATCTCGTAAAAAGAACAAAAAAAAAAAAACTTACTATAAAAATAACGTGATGTTTTTCCCAAGTGAAATCAAAAGTGAAAATTATTCTTAATATTAAACACGGTTTCTGATGTGGATTTTGGAATAAATGTGCCTCAAATTTCATATAAAAAACCTCTAAGAACTTTTTTTTTCTGTCAGCACAGAATGACTGTCCAAACAACACACAGGAGCCCAATGCATCAAGGCAGCCAATCTTTTATATACACCTTCCCACCTGCTTCTTGTTCCCTCCATCTCCATCTTATTTGATTGACAGCTCTGGCTTCACTGAACTAGAGAAGAGGAGAGATAGATGGAAAAAAAAGTAGGTGGGAAGGGGTATGTACAGTTAGTTAGGTCCATATATATTTGAACAGAGACAACATTTTTCTAATTTTGGTTCTAGACATTACCACAATGAATTTTAAACAAAACAATTGAGATGCAGTTGAAGTTCAGACTTTCAGCTTTCATTTGAGGGTATCCACATTAAAATTGAATGAAGGGTTTAGGAGTTTCAGCTCCTTAACATGTGCCACCCTGTTTTTAAAGGGACCAAAAGTAATTGGACAATTGACTCCAAGGCTATTTCATGGACAGGTGTGGGCAATCCCTTCCTTATGTCATTCTCAATTAAGCAGATAAAAGGCCTGGAGTTGATTTGAGGTGTGGTGCTTGCATTTGGAAGGTTTTGCTCTGAAGGAAACATGCGGTCAAAGGAGCTCTCCATACAGGTGAAACAAGCCATCCTTAAGCTGCAAAAACAGAAAAAACCCATCCAAGAAATTGCTACAACATTAGGAGTGGCAAAATCTACAGTTTGGTACATCCTGAGAAAGAAAGCAAGCACTGGTGAACTCGTCAATGCAAAAAGACCTGGGCGCCCACGGAAGACAACAGTGGTGGATGATCGCAGAATAATCTCCATGGTGAAGAGAAACCCCTTCACAACAGCCAACCAAGTGAACAACACTCTCCAGGAGGTAGGAGTATCAATATCCAAATCTACCATAAAGAGAAGACTGCATGAAAGTAAATACAGAGGGTTCACTGCACGGTACAAGCCACTCATAAGCATCAAGAATCAAAAGGCTAGACTGGACTTTTCTACAAAACATCTAAAAAAGCCAGAATGATGGAAAGAGAAAAGTATGGTGAAGGCGTGGTACAGCTCATGATACAAAGCATACCACATCATCTGTAAAACACGGCGGAGGCAGTGTGATGGCTTGCGCATGCATGGCTGCCAGTGGCACTGGGTCACTAGTGTTTATTGATGAGGTGAATTCTGAGGTATTCAGAGCCATACTGTGTGCTCAGATCCAGCCAAATGCAGCCAAACTGATTGGTCGTCGTTTCATACTACAGATGGACAATGACCCAAAACATAAAGCCAAAGCAACCCAGGAGTTTATTAAAGCAAAGAAGTGGAATATTCTTGAATGGCCAAGTCAGTCACCTGATCTCAACCCAATTGAGCATGCATTTCACTTGTTAAAGACTAAACTTCAGACAGAAAGGCCCACAAACAAACAGCAACTGAAAACCACCGCAGTGAAGGTCTGGCAGAGCATCAAAAAGGAGAAAACAGCATCTGGTGATGTCGATGAGTTCAAGACTTCAGGCAGTCATTGCCAACAAAGGGTTTTCAACCAAGTACTAGAAATTAACATTTTATTTACAATTATTTAATCTGTCCAATTACTTTTGGTCCCTGTTAAAACAGGGTGGCACATGTTAAGGAGCTGAAACTCCTAAACCCTTCATCCAATTTTAATGTGGATACCCTGAAGTGAAAGCTGAAAGTCTGAACTTCAACTGCATCTGAATTGTTTTGCTTAAAATTCATTGTGGTAATGTCTAGAACCAAAATTAGAAAAATTTTGTCTCTGTCCAAATATATATGGACCTAGCTGTATATGTTTCGCCACATCATGATGCCTCAAGAGTCTAGTTTCAACAGTCAATCTGCTCTGAGCTCCTTTAAGAAGGACAAATCCATTGTAGTTTTCAAAACGAAATCCAAGTCAGAAATCCATATGGGTTTTCACATCTGACAAGGTTTTTGAAGCGTTTTTTTGGCACAACTTTAAAAAGGTTTCTTTTTCCATACATTTTTTTTGCAGCATTTTGTTTGACAGCGTCAAGAAGTGACATGTCACTTCTTTTTATCTGTGGCAAACCTTTCAAAACGTCGAAGAAAGAAAAAAAAAGTCACCAAAAAAATTGCTGTATGAACTGTTGATTATCACTTTGGATTTCCCATTGAAATCAATAGAAAGAATCGCCAAAGTGTAGTTGAAGCAGATCTTTTTGTGTGAACATACCCCAAGTCTGACTCATTTGATCTAGGAATCTAGGAAGCTCTGTGTTTTGGAACCAAAACATGGATGGTGAAATGCAGCCTTGTTATTACTATATGGACGAAACCAAATAGTGAAAATATTGGCATCAGAGGACATAAGAATTACTTTTAAGGCAGATTATGGAACAATGGTGCAAAAGTGAAGCCTGCATAGAACTAAAGGAACTGTGCGTTCCATGCATATAGCAGACGCAATGGACGCTCATGTAGGGGTGTTTACCGCTAGGAAGAAAACACGGGTACACATGCATGGGTTTATCAATACTTCAAAATTCAAAGCAAGCTTATGAAATGTTCTAGACAGTCGAATTGAGAGCAAGTTGAAGAATTCTTGCCAATTATCACCTCCAGCTGAATTTCTGCAACGTGTTTGCACATAGGAACCCTCATGGGTGAAATTGTGGCAAATGTCACCCAAGGTAGAAAAATTTTGCCATGGAAATGACCTTCAAATCCATGGCCCTATTTACTGAGTGGTAATTCCCAGATGAGGCCCATGGAGAAGGAATAGGCCGGAGCAACTTCTAGAACTCCTTTATAGACTTCAAAACTATCATTTCCATTCCCAAGTATTATTTTTCTCTACAAACTTTCAAACAAAATGTAAATTTACAATTAGAATAAAACTTACTTGGACTTTTTTCAAAGCCAAAGGCTTCCGGTCGAGATGACAGCTGGCTCGGTACACTTCACTAAATTGCCCCCGTCCGATCTTCTTCTCTATTTTAAAGTCTGCCAGGTTGCATCGGTAAGGATAGGAGGTTGTGTGTCTCTGTAGAAACAATTTCATTACCATTATACAGGAAAACAAAAATCAATACAAGCAACATGTCTCTGATATTTTTTTTTTACCTTCTTTTTCTTTCCTTTAGTTTAGAAGAATAAGAGAAAACAAAACATTACAATGAACATAAGTACAAGTTAACTTAAAAAAAAAAAAAAAATAAATAATAGTTTAAGCTACGTGCATATGTACCGTTTAGCGGCGTTTTCTCTGAAGCAAAATCCATTGCAATCTTATCCCAATAACTGGTCCCAAAGGGACTAGGGTCCAATACAGAGATGTAAATATAACAAACAGTTGTGTGTGTGTGTGTGTGGGTGGGGGGGGGGGGCGGTAATGAGAAAACAGACTATCTTCAGTCCTCCCTCTATTTTTCACCATTATCCATGCTCAACAATTAACCGTGAATTTTAGCACAAATAACTGTATCCATTTGACCGTTGAGTGTCCGATCTCTTCCAGAGAGAACATACTCTGGCCCAGTTTTTAGATGGGCCTCTTTCAGTGGAGGAACTTGAGGAGGCTTTGAGATCCTTACCAAACAACCCTTCATCGGGAGAAGATGGGATTCCAGTGGAAGTTTATAAAAAGTACAGTAAACTTATTCTCCCACAACTTTTAGAGGTTTTTAATTATGCAATATAAGATGGTAGATTACCACCATCAATGAATAAAGCCACCATTGTAGTGATCTCAAAGGAAGGGAAAGATCTATTACTTCCAAGAGTCCTAACGCCCCATCTCATTACTTACAGTGGGCATCAAAATTATTGGATAACAGGCTTAAATAAACTGA
Organism: Dendrobates tinctorius; assembly: GCF_039654945.1. Classification (NCBI taxonomy): domain Eukaryota; kingdom Metazoa; phylum Chordata; class Amphibia; order Anura; family Dendrobatidae; genus Dendrobates; species Dendrobates tinctorius. Next base: position 5,983,157 of record NW_027361788.1, on the reverse strand, counting down.
TAACATCCATAATTCACCAAGACCAGGCCGAGTTTACGCCACGATTAATATGCAAAGATTATTTCTAAATCTTCCGCCTCCCACTAAAAACCAAAAATATAAAGCAATAGCATCTCTTGATGCAGCTAAAGCTTTATATAGAATCGAATGGTCCTTCTTGTGGAGCACATTATCTTATATGGGATTTGGAGAGACATTTATTTCCTGGATTAAGCTTCTTTATCCTGCCCCCCAAGCCAGAAGTCAAGTTAGTAACCTTAAATCTGAATCTTTCCTTTTACAAAGAGGCACAAGGCAGAGTTACCCCCTTTCTCAATTGCTATTCGCCATAAAACCGTTGGCCGCGGCAAACCATCTCTCATCAAAAACTGAGTGCTTCCCATACGGGAACACCAAGAGAAAATTGCATTAGATGCGGATTATGTTCTTTGCCTAGACAATTGGCTGGCATCATTAGCGGGCGCTATGGCCATTATTTTCAAGTATTTTTGGCCATCAGGCCACTATCAATTGGGATAAATTGGCACTTATGACAGTGTAAACGAAACCCCCAAATGAGATGATGGCTGCAGGAGAACTTAGGATAGTCCATTCTTTTAAATATTTGGGTATAATGGTAAGTGAAGATATTTAATCACAACTGTAGCATCTGCGGGGCTGGGGCAACCCTTCTTCCATCATCCTCTGCTAGAATAAGACATGTGCTGGGGGGTAAGGAATTTGGTGGAAGTTTTGAACGGGGAGGGTTTCGGAACTATAATTCCTAAGGTATAACTATTGAGGGATTCACAGAATAAGGTCTAAAGATAAAGAGATGATGGGTATTGTGGGATACTCCCATTATTCACCTATATCAACAACAATCCTAACTACCCAGAATTTGACAAATTAGAAGGTTTTAGGCACTGGCAAGGTAAGGGGCTCTCTCGGATAACACAACTAATTAACGATAATTCAATTCAAGGTTTTTCAGGAATTACAGAGAGAGTTGGGCATTCCGAGGAAAGGATTTTACCAATGTCTACACCCTGCAAAACAGACACTCTCCAAATTGTTATAGGTGCGGGGCCCCTGATGCAAACCTATGCCATTAAATGTGGAGTTGACCTAAACTTACTGAATTCTGGAAAGAGATTTTGGATCTTCAACCAAGGGTGTTTGGGTGTGAGGTTCCATCAGATCCCGTTATCTGCCTACTGGGGTATGTGAGTGTAGGGTCAAGCAGGTCCTCAGGCTGCAGTGACGAGACACGAGACAGGGTACGACTTGTATAATAAACTTTTATAAACTGGAGCCACTAGGGCTATGCTGAACAGGCAAAAAGGGGTAACACAAATCGGTCCTCGCAGGGACTCAATAAAATAAACAATACTTTTCTAAGTAACTGGGAGTAACCCGGCTAGTCCAGGTGTCGAAGGCAGGAATATGGCCAAACTGTGGTACTTATTGCTATAGTCCACTTATCCCTCCATGCGTCACTCGGGATCGCAGATGCGGCCGCTTAGAGATCGTTGATGCGGCGGCCTTGACGCCTCGATATTCCGGGAAGATTTAGGCTCGACAGGCCCTGAAGAAACGGTGCCAATGGGGCGCAAGAGGCCCTGAAGAAACGGTTCCGGTGGGGCACAACAGACCCTGAAGAAACGCTGCCGGTGGGGCGCAACAGGCCCTGAAGAAATGATGCCGGTGGGGTGCAACAGGCCCTGAAGAAACTATGCCGGTGGGGCACAACCGGCCCTGAAGAAGTGATGCCGGTGGGGCGCAACAGGCCCTGAAGAAACGATGCCGGTGGGGCGCAACAGGCCCTGAAGAAACGATGCCGGTGGGGCGCAACAGGCCCTGAAGAAACTATGCCGGTGGGGCGCAACAGGCCCTGAAGAAGTGATGCCGGTGGGGCGCAACGGGTCCTGAAGAAACGGCGCCAGTGGAGCACAACAGGTCCTGAAGAAACAGTGCCGGTGGAGCGCAACAGGCCCTGAAAAAGCGATGCCGGTGGGGCGCAACAAGCCCTGAAGAAATGGTGTCGGTGGGGCGCAACAGGCCCTGAAGTGATGCCGGTGGGGCGCAACAGGCCCTGAAGAAATGGTGTCGGTGGGGTGCAACAGGCCCTGAAGAAACGATGCTGATGGGGCGCGGTAATGACGCAGTTCCCCCAAATGGCTGGTGGCCGTCCTCCGCTAAGGGTCCCTCCGTAACCAGGACATGCGCCTCTAACGTCGTCCATGGCAAAATGGCGTCCCCTGAGGCCTGTGATGACGGGGTCGCCGCAGTGGGAGAAGGCCGGGGGGCAGTGCCCAGGCCTCTGTGGCCGTTTTATGTGTAGTCACAGCCGCAACCTGAGGTAAAGGATCACTCCCACAAGGGCGGGGGATGGCGTCATGGCTCTCTGAGAAAGTGGGCGGGAAGCGGCCTCCGGTAAAAGTCTCTCACGTCTCACTTGTCAGTGAGTGCCCAGTCTCCTCCTCACAGGCTCCTGTCGGTGTCCCCTCCAGTCACCCAGCTTCCTGCCTCCTGTCACACTCTCTCCCAACTGAGCGCGCCCCCTGCTCCTTTTATCCACGTTTCCCTGACAACTTCGGTCATGTCTGTTCTCCCAGTATTGTTCCCTCAGGAACCCAGATGGCGGTCCCCTGGGTACCGGCCCGGTCACTGTCTGGGAGTCCTCCTCCCCACATTCCCCCACCCTGTAAGCTCACCAGTCCTCGGGCGAGGGCCTTAGTCTATTGAGATCAGTCTGTAGGGGTTTCAATGTTCGTTGCCATATGAACTGATCTTGTCCATATCGTTCAGGGGGTTTGCCGGCTGTTGACCGCTCGGAGCGAACTGGGGTAGAGTCGTCTGGGGTGGTGGACACCGGTGGGCTGATTGGTGCGGTCGGGCTAATTGTGTCAGATGATCCATTACTGAGTGGAGGGCCTCTGTGTCCTGGAAGACAATCTTCGTCGTCGTCCGGGTCCCAACATACAGAAGACGGTTCGGATGTCGACGGGGTAGACTCAGGTTGCTTCAGGTCTGAGGAAGTACACAGGCGTAACATGTTACGATGCACAATACGAGTGGGCAGTGTTTTATCCTCCTCGGGTTGTATTTCGTACACCGGTCCGTCTGGATTGACACGGCGTAAGACCCGATAAGGACTTTCTTCCCAACGCGGCTCTAGTTTGTTCTGGGGGCGTTGATCTAGTACAAGCACCCGGTCCCCACTTTGAAGGTGAGGAGGTGGGGTTGCATCCTTCCCTGGGTGCTCCCAGTCTCGGAGCTTTGTGTGTACAATTCGGTGAAGAGTTTGCAGCCGGTGGTGATGATTTCGGACCCAAGACGACACTCCAGTCCAGGGCTGAGGCTCTTCGGGGTCCAACTCCACCTCCGTGATCCTTTTACCTTCTCGTCCGAACAACAGGGAGTAAGGGGTATAGCCAGTCACTCGATGTACCCTATTGTTATAGACCCAAACTAATTCCGAAACATATTCGGGCCAACGGGCCTTCTTGTCACTCTCCAGAGTGCGCAACATCTGAATCATTGTCCGATTAAATCGTTCACAAGCCCCATTCCCTTGCGGGTGATACGGTGTGATCCGGGATTTGTCAATCCCATAGAGGTGATGTAGTTCTTCCATGACTTTTCGCAAAAAACATGCTCCCTGATCAGAATGTATTTGTTGAGGACAGCCGTATACTTGTATAAAGTTTCTACAAATTGCAGAGGCGGCTGACTCTGCGGTCTGATCCCGAGTGGGGGTGACCACAGCGAACTTGGTGAAATGATCTACCATGACGAGACAGTGTTCGTATCCATGAAATGCGGGCCCAATGGTCAGATAATCCACCTTCAGGAGCTCAAGGGGCGCTGAAGTCACAATAGTCTGTGTTGCGGCTCGCTGAGCGGGTGGTTTGGCTAACTCGCATAAGCGGCAGGTCCGGCAAATTTCGTCCACAACAGCCGGCAAACGCGGGTGGTAAGCTTTCTGTTGCAACCATTGCAGAGGTTTTTTTTTTCCGAAGTGGGCCCCTTTTTCGTGAGCCTCCTGAGCTAATACGTGAAGTTGGGCTCCTGGCGTAACCACCTGCCAAACCGTTATTGAGAGTGTTTGTGATGTTATTTTACGATACAATAGTCCCTTTCGGATAACCAACCTCTCCCATTGTCGCAGCATAAGCAACAGGTCTTGAGTCAAATTTTGTCGTTGAGGGTCAGTGGGTAATTGCCCAGCGGCGACCCACGCTCTGAGGAGGCCAACGTCTTCGACTTCTTGTTGCTGTTGTATCCACTTATCCCGGGATTGTTCCAGTATGCCCTTTGGGGTCTCAGAGGAAGATTTTTTTTATTGTCAGTTGTGAGCACGGCAGCAGTGAGAGTGAACGGTATTTCCTCTCCTTCTAATTCTTCGTCTCGATTCTGTCCTGGAGTTATACGTCAAATCCTGGAGAGGACGTCTGCATGGACATTCTCGGCCCCTCTTTTGTAGATAATCTTAAAATTGTACTTCGCCATCCGGGCCACCCATCGCTGTTCCAGAGCTCCCAATTTGGCGTTTTCCAAATGAGCCAGCGGGTTGTTGCCAGTTCGCACCACCACCTCGGAGCCCGCTAGGTACTCTGCGAATCTCTCCATCATGGCCCACACCACTGCCAGGAGCTCAAGTTTAAAGGAGCTGTAATTGTCAGGGTTACGCTCGGAGTCATGGAGTGAGCGGCTTCCATATGCGATCACCCTCTCCCGGCCATCCTGAACCTGTGACAATACAGCCCCCAACCCGTGAAGACTCCCGTCAGTGTGCAAGATGAACGGTTGTGAGAAATCCGCGTAAGCCAACACTGGGGCATCCGAGAGCGCAGTCTTGAGGTCTCGGAAGGCCTCTTCCTGAGGGTGTTGCCATTGGATTTTTCACGCATTGGCCCCAGCGGGAGCCCCCTTTAGTAGGTCGTGCAGGGCTCGAGCTCGACATGCAAAATTCTTCACGAAACGATGGTAATATCCGGCTAACCCCAGAAATGCCCGCACATCTTTCACCGTCTCGGGGGAAGGCCATTCCTGGATAGCAGCAACCTTCTCCCAGGATGGCCTCACACCTTCTGCCGAAACGACATGACCCAGATACTCAATCTGAGAGCGAAATAGGTGGCATTTCTGAGGCTTCACCTTCAACACGTACTTTTGCAACCGGCTGAGTACCTGTCCCAACTGCTTCAGGTGGTCCTCGAAGGTGGCGGCATAGACGATGATGTCGTCCAGATAGATCAACGTGGCCTCGAAATTGAGATCTCCCAGACACCGCTCCATCAATTGCTGAAAGGTCCCGGGAGCATTGGACAGCCCAAACGGCTTCCGATTAAACTCAAACAGTCCCATGGGCAATATGAACGCCGTCTTGACTCTATCTTCTTCTGACATGGGCACCTGCCAGTACCCACTGGCCAAGTCCAGGGTCGAGGAATATGTTGCCTTCCCCAAGGCAGACAGGGATTCTTCTATGCGGGGTAGTGGGTATGAATCTTTAATAGTGCAAGCATTCAGTTTACGATAATCCACACAGAATCGTAGTGTACCATCTTTCTTCTGGACCAACACGATTGGGGCCGCCCAGGGGCTTTGACTTTCCCGTATTACCCCTTTTCGCAGCATTTGGGCCAGCAAAGTTTTCACCTCCTGATAGAGTTGTGGCGGAATCTGTCGATATCGTTCCCGGATAGGGGCCGCTCCTGCTGTGGGGATTTCATGAGTGATGGCGGTGGTACACCCAAAATCGTCCTCATGGCTAGCAAATACTTCATGGTACTGTCCAAGCAATGTTTTTATCTGTGAGAGTTGGGCTGCAGTTAATTCAGAAAGCTCGGCCCGCATCTGCTCCAAAATATTTCGGCTCTTCTCTTGTGCCGAGACTTCGTGGGCCTGTAAGGTTCGTATTGTTATTTCCCAAGGATCCTCAGGGTGTACTCGTAATTGAACCGCAGGAGCTGGCAGCACTTCTTCTAAAGGCTTTACTAGTTTGGCCAGTACAGTCCATGCTTTCAGAACGGTGTCTCGGTCTTCAAGGTTAACGCAGCGCACCAGGACGGTTCCTTTTTGCATCGTAGCCAGGGAACGGGCCACCAGTATGCCAGGAGGTAAGCGCTCTGAGGGACACGGCTCCACCTGCACCTCCACGCCCTCCAAAGGTATCGGGGCTCGAATTGGAAGGCCACCACTGTCTGTCGAGGAGGTAGCACAAGCAGGGGAGCTGCTGACGCAATGACCTTGCCTAGAGCCTCGCCCTCCTGACAGTCCTGATGCACCCGTGCACCTCACATCAGCTGCTGGAATACCTGTCCCTGAGCTGTGTGAGAACCCCACTGCTTCAGAATCTTCTGTGTAGGATCATTTAGTAGTAAGTTGCCGAACTCTTGTAAAATATTCATGCCTAGGGTGACGGGGTGCCGTTGATCAGCTTCTCCTTGAGTTAGCACCACCCCTCTGTGACCAAGGGATTTACCACACAACGTCACCTGCACCCACACCACCCTGGCTACCGGGACCGGCAATTAATTGGCGGCTATTAGTCTAATCATGGGCCCCCACTGGGGTCTTGCTGCCTCCGGGAAGTTTTGTTGAAAGTACGTGGCAGGCATGGTGGTTACTTGTGACCCCGTATCTACCAGACACCGGACGGCCCGGCCCTCCACTTCTGCCCAAACCACCGGACACTTTGCTACCAAATCTTCGGGACTTCCACCACCCCTAGTTGTGGTTTTCGGCTCCGAGCGGCGTCCCCCCAGCCCGGAGACCTTTAGTTTAATGGCCGCCGGGGTGGGTATCTCCCACGCCGCGGACACTCGGGCGAAGTGGCCTGGTTCTCCACACTCAAAACACCGGGCCTTTGTAGGCTGACCACCCCGCGGGGAGCGGGTTCCCCAGGAGTCAGTGTTAAAGCTAGGTCGTCTAGTCCCGGTCTTGGTTCTTCTCTTTACTTCAGCCAACTTGCCCTTAATATTTTTCAGCTCTTGCTTCATCTCCTCCACCCACTGAGGCTACTCGACTGCATTCGTGGAGGCCTCCACACCTCGGATTTTCCCCACGGGGACCGCCATTCCCTGCTCCTGCTCTCGAGCACGTGCCTGACTTCCCACCTCTGAAAAGTCTATTCGGGGATTCATTCTGATCTGCTCCCGCAGTGCCTGTTTGACTAATGGATCCCGCAAACCAGTCACCAATAGGTCACGTAGGGTAATGTCAACAGGTCCTACCCCTACCCCGTCCTTTCTTTCAATAGCCGTATGCAATTCTTGGAGGACATTCATATACTCTGTGATCATCTCCCCCTCTACTTGCATCCGACTAAACAAACGGGTTCTTAACTCTCCCACATTAGTAGGGTCCCCATGGGTCTGCTCTACTATCTGTAACACTTTTTCAAAAGTGTTGCGGTGCCCCGGAGGTTTCAACATCACTGACCTCCGCACTTCCCCGTCCAGTGCCATGAGTGCCACCTCGGTTTCCAGATCAGGGGTCATTGGGTGCATCCGAAAGAGCCCCCGCATCCGCTCTGTCCAGCTCCATAACATAGTATTGGAGCTGGAAAATCTAGGCAGGTTGTTCAGCATGGCCCCCAATGAAATGCTGGAGCGGGGACCCTCATTATTTGTAGAGCCGACAGCTCCACCTGGGTAGGGGGCACCACTGTCCACGCTCGGAGACTGCATCCTGCCGACTACGCCAAGTGTAGGGTCAAGCAGGTCCTCAGGATGCAATGATGAGACACGAGACAGGGTATGACTTGTATAATAAACTTTTATAAATTGGAGCCACTAGGGCTATGCTGAACAGGCAAAAAGGGGTAACACAAATCTGTCCTCGCAGGGACTCAATAAAATAAACAATACTTTTCTAAGTAACTGGGAGTAACCCGGCTAGTCCAGGTGTCGAAGGCAGGAATATGGCCAAACTATGGTACTTATTGCTATAGTCCACTTATCCCTCCATGCGTCACTCAGGATCGCAGATGCAGCCGCTTAGAGATCGTTGATGCGGCGGCCTTGACGTCTCGATATTCCGGGAAGATTTAGGCTCGACAGGCCCTGAAGAAATGATGCCGGTGGGGCGCAACCGGCCCTGAAGAAACGGTGCCGGTGGGGCGCAACAGGCCCTGAAGAAGTGATGCCGGTGGGGCGCAACAGGCCCTGAAGAAACGGTGTCGGTGGGGCACAACAGGCCCTGAAGAAACGATGCTGGTGGGGCGCGGTAATGATGCAGTTCCCCCAAATGGCCGGTGGCCGTCCTCCGCTAAATGTCCTTCCGTAACCGGGACATGCGCCTCTAACGTCGCCTATGGCGAAGTGGCGTCCCGAGGCCGGTGATGATGGGGTCGCCAAGGTAGGAGAAGGCCGGGGGCAGTGTCCAGGCCTCTGTGGCCATTTTATGTGTAGTCACAGCCGCGACCTGAGGTAAAGGATCTCTCCCACAAGGGCGGGGGACTGAGAAAGTGGGCGGGAAGCGGCCTCCGGTAAAAGTCTCTCACGTCTCACTTGTCGGTGAGTGCGCAGTCTCCTCCTCACAGGCTCCTGTCGGTGTCCCCTCCAGTCACCCGGCTTCCTGACTCCTGTCACACTCTCTCCCAACTGCCAACTGAGCGTGCCCCCTGCTCCTTTTATCCTTGCCCCGCCCCGTTTCCCTGACAACTTTGGTCATGTCTCTCCCTTTACTGTTCTCCTAGTATTGTTCCCTCAGGAACCCTGATGGCGGTCCCCTGGGTACCGGCCCGGTCACTGTCTGGGAGTCCTCCTCCCCACATGAGCGTTTTGCCAACTGAGGAGACCCACCAACTATCTATCCTTCATTGACATTATCAAGCTAGAAAATTAGTTGCCTTTCATCGGAAGGATACTGATCCCCTAATATACAACAATACATTCCCAAGGTTAACTGTATGCTTTGTCTTGAGAGATTTGTGTACTTTAAGATAGAGGACCTCCTCTTAAAATTTGTAAATCTGTGGAAGCAGTGGTTGGATTTTCCAGGTATAGCCCCTCTAACATTAACATTCATCAGAATGCTGATGAATAACCTCACCAGATAGGTAAATCTCAGTGTTAAATAGCAATATATGAACATGTGGCTTAGGAAACAATTTTTGAGGAAGACACAGGAAAGAATTGCAGTAGTTAGGGAAAGAAAGTTGGAATAATATACAGAGGGTACGGAAAGTATTCCGACCCCTTTAAATTTTTCGCTGTTTCATTGCAGTTGCAAGATAGAGTGCAGAGTGTACATTCAAAAAAGTTCATTTTTTTCTCATTAATGTACACTCTGCACTCTATCTTGACTGAAAAAAAAAACAAATGTAAAAATCTTTGCAAATTTATTAAAAAAGAAAAACTGAAATATCACATGGTCATAAGTATTCAGACCCTTTGCTTAGTATTGAGTAGAAACAACTTTTGAGCTAGTGCAGCCATGAGTCTTCTTGGGAATGATGCAACAAGTTTTTCACACCTGGATTTGGGGATCCTCTGCCATTCTTCCTTGCAGACCCTCTCCAGTTCCATCAGGTTGGATGGTGAACGTTGGTGGACAGCCATTTTCAGGTCTCTCCAGAGATGCTCAATTGGGTTTAGGTCAGGGCGCTGGATGGGCCAGTCAAGAATGGTCACAGAGTTGTTCTGAAGCCACTCCTTTGTTATTTTAGCTGTGTGCTTAGGGTCATTGTCTTGTCTTATTTGATATATCAATATATACATTGTTTTTGGGAGTGGGGGAGGCAGGTGAAAGAATGGACCAGAAGGATTACCTCACTACAGGAAAGAATGAACTTGTGAATTCTTCCTTGACAAAATCTGGAATAATCTGGAATAACTAATCGAAAGTTCTTTTTCCATAAATCTGATAGTTGGGTAGGAAGAGGAGAGTTGGATGGGATGGGAATGGTTAGGATGGGAAGGTGTTTTTAGGGTGGGATGTAAGGGGAGAGTTAGGGTGGGATGGGGAGAGTTAGGGTGGGATGGGGAGAGTTAGGGTGGGATGGGGAGAGTAAGGGCGGGAATGGAAAAGTAAGGGTGGAAAGGGAAGAGTAAGGGAGGAAAGGGAAGAGTAAGGGAGGAAAGGAAAGAGTAAGGGAGGAAAGGAAAGAGTAAGGGAGGAAAGGGAAGAGTAAGGGAGGAAAGGGAAGAGTAAGGGAGGAAAGGGAAGAGTAAGGGAGGAAGGGGAGAGTTAGGGTAGGAAGGGGAGGGTTAAGGCAGGACTGGGGGGATGAAAATTTGTTTTGAAAATGTTCAATAAAACATTATTTTATTTAAAAAAAAATATCTAACATTTTTTGGTATATAGCTTCTATGTACGCCTATGTGTCTTCATTCGTAGTCTGATCCTGCATCCTTTCTGTCCTTTCTTGCATCTATCTATACTACATGTACACTAGCAAAAAAGCAGAAAATGGACAGAATAGAGTATCGCTGCATCAGTCTTAACGAGGTCTGTTTGTAGTCTGTTCACATAATTCCATTGTTTCCATGTACGACAATATATTCTTAGATTTTCTTCTCTTGTTTGAAGATTAGTTCCTGTACGCAAAATATTTTTCATTATCCCTATAATTAGCATAATCTGAAAATTATAACCCTAGCTGCTATTATAAGAAATCACAGAAGGATTCTCCTGAGCTAAACTTCCTGCAATCACTGAAATAAGACAATCAGATCATATGTTATGAATTACTTCTGTAACCTTAGATGATGGATTTAACAACAGTGGGAACTTTGGTTTATTTACAAGTAAATAGTTGTAGACAACTGTTTGGTGTTTCTGTTAGCCTTCACTGTCCATGATGTTAACAATAGTAATTTTTTTTTTTTTTTTTACACAAAATAAAGGTTTTGTTAATAAATATTAACAAAAGGTAACGGCAAACATATCTAAAAATCATTTTGTCCATGTCAAGAGTATATATTACAGCAGAATTCCACCACACAATACAGCTGGTATATTAGTAAGGCTCCATTCACATGTCTTTCTCACACGATGCAGTTTTTAAAAGGATATTTTTAATAACTTGTCAGAGAATTGCATGAACATCAATGTTTCAATATCTTAGTAGCACAACTAGTCTTCTGCTCTTAAGGCCCCATACACATTAGACTCAACTGTTGATATTTATACCATTTAATGTGTATGGGGCACCGGCAGGGCCGTATTTGGTGTTTATGCTGCCCTAGGCACTGTAAGTCGTGACGCCCTCTACTGATAAGTCAGACTAAAAGTGCCCATATCTTTAGATAGTAGTTATAGTCCCCCATACACACCAGACTATTGTTGGCCAAACTCACCGGTATCACCGGATTCGGCTGACAGTTAAGGAGCCTGCAAACAAGTGTAAGAGAAATCACCCGAGTTTCATCCAGAAAACGCGGACGATTTTTAAAAAAAATCTCATCAGATTTTAATCCATGTGCCATCCGAGTGTCCATTCTTTATGTCCGTGTACGATCTGTTTTATACAACACGTCCACAATCACATACAAATTCCTGGGTTTATAACAGAGATTTAGCTGTAATAACTGCATGTCGCTTGGATGTTCCATGTGGGATCAGATCATATGTTATGAATTACTTCTGTAACCTTAGATGATGGATTTAACAACAGTGGGAACTTTGGTTTATTTACAAGTAAATAGTTGTAGACAACTGTTTGGTGTTTCTGTTAGCCTTCACTGTCCATGATGTTAACAATAGTAATTTTTTTTTTTTTTTTACACAAAATAAAGGTTTTGTTAATAAATATTAACAAAAGGTAACGGCAAACATATCTAAAAATCATTTTGTCCATGTCAAGAGTATATATTACAGCAGAATTCCACCACACAATACAGCTGGTATATTAGTAAGGCTCCATTCACATGTCTTTCTCACACGATGCAGTTTTTAAAAGGATATTTTTAATAACTTGTCAGAGAATTGCATGAACATCAATGTTTCAATATCTTAGTAGCACAACTAGTCTTCTGCTCTTAAGGCCCCATACACATTAGACTCAACTGTTGATATTTATACCATTTAATGTGTATGGGGCACCGGCAGGGCCGTATTTGGTGTTTATGCTGCCCTAGGCACTGTAAGTCGTGACGCCCTCTACTGATAAGTCAGACTAAAAGTGCCCATATCTTTAGATAGTAGTTATAGTCCCCCATACACACCAGACTATTGTTGGCCAAACTCACCGGTATCACCGGATTCGGCTGACAGTTAAGGAGCCTGCAAACAAGTGTAAGAGAAATCACCCGAGTTTCATCCAGAAAACGCGGACGATTTTTAAAAAAAATCTCATCAGATTTTAATCCATGTGCCATCCGAGTGTCCATTCTTTATGTCCGTGTACGATCTGTTTTATACAACACGTCCACAATCACATACAAATTCCTGGGTTTATAACAGAGATTTAGCTGTAATAACTGCATGTCGCTTGGATGTTCCATGTGGGATCAGATTTTTTTCTCACACCCATAGACTTCATTGTGTGAGTCTCATCATGACAGTAGTGCATGCTGCCATTATTGTTCGCATGGACAGTCACGCTGATAAAAAAAAATCATTCATCTGAACAGCCATATTACAGTACACAACATTGATCAGTGCGGTGTCTGTGTGCGATCCGATCAATCAGACAGCACATGGATGACCATCGCAGTGCTCGAACTGGCTGGTGGCTCTCTTGACCCGAGCGTGACAGCTGTATAGATATGCACTCGGGTCAGGCGAGCCGCTGGCCAGTCCAAGCACTACGATGTGATCGTCATGCTGTCTGACTGCGCCCTCAAGCTAAGGCAATGAGTTTTTTGTAACATGCGTTGTTTTTTTTGCATTTACAGCATTTTTATCATTATATTCAAGTCTATGAGTAAAATCATATAACATTTACTGCAAAAGAGACTGAAGTGTTGCAGATTTCAAAACCTCACCATAGTGCAAAGTGAAAAAACAAATCCCACCTGGGGAACGTAGCCTACTTACAGCCTGCTACCCCCCATACGTACCCCCACATGTAGCCTGCAACCCCTCCACCCCATATGTCCCCCTACATGTAGCCTTCACCTCTCCATTCTCATATGTACCTCCACATGTAGCCTGCAAGGAGTTTGTATGTTCTCCCCATGTTTGCGTGGGTTTCTTAAGGGTTCTTCAGTTTCCTCCCACATTCCAAAGACATACTGATAGGGAATATATATTGTGAGCCCCATTGGGGACAGTGATGATAATGTGTGTAAAGTGCTGTGGAAGTAATGGCGCTATATAAATGAGTAAAATATATAAATAAATCTTTACCTCTATTGCAGGTAATGAACCCAGAAACAGAGTATACATATCCATAGAGATACATTAGATATATAACAATGTATTTCTATGGTCCTTGTATACTGAAGTGACGGAAAATATTTTTTTTTTGGTCCTATACAATAAAAATAATAGTGATCAATTATAAAAACTTTTTTTTTCTCAGAGTCTCCCTGGTATTTGAACCCACAATCTCAACATTACAGGCAGAAGCTTAGGCTACTGAGCCACAAACGAGCGCTCCTATGTATGGGAGAGTATTGGTCGAACGATCGGCCGAAGTATCATTTTGCCAACAGCCAACAAATGTGTATGCCCATGCAAGTCATTTCACGTTACCCCTTGGCTTTACTGTTGGCCATCAGCAGGCTACTGAAAGTTTTACAGCAGTCAATATTGTCCACCCTATTGACAGACGGTTGTTTCTGGGAAGTCTGGGAAATGATACGGGATATGGAATTGATGAGCATTTCCTAGGTCCTTTATATTTTACCAAATGTTGTCTCCGTGCCAAGGATGATGATGATACCAGTAGCGAAACGTAAAAAACATTTCCACGTGCATTTTTGAATAATTGATTTAAAAACAAAAAAAATAAAGAATCCTTCGTAGAATTATTTTTTAAGTTTGCACACAAATGTGCTGAAAGAACGTTGCCACAAGGAGTTAAACCTTTCCAGCTGAAGATGGAATCTAATGATTTTCCAAGATACATTTTACGGTCGGAGCGTGCGTTGCATTCCAAGTTCCCTAAGGAAAGTGAATGGGTTAAATGGCTATTAAAGTCTAGAGCAATCTTTGAAAGTGGCACACGCAATTATAAATATGGATAATTAGCAGCTCCAGCCAAGAATAAAATGTCACAATGTCACACAGATCTGTCACAGTCCGCTAATGAATGTAGTCACATATCTCCAGGCTTTCCTCCTCTTCGCAAGCCTGTTGCAAGTGACCAACCAGGGCAGACGCAGAGGGGATACGGCTCACTCACTGCCGAGAAAGACTTCACACTACTTAATACTTGCCCACTTGGCACTACCACCCCACACCACCAATAACCAGACCGTACACTCTGGTCCCCGCTGCAGAAATTAACACTCAGTCTCGTCCCGTTTTTATCATATACGTAAGGCGTTAGAAAAGGTAAGAAAAAAAAGTGTCTGAAAATTGTAAGAAGTGGATGAATGTAGCAACAAGATGCATCCTCCTCCATCAGAGGATTACATTGTAGCCGCTGCAAATTAAGAGTACTTGTATGACGAAAGTTCTGATTATTTTTTTCATTTAATATTTTTATTATTTTTTTTTATCTTTAATTTATTTGTTTAACACCAAGATAAATAACGCATTGTCTTTTATTTTATTTTCCACAGGAGTGAGGAAAGCACTGGTGTCAAGGCGTCAAACAGACATCTAGTAATTGCAAACCTTTCTATTTCTTTTCCAGATAGTGCTATAGCATCCACTGTGGCAACGTTTGCCTATTTGGGACAACCTAAAATAATAGCATGTTACCCGCCTTCTTGTTAGGCCAGCATGCGGTACGGACTGAGACCCTGATTCCCGTGATGTGTCACTTATAAGGATGTGTGGTGTAGTTTCAACACAATCAGTGTTTTATCAGCAGGAGATTATCACTACCGGGCTAGCTGTCTCGTGCCTTCTGGTCCAAATCACACCCTCAGCACTGATTAACAACGCACTGTCACCATACAATGGTCATAGAACGCTAAGGTGTGGGTAGGGTGAGCTTTTGAAGCACTGCTACATCTACAGCAAAGAATACTAAGTGATGCATCGCTGGAATCAAGGTCTCTTTCCCTTCATCATGCCGACAGCAAGAACAGCTGATCAGTGGGGTGGCCGGGTGTCGGACCCCGACCGATCAGACATTGATGACCTATCCTAAAGGGAGGTCATCAATGTAAAAGTAGTGGACAACCTCTTTTACAGCAAATCTGTTCAGTTTCCAACGCTGCTTTTTCTGTGCTCCATTTCTTCTGCTGATGTAATAGTAATCAGCTCTGACTATTGCATTTTTTATGTATTTTAAAATGCATATTCCCCTTTCATGGTGTTTTTTTTGGGTGCGGATTTTAAGCACCATTTTTGTGGGGTTTTTTTTAGTTCACTTACGACTGCAATTACGTTTTTTTAGGCTAGTAAGTAAAATGCACCAAAAAAAAACGTAGAGTTTCAGCATCTTCTTACACGCAGAGTGGGCAGGAATTTTCATGAAGTCATATCAATCCTAGTTGAACTATTAAAACGTTGCAGATTTTCTGCACCCAAAAATATACTGTAGCTGACCCTACTGTTACATTGTGGAAGAAATGTGCATTTTTTGGAGCGTAGGTTTGGCGAGTAGATCCATCTGTCGGAGAACCAGAGAACAAATGCAACAGGCAGAAGATGAGCGCAGCAGTGAAGTGGTTAACGCAGCCCAGCTTGATACCATTACTACACTTTGGTATCTGGTACATTAAGAAGAGAGAAGTCCTGCTGCGCTGCACTGTTCCTGTGACTGATCACTCGGGTGCTGTCTACTATGTCATGTATTTTACCGGAGCAATCTGACACGTCGTAGGAGCGCTGCACTTATAACTAAGAAAATAGCGGATTGCAGTGCCGTCATTTCTCAACTTTTCACTATGGATAAGAATCGGCTTTGATTCAGTATTACTATTGTATAAGCGAGATAAAAACAACAAAATGGTCAAAATCGTGCTGCCAATTTTTTTTTTTTTTAACACTTTTAAAGGGGTTGTCTGACATTTTTACATTGTATTAAAGTTTTTTTTGTTTGCCATGCTGTGCCTGCAATACCACAAATGACCAAATGTGGCGCTGTTTCTTAGAAAAACAATGAATTTTTTTTTTCTTAAACCTAAACCTTCCTAAACCAGGGGCCAAATTCATAATTTATGATTTACTGAAGTCATTTTTCTTTTTTTGTGTGTGTGTTCTATTTGCTGATATTTTTTTTTTCGCAAAATTCTTAAAAATGTAAAAAAATTTGCTTTATGTTTGTTTTTGACAGTTTTTTTACACAACTTTAAAGCAACAAAAGGTGGAAATCCTTTAAAATGTCGCAAAAATGTGCCAAAGTGAAAACTACTTCGAAAACCTTACTCTGGGCAGGGGGAATGGAGTGAGATGTGACAAAAAATGTATCATTTGGTAAAAGTTATATTTCATGAATCGGTTTAAAACATCTGGATAAGAGAAGTTGTAGAGGAATAATAATAATAAAAAAAAGAAGAGAAAAAGAACGTAAACAGAGGTGTAAATACTAAAGACACTATTAAAAAAAAAAAAAAAAAAAAAGCTAATTACTCCAGAAAAGTGGAGAGACAGCAATTACGAATTGGGGTCTGAGCCTTGGGCATCATTCAGATGTTCATTTTTCAAATACATGTACTCTCCGTATGCTTCACAAATAGAACATGCGCCCATTATCGTCTATGTAGCCGAGTCATCATTTGCAACTTTTCGCAAAGTCTCAAAATTTGCCTTAGCAATCCTCCCACCCCAAAGTGATTTTCTGTATTCCAGCTATGGATCAGGGTTTGTTTTTTTCCCCTCTGGATAAGAGATACATGTTCTTTGTTGGAAGGCCCTTTGAAAATAGTTTTCTCGGTAAGCTCTAGCATCTAGATGAAAGTTGTCGTATAACCTTGGCCTAATAATGAAACTTTAAGTAACATGGGTTAATACCAGCACTTGCCAAAAACATAATTCCCCATGCACTATGGTGGTGTTCAGCAAAGATGTGTAAAAAAAATCTATTTCCAATGTAAAGAAGAATAAATAAATGGCACTCCTCCAGGTACCAAAGTTCAGCAGGCTTTATCCCATTCAAGTAAAATTACAGCATGTGGAATACTACACAGAATGGACAACAGCCGTTTCGTGCCGAGCAGGCGCCTCTTTCTGGTCTCGAGCACCTTGAAGAAGCACCTGTTCGGTGCGAAACGGCTGTTGTCCGTACTGTAATTTTACTGGATTGGAATGGAGTCTGCTGACATTTTTTTCTCCACTGTGCATATTCACTATTATATCCCAGTTATTTTATTGTAGACTAGCTGAAGAGCCCAGCGCTGCCCGGGCATAGTAACTAACTGTGGTTAGTTATAGCAAATTATAATTATCCTCCATCCCATAGTCCCGTGCCCATATACCCATCATACATATCCACGATCCCATAGGCCCGTGCCCATATACCCATCATACATATCCTCCATCCCATAGTCGAGTGCCCATATACCCATCACACATCCTCCATCCCATAGTCCCATGTCCATATACCCATCATACATATTTGCCATCCCATAGTCGAGTGCCCATATACCATCACACATCCTTCATCTCATAGTACCAAGCCCATATACCATCATACATATCCTCCATCCCATAGTCCCGTGCCCATATACCCATCATACATATCCGCCATCCCATAGTCCCGTGCCCATATACCCGTCATACATATCCGCCATCCCATAGTCCCGTGCCCATATACCCATCACACATCCTCCATCCCATAGTCCCGTGCCCATATACCCATCATACATATCCGCCATCCCATAGTCCCGTGCCCATATACCTATCACACATCCTCCATCCCATAGTCAACCATTATGACATCATAATGAGCGGTGGGGCTTGCAACCTATGATGACATCAGCGTCGCCATGGCAACCATTGTGACATCATAATGAGGGGCGGGGCTTGATACACACACACTTTTTCCCCATTATGTAGATAGGGGCAAAATTGTTTGGTGAATTAGAACGCGCGGGGTTAAAATTTCACCTCACAACATAGCCTAGGACGCTCTCGGGGTCCAGACGTGTGACTGTGCCAAATTTTGTGGCTGTAGCTGCGACGATGCGGATGCCAATCCCAGACATACATACATACATACACACACTTGAGCTTTATATATTAGATAACAATCTCCAAAACTAAGCATGGCAAGGAAATAATATTTATGCTCTTTAACGATTTATCATATATTTACCCGATACATTTAGGAAAGGTGATTGGGTGCAGGTATAATCAGGGTATGAGTAGCTGAATAGTGCCAGTGAATTAATACTAGTCACGCAATAATTGGAAGGATACGGACCACTGATTATAGCAGAGAGCCCACTGACCTGAGGACGGCCTGCTCCGAGCAGTTATCCTCGCTATGCTGGGCTTGATGCCTGGTGATGACTGGACACCTCGGCTGATATGCTTTGGCATGCTCCAAGAGTACAGCTGCACATTTACATATGCAATGACCTAGATTAGCATTCCCTATCACAACCCATCAGACCTAATTAAAGTAATGGAGCTTTCATACAGCCTAAAGTGGGAAAAGGGGCCGTGGAGCCATAGACAGGATATGACAAGCATCCTTCTACTTGATTAAAACAATATATTCTGCGCATACAATTTCCCTCCCCCCAACCCAAGAATTTAAAACAGCAGAAAAATACAGAAAAATGTTCTTGTGTTCTTGGAAGATTTGAAAAAGATATATATAAATAAAAAAATAAAGAAAATTATAAAATCTGATAATCAGGTGGAAATAAATATGCAGAAAATGTTCTAAAACTCATCAGATCCACTGACAAACACATTGTGATACAATATAATCTCATCATCAATCACAAAGGTGCTGCCGTATACTTGTAACTTTGTCAGAGTTTATATCATAAAGGAAATCTGTCACCACGTTTTTCCCACCTAATCTGAGAGCAGCATCAGATGTAGGGATCCTGATTCCAGCAATGTGTCACTTAATGGGCTGCTTGCTGTAGCTTTGATTAAAAAAAAAAAAAAAAAATCAGTGTTTTATCAGCAGGAGATTATCACTAGAGAACTAGTAAACAAGCTGCAATGTAGTCCAACCCCGCCCCCCCATCATCGATTGGCAGCTTTCTGTTTGAGCACAGGATACACAAGAAGCTGCCAATCAGTGGTGTGGGCGGGTTATACACAGCTCAGTATTGAGATAACTGCTACACCATGTGCAAGATTATTAAACAGTGAACATTTTCACCTTCGTATCATTATTATGCAGATTTTCCAACACCCAATTGTATAAACTTGATTTCTGATTGAATGAAGCAGATCAGGTGATTTGTATTTATGTAATGTGGGGGGTACGACCTAAGATTTGAGAAGGATCAAACATGATGGGACAAGGAGCCCATTATCCTGCACTACTGTCATATTCCAGAACTGCAACCTCCCTAGAGGCCAGAAGTGCAAGGTGTTCAGTGCTCAGAGATACGGCAGAGGCGACAAGGCCGAGCTCGACCACCGCTGAGCAAGACACAGAAGTACAAGATGTGCAGTGCTCAGACACATGATCGAGGCGAGGAGGTGGAAACCCAACCACAGAAGTACAAGATGTTCAGTGCTCAGAGACACGGCCGAGGCGAGGAGGCCATGCCTAACCACCACTGAGCAAGACACAGAAGTACAAGTTGCTCAGCGACACGGTCAAAGTGAAGAGGCTGAGCCCAACCACCATTGAGCAAGACACAGAAGTACAAGATGTTCAAAACACATGATCGAGGTGAGGAGTTGGAAACCTAACCACTACTGAGCAAGACACAGAAGTATAAGATGTTCAGTGCTCAGACACATGATCGAGGCGAGGAGGTAGAAACCCAACCAGTACTGAGAAGGACAGAGAAGTACAAGGTGTTCAGTGCCCAGAGACACGGCCTAGGTGAGGAGGCCAAGCCCACCCACCACTGAGCAAGACACAGAAGTACAAAATGTTCAGACACATGATCGAGGCGAGGAGGCGGAAACCTAACCATTACTGAGCAGGACAGAGAAGTACAAAGTGCTCAGTGCCCAGAAACACAGCCGAGGTGAGGAGGATGAGCCCGACCACCATTGAGTAAGATGCTGAAGTAGGGTCTAACTTTGTGAATTTGAGTCACTCATGTAACAATCAATAAGCCAATGGGTCAGTACTGGGCTCTTTTCTTTTTTTTAGGCTCTTTTTTTTTAACACACGTTCATCAATCCATTATTTGGGTATGTGCACACGCACATTTCCCATTACGGACCTTTCTTAGTCCAACTGTTTTTGCCAAGATAACTACAATGATATTTACCATTGACAATATTGCTACGATTTAGCCACTTATTGTACACTTTTCAATGGAAAAATTCAAAGTAGCAACTGCAGCATATAGATGACAGACCGAGGATTCGCAATACGTAGCACCATTCAATTTACACTGCGTGTGCAGGAGAATTTTGGACAGTCCTACTGGTAGAATACCCAGCAGTGCTCCAGGTGGAAAATCATACGACTTAGTCTGCAAATACAGAAGAACTAGTGTGAACGCATCCTGACATTCTGCCAAAAATAAGATTTTGTGTGATTCTTGACCTACAGGTTTCTTACTTCTGGGTGAGAAGTCAAACGCCTGCCGTTGTTTTAGAGAAGTGTTAAGTTTCTATTGAGATTTTGGGAAAGAAAAATAGGTGACATAATAAAAGGGGGGAAAAGAAATCCACTCAAAAGTTTGGCATATTTTCAGCTTCCCTGGTGTTGCGTATGCTGAAGCACGTGTAGCCATAAATACTAAAGTCCGATTTCATTCGGACTACAAGTCTATCTAAAGGATATTAAGCTTTGGTCAACATTTATTAGGTACTTGTAGGGAAAAAAAAGATGAAAAGTTACTTTGCCGCAGTATTAGCTCCGTTTTACAACTGTTGGAACTAAGAAGTTCCAAAATGGTTAAAGAAAAATTAAAGGAGCATTTTTTTTATTTTGGTCAAAATTTGTGAAACAAGCCCTATGCTGCATAATTTGGCAGGAAAAAAAACAGCAGCGAAAACGACAAGGCAAAAAAGAAAAGTCAACTTAACCCCCCCCACCACCACCACAAATGATGAATCGGGCCCAGGTCTATATACAGGTTTTACTTTTTAATCAGTGGACAGTTAGGAACTTTATTTTAAGCACATACTTCGTAAATAGTACGACAAAAGTGGCGCAGTTTTGAAAGAAAAAAATAAAAAAAAAAAAAACTTTTTTCAACTACCTTTTAGTCCCCAATGAGATGTCTCAGCTTCACGAACGCGTTCTGTCAGTTTTTGGGCTTTCAAATGCAAACCGCTTCAGGAAACGTCGGCGTTTATTTATCATGGAGCACTTTTGTAAATGTTTCGTTAATGTTTCTCCAAAGTGTTTTGTTATTGTTTGTTTTGCCATTTTCGTTCACAGTTTTTTGGATGTATTTTTTCCAACGTTTTTAATGTTTTTTTTGGAATCCATTAAGCAATGAATAAAAAGTTGTTGTTCTTTTTAATGAAATTGATAAAACACTCAAAAAAAAAAAAAAAAAAAAAAAAATGACTGGGTGCATTTTTAAGTCTTCTCATTGACTTCTACTGTGAAGTATCGAGCGTCTTCTACCTTTAGAATGGTTAGGTCGCTTCTTTTAGCTGCTTGGTGTTTTTTGGAAACCTGATGTCTTTAAATTGACATTAGTGATGAGAGAACATGCTGGGATAAGGTGTTATCTCAGCATGCTCTGGTGCTGAACTAGTGTCTTTAGCGTGCTTGAATAATATGTTAGCGTCCCCGCGGCTCCATGACTCGCGGCTGTTAGGCAATACCTGCATGTCTCGCAGCTGTCCAACAGTCATGAGACATGCCGCAGCGGGGACTTGAACATATTTTTCGAGCATGCCGAAGACACTTGGTTAGCACCTAAGCATGCTCAGATAACACCTTAACAGAGCACACTCGCTCATCAGTAATAGAAATAAACAGAAAGATTCTTTTAATCTTCCTTCAAAGCTGAACTGCTCTAAAAACACGTCGTGTGAAGATACCAGACGTAGATTAGTTGGTGTACCCCAAACTGGAGCAACATTATAGACAGACTACACTTGATTAATGAAGTTCTAGATCTTATTATTATTAACAGAAAAAGACAAACTGACCTTTGCTAACCGCATTTATACAACTCCACTAGTCACTTAAGAGCAATCAATTCTCACGACTGCCTATTTTGATCATTTTTTTAAAGTGGGATTTAAATGACTATTAATCAAAAATGTCTGATTAACTGGCACCTGTCAGATCCCTTCATTGCCATATTACAGAAGAGTTTTATATATACATATATTTTTTTTTTTTATAAGAAGAATAAGTCAGCGATTGAACTCACTTGGCCATCGTGCTGATAGTCTTGTCCTTGGACTTTGCAGAGGGGACTGTTCTGATCTTCTAGGCAGTGAGTTCCGTCCATGGCCACATTCCAGTTCACACATACAGTTTGATGTGACTAAAGGAAAAAGAAGAGACAAAACATCATCTTTAGCTTTTATAAATCCTAAAATTGGGGTATGATTCGTATGAAGTGCAAATGAAAGCCACGGTATGCTACAAGTAAACGTGATTTCCTAGAAGATCTGGCATTTCGTCAGAAATCTAAGGCGCATCAGTTGTCAAGAGTTGTAGCATCTTGCATGTAGCATCACCTACTATTACAGGTAAAGTACTTTGCTAAACTGGTTTCTCAGCATTCTCGTGGATTGCCTCAATGAGGATATCCTGAAGGGTTTTCCCAGTGTAACTCACAGAGTTCTGCTTAGGACATTCACAAAGACGTTCCTAAAGTGAAAAACAATCTTGCACAAGCATAATAAATCTTATTCATCAAACCCAATGATCACGTTAAAATGAACTAATAATTTCTTAAAGGGGGTCACTGAGCAATTTGATATACACTGTTCAGGTCTGGCATCCTGTCCGGTGCTCCGTGGCAGCCAGTATTCAACTCTGCGCTCAGCGCCATGGGCGCCTCTGGCATCTGCTGAACTTATGACATCAAAATGTTGCGGAGTGACAGAGATCATGATATCCCAAAAATGCCGGGTGAAGGATTCCGGCTGCAGGAATGAAGACTGGCAGCCACCATGCATCAGACTGGACATAGGGTCAGAGTAGTGCAAATCATAACCTTTCTTTTCAGTATATCTCCGAACTAGTCTCTCAATATCTTCCCTCACATAATCTCCGGTCCTTCCCAAGACCTCCTCCTCTCCTCCACGCTTATTCACTACTCACCCAATCGCCTTCAAGATTTCTCCCGAATATCCCCCATCCTCTTGGAATTTGGGCCCCAACACGTCCGGTCATCCACCACATTTGGATCCTTCAGACGGAACCTGAAAACCCATCTCTTCAAAAAAGCTTACAACCTGTAACGACTGCGCGGCCATCTCTGTTGGCATATGCAACAGAAATGGACTTATTGTTTATGTAAAGGAGGGCTTTACACTAGCCTGACAGCAGATGTTGATAGTGTGAAATTAAATGTTTGCTGTATTGTGGGGAGGGAAGTTCTCTCTTCTTGTTGGTACTTTTTACTTTCGTTTTTGACTGTATTATACCAGCAGCACGGGCTGTGTGCTTCTGAATTCTTATCTCATGTTTACCCATAAGAAGTAAATGCTGTTAACTCAAGATAACTTGCTCTTTGAAGTTCTCCTATGTACTGGTGGATTCTCAAAAGATACACTCTGCTACAGGTTATGGGCCCAGAGCAGGAGATAGTCCCAGACACCAAGGACAGAGCTACCCAGAAGATAACTCCAAGCAATAAATCCAGACACCGGAGAAGCAGATAATCTCTGTTAACAGAAGGAGATAAAACCCAGTGAACAGAGACTGAAAGAAAAAATCCAGATACAGAGGGACAAAGGAATATATGTTCCAGGAACTGGATGACCGCACACTGGAGATAATAACAGAGAATTACCACACACAGGATATACATATCTTCATAAAACAAGATCATATAAAAATGATATGCAGCACTGAGCTGAAACTCACAGTAGTTAAGCTGAACAGTGAAAATTATCAGTTATGGAAATTCAAAGTAGAGATATTGTTATCTAAGGACGATTTATGGGAAGTAATTACTACAGATAGACCTGATGAAGATAATCAGACATGGGAAAGAAAGAATAGAGAAGATAGAGCCACCATTAGCTTATTAGTGGATGATGCTCAATTAATACACATAAGGAATGAAGATACAGTGAAAGGAATGTGGGACGCATTAAGAAAATTACATGAAAGATCAAGTTTAAATCACAAGTTATTTCTATTAAGAAAGCTTTAGAGTATGAGATTGAGTGCAAATGACGATATGCAGAAGCACATATTCTTAATGATGGAAGTAATATCACAGCTAAGGTCTATTTGTGAAGACATTAAAGAAAGTCATGTAGCAGCAATATTATTGTGCAGTTCACCAGATTCGTATACAGCCTTGATAAATGCCCTAGAGACAAGACCAGAAAAAGACATCACATTAGATTTTGTGAAAACCAGACTAATAGATGAATATCAGAGAAGAAAAGAACAAACAAATGATTCTTCTACTGAAAAGGACAGTGGAAATGCTCTTAAAGCTACAGAATTTAAAAAACCCTACAATAAAGAGACAAGAGAATATTTCAGATGTAAGAAAAAAAGGTAATTTAAAGAAATACTGTACCATATGGAGAGCAGAACAAAAATTACAACATAAAGAGCATACACAGAAAGTGAAAAACACAATTTCCGATTCATGTGAGAATAATTGCATTGGCACAGTAACAGATAAGAAATCATCACTTGGTTGATTTATTGATTCAGGAGCAACGAGTCATATGACAAGTGACAAGAATTTTTTCACTGATCTTGATTTAGATAAGAAAGAAGCCATTTATCTTGCAGATGGAATCAAAATAACCGCAGAAGGTATAGGACAAGGTATGCTAAGCTGTTCAAACAAGTTCGGACAAAATTCAAAGATACTTGTACAGGATGTGTTGTATGTTCCAAAATTGGAAGGCGGATTGTTATCTGCGAAGCGTTTAACAGCCAATGGACTCACTGTAAAATTCAAAGACAATGAGTGTGCAATCCTAGGAGGAAACAAGGCGATAACTAATGTCAAGGCAGATGAACAATTATATCATCTTGACACACCAAAGGAACAGATGATCACAAGAACTGTATTCACGTGTGGCATAGACATCTAGGACACAGACACCCTGACAGTATAAGGGAACTACAAAGAAAAGAATTGACAAAAGATCTAAAGATATCAGATTGCTCAATTACCATAAAGGTACTGAAACACTTAGCTATGTACCAGCGATCCCGACCAGCGATGTGACGCGGTCAGGATCGCTGGTACATCGCTAAGTGGTCGCTAGTGAGCTGCCACACAGGCAGATCTCACCAGCGACATCGCAGGGGACGGGGGTCGCTACTTACCTGTCACACCAGGCGATCCTGCGTCCTCCCGCCCGGCTCCACGCGTCGCTCGTCGTCACAGCAGGAAGCGCCGCAGGAAGCTGACAATGAGAAACGGTCCAGGATGTTCTCGCGCGATCAGCGATAACAAGCGGGGGAGCGGGTTGTAAGTATCAGACCCAGCGATATCGCTAGCAATATCGCTATAACGTCACAAGTTATAGCGATATTGCTAGCGATATCGCTTAGTGTGACAGTACCTTAAGATGTGAATGTTGTATAAAATCTAAAGCCACAAGAATATCCATTCCAAAAGAAAAGTTAGATGAAAAGCAAAAGACCACTTGATTTGGTGCATACTGACGTATGTGGACCCATGCAAGTGACTACATCAGGGGGAAATAGATACATGGTGACTTTCATAGATGACTACTCAAGATACACAGTCACATACAGTGGGGAAAAAAAGTATTTAGTCAGTCAGCAATAGTGCAAGTTCCACCACTTAAAAAAAGATGAGAGGTGTCTGTAATTTACATCATAGGTAGACCTCAACTATGGGAGACAAACTGAGAAAAAAAAATCCAGAAAATCACATTGTCTGTTTTTTTTTTCATTTTATTTGCATATTATGGTGGAAAATAAGTATTTGGTCAGAAACAAAATTTCATCTCAATACTTTGTGATATATCCTTTGTTGGCAATGACAGAGGTCAAACGTTTTCTGTAAGTCTTCACAAGGTTGCCACACACTGTTGTTGGTATGTTGGCCCAGTCCTCCATGCAGATCTCCTCTAGAGCAGTGATGTTTTTGGCTTTTCGCTTGGCAACACGGACTTTCAACTCCCTCCAAAGGTTTTCTATAGGGTTGAGATCTGGAGACTGGCTAGGCCACTCCAGGACCTTGAAATGCTTCTTACGAAGCCACTCCTTCGTTGCCCTGGCTGTGTGCTTTGGATCATTGTCATGTTGAAAGACCCAGCCACGTTTCATCTTCAATGCCCTTGCTGATGGAAGGAGGTTTGCACTCAAAATCTCACGATACATGGCCCCATTCATTCTTTCATGTACCCGGATCAGTCGTCCTGGCCCCTTTGCAGAGAAACAGCCCCAAAGCATGATGTTTCCACCACCATGCTTTACAGTAGGTATGGTGTTTGATGGATGCAACTCAGTACTCTTTTTCCTCCAAACACGACAAGTTGTGTTTCTACCAAACAGTTCCAGTTTGGTTTCATCAGACCATAGGACATTCTCCCAAAACTCCTCTGGATCATCCAAATGCTCTCTAGCAAACTTCAGACGGGCCCGGACATGTACAGGCTTAAGCAGTGGGACACGTCTGGCACTGCAGGATCTGAGTCCATGGTGGCGTAGTGTGTTACTTATGGTAGGCTTTGTTACATTGGTCCCAGCTCTCTGCAGTTCATTCACTAGGTCCCCCCGCGTGGTTCTGGGATTTTTGCTCACCGTTCTTGTGATCATTCTGACCACACGGGGTGGGATTTTGCGTGGAGCACCAGATCGAGGGAGATTATCAGTGGTCTTGTATGTCTTCCATTTTCTAATTATTACTCCCACAGTTGATTTCTTCACTCCAAGCTGGTTGGCTATTGCAGATTCAGTCTTCCCAGCCTGGTGCAGGGCTACAATTTTGTTTCTGGTGTCCTTTGACAGCTCTTTGGTCTTCACCATAGTGGAGTTTGGAGTCAGACTGTTTGAGGGTGTGCACAGGTGTCTTTTTATACTGATAACAAGTTTAAACAGGTGCCATTACTACAGGTAATGAGTGGAGGAAAGAGGAGACTCTTAAAGAAGAAGTTACAGGTCTGTGAGAGCCAGAAATCTTGATTGCTTGTTTCTGACCAAATACTTATTTTCCACCATAATATGCAAATAAAATGAAAAAAAAACAGACAATGTGATTTTCTGGATTTTTTTTTCTCAGTTTGTCTCCCATAGTTGAGGTCTACCTATGATGTAAATTACAGACGCCTCTCATCTTTTTAAGTGGTGGAACTTGCACTATTGCTGACTGACTAAATACTTTTTTGCCCCACTGTACTTAATTAAGAACAAAAGTGAAGTTTTTGATAAACTTGTAGACTATGTAACAAGGTCGGGTAATAAATTTCAAAGGAAGCCAATTGTCATCAGAAGTGATAATGGAGGTGAATTTACAGGTCACAAAATAGAAAACTACTTAAGACAAAATGGTATAGAACATCAGAAGACTGTTCCGTACCCACCTGAACAAAACGGAGTAGCAGAAAGGAAAAACAGAACTCTGACAGAAATGATGAGATGTATGCTGACAGATTCCAAACTACCAGAGAAATATTGGGGTGAGGCAGCAATGACAGCTACATATCTACAGAACAGACTTTTTTTTCCAGAAAACTGAAGAAAACTCCATATGAACTGTGGCAAGGTATGAAAAGAAGTGTCAATCATTTAAAAGTTTTTGGATGTAAAGTTTTTATTGTCATTCCAACAGAAAAACATTCCAAACTTCAAAACAGATCCATGGAGGGAATATTTGTTGGATATAGTGAAAATTGCAAGGGATACAGAATCGTACATCCCAAAACAGACAGAGTCACGGTGAGTAACAGTGTGACATTCATTGAGAATCTAAATGAAGACACTGTGATTTCACTTGACTCAAAAAAAACAAGAAAAACAGCAGTGACATAACTGAAGAGGTATCTGATGAGAAAGTAGTTGAAATTGATGAAGAACAGAATACTGAAAATGAAGAAATACAACTACAAACAGACACAGAACCAAGACGTTCAATGAGAGAAAACAAAGGTAAACCACCAAAACGTCTCTCATACAAGACAAGCACAAGTAAAATTTATGAACCTACTTCTTGGGAAGACATATCTAAACTCCCTAAAGAAGAAGCTAATAAATGGACAGAAGCAACAGAAACAGAAATTAAATCCATGCATGACTCAAATACATGGACACTGACAGATTTACCAGAAGGAAGAAAAGCCATAGGATGTAAATGGATTTTTAAAGCAAAATACCCAACAGATGGCACACCTGAAAGTTACCGAGCAAGACTCGCAGCTAAAGGGTATTCTCAAAAATATGGAGAAGACTATGATGAGACATTTGCTCCAGTTGTCAAACATACTACAATAAGAACTTTACTTACAGTTGCAGCAATGAAACAGATGGAACTGATACATCTGGATGTAAAGACAGCATTTTTGAATGGAGATTTAACAGAAGACATTTACATGGAACAACCTCTAGGATTCAAAGATGAAAGAAGCCCAAACAAAATTTGCAAACTACAGAAAAGCATATATGGTTTAAAGCAAGCAGCTAAAGCGTGGAATGACAAAATCACAAAAGTGCTTACAAATGAAGAATTTCAAAGAAGCAAAGCTGATCCATGCTTGTACACAAAAAGGCTGATGAATAGATGGATTTATGTACTGTTTTGAACAAGAAAGGGATAAAGAAAACATTCTAAAAATCCTGAAGCAACATTTCGAAATCAAAGACTTGGTAAACGTGAAACAGTACCTAGGAATACAGGTAGATAGAGAAGACGGAAGTTTCCTACTGAATCAAAATCACATGATTCAAGACATAACAGAAAAATTTGGATTGAAGGATGCAAAAACAGTAAAGTCTCCAATGGAAACTAATTATCTTAAAGAGATGAATAGTGAGAAAAATGTGTTACCAAATAATGAAGAGAACAGAACAGCAATAGGAAAACTACTGTATCTAGCGACTGTTACAAGGCCAGACATCGCAGCAGCAGTAGGAATTCTCAGTAGAAAGGTGTAAAAACCAAATAAAGCTGACTGGAATGATGTAAAGAGAGTAATGCGTTATTTGAAAGGAATCAGCAACGTTAAGCTCAAACTACCCACAAGTGATAATTGCATTTTAACAGGATACGTTGATTGGGCTGGAGATCCAACTGACAGAAGGTCTACCAGTGGACATATTTTTTTCCTCTCAGGTGGACCAATAAGTTAGACAAGTAAGAAACAGTCAATTATGACACTGTCTTCAACAGAAGCAGAGTATGTTGCCGCAGCACATGCAAGTCAAGAAGTTCTGTGGTTAAGACAATTGTTGACAGACTTATGACAACCACAGTTGGAACCGACAAAATTGAAAGAGGACAATCAAGGATGTCTTGTTCTTGCTCAGATGGAAAGAGTCAATCCAAGAACCAAGCATACTGATGTGAAGTATCACTTTTTGAGAGATCATCAGGAACAAGGAGTCTTGAAGTTAGAATATTGTCCTACTGAAGAACTGACAGCAGACATCTTCACGAAGGCGTTGAATGCTGATAAACACCAGAGACTAATAAAAAAGTTGGGTTTGATTGTATAAGTCCTTACTGTTGAGAAAGGGTGTTGGCATATGCAACAGAAATGGACTTAATGTTTATGTAAAGGAGGACTTTACACTAGCCTGACAGCAGATGGCGATAGTGTGAAGTTAATTGTTTGCTGTATTGTGAGGAGGGAAGCTCTCTTGTTGATTGTTACTTTTTACTTTTGTTTTTGACTGTATTATACCAGCAGCACAGGTTGTGTGCTTCTGAATTCTTATCTCATGTTTACCCATAAGAAGTAAATGCTGTTTACTCAAGATAACTTGCTCAGTGAAGTTCTCCTGTGTACCGTTGGATTCTCAAAAGACAGACTCTGCTACAATCTCAACACCATCGGAGCTACTGCATTCCCCGACCTACTGTCTATTTCCCCATAATCCTGTACTATGTAAGCCCGCAAGGGCAAGGTCCTCTTCCCTCTGTACCAGTCTGTCATTGTTAGTTTACTGTAAGTGATTATTGTATTTTGATGTAACCCCGTCTCATGTACAGCACCATGGAATTAATGGTGCTATATAAATAAATAATAATAAAATCAAATTATTCATTTCTTGTTGTTGGCTTTTATTTTTTGTTGGAAGGGTATGCCTAAGGCTAAGGCCACATTTGGTGTTCATGCTGCCCTAAGCACTTTCAGTCGTGACGCCACCTACTGATAAGTCAGACTAAAAGTGCCCATATCTTTAGATGTATCCGTTTTTTATAGATCATGCACATGATCATATTCTAAACCTAGGAAACTATCTGTAATAATTGGATGACACTTGGATATTACGTATGGGGTCAGATTGATTTTTCTCGCACTCAAGAGAAAAAAACCTTCAATGTGTGAGTCTCTTCCCATAGTCTGTAGGCAGTAGTGCATGCGGCTATTATTGTTCTCATGGACAGTCGGACCGAAAAAAAAATCGGTCATCTGAACAGCCATATTGCATAACATTTGATCAGTGCGTTGCCCGTGTGCGATCCGATCAATAATCAGACGGAACAAGGACAATGTAAACGCTCGTCTGCATGAGCCCTAAGGCTCTGTTCACACATCAATTGTGAGTGTAAAATCCAAGAGAAACAGCCCAGTATCTCCTCAGTGTCGTCCTAGTTGTCCCTATTTGCTTCCAAGCCAATAAAAAAATTGGAAAATCACATTTTTACTCGTCTATCACTAAGCAACAAATCCGTGATGCAAAATGGAAGCAAATGTGAAGCCTCCGATCTGCATCCGTGTCTCATTCATCCCCATAGACCCGAATGACCGAGTCTGATCCACGGATAGGATCAGATTAAGACCTGCTCTGAGTCACAGGGATCTCACCATCAGATCCATGGTTATAACGATGTGTGAATACATCCATTCTACCTTATGGGTCAAAGTGCTGTCCGATGGAAAAAATAAAAATCAGACAGCACCCAGATGTGATTTATCCTGAGGGTGCAGTCAGAGAGCCATGTAACACGGACGACTATTGCACTGCAGTGCTCAGACTGCCCGGCGGCTCTCCTGACCCGAGCATCACAGCTGCATACACATACACTTGGGTCAGGAGAGCTGCTGAACTACGATGTGATCGTCGTCCAATTTATACGGCAATTTGACTGCACTCTCAGGCTAAGGTCCTGCATGAGGACAATAATGGTGAGCAGCACTGTATATACCCCCACATCTTGCCTGCAACCCCATTTGCATCCCCACATGTAGCCTGCAACCACAGATTTACACCCATATGTACTCCCACATGTACCCAGCACCCCCATAGGTACCCCTACATTTAGCCTGAAACCCCATGTGTATCTCCACATGTAGCATGTACCCTACATCTGTTCTGCACCCCATTTACCCTGTTAGCTCATATATATCCCCATGTGTACCTTGCACCCCATATATACCCACACACAGCTTGCACCCCACATTTTCCCTCACATATAGCCTGCACCCTCATATGTACCCTTCGACATATCCTGCAACCGTATATGTACCCTTTGATGCATCCCGCAACCCCATATATATAGCTTCATAGGTCCCAACTGTCCCAGATTTCTCTTTTCAACATCTTCATCATTCGTTAAATATTTTATATATTTACATTTGCTTCTTTTCCTGTGATCTCATGTCTCCATGTTCACAGGCTGCTGCTCTACCAATGAGCCACAGCTTATGATGATACACATAGGAGAATTTGATAATCTTGACTTCTATTGCAGGCAATAAACCCTGAAACAGAATATACATATCCATAGAGGTACATTGGATATATAACAATGTATTTCTATGGACCCTGTATACGGAGGTGAAGAAAAAGCATTAAAAATCAGAAATCAGCAAAAACAAGGTCCCTGTAATTGCAACAACCCGCACATCACAGCGATCAGATTATTTACGGGGATCAGTAAATGACACAAAAAAAATTGTGTGGTTGATATTTCTTCTCTATTAAACCCATAAAAAATGTCATAAAACTAATGTTGACGCTGTGTTCACACGTAGTGTAAATGCTACGTTTTTTTCTGCTGCTTTTTTTGTGTACTTTTTCTACAGGTGTTCGCACCACACAATGCAATAACAATCTTCTCAGGTTGCAATGTGATTGCTGTGTTTATTTTATGCATTTTCCCCCTTATTTGATGCGATTTGGGGGCAGAAATGAAGCAGAGTTTTTAACGCTTATTTAATAGTACAGAAAAACTTTGATTTTCAGTTTAAAAATGCAACAGTGTTTTGTTTTTTTCATGTGGTTTTTTTTAGAAGCAGCCTATAGAGATAGAAACAAAATGCACCAAAATTGCAGAGTTTGGCGGCATCTTCAGACCACAGAGGGCACAGATTTCATGGAATCCCATTCCACGTTGCTTGGACATTTAGAATGTGCATTCAGACGCCAGTATTCTGGCGAAATTGCTTTGATGAATGTTTATTAAATGAATGGAACTATGAAAATCCTGACAACTCCAGCGAGAAAGTGAGGGTCCTGCTTACTACACCCACCACACAGTGATTGACCTCCTTCTCTATACACACACACATATAGGAAAAACTGTCTGTATGGGAAGAGTACCTAAATGGTGCATTCAGACGGGCCACTCAACTTTATATAAGACGAGTGGTGCTAGTTTACTAATCTGTCTACACAAGCCGATGAGTACTGATGGGATAAGAAGGATTGCTGATTAACTCGATCCTCGTGACGAATTTTACGCCGACATAAACTACCCAATTACCCGATGGAGTGTTTTGCTCGTTCATGGGTTGATTGCCGGCATGCCATTGTGCACAAGAGCTCTGTCGACTGTAGCTTGGCCATGGCTGAGTATTCCAGATCTACTCCTACTCATTCAAATGGGGCGGGTGTGCTGTACCTGGCCACTATACACCCGACCGAGATGAGCTCTTCAGCTCCGGAGCGTCTAACGTTCGGCTTCCGTCGACAATGAGCACAGCTGATCGACAGGGGTGCGAGGTGGTGGACTCCATCGATCTGATCTTGATGGTTTACCCGCAATATAAAAGTAGCAGAGCATCCCTTTAACAATGGATACAATCCAGGTTTAACCAGTTCACCAGTCTTGCAGCTTTGGAAAACCATGTTAGGCAAAGAACCATGGGTTTTCCAAGACATGAACGCACGATATGATACATTTATTACTTTACATTGACCTGCAGCTTACACCTGATGACAGGTTTTTTTTCTGAAGCCAACACTTGTGAGCAGGCTACACTTTCTTCCACTTGTAAGGGTCCCGTTTCACATAGCGACGCACCAGCGATCCCGACAACGATACGACCTCGTAGGGATCGCTGGTGCGTCTCTACATGGTCGCTAGTAAGCTGCCAAACAGGCAGATCTCTTCAACGACGCACCAGAAATCCCGACAACGACACGACCTGGTAAGGATCGCTGGTGCGATGTCACACAGCAGCTATTCTGAACGATTCCAGCCTGCGTCCCTGAGTTCTGCGTAGCCAACGAGGTCTCTTGTCGGCATCAAACACAGCGATGCGCGTTGGCCAGCGGGACGCCGACGATGAAAAAATGGCCCAGGACATTCAAGCACGATTAGTGATATCCAGTGGGAGGGCCGGTCGCCGCTATGTGTCACATGTAGCGAGATCGCTGGCGACAGCGCTGTTGCGTCTCAAAATCAGTGACGCTTCAGCAATGTCGCTAGCGATCTCGCTATGTGAGACGGGGCCTTAAGAGGTGACTGGAGACGCACACAACTCTGCAACCTCTACGATTACATTTTTGGTCTCCTCCTAGTTCCTATACTTTAGCAGATCGGATGATTTGATGATCTGATCTGCAGAGATGTTATCGTTCAAAAGTCAAAATCTGCATTTAATCAAAACCTTTTAATCACAAAAATCTGCCCAAAATTTTTTTTCCTTTATCCCATATACTGAGTAATATTCTGTTCTAAGCAAAACCTTTGCAAAGCCGGATAGCCATTTATATGTCGCTCGAATGGTCAAGAGGAACGTGCCATCAACAACTATTGTACTTTTAGCTTCATAATCCAAAAACATTTTTCAAAGTGTTTAAAAAAAAATGATTTTTCAATGGTGGATGCAGAGGAAACTTTTTTCACACTACCGTAAACACTGATGAAAATGTCACTCTGATATTTACTTTGAAATTTTTTTCTTTGAACTTCGAAAAGCAAAAAGAACAAAAAATACCTATAACAAATACAACTAACAATGCAAAACCTTTTCATCAACAATTGGTTTAAAGTAAATATATTCTTATGAAAAACAACAATACATTCCTCTAGCCTCCCACAAACAACGCACTAATATATGTACTATATTAATACTGACAACCACTAAAAAACTTTCAGTACAGAACGATAATTTTTTTCTGAATTCTAAAGGCAAAACAAAGAATTAAAAAATCTGTCAGCACGTTTTTGCTTTGTAAACTGACAGCAGCATGAGGTATGGGGCAGAGACCCTGATTCCAACGATGCAGCAGTTGTGATAAATATCAGTTTTCTTTAATACAGATCTAGCAGAGCCTGGCATGCTGAGCTCTGTATAACCCCACCCACATCACTGATTGGCTATTTTCTGTGTACACTGTGCAAAGGCAAAAAAGCTGCCAATCAGTTGCAGGGGGCGGGGTTGGACTAGGAGACACAAGACGCCTAGTTCTGGAGTGATAATCTCCTGCTGATAAAACACTGATTTTATTGAAACAGCAACACAAAGCCTAGTAAGTGACACGTTGTTGGAATCAGGGTCTCTGCCCCCAATTCATGCTGCTTTCAGATTACATAGCAAAAACCTGCTCAACTGTTTAATCTGACCATACCTAACCCACCTAGGCTCTGTTCACACAGGCACTAAATAGAAGAATACAAAATAAATAAAACGTAATAACGTAATAAATTGCCTGCAATGTGCACCGAAGAATGTAGAAAAGTGCGTTTGGGCCATCACTTCTAAGTAGAAGTACCGAGTATAAAATAGGAGAGCAAAATTTCATTTTCTAGGAAATACGGTATGTTGGAAATTACCGTAGCTTTCTCAACTAATAGTTTTCCAATACTTTTCTGACATACTGAGTTTTTTTTAATTATAGAAATCCAGGGCTGTAAAAGCTTCAATAACAATATTTCACATGGATAGACAAGAGTAGGCCGAGCAGACTGGATCATCTCACACATCGAAGAGATTGCATACAAATTCCAGATGAAACAACATTTGCAAGAATTTTGTCTAAATTCTACCTCAATTTGTCAAAAAAACTGGTGTACATGCCTTGTTTCAGGCAGCTATGAAACATTTCTAGAAATCAAGTCATGTCTTAGAGAAAAAAGGAATGGCCTAAATGCCCCAAATTGCCTTAAAAGTTTTGCTCAAAACCTTGGTCCAAAGTGAGTCTACCAAGAGCTTACGTGAGGAAAAGATTAGTATCTAACATGTCGAAGAAGACGTGCTAACTACTACACAGCTTGGACCTGTGATAAATCTGGCACAGCTTCTACCGTAATAATAAATCTGCCAGAACATACGCAGTCCAGTGCTTCTCCCACTGATTGTGATTGGTTGGTCTTTTTTAACGTGCATCTTCAATAGAAAACAATCTTTACAGTGCTGTGAGATCCTACTTTGCAGTAGCTTTGTGGAGACTTTTATTCAAAGCTCAACTAGTTGTAATGCAAACTTTCCCCTTTTCTTAACTCATTTTCAGGAAAGTAGCACTAAATGAAATGCTACATACATTTAGGTCCAGAAATATTTGGACAGTGACAAGTTTTTAATCTGAGGGTATTCACTTCCTAGTTGGAGTAAGGGTTTAACAATTACAGCTCTTTACTATGTAGCTGCCTCATTTTCAAGGGACCAAAAGTAATTGGACAATTATCTCAAAAGCCATTTAAAGGGGTGAATGGGCTATTCCCTCGATAATCCATCATCAATTAAGCAGGAAGAGGGTCTGTAGCCGATCTCAGGTGTGGCATTTGCATTTGGAAGCAGTTGCTGTGAACCCACAACACGCAGTTCCAATCGGTCACAATGGAAGAGAAACAGACCACCATTAGATTGAAAAAAAAAAAAAAGAAATCCATCAGAGAGAAGGAGTAGCCAAATTAAAAGTTTGCTACATTCTGAAAAAAAATAGTGCACCGGTGAGCTTAGGAACTAAAAAAAGCCTGGAGCCATGGAAGACAACAGTGGTGGATGATTGCAGAATCCTTTCCATGGTGAAGAAAAGCCCTTCTCAACATCCACCCTAGTGAAGAATACGATCCAAGAAGTTGTTTCAGTATCTAAGTCTACAATAAAGAGAAGACTTCATGAGAACAAATACAGAGGGTTCACCACAAGGTGCAAACCATTAATCAGCCTTAACCCCTTCACCCCCAACCTGTTTTCACTTTCCTGACCAGGCCAAATTTTACAATTCTGACCACTTTCATTTTATGTGGTAATAACTCTGGAAAGCTGCAACAGATCTCACAGATTCTGAGACTGTTTTCTTGTGACATATTGTACTTCATGACAGTGGTAAAACATTTTTGATATGACTTGCATTTACTTGTGAAAATATCTGAAATTTGGCAATTTTCAAACTTTTAATTTTTAGAACCTTAAAGCCCTTTCTGCCATCCGACGTACTATCCCGTCCATGGGACCTGGGCCCCTATGCCCATGGACGGGATAGTACGTCGGCGCGATCAGCGGCGCCCACGTGGTGAGCGCCGCTGATCGCGGCCGGGTGTCAGATGATTATCACAGCTGACACCCGGCACAATGTGTCAGGGGCAGTCACGGACCGCCCCCGACACGTTAACCCCTTGCACACCGTGATCAAACATGATCACGGTGTACCGGGGGTTAAAGGGAAGCATCGGCAGGGAGGGGGCTCCCTCCGTGCTTCCCTGAGCCCCCCCACGGCAGCGTAATGTGCAGCGCTGCTGCGGGGGGCTCCTTTCCTCCAGGCCCCCGAATCCAAGATGGCGACGGGGGCCTTCGGGGGCCTGAGGAAGCCTTCTGCAGTGCCTGTGTCAGATCTCTGATCTGTCACAGTGATCTGTGTTGTGACAGATCAGCGATCTGTCACAGGACAGTGATGTCCCACCTGGGACTATTTAATAAAGTAAAAAAAAAAAATAAAAAAAACTGTTAAAATAATTAAAAAAAAAAAAAATCGCCAAATAAATTTGAAAAAAAAAAAAAAATATTCCCCCAATAAATCCATTTTTTGGAAATAATAAAAAAAAAATAAAATAAAAGTACACATATTAGGTATCGCCGCGTCCGTAATGACCCGCCCTATAAAACTGTCCCATTAGTTAACCCCTTTAGCGAACCCCTTAAAAAATAAAAATAAAAAACGAAGCAAAAAATAATGATTTATTATCATACCGCCAAACAAAAAGTGTAATAACGCGCGATCAAAAAGACGCATATAAATATCCATGGTTTTGGGGGTCCAATTTCTCCTGTTACCCTTGGGAAAATGAAAAAATTGGGGACTAATTGATCATGTTTCTGGAAAAAATACGATTTTTTTTATTTTCATGCCCTGGCATTATAAACTTCTGTGAAACACTTGGGAGTTCAAAGTGCTCACCACACATCTAGATAAGTTCCTTGGGGGGTCTAGTTTACAAAATGGTGTCATTTGTGGGGGGTTTCCACTGTTTAGGTACATTAGGGGCTCTCCAAAGGCAACATGACACCCGCAGACCATTCCATCAAAGTCTGCATTCCAAAACGTCACTACTTCCCTTCCGAGCCCCGACGTGTGCCCATACAGTAGTTTTCTCCCACATATGGGGTATCAGCATACTCAGGACAAATTGGCCAACAACTTTTGGGGTCCAATTTCTCCTGGTACCCTTGGGAAAATAAAAAAAATGGTGACTAAAAGATCATGTTTGTGGAAAAAATACGAATTTTTTATTTTCACGCCCGGGCATTATAAACTTCTGTGAAGCACTGGGGGGGTCAAAGTGCTCACCACACATCTAGATAAGTTCCTTAGGGGGTCTAGTTTCCAAAATGGTGTCATTTGTGGGGGGTTTCCACTGTTTTGGTACATCAGGAGTTTTCCAAACGCGACATGGTGTCCGATCTCAATTCCAGCCAAAAACGTCAAATGGCGCTGCTTCCCTTCCGAGCTCTGCCATGCGCCCAAGTAGTGGTTTACCCCCACATGTGGGGTATCAGCGTACTCAGGACAAATTGCACAATAACTTTTAGGGTCCTGTTACCCTTGGAAAAATAAGAATTGAGGTTGAAAAGATCATTTTTGTGGAAAAAATATGATTTTTTAATTGTATGGCTTTATGTTATAAACTTCTGTGAAGCCCATGGGGGTTCAAAGTTCTCACCACACATCTAGATAAGTTCCTTAGGGGGTCTAGTTTCCAAAATGGTGTCATTTGTTGGGTGTTTCCACTGTTTTGGTACATCAGGGGTTTTCCAAACGCGACATGGTGTCCGATCTCAATTCCAGCCAAAAACGTCAACTGGCGCTGCTTCCCTTCCGAGCTCTGCCATGCGCCCAAATAGTGGTTTACTCCCACATGTGGGGTATCAGCGTACTCAGGACAAATTGCACAATAACTTTTACGGTCCTGTTACCCTTGGAAAAATAAGTATTGAGGGTGAAAAGATCATTTTTGTGGAAAAAATATGATTTTTTAATTGTATGGCTTTATGTTATAAACTTCTGTGAAGCCCATGGGGGTTCAAAGTTCTCACCACACATCTAGATAAGTTCCTTAGGGGGTCTAGTTTCCAAAATGGTGTCATTTGTGGGGGGTTTCCACTGTTTTGGTACATCAAGGGTTTTCCAAACGCGACATGGTGTCCGATCTCAATTCCAGCCAAAAACGTCAAATGGCGCTGCTTCCCTTCCGAGCTCTGCCATGCGCCCAAATAGTGGTTTACCCCCACATGTGGGGTATCAGCGTACTCAGGACAAATTGCACAATAACTTTTAGGGTCCTGTTACCCTTGGGAAAATAAAAATTGGGGTGAAAAGATCATTTTTGTGGAAAAAATATGATTTTTTAATTGTACCGCTGTACGTTATAAACTTCTGTAAAGCCCTTGTGGGTTCAAAGTTCTCACCACATATCTAGATAAGTTCCTTGGGGGGTCTAGTTTCCAAAATGGGGTCACTTGTAGGGGGTTTCCACTGTTTAGGTACATCAGGGACTCTCCAAACGTGACATGGCGTCCAATCTGAATTCCAGCCAATTTTGCATTGAAAAAGTCAAACGGCGCTCCTTCCATTCTGAGCTCTGCCATGCACCGAAACAGTGGTTCCCCCCCACATATCAGGTATCTGCGTACTCAGGACAAATTGCACAATAACTTTTGCAGTCCAATTTCTCCTGTTACCCTTGGTAAAATAAAAAAAATTGAACCTGAAGTATTTTTTTTATGAAAAAAAGTTAGATGTTCATTTTTTTTTAAAATATTCAAAAAAATTCCTGTGACGCACCTAAAGGGTTAATAAACTTCTTGAATGTGGTTTTGAGCACTTTAAGGGGTGCAGTTTTTAGAATGGTGTCACTTTTGGGTATTTTCTATCATATAGACCCCTCAAAGTGGCTTCAAATGTGATGTGGTCCTAAAAATAAAATGGTGTTGTAAAAATGAGAAATCACTGGTCAACTTTTAACCCTTATAACTTCCTAACAAAAAAAAATTTTGGTTCCAAAATTGTGCTGATGTAAAGTAAACATGTGGGAAATGTTAGTTATCAAGTTTTTTGTGTGCCGTAACTCTGTGATTTAAGGGCATAAAAATTCAAAGTTGGAAAATTGCGAAATTTTCAAAATTTTCGCCAAATTTCCGTTTTTCTCACAAATAAACGCAAGTTATTTGAATGAAATTTTTACCACTAACATGAAGTACAATATGTCACGAGAAAACAATGTCAGAATCACCGGGATCCAGGATCCATGGAAGCGTTCCAGAGTTATGACCTCATAAAGGTACAGTGGTCAGAATTGTAAAAATTGGCCCGGTCATGAACGTGCAAACCACCCTTGGGGGTGAAGGGGTTAAAACAGACATATGTTACACAAAATAATAAATAACGTTTCCCAGATGTCTACTTTACATCAGCACTATTTTAGAAAAAAAAATTTTTTGTTAGGAAGTTATAAGGGTTTAAAGTTGACCAACGATTTCTCAATTTTCCAACAAAATTTACAAAGCCGTTTTTTTAGGGACCACCTCACATTTGAAGTGAGTTTGAAGGGCCTATACAACAGAAAATACCAAAAAGACGCCATTCTAAAAAAAATGCACCCCACAAGGTGTTCAAAACCACATTCATGAAGTTTATTAACCCTCATGTGCTTCGCAGGAATTAATGAAATGTGGAAGGACAAAAATGAAAATTTTACTTTATTTTCAAAATTTTTTTTTTTTTCAGACCCAAATATTTTTTATTTTTGCAACAGTAACAGGAAAAAATAGACCCTACAATTGTTGTGCACTTTCTCTTGAGCATGCCGATACCCAATATGTGGGGGAATAACACTGTTTGGGCACACGGAAGAGCTTGAAAGGGAAGGCGCGCCATTTGAGTTTTTAAATGCTAAATTTGCTGGAATCATTAGTGGACACTATGTCACATTTCAAGAGCCCCTGATGTGCCTAAACAGTGGAAATCACTCACAAGTGACATCATTTTGAGTAGTAGACCCCTCAAGGAAGAGGGAACGGAAGAGAAGGAGCGCCATTTGACTTTTTTAATGGAAAATTTGCTGGAATCATGAGCAGATGCCATGTCACATTTGGAGAGCCCCTGATGTGCCTAAATAGTGGAACTCCCCTACAAGTGACCCCATTTTGGAGACTAGACCACTCACGGAAATTTTATAGATGTGTGGTGAGTACCTTGAACACCCAGAAGTCTCACATAAGTTTATAACGCTGAGCCATAAAAAAGAAAAACAAAAAAAAAACACATGTGTTTCTTTGCCCCAAATTTTTTATTTTCACAAGGGTAACAGGAGGAAATGAACTGCAAAAATTGTTGAGCAATTTCTCCTGAGTACACCAATACCCCGTATGTGGTTGGAAACTACTTCTGAGGCACAATGCAAAGCTCAGAAGGGAATAAGCGCCAGATATTGCTGGACTGATTTGAGGATGCCATGTCACATTGGTAGAGCCCCTCAAGTGCCAGAACAGAAGAACCCCTCGTAACTGACCCCCATTTTTACAAACTACACCTCTCAATGAATTCATCTAGGGGTGCAGTGATCATATTTATACCACAGGTGTGTCACAGACTTTTGTACCATTGGGCAGTGAAGAAAAAACAATTACAATATTACCACCAAATTTTTGTTTTAGCCCGAGAGTTCACATTTTCACACTGGGAAATGGGTAAAAATGGCACTAACATTTGTCCCACAATTTCTGCTGAATGTGGAAATAACCCATATGTGGCTGTACAGTGCTGCTTTGCCACACAGCGAGACTCGGGAGGGTCAAAGTGCTATTTTCCTCACAAGCGCAGACTTTGCTAGAATATTTTGTGGACTTCATATACAGAGTCCCTAAGCACTAGAAGAGCAGAATCTCCCCTCAAGTTACCTCAATTTGTAAATTATACCCCTTTGGGAGTTTATCTACAGGTGTAGTGACGTTTTACTCAATGAGTGTTTTCCAGAAACAAGCAGCAGTGGATGTTGCGGAAGGAAAATTGCAAATCTGCCATTGCAGTGCCCAGTAATTTGTAGTGCCTAGTAATTTGTAGTGAACAGTGCATGGTAGTACTGGTCCAGTACATGGTAGTGACCAGTACATGGTAGTGACCAGCTCATGCTTCTGGAGACATGCACCTGCAAGTTAGGAGGGCTCTCATAGCTACAAAAATGCCAAACAAATGGATGCTAACTGTGGTTTATACACACACTGTGGGGTTCAGAAGTGAGGGAAGCATTTGGATTTGGGAGTGCAGAATTTGCTCAATTTCATTTGGAGTGCGAGGAGCTATAGTGCTTATCCAGAGCTTTTGTATTACCAGTAAGATGGAAGCCCCCTATATTTCCATTGACAGATAATGGACCTGAGTGAGGACTTGTTTTTTTGTGGATTGATTTGAACCTTTTGTTGGGAACATTTTCCATAACGTTTGGTATCATATTTATCCTGCGCGTTACAGTGAGCATTTACATCAGGGTTTATATCTAAATCTCCTAGTGATGTGATTCAGATGAAAAACTCAAGGGAGGCACTCACTATAATGAGGCAGCAGAGTTACTCTGGACTCAGTGTGGCCTCTGTCCAGCTGTGTCCTTAAGTTCGATTTGCTGCGGCTTTGGTCCATGTTCCCTAGGGTTTTGGTTGTGTAGTCTGATATTATTCCCAGGAAGGTATAACAGAGCGAGGTCTATTCAGGGGGCAAATAAGGAATGAACCAAGGGCAGTGTCTCGTTTTATGGCGAGGAATGGGGCGATGGTGG
This sequence comes from Dendrobates tinctorius, assembly GCF_039654945.1. Taxonomy (NCBI): domain Eukaryota; kingdom Metazoa; phylum Chordata; class Amphibia; order Anura; family Dendrobatidae; genus Dendrobates; species Dendrobates tinctorius. The sequence continues at coordinate 5,940,249 of NW_027361788.1, read as the reverse complement.
TGCGCCACTTGGAGTTGGAATCTGGAGAAGGGGAATTTTGGAGGAAGGACAGGATTCATCTAAACACTGCCGGGCTGGACATGTAGTGTTTGGCGGTACAAGAAGGCATCGAAAAATGTCTGAAAGTGTGGAAGGACATAAATGTTTTAAGGGATCAGAACATTTATGTTGATGGCATGGGGGGAGGTCCTCGAAGTTAGTGGTGCTGGAGATTGACGGATCAGAGGGGGGGATCTCAAGAGGTCCTGGACTTTCCCCTGGGTGGATTCAAGTGAACGGGTAGTTAAATAATCCCACGGAAGGGATTAAAGGGGACCCGTGATAGGTGTCTCTGAGCTGGTGCTTAACGGCTAGAGGCAAGACTCAACCTGGGGCCAAGTTGGGATTATGAGGTTTATGGTTTGGGGCTTCGAGGACCGCCACCTTCTGGGATGTTGTGTTTAAAAAAATTTGTATTAAATGTTAAAAAAAGGCTGCTGTGGCCAATTTATACAAAGTAAGTTTGGAATGTTTTATTGTTTTTTTTTCTTAATAAATTGAGGTTGGGTTAAGAGGCTAAGGGGTATAGAAAACGGGTATGGAAACTCACGAGTCACGAATACCTATTTGACAAGTTATTTTGGCTAGATTTCTCAATATTGCTCCCTCAGCAGGGAGAAAGTAAAGGACTGAAGTATTTTCCGACGCTAACCTAGATTAAAGTAAACCAAGTGTGCAGTCTGAAAGTCAATGAATCTTACAGTGCCTCTTCAGAGAGAAAACTTTAACTCTATAGCGCTACCTGTTGGAAGTACAGTTCTCATACTTTGCACTGACGAGGGCCAATAGCCCGAAACACCTTGGCTGCAAATTGAGATTCTGAATTTGCTTTTATCCTAAGTCATGTAGCAAGACTCGTTAAAGGGTTGATTGTGAATTACAGGACCACTACTTCCAACAGGTGGCACTATAGAAGTGCTCTTCATCTCTGAAGAGGCAATTTGCATATTAAATTTTCCAGAGGAGTATTGTACGGCGAATAAACCTCCTTACCTTGACAAGCCAAAGTTGGTATTGTCACTCTCCACAAGAAACCTTGCCCCTTAGGCCCCTGAATCTTATACCAGCATTGAGTTATTTTTTTCATTCTAAGCTAGAAACCAGAATTTACACACTGAAGTATTTACACACTGAAGTATTTACAGATGCTCCAATTTTGATATAAGCCTAAGGCAACTTCACGGCAGGAATCGGCTAGGACAATTTTTCCTGTCCTGCTCTCTCCTGCACATGCTTACTCGGCTGGGCCAATTTGCTGTCCTCCTCTCTCCTGTGTATGCTTACTTGGCTATCGCAATTTGCTGTCCGGCTCTCTCCTGCACATGCTTACTCGGCTGGGACAATTTGCTGTCCTCCTCTCTCCTGTGCATGCTTACTCGGCTCGGACAATTTGCTGTCCGCCTCTCTCCTGCAAGTTCACTCGGCTCGGACAATTTGCTGTCCAGCTCTCTCCTGCGCATGTTTACTCAGCTGGGACAATTTGCTGTCCTCCTCTCTCCTGCGCATGCTTACTTGGCTGGGACAATTTTCTGTCTTGCTCTCTCCTGTGCATGTTTACTCGGCTGGGACAATTTGCTGTCCTCCTCTCTCCTACATGTGCTAACTTGGCTTGGACAATTTGCTGTCCTGCTCTCTCCTCTGCATGCTTACTCGGTTGGGACAATTTTCTGTCCTGTCCTCTCCTGTGCATGCTTACAGACTTTCACATCGCTGGCTTATTTTCCAGGCGCTCTAAACACAGGCAGAACTGGTATTCCATGGGACATAATGTACTACGTCTGCTAATGTGACCGTATCAGCTGGTGTTGTTTAGGATCCTGATCCTGCAATTGTTCTCTTCCTGGTGAATCCCAGTCACATACTCTCATGCATTTTTAGCATCCTTCAACGATAATGTGAACAAAGCCACAGTCAGTACAAGCTGATGCTTGTGACCGGAATGCATTTTATAGTACATTTATCAAGGATCTCCCCTTATACGATAGCATTAGCATTTGGATGACACATTAGGGACAATATGTGCTGTTCAGAAAAGCCAGACATACTATTCTGGGCTGTTGACTTTAAAATACCCACCTTTAGCCAAGGCAATAAAAATGTCCCCAAGTATAAAAACTTGCGCAAATAATGAACCGTCTGCCTGTAATTCAGAGTATTTTTTCCTTCATTTTCTAATATGAAAAAAGTCAGCTAGAATCTGTTGCTATGACATATCAGAGGTTGATCTTATGTGGATTTCGCCTTTAATAGCACACATTCACTTTACTGGAAAACTACATAAATGCCATTCTTATTACTGGATTATCTCTTTACAAGTGGATGTATAACTATCTGGATCATGGTCTACTCTAAGAGGTAATATTTCTCCTTGTGGAGAGTGACACACCGGCTCTGGCATGCCAAGGTAAGGAGGCTTATTCGCCGTGCAATGCTCCTCTGGGAAATTTAATATGCAAATTGTTTCTTCAGAGAGAAAGAGGATTTGAACTCTATAGCGTATTAGTGCCACCTGTTGGAAGCAGTGATACTACAAGTCACTATTGACTCTTTAACAAGCTTGGAAATGTGACTTAGGACAAAAGCCAAATCAGAATCTCAGTTTGCAGACACAGTGTTTCAGGGTTGTAAAGACACGGGGGGAGGGTCAGTGGGTGCTCTCGTCACAATAGCATACAGAACAGTCCCAGCAAACTCCCAAGATGGTGCAAATTACAGAGTCTTACCCTTCCACTAACTCACCGGGATTAGAGCTGCTGCCAGGGCCCCTACAGCGAGGAGGTAATGACAAGCTTAGGAAGCTCACCGAGAGCAGTGAGGTATGTGGCCAGGTGACCCGATTGTCCCAATCTGGATTCTTTAAAACGTCTCTAGGGTTTCAGTAATGGTCAATGAAGCAGTCCTGTGTCCTTCCAGCTGGGGCCGTAGTCACATGAACCAGATGAAAAAGTCTCTATATATAGTTCACAACTGGCCTTCAATCAGCATCCAGTGGTCAGAGAGAGATGTGAATATGGCCAACTTGCATTGTTTGATTATGTAATTTATCTTCATAGTTTTTCCTCCTCTGTTTGGGAATGCCAACAAACTGTCTAGCATGGACAATGCATGTAATCTACATAATCAACATATCAGAAAACATCATTGTTCAGTGGCTATGCATTACTGTTTTGCAAAGATAAAATAAACTGTAGGAGATAATATCAGAGGTAAATGTTCGTCCTACAAGAAGAATCAACACTTCAGACAACAGTTTTCTATTCTGGGCCTACACAATTTATGTCTGGCATAATTAAGAGAATTGCTGTTTCCTCACAGAGGTACTGCCCCTCATAAGCCCAAAGCTTGAGAACTGATTTGGCTAGGTGAGAGGTTGTGGGCTGAAGTCTAAGGGATATAATTTCTCCTTGTGGAGAGTGACTGTCATGATCCCAGTGCAGGTTTTGACCTGCACGTCAGGGGTTAATGTCTTGAGCTCAGTGCAGGCTTGACCTGCACGCCGGGGGTTAATTATTGTAGCCTCTCTATGGCTCAAGGAGAGCTTCTTATAGCCCTGGGAGACTGCAATCCCTGTCAGTTATACTTTTGCCTTTGGCCGAGTGTGGTGACCCCTGTGTGTCTGTGCCTTCTGATTGTTTTCTAGCTTGCTTATATGGTTCTGACCCGGTTCTGTGCCCTGTTGTGAGTTTGTCTCTTGATTCTGTACTGTTTATCTGCTTCTCTGGTTTCTGACTCATTGCCTATGTCCTGACTAGTCTCTGATTGCCTCTCTTGTACTGTGCTGCTATCTCCGTGTATGACTCATTGCTTACGTTCTGACTACTCTCTGCTTGTCCCTCTGGTACTGCGCTGCCCTCTGTGTATGACCCCCGTTTGTCTGATTTGAGGATCCATGTAGTAGAATCCTGCACGTATCTCCAGCAGCAGGATGCTAAGCACCGCCCCCTGCAGTCACATGATAGTAGGTCCTTCACTGCTTTCTACCTTCTGTGACAGAGGCCCTGTGAGCCTGGAGAACGCATCGTCACCACTGCTGCTACGCTCCACAGGTATCTTTTGGCACAGGTTTTTACTCAGGACATGCGCACTGGCTTAGTGAGCAAGTGCAGTGCGGTGTTCCTGACAGTGACATACCGGCTCTGGAATGCCAAAGTAAGGAAACTCATTCACCATGTAATGCTCCTTTGGGAAGTTTAATATACAAATTTTCTCATCAGAGAGAAAGAGGAATTAAACTCTATACCACCACGGGTTGAAAGCTGCAATCCAACAAGCCACTATTGACCCCTTAACGAGACTTGAAATGTGACTAAGGACAAAAGCCAAATCAAAATCTCAATTTGCAGACACGGTGTTTTGTGATATTGCCCCTCATCATTGCAAAGTATGAGAACTGATTTGGCTAGGTAAGAGAAATATCCAGATCATGGAAGACAATCACAGCCTTCTTCATTGAAACCTTTATGCGCATGCCCCCAGGGAAAGATGGTGATTGCATTAAACCTCGGGGAGGAGAGGCATGTCACTGAAAGATGACCTGTCAATCACTGAAAGAAGGCAGGCACAGGGTCAGAAATAGGGAAGAGAGGCAGCAGAACTGTAAGTGCACTGCGCGACCACTGCACTTGTGGTTCATTTGCGTAAGAATTAAACAATTCATTTCTAGCAAACGTAAACCAAGATTTCTAAGACAAAGCTGTGGATTTTATCACCATTACAGTGCCTTTACATAGATAAAGTATAAAAACCTGATGACAGGTTTCCTTTAAAAGAAAAAAAAATCAAGACTATTTGCAAAATTATTCTTTTTTTGCACTACAGCAATAAAATTGTTGCAAAAGCATAGACACTCTAAAATCTAGTATGCCTAATTCTAACCTTTAGTAACATTGAATATGCTGCATTGCCAACTGACTTTTCGATTGATGAGAACTTACAGTGTAGCTACACTTTATGTATCTATGGCTAGAGCGTAAAAATATTTGCAGAAGAAACGGTACAAGCTTCTGCTAGCATGGCTTTTACTTGATATAGACGTGGAATGGAGAGACAACCGACTTAAACAGGAAAAAAAAATAATTCTGAATATCATTCTGGTATAGTGGTTCTTAAACTCATTAGTATTATCCATAAGAGTGCATTCATTTGTCCTAAAACTGCACCAATTTTTCACCCAAGTCCTAAAAGAAAGCCAAATCAAACAGGCGTCAAAATTATTAGACATTTTTTCTTTTAAAGAAAATGATTCCATAGCACATCTGTGAGTGGCAAAAGTATGTGAACCTTTAGGGTTAGCAGATAAATCTGAGGTTGTAATTAGAGTCTGGTGTTTTCAATCAATGGGATGACAACCAGGTTTGAGTGGGCGACCTGTTTTAGTTAAAGAGCACAAAGCCATCAACGATCACTGAATTTTGGCCGTTGCAGCTGAAAAGAGGAAATCGGTAAACCGCGCCTATCGACGTGCGAATTTTGGCTCATTTTTCATCACTTTGAAATCTCTTTGACAATAACAATATGGAAGAGGCCAGGAGCCATTTGGTGAGCTGCATTTCTTGCTACATGTTCACAGACTTACCAGTGGAAAAGACAAACTTCACATGCCACAAATGCAAGCTTGTGTCCCTGTTGGAGGAAAAATTGCAAAATCTCGAAAAGAGGTTAGCTACATTGAAGATCATTAAAAAATGTGAAGAGTTCTTAGGCAGAGCAGAATTATGTCTTCATGTTACAGAAAGAGAAGATATTCGAAGTGCACCTGAAGAAACAGAGGACTGGAAACATGTGACCCAGAGAAGCAGGAGGATCAGGAGGCAGTCAGCACCCATACTGCTTAGGAACCAGTACCAGGCTCTTACGCAGGAGAACAATGAAGAAATACATCAGGATAAGAATTTGCCCACAAACAGCAACCTTGTACGCCTTCAGAGTCCTCCTGGATGGAGAAAGAAAAATGTTGTGAAGAAGAAACGGAGAGTGGTGGTCATGGGGATTCCCTGTTGAGAGGAACAGAGGCCACTATCTGCAGACCGGATATAACCTCAAGAGAAATGTGCTGTCTTCCAGGCGCAAAAATTAAAGATGTGTCTGACAGGATATCAGGACACTTCAGACCTACAGATGACTACCCATTCCTGCTAATACATGTGGGGACAAATGACACAGCAAGAAACGACCTGGAAACCATCTACAGTGACTTTGAAAACTTAGGTAAGAAAGTGAAAGAACTGGGAGTGCAGGTGGTCTTCTCTTCCATCCTCCCAGGGGATGGCCATGGAACAAGGAGGTGGAACAAGATTCTGCAGATGAACAACTGGCTACGTCGATGGTGCAGTCAGCAAGGATTTGGATTTCTGGATCACGGAGTAAATTACCTATACGATGGACTACTTGCTAGAGATGGGGTGCACCTTACGAAGACTGGAAAACATGTATTTGGAAGTCGCCTTGCTACACTCATCAGGAGAGCTTTAAACTAGAACAATGCGGTAAGGGAAGCAAAAGGCCAGAAAAAGCCATACACCTGACAAATGCTATTGAGAACACTGCTATTAGAAGTGGAATGAAAAAGGGGGAGACAAGGCGCTTCCAATGCGTAAGTCTGTATAGAAAGCAGATGAGTGCACAGCAAATGTTAGGCTCACCTGATAGGGTTGTGAGAGTCACAACACCTATAATCGCATAAAACAGCTGCAGCAGTCTGCACGAGGTCCAAGGACTTGGCACAAAGAGAAGGCTGGTAGTGCAATAAGAGACTGCGCTGCTGTAGTAGAATTCAAGATATCTTTATTGCCAACGTGTTTCCTGAGCCAGTCCGAGCTCACTTCATCAGGGCATGTCCTGATGAAGTGCACTACCAGCCTTCTCTTTATTAGAAGTGGAATGGAAGAACAAAGACAAAAGAATCTAAATAATAAAAATATTGCACAAAGAGAAACCAATCACAAACTAAAGTGTTTCTATACTAATGCACAAAGCATGGGTAACAAACAAGGAGAATTGGAACTACTAACACAGGAAAAGAAATATGATGTCATTGGAATCACTGAAACTTGGTGGGACAATACACATGTTGGAATACAAGGCTAGAAGGATACAACTTATTTGCTAGAAACAGACTTGATAAACGAGGAGGAGGTGTCGCATTGTATGATAGAAACGCGTATATCTGCACAGAGAGCCAAGCTTCAGAGACTGGGAGTTCTGTGGACACTGTTTGGGTAAGAATACAAGGACAGAACAATGGAAAGGACACCATTGTAGGCATTTACTACAGGCTGCCTGTGCAAGCTGAAGATATGGATGAACTCATTATGCATCAAATGGCCAATTCTCCAAAAAATATGACATAGTTGTCATGGGAGATTTCAACTATCCTGATATTTGTTGGGAATCTCTCTCAGGCAAAACTAACAGGTCAAGGAAATTCTTATCCTCTCTTGCTGACAACTTTATCTTCCAGAAGGTAGGGGAGAAAACAAGGGGATCTGCTACCTTGGATCTAATCCTTATAAACAGGGAGGAAATGGTTGAGGAGGTAAAAGTGGCAGGGACCCTAGGAGGCAGCGACCATGCTATTTTAGAATTTTGGATAACTAGAGGAGTTAGACCTGTGAAGACTCAGACGTCAAGGTTAGATTTCAGAAAGGCAGATTTTGAGGGATTCAGAAAGAGAAATGGAGGGATCCAATGGCTGGATATCCTTAAGGACAAAAATGTTCAGGAAGGATGGGAAATCTTGAAAAATGAAATTCTCAAAGCACAATTGTTAACAATTCCGAAAAGAGGGAAGAATAGGAAGTATTTAAGGAAACCAGGATGGATGAACACAAAACTTAAGCACATGCTAAAAAGGAAGAAAGAAATGTTTATAAAATGGAAAGAGAGAAGCATATCTAAAGAAGAATATAATGCTGTCTGCAGAACTTGCTTGCAGGGCACAAATCAGATTACTAAAGATGACAATGAATTGAGGCTTGCAAGAGACGTCAAAAGCAATAATAAAGGATTTTGGGGATATGTCAAAAATAAAAGAAAAGTCAAAGATGCTATAGGATTTTTACAGGATGAAAATGATGAAATGGTAAGACAGGATGTTGAGAAGGCCGAACTTTTAAATTCCTATTTTGCATCTGTTTTCTCTCAGAAAGGAAATGTAACATCAACTGTTCTTCACAGTCCTATTAAGGGAATAGAAGAATCCAGGATATCTATAAACAGAAAGATAGTGAGGAAACAATTAGCTAACCTAAATGAATTCAAGTCTCCAGGTCCAGATGAATTACACCCCAGAATACTGAAGAAGATAGCAGAAGAAATTTTTGAACCATTCTCCATAATCTTTGAAAATTCTTGGAGAACAGGAGAAGTCCCAGAAGACTGGAGAAGAGCAAATGTTGTTCCTATCTTCAAAAAGGTGGAAGGTGGACCCAGGCAACTATAGGCCGGTGAGTCTGACTTCTATACCAGGAAAGATCTTTGAACAAATCATTAAACAACATGTATGTCAGTACCTGGATAAGAATGAAGTGATTAAACAGTCAGCATGGGTTTATAACTAATAAGTCATGTCAGACTAACTTAATTTCCTTCTATGACAGAATCACTGATTGGGTGGATCAGGGAAATGCTGTAGATATAGTATATCTTGACTTCAGCAAAGCATTTGACAAAGTATCTCACACAATCCTTATTGAAAAAATAGCCAAGTATGGAATCGACAAGGCAACTGTTAGGTGGATTCATAACTGGCTTAGTGATCGGACCCAAAGAGTGGTTGTAAATGGCTGCACATCCACAGTTGGATGAATGTCTCAAGTGGGGTACCACAGGGCTCTATCCTGGGCCCTGTATTGTTCAACATCTTTATCAACGATTTAGATGAAAGAATTGAGGGTAAACTGATTAAATTTTCTGATGACACAAAGCTTGGAGGGATAGCTAATACTAGAGAAGAGAGAGAGAGAGAGGATTCAAAAAGATATAAATAAACTGGAGCAGTGGGCAGCAACTAACAGAATGTTTTTTAACAGGGAAAAATGAAAAGTACTACATCTGGGCAATAAAAATGAAAAAAGCATATACAGAATGGGAGGAATAGGGCTAAGCAACAGCACATGTGAAAAAGACTTGGGTATACTAATAGATCACAGACTGAATATGAGTCAACAGTGTGATGCAGAAGCAAAAAAGGCAAATGCAATTCTAGGATGTATTAACAGAAGCATACAGTCTAGATCACGTGAAGTCATTATTGCCCTCTACTCCACTTTGGTCAGACCTAGTCTGGAATACTGTGTCCAGTTTTGGGAGCCACATTTTAAAAAAGACATCAACAAACTGGAGCAAGTTCAGAAAAGAGCGACCAGCATGGTGACCGGTCTGCAAACCCTGTCTTATGAGAAAAGGTTGCAGGATTTGGGAATGTTTAGCTTGCAGAAGAGAAGACTGAGAGGAGACTTACTAGCTGTCTACAAATATCTCAAGGGCTTTCACATTGTAGAAGGATCATCTTTATTCTCATTTGCACAAAGAAAGACTAGGAGAAATGGGATGAAACTGAATGGGAGGAGACACAGATTAGATATAAGAAAAAACTTTTCGAGCAGTTAGAGTGATCAATGAGTGGAACAGGCTGCCACGAGAGGTGGTGAGTTCTCCTTCAATAGAAGTCTTCAAACAGAGGCTGGACAGACATCTGTCTGGGATGATTTAGCGAATCCTGCTTTGAGCAGGGGGTTGGACCAGATGGCCCAGGAGGTCCCTTCCAACTCTACGATTCTATGATTTTAAGTGTGATATTCACAACATGTTTGTGGAAGTGCATTATGGCAAGAATGAAGGAGGTTTATGAAGATGTCAGAAAAACGGTGGTTGATGCTGGTAATGGTTACAAAAACATGAAGAGTTTACACTCCACCAATCCACAGTCCAGCAAACTTTATACAAATGGAGGAAATTCAAAACCTTTATTACCCTCTTCAGGAGTGCTCAACCAATAAAGATCACTCCAAGAGCAAGACATAAAATAGTCTGTAAAGTCCCAAAGGAACCCAAGGTTACCTCTAAGCAACTAAAGGCTACAAATGGATTTCAAGGTGAAAGCAACTGCTCCCTAAAAAAAAGGCTGCTGTACTCAGTCTGCATTTTACTAAAGATCATCTAGACAAGCCAAAAGGCTATGTGCACAATATTTTGTGGATGGATGAGATCAAAATAGATCTTTCTGGTAGAAATGAGAAGCTGTAATATGTGAAGAGTGAAAAACACCATAACAGCAGAAAAATCTCATACTATTTGTGAAACATGGTGAAGGTAATATAATATTTTGAGTCCGTTTTCCTGCACCAGGGCCAGGATGGTTGTCATTATTGATGGAGCAATGAATTCTGAATGATACTAGCAAATATTAAAAATAAAAATGTCAGATCATCAGCCTATGAAGTGAATCTCAAGAGAACGTGATTCATGCAGCAAGACAAAGACCCAAAGCTCACAAGTCATTCTGCAAAAGAATAACTAAAGAAGAATAATGTTAAAGCTTTTGACGTGGTCACATCATTGCTCGAACCTTAATCCCTCCTATATAAATGTTGTGGTAGGTCCTGAAGTAGGACATTCTTGGGAGAAAACCTACAAACATAACAAAGTTGCAGCTGTTTTGTAGGGAGGAACGGGCTAAAATTCCTCTAAACTGATGTGCAGGATCAACCAACAATTACTGGAAATGTTTACCTGCAATTATTTCTGAACAAAGGGGTCACACCAGATACTAAAAGCAAAGAGTCAAATACTTTTGCCACTTACAGAGATGAGATCTTGGGTCATTTTCCTCATTTAAAAAAAAAATGACAAAGTCTAATATCATTGACTCATTTGTTAGATGCTGTTCTCCTTACCTACTTTTAGGACTTGTGTGAAAATTGGATGTAGTTTTAGGTCAAATTTATGCAGAAATATGGAAACTTCACAAACTTTCAAGCACCACTGTAGATCTATGCTTATATTATTACGTGGCCTGGCACAGGAAGCTACTTCTAGCTTCAACATCCCCGGAGATTGCAGCTACATGTCCCTAAACAGTTCCAGACGGCAGCATTACTTAAATGCAATTCATCCCCTAAGCATGACACACTGAATGTAATATCTCCTCCTTCATGAGTCGCAGCTACAACACAGACACAACAAGCAGGACCATGCACACATTACTGCTAAGAGAAAAGCATTACCATACATGAGATTGCACAACAGAAAAAATAACTACAATTTCAGCTGCCATTTACATTAAAGTTTCCTGCTTTTGCCAATTTAGACAGTTCTACTATGGGGTAAAGGTCTGTGCAGGTCATCTACTCCAATCAGACCACATGTCCAATTATGAAACTGGGAACAAATAATGAGCAAGGGGGAAAAGGGGTCTGACGTGACCATGGAGGCTCTGGATGGTACATATGAAAGATACAGTGGCTTGTAAAAGTTTGGGCACCCCTGGTCAACATTACTGGTATTGTGAACAGTTAAGCAAGTTGAAGATGAAATGATCTCTAAAAGGCCTAAAGTTAAAGATGACACATTTCCTTTGTATATTAGGCAAAATATATATATTGCTATTTTTTACATTTTAAAAATTACAAAAAGGAAAAAGGCCCGATACAAAAGTTTGGCCACTCTTGGAGATTTGTGTGCTCAGAAAACTTTAACCAAGGTGTCAGACCCTAATTAGCCTGTTAGTGTTTTGGCTTGTTCATGATCATCATTAGGAAAGGCCAGGTGATGCAAATTTCCCAGCTATATAAAAAGTTCCTAGCACTTTGAAAATGAAAATGGTGGAGACCCACAAAATAGGAGAAGGCTATAAGAAGATCGCAAAATGTTTTCAAGTTGCCCTTTCCGCAGTTCGAAATGTAATTAAGAAATGGAAGTTAACAGGAACATTGCAAGTCAAAATAAGGTCTGCAAGACCAAGCAAAATTTCAGTGAGAGCTGCACGTAGGATTGCTAGAGAGGCAAATCAGAACCCCCGCTTGACTGCAACAGAAAGATTTAACAGACTCTGGAATTGTGGTACATTGTTCTACTTTTAAGAAACACCTGCACAAATCTGACCTTCGTGGAAGAGTCCTCAGAAGAAAACCTCTCCTGCGTCCTCACCATAAAATTCATTGCACTTGATCTTGGACCTAAGAAATATGTAATCATCGACCACTTCGATCTCCTCATTGTCAATCTTTATATTGATGTTGGCTGTGTACGTTGTCGTCATGATCTTTGTTTTCTTGACTTTCAGATACAACTTGAATTTCTCACTCTCTTCCTTAATTCACAAAATAAGCTTCTCCAAATCCTTCTTGCTCTCTGCCATCATGGCCATGTCGTCTACATATCATAGATTGTTGATGTTTATGCCACCAATGTTCACTTGTTCACTCCAATGTTACTTTTTCCCAAGCCTGCATGCCTCATGAGCATTTCTGCATGTAAATTGAAGGCAGCGGCTGACAGAAAGCAGCATTGTCGGGTGCCTTTACCAATCTCAAACCACTGGAGCCCATTTAATAAAAACCAGAGAGGTTTAGTAAGGATTTACCAGGTGAGTAAGCGCTCATTTGTTGTATACCATGTCCTTTAGTCTAGCCATTTTCTTCCGATTTACTTGTAGCATGGCTGACATGCATCAGAGAAGACACGTGTATGTGAAATTGTTATAGCGGATGACTCACTGGATGTTCTCATGGTCAACAAAACAATTACCTCAACCACAGTATTGCAAGCACTTGAGGGAGGATGACTACGGCTTTGTGGAAAAGGGCATTTTGCCTGTCCCTTCTAGAGTGTCTGAGCAGTAAAGAGACCTCCTTTTGTTTACAATGAATACAAAGAGGTCTCTCTTATCCGAGAGTGGATTCTGCGCCTTCTCTTGAGCGATGACTGAAGTTCTGCCCAAGAAGAAAAGCTTGTTCTGAAATGAAGTGGTGTCATACTTAACAAAGTGGTGTCACAATCTCCGACGCGTAGAGTCTGACATTTAACCTTGACACTAAACATTACATGGGAAACTACAAGCCGCGGATGACATGACTGCGCTATACATGTAATAATTCCATAAAAAGAAATTCCATCCACACTGTATTTTTGTCATTGGTGCAATTATCTTTCATGTATTAATATAAAAAGATTAATTGATATAAAAAGATTTTAAAGAGCAGCCATAATTATATTTTTTTTCTCCATAAATCAATAGTAAACGTTAAACTAAGAAATTTTGTCATAAATCTTATTAGAGAAATCTGCTTCTTTTTCCTCCTTGGCTGAAAATTCTCAAAATTCTCAATTCATGGGTAATATCTGCCTACAGCCAATACAAATTCTCCTATCACTGATATAGACGACAATTGGTGCTCATAATGTTCTGTGGAGAATTGTAACTGTCAGTTCTTTAGCTCCTCCCTTCTTTGTAGAATTTTAAAAGCACCAACTGCCATCTCTTATCACAGTAAAAAATCTGGTTTCACTGAATACTGATTTTACAGCAAAAAAAGACTGAAAGTGAAAAAACACTATCTGCTGATAAGAATTATAGCAAAATTGGTTATTTTCATGTATACTATTGATTTATTAAATAAAAATTTTAATGACGGTTTATCTTTAAGATTATTGCCAAAAATCACAAGAGTTTGGGGCTCTGGAACCCCGAGAATGGAGCTCTCCAGCTCGGTCTTGAAATAAAGCGGAGGTGTGCATGCTCGACCTCCACTCTATTCACTGTCGATAGGACTATCCGAATGCAGTGCTGGGCAAATTCCAGCAGTCCCATACATAATGGTACAATGAACTGAGCGCACCTGGAGCACACGCACCTCCGCTTCCTTCAAGACTCGGCTGCACAGCCCCAATCCCCGGATCCCTGAGGGTTCCTGTGGTCAATCGGAAAGTTTTATGGATGTCCTTTTATGGATAGGGGATAACTTTTGATTTTGGGAACAATCCTTTTAAGTAAATCATTTTCCAAGTTTTTCTACAAGGTCCTAATACAGGAACATAAAACTTTGCAATTTAGTGGAGCTTCCAAACTTTTTTTTTTAATCATTACACATCTCTCTTGTTAAGAAGAAAAAACGGCTGTTCCACAATCCCCACCCTCATCATAATATGTAGTGATTAATAAAGTACACCTCCGCCGTATCAAACATTGGAGCGGGCCATGCATAAGAAAGGAAAACCATTAAGGATGTGGTCTTTTGTCACCGTTTTACCGGTCATCGTGTCCAAGGGAGAAGCCCGCTAAAACTTTGTAACTGCATTCTGTTAGTTTTGGCCTCCGGATTCCAAGTTGCACCTCGTGGTTACATGACTCCGCCGGTGTTTGCTCTGCTGATGTCACATCAACACATCACATTTTTTGTACAGCGCCTCCAAAGGACACCCATGTCGACAGATGTCAGCACAGTCGTTTCTCTCCTCCTTGATTGGTGTGGCTTTTGGAAGAATGCCTGGTGGAGGATCAAGGGACTGACTGAGCTACAAGGTGCCAGGCATCGAATCCCCGTTGAAGCTGAAACCACAGACAACTGACTGCTCTCCACTGAACTGCCACTGTGAACAGTTTGGCAGGTAAAGCAAGGAAATGAGACAACCCCTACAAGTCATTTTCTGGTTCACTTTTTCTTATATTTTGGGGTCTTCATTGGGCCTTTCAACCACCATAAGAACTAAAAAAAAGTGTTTTTTTAAGTCTAATATTACTGCAACTTTCTCACTAGAAAATGTATGATTAATGATGTCAACAGGGTGTTACCATTCCTCTGGTCAAAGGAGTATGTCTTGAAACTGTCTGATGCTTGCACCACTGATTGGACAGTTCAAGGCCATGTTCACGCGACAGGATTTTGGTTAGTATTTGTAAGCCAAAACCAGAAGTGGGTGAAAAATGCAAAAGTGGTGACGTGTTTCTAATATACTTTCCTCTGATTGTTCTTCTCCCAGTTTTGGCTTAAAGTTACTGATACCAAATACTGATGTGAAATTCTGACCAAAATCATGCCGCTTTAATGTGGCCTAGGGGTATGAAGGGACACGTCTCCACAGCTGTCAATTAATCCAAAGATTTCTAGGAATAACAACAGAGAAACTGCAAAATGTTAAGTTCTAAGAAAAAGATCCTCCAGATTTATGTCATAAGAAATGCATTTTTTTACTAACACAGATGTATAGAGATCTGACGTATCTAAAAAATAAATGGGTGCTCATGTATCTTTTTTAAAAGGTCCTTTATGGGGTCATACTGCAAGCTGAGAGAAAACTACAAGACTTCAATACTTTTAAACCATGTAAGAGAATGATCCAAACTTATTCAATTTATTGTTTTCTTAGAAAATAAAAACTTATTATCTATCCTAATTGATAGGCCGTCATGTATAAAGTAATAAGTGCAGGTCCGATGCCTGGGAACCCTACCAACCAGCACAACAAATTGGCAACATGGCATTCACCTACACTTCGCTGTACAGGCATGTTAGGGTTCAGCAGATTAGAAGGGGCCTCGGGGATTGGGAATTGAAAGACCACACACCAATTGGTTAGGCTAGTTTCACATTTGCGTTTCAGGGCGCAGCAACGGCCTGCGCACGGCCGCCACTAAGCCCCACCCCTGCCGCGCCCCCTCAGATAGCTCCGCCTCCGGGCGCATGACGCTGCATTCGTCCCCTATCTTTATCACTGAGGACGCAGGCCGTGCGCAGCATGCGTTTGGCGGCGCCTGCGTTCTTTTGACGGTGCGCCGAACGCGACCAAATTGCAACAGGTTGCGTTTGGCGCTTGTCAGCGCACCGTCAAAACGCATACTGCGCACGGCCTGCGTCCTCAGTGATAAAGATAGGGGACGCATGACGCATGTAGCGTCATGCGCCCGGAGGCGGAGCTATCGGAGGGGGCGCGGCAGGGGGTGGGGCTTAGCGGCCTGCGCCCTGAAACGCAAATGTGAAACTAGCCTTAGTATGATATTTCACCAGAACACATTGCATGGCCATTTCTGTACTGATGCTTCAAAAGTATAACACATTTTAGAATACGACTGTCAAGGTCAGAAAAAACACGGGAACTGCATGTTTCATTTCGTGATCCTGACCTCATCATGGCTTGCTGAAATTTATCTTACATATTCTGTAGTTTGGACTATCGCATATTGTTGCCTTTTTAACAAAATATTACAGCGGGAATATTAGATTAGAGGGAAAATAAATCAAAATTCAATCATGAAACAACATGCAGCAGCGGACACTCAGATCCGGATCACACAAGCTAGAATGTAGGTCATAATGATATTTATTATGACTACGTACTACTTTGTGTGGCGCTGATGTACTTTTATTTATAGCACAGGATTCCCCTTTGCAAATATGTAAATTACCTCTTCAGAGAGGAAGAGGACTTGAACTCTACAGCGCCACCTATTGGTAGTAGCGATCCTACAAGTCACAATCAACCCTTTAACGAGTCTTGTAATATGACTTAGTATAAGAGGCAATTTGCATATTATTTTCCCAGAGGAGCATTGCACGGCGAATAAGCCCCTTACCTTGACAAGCCAGAGCTGGTATGTCACTCTCCACAAGGAGAAACCTTACCCCTTAGACCCTTGCAAATAACAATTAGCGAACACCACTGGATAAAAGGAACATGAAAAAAGTCAAGAGTTGCATTAAAGTGTCAAAGAAAGTTTGTCCCAGAAGCTTTGTAAGCAGAAGTTATTTAATTGATATCTATAAATACCATTATTTTAAAGGGGTTATTTTAAAAGGGTTGAGTCCTACATTTTAATTTAAACTTAACAGTCCAAGACTTAAGAAAAACAAACCAAAAAAACACGCAATATCTAGACTAATTCCCCAAACACCATCACTTCTCCACATTTGCTACTGCCTTGCTGGAGTCAACTTCCGGTTGAGGGTGTCACATGTCCACTGATCAACTGCAGCCTTCATATTCTTTCTGAGAAGATGCCACCGGATAGAATGGAATGTATAGGCTGCAGCCAATCACTGGCCACAGATTGGCTGCAGCAGTCAGGTAATGACCCCGCTAGATGTTGATGCCAGCAGACCGGTGGAGGATGTAAAAGCAAACCCAGAGGAGCAGCACCATTCTAGGAATTGAGTCTAGTTTTTTTTTTTTTACCTCCTACACCACTCTATTTAGTAGGAAAAGCCACCATATGAAATTAAAAAAAGTAAGAAGAATGCATCAATATTGGCATGATCAGCCAATGGTCTAATGTATATGGGGGCCTCCAGACTCATCTGCCGGAGAAGAGAAGGCATGTTGAATTTCCAAACGCTGAGTCTTGTTTGTTCTCTGGGACATAAACCACTGACCGTGGCTCTCTCACAGGGAATAGAATAAAGTAGCAGAGAGAGTTACTGTTTGTTTTTTTGTAGAAAACAAATTTACTATTATCCATAAAATCAGTATGAGGTTTATAGAAGCCGAGTACTTTTTATGGAGGTCTATATAGTTCAATTTCAGTTTTGGTGGGGGGGGGGGGGGGTGACAGACTCCCTTTATATACAGGGTGGGCCATCTATATGGATACACCTATATGGATACATCTAAATAAAATGGGAATGGTTGGTGATAAACTGGATTTGTCATCATGGGCCAGTTGATCATCATGGACTGCTGCTGATGTCCTCTCGCGAGAGCGCAACCTCATCAGCGGTATTTCGCGCAAAGCAGTACTGGGAACGGAAGATGCCGGCAGCGTGGAGAGGAGAGACAGAGTCCGGGGGCCGTCGGAAGGTGAGTAGATCACTATTTTTTATTTTAATTCTATTTTTTACACGTTTATGGTACCGAGGGTCCAAAGGAGTCTCTTCTCCTCCAGATCCTGGGTACCGGCTAGCGCCGGGCATCTCCAGCTGCGTCGCCGCTGACGCCCGTGCGCCCGGAGATGACCCGCGGCAACCGTTGGGAGATCAGCGGCTAGTGCCGCTGATCTCCCGACGGCACGGTAGCAGTGGTGTGCGTCCTGCTAATTGCGGACTGCGCCTGCGCACTGCGCCTGTTGCTGATTGGTTGCGGCCTGGCGGCCTCGACCAATCAGCGCAGCGAGATTTCGGTTACAGACAGACATGATAAGGCATATATATACACATATATATATATATACACATATATATACACTCACTGGCCACTTTATTAGGTACACCTGTCCAACTGTGTGTTAAGACTTAATTTCTAATCAGCCAATCACATGGCGGCAACTCAGTGCATTTAGGCATGTAGACATGGTCAAGACAATCTCCTGCAGTTCAAACCGAGCATCAGTATGGGGAAGAAAGGTGATTTGAGTGCCTTTGAACGTGGCATGATTGTTGGTGCCAGAAGGGCTGGTCTGAGAATTTCAGAAACTGCTGATCTACTGGGATTTTCACGCACAACCATCTCTAGGGTTTACAGAGAATGGTCCGAAAAAGAAAAAAAATCCAGTGAGCGGCAGTTCTGTGGCCGGAAATGCCATGTTGATGCCAGAGGTCAGAGGAGAATGGGCAGACTGGTTCGAGCTGATAGAAAGGCAACAGTGACTCAAATTGCCACCCGTTACAACCAAGGTAGGCAGAAGAGCATCTCTGAACGCACAGTGCGTCGAACTTTGAGGCAGATGGGCTACAGCAGCAGAAGACCACACTGGGTACCACTCCTCTCAGCTAAGAACAGGAAACTGAGGCTACAATTTGCACAAGCTCATCGAAATTGGACAGTAGAAGATTGGAAAAACGTTGCCTGGTCTGATGAGTCTCGATTTCTGCTGCGACATTCGGATGGTAGGGTCAGAATTTGGCGTAAACAACATGAAAGCATGGATCCATCCTGCCTTGTATCAACGGTTCAGGCTGGTGGTGGTGGTGTCATGGTGTGGGGAATTTTTTCTGGGCACTCTTTGGGCCCCTTGGTACCAATTGAGCATCGTTGCAACGCCACAGCCTACCTGAGTATTGTTGCTGACCATGTCCATCCCTTTATGACCACAATGTACCCAACATCTGATGGCTACTTTCAGCAGGATAATGCGCCATGTCATAAAGCTCGAATCATCTCAGATTGGTTTCTTGAACATGACAATGAGTTTACTGTACTCAAATGGCCTCCTCAGTCACCAGATCTCAATCCAATAGAGCATCTTTGGGATGTGGTGGAACGGGAGATTCGCATCAGGGATGTGCAGCCGACAAATCTGCGCCAACTGTGTGATGCCATCATGTCAATATGGTCCAAAATCTCTGAGGAATGCTTCCAGCACCTTGTTGAATCTCTGCCACGAAGAATTGAGGCAGTTCTGAAGGCAAAAGGGGGTCCAACCCCTTACTAGCATGGTGTACCTAATAAAGTGGCCAGTGAGTGTATATACATGCAATATATTGCAGCAGATAACACGAATATTCTTTTTCCTGCAACATTCCCACATTCCAACCCAAAATAATATACGGTATGTGTAAGAAGCTCTTGTCCTCTGCACTATAAACATCCAGCACACATGGGGTTTGTGGGACCCAGATGTTCATGAAAAAAAGAGAAAAAAAATGGAGGTCTAAATAGTTCAATTTCAGTTTTTGTTTTTTTTTTGGGGGGGGGGGGGGGTGGGGGGGGGGGGTGGGGGGGGTGACAGACTCCCTTTACAGTCATATGTTAAAGTTTGGGCACCCCTATTGATGTTAACCTTTTCTCTTTATAACAATTTTGGTTTTTGCAACAGCTATTTCAGTTTCATATATCTAATAACTGATGGACTCCGTTATATTTCTGGATTCAAATGAGGTTTATTGTACTAACAGAAAATGTGCAATCTGCATTTAAACAAAATTTGACCGGTGCAAAAGTATGGGCACCTCAACATAAAAGTGACATTAATATTTCGTAGATCCTCCTTTTGCAAAAATAACAGCCTCTAGTCACTTCCTGTAGCTATTAATGAGTTCCTGGATTCTGGATGAAGGTATTTGTGACCATTCCTGTTTACAAAACAATTCCTGCTCAGTTAAGTTTGATGGTCGCCGAGCATGGACAGCCCGCTTCAAATCATCCCACAGATGTTCAATGATATTCAGGTCTGGGGACTGGGATGGCCATTCCAGAACATTGTAATTGTTCCTCTGCATGAATGCATGAGTAGATTTGGAGCGGTGTTTTGGATCATTGTCTTGCTGAAATATCCATCCCCTGCATAAATTCAACTTCGTCACTGATTCTTGCACATTATTGTCAAGAATCTGCTGATACTGAGTTGAATCCATGCGACCCTCAACTTTAACAAGATTCCCGGTGCCGGCATTGGCCACACAGCCCCAAAGCATGATGGAACCACCACCAAATTTTACTGTGGGTAGCAAGTGTTTTTCTTGGAATGCTGTGTTTTTTAGCCTCCATGCATAACGCCTTTTTGTATGACCAAACAACTCAATCTTTGTTTCATCAGTCCACAGGACCTTCTTCCAAAATGTAACTGGCTTGTCCAAATGTGCTTTTGCAAACCTCAGGCGACTCTGTTTGTGGCGTGCTTGCAGAAACGGCTTCTTTTGCATCACTCTCCCATATAGCTTCTCCTTGTGCAAAGTGCGCTGTATTGTTGACCGATGCACAGTGACACCATCTGCAGCAAGATGATGCTGCAGGTCTTTGGAGGTGGTCTGTGGATTGTCCTTGACTGTTCTCACCATTCTTCTCTGCCTTTCTGATATTTTTCTTGGCCTGCCACTTCTGGGCTTAACAAGAACTGTACCTGTGTTCTTCCATTTCCTTACTATGTTCCTCACAGTGGAAACTGACAGGTTAAATCTCTGACACAACTTTTTGTATCCTTCCCCTGAAAAGCTATGTTGAATAATCGTTGTTTTCAGATCATTTGAGAGTTGTTTTGAGGAGCCCATGATGCCACTCTTCATAGGAGAATCAAATAGGAGAACTACTTGCAAGTGGCCACCTTAAATACCTTTTCTCATGATTTGATACACCTGGCTATGATGTTCAAAGCTCAATGAGGTTACAAAACCAATTTAGTGCTTCAGGAAGTCAGTAAAAAGTAGTTAGGAGTGTTCAAATCAAGAAAATGATAAGGGTGCCCATACTTTTGCACCGGTCAAAGTTTGTTTAAATGCAGATTGCACATTTTCTGTTAGTACAATAAACCTCATTTGAATCCAGAAATATAACTGAGTCCATCAGTTATTAGATATATGACACTGAAATAGCTGTTGCAAAAACCAAAATTGTTATAAAGAAAAAAGGTTAACATTAATAGGGGTGCCCAAACTTTAACATATGACTGTATATACAGGGTGGGCCATCTATATGGATACACCTATATGGATACATCTAAATAAAATGGGAATGGTTGGTGATAAACTGGATTTGTCATCATGGGCCAGTTGAATGGCCACCAAGGTCTCCCGATCTGACCCCCTTAGACTTTTATCTTTGGGGTCATCTGAAGGCAATGGTCTATGCTGTGAAGATACAGGATGTGCAGCATCTGAAACAACGGATACTGGAAGCCTGTGCTAGCATTTCTTCTGCGGTGTTGCTATCAGTGTGTCAAGAGTGGGAGAAGAGGGTTGCATTGAAAATCCAACACAATGGGCAGCACTTTGAACACATTTTATAATTGGTCAAACTTGTAAATTACTCATGAAAGAATAAAGTTATGTTAAAACCAAGCACACCATTGTTTTTCTTGCAAAATTCTCAATATGTTTGATGTGTCACATGACCCTCTTCCCATTGGAAAAAATAAAGTTGGATCCAAAATGGCCGACTTCAGAATGGCCACCATGGTCACCACCCATCTTGAAAAGTTTCCCCCCTCCCATATACTAATGTGCCATAAACAGGAAGTTGATATCACCAACCATTCCCATTTTATTTAGGTGTATCCATATAGATGGCCGATCCTGTATTTTCAAACATTGAATATAAGAGACTTGGACGGCATTAGTGCTATACAGAATACACTTATAAAAATGAAGGTATTCAGAGCATAAATTGGACAATTCATGAGAGCACACCAGCCACGACATGGCATACCATTCTTTGATGTGATCCCAAGTCTACATTTCATATATTCAGTGTTTGCATACATGTTAGTGCTTACAGAGGTGGCTGTATCCTCTTGTTTGTATATTATGCAGTCACAGCCGCTCGCACCTGTTTACACTTACTTTATTCTGTTCGGAAGTGTTGGTCTCTTTTTTTGTTTTTTGTAGTACATTAATGGAGGTTCTGACTGCCTCATTTTCAGATTGCGCACTTTTTCCATCAAGAGAGGTTCGCACAACCAATGTCTCCCCACATAGGTGAAAAACGGACCAATTATTCTAATCACCCTCTGATCAAAGTTGTATCAGTTTTTCTTGTGCAAGGAGAGAGTAAAAAAAAAAAAAAAAGTTTCTCCACTTGCATTGCCAAATTTGATCCAAGGAAACATGCAGAGGCCCACAGAATATCACAGGCACAAGTACTATCTGTGAAAAACCACAAATAGCACTCGTATGTGAAAATCAGTCATGTGCACCACCACTAAAGCTGTTTTTTTTTTTATTAGTCCTGGACCCTACCTGCCCTTTAAATTTGTAGCTTTTAGGCGATAGATGTACATGTGATAAATATTACGTTTAGGGTCCCATCAAAGGAAGGTACGCCTTGTCCTGGCTGGTGGGCTCTCATGAATTGGCCAATTTATGCTCTAAGTATCTTCATTTTTTAAGTAGGTATTTTATACGTATTCTATAAAGCAGTAATGTGTCCACATTTCATATATTCAATGTTTAGCTTACAGAGGCTGCTGTCTCCAGAAATAAGGTATATCTACCTATATATAGTCCGGGGGCCGTCGGAAGGTGAGTAGATCACTATTTTTTATTTTAATTCTATTTTTTACACGTTTATGGTACTGAGGGTCCGAAGGAGTCTCTTCTCCTCCAGACCCTGGGTACCGGCTAGCGACGGGCATCTCCGGTTGCGTCGCCGCCGACGCCCGTGCGCCCGGAGATGACCCGCGGCAACCGTCGGGAGATCAGCGGCTAGTGCCGCTGATCTCCCGACGGCATGGTAGCGGTGGTGTGCGTCCTGCTAATTGCGGACTGCGCCTGTTGCTGATTGGTTGAGGCCACCAGGCCGCAACCAATCAGCGCAGCGGGATTTCGGTTACAGACAGACATGATAAGGCGTATATATATATATATATATAGATAGATAGATAGATAGATAGATAGATAGATACACATTTATATATACATGCAATATATTGCAACAGATAACACAAATGTTCTTTTTCCTGCAACATTCCCACATTCCAACCCAAAATAATATACGGTATGTGTAAGAAGCTCTTGTCCTCTGCACTATAAACATCCAGCACACGTGGGGTTTGTGGAACCCAGATGTTCATGAAAAAAAGAGAAAAAAAATGTGAAGAAAAGCTGCGCAAGGAGGAATTTTCAACCATAACAAGCCTCGCGGTTTTCTATTAGGAGATTACATTGAGGTTTTCAGCTCCATTTTGCATGCTTGTAACAAACCACAGAATATATACAATCGTATGGAATGGCTGACTGTATATCGGGCGTAATGGATGGCTTTCCACCTGTTTGTTTCTGGGATAGAAATTGGCGCATGTGTGTATAACAGAACACACGCTTATCGCAATTTCTGTGAAAAGCAAAATTTTCTGACATTCACTTTTTGGTCTATTTTTTTCAATACTGATTTTCTTTACACTCAGTCATTTGCTGTTGCGTCTTCCTGAACATGCAAATCTTTATTTGCCACGCTCCCTAGGGTAAACTAGCCCCCCATTATACCAACACTTCTGCTGCTGCGGACCGGCATCTAAAATCCATGTCATCCGTACAGATCCATAAAGATCCCATAGGATTTGCAGCTGCAGTTTTCCTTGGGGAAAATACTCAGCATATGATAGCAGTGAGTATTGCGCATGAGATTTCGCAACATGAATGCACAGCGCCTCGGATCTGGAAATTTATTTATGTGGATGCTACAGCGGAGTTCACCCTTAGGGCAAGAGCAAACAACGTCTTTTTCAGGTGGAAAACAAATCAAACGTTAGAAATAACGAACACAATGCACGGCAATGTCAAAACAACTTGCTGTGCACATGTTTCATCTTTTGCAGCTTCTATTAACAACTCTGGGCTTCAAAATCCGTGAAGCAGCTAAAAAGAAGTGACCGGTCCATTCTTCCAAAACGACAAATAAGACGACACAACGTTTTCCTGAAGAGTCTGCTGCTTCAAAAACTACGCAGGTACGCCGGCGTCTACAAGACTCAGTGTGCGGATACCGTTAGGTGCGGAAGTTCTGCACCTTGTCTGCAACAATAGGTTCCGCAGGGAAAGTTCTCACTGGAAGGTCTTTAATAAAAGCTATGCTAATGAATCTCCAGTGAGGCTCGTTTCCAGGTCTCCTGGGTCTATCAGAGTCAGCGTCTGACATGGCCTTTTTAAAATAACATGTTTCATGGATGCACCATGGACCCAACAGGAAAAATATTAGCTGCCATCTATCCTAACAGAAGCCGCGGAGACACCATCACATGTTTCTCAACGCAAGCAATGACCAGCCAGGTCTTTCCCCGGGAAGGAACAACCATGGGAAGGGCAGTCTCCAATGAAGGAAACCACCTATGCCAAAACATGGTATCCATCCACAGACAGCTGTTTCGGGGTATTGCCCCTCATCAGTGTGGAGTAGGAAACTGGCTGGTAGGAGCAAGGCCTAGTAAAAGACTGTGAAGATGAGGATGAATGAACTCATGGAGATCAACATCCAACACTGCGGAGACACCATCACGTGTTTCTCAACGCAGTGATTCTAGAGCATTGCCCCCATCCCTTATGGGAAATATGCAAAACATGCAAAACAGAAGCCGCGGAGACACCATCACATGTTTCTCAACGCAAGCAATGACCAGCCAGGTCTTTCCCCGGGAAGGAACAACCATGGGAAGGGCAGTCTCCAATGAAGGAAACCACCTATGCCAAAACATGGTATCCATCCACAGACAGCTGTTTCGGGGTATTGCCCCTCATCAGTGTGGAGTAGGAAACTGGCTGGTAGGAGCAAGGCCTAGTAAAAGACTGTGAAACAGCTGTCTGTGCCGGGGAAAGACCTGGCTGGTCATTGCTTGCGTTGAGAAACATGTGATGGTGTCTCCGCGGCTTCTGTTTTGCATGTTTTGCATATTTCCCATAAGGGATGGGGGCAATGCTCTAGAATCACTGCGTTGAGAAACACGTGATGGTGTCTCCGCAGTGTTGGATGTTGATCTCCATGAGTTCATTCATCCTCATCTTCACAGTCTTTTACTAGGCCTTGCTCCTACCAGCCAGTTTCCTACTCCACACTGATGAGGGGCAATACCCCGAAACAGCTGTCTGTGGATGGATACCATGTTTTGGCATAGGTGGTTTCCTTCATTGGAGACTGCCCTTCCCATGGTTGTTCCTTCCCGGGGAAAGACCTGGCTGGTCATTGCTTGCGTTGAGAAACATGTGATGGTGTCTCCGCGGCTTCTGTTTTGCATGTTTTGCATATTTCCCATAAGGGATGGGGGCAATGCTCTAGAATCACTGCGTTGAGAAACACGTGATGGTGTCTCCGCAGTGTTGGATGTTGATCTCCATGAGTTCATTCATCCTCATCTTCACAGTCTTTTACTAGGCCTTGCTCCTACCAGCCAGTTTCCTACTCCACACTGATGAGGGGCAATACCCCGAAACAGCTGTCTGTGGATGGATACCATGTTTTGGCATAGGTGGTTTCCTTCATTGGAGACTGCCCTTCCCATGGTTGTTCCTTCCCGGGGAAAGACCTGGCTGGTCATTGCTTGCGTTGAGAAACATGTGATGGTGTCTCCGCGGCTTCTGTTTTGCATGTTTTGCATATTTCCCATAAGGGATGGGGGCAATGCTCTAGAATCACTGCGTTGAGAAACACGTGATGGTGTCTCCGCAGTGTTGGATGTTGATCTCCATGAGTTCATTCATCCTCATCTTCACAATCTATCCTAACAGAGCATTTCTCCAACCACTTGGTTTGTTATGGCTGCACATGTAGGACACTTGATCATAGATGTCTGATGTCACATTCGTGAGTCATCCTAAAAGGACCTCATTCACATTTCAGAAGCCATCTCTCCTGACTCCTGCATGTACAGCAACACTCAGCCAAATATTCCTCCCTGCTTTAAGAAAGAGCTACTGCCATACTTCATTGGCGGCAGCTTTTCTCCAGGAAGAACAAAAGGATCGATTGATGAAATTCGGCCTCCATATACATACTGATGCTGGATCTTGTAGATATACGCGGATTTGGCTGACTGTAATCTAAAATGTAAGGCCCTGTTCACACTGTTTCTGGTGGGGTTCCAGATGATTCCCCCTAAAAACTTGGATGCAGACAAATTGCCAACAGTGTCATCGACTGCGATGACACGAAAGGAGTTCTAATGATCTCCATTTTCATTTGTTTGTTTTCTTCTGAATGTGTCCATTTGTTTAGCCAGACCACGTTTCTGTGCTGTCTGAACAAACGGACCTGTTCGTAGAAAAAAAAAACAAAAAACTCCATTTTGTATTATATTCCATAGCCCTGTCAGCCATTCGACCAAATCACTCAAAAAAATGGAAACCCTCTTTCGGCAGTGTGAACAGCGCCTAAGGGGGACTGAAGGAATAGACTACAGTGAGCCTATCCAAAATCTTCTACAAATGTGATTACATCTGACCCTGGGCCCACCACAATATCAGCTGACACTATGGTCGAGCAGCCAATACAAAGACGACTTTCAGCGTGTGATCAGTCTGCATAATAAATTCCCCAGCATACTTTTTATATTCCTTTTTTCTGGGATCCCCTCCAAATTTTTGATGAAAAAAATCCATGCAAAAACTGCAATAAAATGTTATAGTTGCACCTGTAGCAGGGCTGTGGAGTCGGTAAGCCAAACCTGCGACTCCGACTCCTCAATTTCCCTTACACCGACTCCAACTCCGACTCCGACTCCACGACTCCGACTCCCACACATATTGCTTATATTTAAGTGAAAAATATATTGTAGTACAATGTGAACCTCAGACATTTAATCATTTTTATGATCCAATAATCAAGATATTTAGATAGAACAGAATATATATTGGTGTACTACCCGGTTTTCATTCTTTTTGGTACAGATACGATATGGATAGACAGATATGGATAAATGGATAGATAGAGCAGATTTCTAATCTGCTTTTGCTATTGAAAACATTATCTATGAGCTCAAAAACCTTTCAGGTGATGCAGTTTTTTAAAAAGATGATCAGCTTTTGCAGCTGAAAAACGTATCCTCAAAAAACACAGGAAAAACGCTGTGTGTGAATGTAGCCTTAGATCAGGAATAGAACAGTCATTTATAGGACATTTCATAACTTTCCCAAACTCCTATGAAAAAATATTCAGCACATTCTGCATTGAATTACTGTACCCAATTTATTATATATTTTAGGAGTCGGAGTCGGTCCATTTTATACCGACTCCAACTCCACCAAAATGAGCACCGACTCCGACTCCACGACTCCGACTCCGACTCCACAGCCCTGACCTGTAGATGATTTTAGCATGTGCAGCGTAATAATATTAAAGGTGTCGTAACATCGGATGTATGTGCGTTTTTCTATTAAACTGATTAATGACGACTGTCATAAAGGATATTAAAAAAAAAGTGAACTAGTCAAATATTTACCATAGAAATGCTAATATTTGTTGAGGACTGTCACGTTTATTTTCAGCAGCTCTGTATTACAGCCATTACTATAAAATTTACTACTCAAAGAATAGACCTTCATAAATAAGACCTTGATGAAAAGATCGGAAATTACCCACTGTTTTGCCACCTATTCAATGTTTATTACAATTCAAAAAAAAAGGAAAAATATATATATTTTTGGACCCCTTCCTGGAGGCGCCACTGGTCAGTAGGGCTTTGGGCTCAGTGATTTACCCCATCCTCTGCCCATAAGGCAAGGGTCACGCAACCATTTTCTCAGATTATGAATAACATAAGCCTGTGTCATGTCAAGAGGTGAATAAGAATATTTTTATTTTTATATTTATTTTATTATTGTTATTTGTTAGAGAAATCATTTTTTTTTTTTTTAACTTTTGCCATTTTCAATAAGTTATCTCCTTACTGATCATTAGGACCCCCAGAAATCCTGTCTAAATTCAGTGGTGCTCGAGCATGCACACCGATGCTCTATTTCTTGTGGGGGCTCTTGGTGAAAGCCAAATAAGACGCACAACTGTCTCTAGCAGTACAACAGAAAGAATTAGAGAACTTATATCCATGCTCGCCTGCTGTGCCATTTAGAGCTCCGAAGAGCCCCATTATAAGAATCACCAGTAGTTCCAGCGTTTAGTACCTTGTCCCCTGCCCTAATGATAGAGGATATCTTACCAGCTTAGTAAAAACCTTTCAATATTAGGATTATTTACATATTTGTACTTAAAGAGGACCTGCTACTTGCTAAAAAAAAAAAAAAATATATTAAAGAGATTGCTTGGGACTTAAATATTGATAGCCTATCCTTAGGATAAGTCATCAATGTCTGATCAGTGGGGATGCGACACCTGGCATCCCTGCCAATCAGCTGTTCCCGATGTCGTCCGGAACTGATCAGCACAGCTCCATCGACAGAATAGTGGCAGTGGCCGGGTACTGCACATCCACCTGCTATGGATTCGAATAGGTGATGGATGTGCAGTACTCGATCGTGGTGACTATACAGTCGACGGAGCTGTGCAGCTCAATACCTGAGCAGCACCGGCCACCACCGGCACCAGGAACAGCTGACTGGTGGGGTTGTCAGGTGTTCCACCCCCACCTATCAGACATTGATGGCCTACCCTAAGGCCATAAATATTAAAGTCCTAAACTACCCCTTAGAAAAAAAACCTTGTAAAAAATTCACGAGCTCCAATGATTTTTCCGCTCTTTTCTGTTTTGCGCTGCGTTGATTTATTGCAGAGATATACACATTTATTACTTTTGGAGTGCAGTATGTGATATTTCTGCTTGTAGTGCATTTGGGTGGTAGTTCAGAATCTTCTCTTGGAAAACGTTTTCCTTCACCCAGATAGGGATATTCACAGCTCAGCAGCTCTTCTAGCAGTCTCAGAAGCTGGTCGCCTGTGATTGGCAGCATCTCAGAGGATTGAAGGCGCACGCACCACCAGAGAAGACTCTAAAGAAACGCCCAGTTGCACTAGAAGCAGAGATCTCACATGCTGCCCTGCAAAAGCATCATATCTAAATATCTCTGCAATGGAGCGACGCATCACAAAACGGAAAAAAGCAGCAGAATTTTTATTAGCCAGTGATGGGACCTCTTTAATTATTCACCTGTGTATGGTGTAGAAAAAAAAAAAAAAACACAATATGAATTTAAAGCCAAGCAAGAAAGCACAAACTGTGCCCTCTATGGCTTTTCTGGTCACAATAGACATGGCAGGTCTGGCATGTTCTTCTACAATTATTTGCTGATGATTATATTAATGATATATAATTAGAACGTGCCAAATATGACATATGATGTAAATATAGTAATTATAAATATGAATAAGTTCATAAAAGCCCTATAAAATACAGCCGTGCAGCACTTACACAGAAATGTGGAGGACAGAAAACGAGAACACAAATTGGAAATGTTTAACAAGAAACATTAGTAAGCAAAGCTGCATCCGTAATTGCAATCAATGGGGACCTCCCGGGAATAGTTATAGATAATTTTGTTGCAGAATTTCACATAAATCTTTAATATTTTCACTGAAGACTGAACAGAAGGAATAAATCTGCAGGGGATGTTTACTATTTCATTAAAAAAAAATGCGGACATTCCAGCTTGCAACTTTCTAGACCTCGGAGTCGACCCTATTTTAGATGAAGCTGCTTTTCCGCATCGGTGAAAAAGCTGACTTACGGCACAATCATATACGGTATATATATATATTTTTGAAAGCGTTCGCAAAAAATTGCTTTTCTGACAATATTTTTTTTTCTGCTCTACTGATGAAAAACAAAAAAAAAAAATAGCTGTGGCTGAGGTTTGGTTTTCAGTGATGTATGAATGCCCCAGAGGACATGCCTGCACCGTGAGTCAGCAGACCAGCCTTCCTCTCTTTTGCAATTTAAGATGTGTGGCATTTTGGATTGGCAGGCCTGTGCGGGCACTCAGGAAGTACACTTATATTCAGCTATGCAAAAACGCTTTGGACAGCAAAACTATGTCCTGTATGTAAACGATATGAACAGCAAAAAAAAAAAAAACTGGTGGAAAGTTAAAAGCACGGGGATTCTGCTCCTCAGAATTCTACTTTGAAGGACACCACCAATTTTAAAGAAGCTTTTCGCTTTCAACTTGATAGCGCCCCGATTCTCTAAATTGAGATCTCTGAGCTTTACCCACTCTTAAAAAAAGTTTGATAAAAACGAAGATCGATTGGTTTGGCATCAGTCTCCAAAAATTCACGACTCGAGAGATACAATTTAAGGGGGAGTATAACTGATATTTTATTGGGGGGGAAACATAGAGATTCAGAAGGGATTGTCCAAGTAGTGGACAACTCCTTTAACTCCTCTCCTCGCCCTCTAAAATTCTGCAAAGTGATGGCTGGCTGGCCTTTATTTTTCTGAATTAGCATGAAGCCAATTGCAAATAAATGCGATTTGAAAAGGATACAATTTTTTTAATTAAATTCTAAGCAAGTTTAATTTGCTTCATACAAAACTTGCTCATACTTATTTTGGTAGCTGCCTGTTAAGAACTACAAAGTGACATTCTTAGTACAGGGAAGGAAAGTTGCTAAACAATTTCTCTACTCTTGAGAAATAAATGCGAATGTGGAAGTTTTGCTTTCAGCAGTATGGAACTAGTTAATACTATGTATGTATCGGGAGCAGCAACTAGGTGGCTATCTACATCTGTCCAGTATAAACACCTTTGCCACGAACACTACCTGCTCGATCTGGACACATTTCCTATCCTCATATTCTCGGGCAGTGGGAATGTTTCATCGTAGGCGTAGATTAGTAGTCAGATTCTCTAATGCTCGGCACATTTTCATCTAAATGGCCAAAACAGAAAGTTTGTTTTTTCAGGTGGTCATTTACACCACAATCTCATATGCAATTTGGTTGGGCCACCAAGTGAGCGCAGTTCAGGCCATGCTTTCTGACAGCAGGAGGACACAATACTACTGTGGCCCGCCTCTTTACACAAAGGTCTGATAACAGATGTATCAGCAAATTCCACAAACTACATGTGTCTTCCTCATTTCTACCTCCTGGCCTTTTAATCTTCTGCTACAAGGAAAAAGGAAACAAATGCTTCAATAAAAGCTTTACCGCCCAGATTATGAGAACACCTCCAGGCACTAAAGCTCCTGTGGTCACGTGCAGTCATGGCCATAATTATTGGCGCCCTTGAAAATGTTCCCAAAAAATGAAGTATTTCTCCTAAAAAATTATTGCAATTACACATGCTTATGTCCTTTGTGTTTATTGGAACAACATAGGGGAAAAAAAAAGGCAAATTGGAAAATTTCAAGGGTGCCAACTAGTGATGAGCAAGCGTGCTTGGATAAGTTGTTATCCATGCTCGAGTGCTAATCAAGCATTTCAGCGTGCTCGAAAAATATGTTCGTGTTGCCACAGATGTTCGACAGGGATTGCCTGTTTGCTAGCCAATCCCTGCATGTGTAGGGGCTGTGGAACAGCTGCGGCAACTCAAGCATAATTTTCGCACATGCCAAAAATACACGATTAAGCATGAGCGTGCTCAGATAACGCCTTATCCGAGCACGCTCGCTCATCAATAATGCCAACACTTTAGGCCACGACTGTAGGTCATGTCAAAAAAAGGGCTAAACATCTAAACACGAAACCCAATGCAAGTCAATAGGGAAGCAAAGTCGGCAGGGAGTGGAGGACAGTAAACACACCTACAGTGCCCATTTCAATGCCAAAAACATCAATTCTTATTACTGAAGCTTGTCAACCTTAATTTACTTCATAA
Organism: Dendrobates tinctorius; assembly: GCF_039654945.1. Classification (NCBI taxonomy): domain Eukaryota; kingdom Metazoa; phylum Chordata; class Amphibia; order Anura; family Dendrobatidae; genus Dendrobates; species Dendrobates tinctorius. Next base: position 5,908,096 of record NW_027361788.1, on the reverse strand, counting down.
TAATAGTTACACATTGGAACCTGGGGGTTATTTGGCTAAAGTTGTGGGGGGTTGGGCTGGCTCCAGGTTTTCGTGTGCCCTGGGCCAAAGAGTGTCAGTGCACCCCTTTAACACATACCACAACTCATGATGCTCCGATACGGCACAGAAATATAGGTATAGTACAATGACAAATACTTCACTGCTTACATGACTGATCTATTTTAAATTGTACAATAGCTCAAAAAAAGGACAGTATATTACTCCATACTGTATTATGGCCACCACATTGTGCGCCATACAGAATAATGAGCCCCATATATTTGTCAATACAGAATAATTGGTCACTCACATATAATGTTCCATGCAGTATATGATGAGCTCCACATAATGCTCCAGTATATGATAGGCCTCATGGATGATGCTCCAGTGTAATATGGGCCCTAATAATGCTCCTTATATAATGGGCCCCATTTCTAATGCTCCAGTGTTTAATGGGCCCCGTAAATGCTGCTGCAGTGTCTGATGTCCCCAATCTGGAATGCTCCAGTATATGATGGGCCTCATGGATGATGCTCCAGTGTATGATGGGCCCTAATAATGCTCCATATATAATGAGCCCCATTTCTAATGCTCCAGTGTATAATGGGCCCTGTAAATGCTGCTCCAGTGTCTGATGTCCCCCATTTGGAATGCTCCAGTATATGATGGGCCCATTTTTAATTAACCCGGGCATAGTATGTGAAAAGAGCTCCATAGAGTAATCTGAAGTGTGTGCTGCCGCATCCTTAAATTTTGTTGGGGGTGAAGGACACAAGGAAAGGTGTTTTTCCTGACCTGAACCCTGTACTGACGACTCCGTGCTTGCAGGTTTCGAACGTTCAGAAGAGGAGGCAATATAGCTGGTGGCTGTTTGGGCAATGTACGCCAAAACTTGTTCCTGATGCTCCAGCTTTAAAAGCGGTTTTCCTACTCCAAGAAAAGGGAACCTTACAGGCCTTCTTTGGCCAGATGATGACGCAGGCTCAACACCTCCTGCCTTAGCTGCTATTGTGCTTTTGCCAGAACCAGCCGATGCACCACCACCATCAGTACCAGCTGCGCCCCCCTGCCTACGTCCGCGGCCTCTTCCACCATACTTCCTCATGTTTGGGAAAATGTACGGCCTCTTCCACCATACTTCCTCATGTTTGGGAAAATGTACCAAAAATACCAGCAGAGAGATGGTACTGTATGAGGAGCGTCCACCTGTGTAAGGTGTATTCAAAAAATTAAATCTACGTATATATTTTGTTATTCACAGACGCTCTCCTAGTATGTATTTGACCGTAATCCGACAAGTAGATATACGGCACTGTATCAGAAGTGTACAGCTGTATACGTTTTTTGTGTAACTAACAATATCCGTATATGTATTTACGGAGTGTCACACAAACACACGCTGATTCTGTATAGATGTGACTGTAATGCGATACTGTTTGAGAATCAGACAGCTCTATACGGTGTGTGTATGGAAAATTGTCAATCTCCGTCTATTTTTATACGGACTGACACATGCTGTCTCTGTCTAGTTTTGACCGTCATCAAACAGCAGATATACAAAACTGTTTGAAAAGCGGACAGCTCTATAAGGTGTAGGTCTGGAAAAATGGAAAATCTCCTCGGCTTGTTTTTCCAGAGTCACACACAGATAGCTTCTATTTGTCCGTGATACAAGGCGGTACACGGTAGTGTATGAGGAGCGTACACCGCTATATGGTGTTTGTATGGAAAATTGTCAATCTCCGTCTATTTGTATACGGACTGACACATGATGTCTCTGTCTAGTTTTGACCATCATCAAACAGCAGATACACAAAACTGTTTGAAAAGCGGACAGCTCTATAAGGTGTAGGTCTAGAAAAATGGAAAATCTCCTTGGCTTGCTTTTCCAGAGTCACACCCAGATAGCTTCTATTTGTCCGTGATACCAGCCGGTACACGGTAGTGTGTGAGGAGCGTACACCGCTATACAGTGTGTGTATGGAAAATTGTCAATCTCCGTCTATTTTTATACGGACTGACACACGCTGTCTCTGTCTAGTTTTGACCGTCATCAAACAGCAGATATACGAAACTGTTTGAAAAGCGGACAGCTCTATAAGGTGTAGGTCTGGAAAAATGGAAAATCTCCTCGGCTGGTTTTTCCAGAGTCACACCCAGATAGCTTCTATTTGTCCGTGATACCAGCCGGTACACGGTAGTGTGTGAGGAGCGTAGACCGCAATATGGTGTGTGAAAAAATGAACGCTCAGTAACTCACCAGAACAAAATAATAAAATTTGGAGTGCTTTGAAAACAGCAGTTTGAACAGCAGTGTCACACAGCAATGCAGCTAGCAGGTAGCCTTAAAAGGCAGCCTAATCACCTCCAGCGCTGCTGCACACAACAAAAATCCTCCCCTTTCACTGCACACTAATTGTACAGTGAAAAGCGTTATCAGCAAAAGCAATTTTGTTTTTCTTCTTGCCTGCCTAACGCTCTCCCTATTCAGAATCAGCAGCACCTCTCCCTATTCTAAGATCGGCAGAAGTAAGATGGCGGTCACGGCCTTTTATACCCACTGTGACGCCACACAAAGCCAGCCAATCACTTCAATGCCCTTCTCTAAGATGGCGGTGGCCGCTGCCCATGTCATCGCATTGCCCACAGTGTGCGTCCTCCATCATTGGCTGAGAAAAAGTGCTGTAAGCATTATTTGAAACGCGACTTTGGCGCTCTAAACGGCGACCTTATGGCCGACCTCTCGCTATGGTCGGGTTTCGATCGGCGAAACCCGACTTTAGCTAAAGTCGGCTATTTTTGAATTTGACCGACCCATTTTGCTCAACTCTACTGCCATATAATTCATGGATTCTGAAAAAATAGGATTAACAAAAAGGTGAAAGTAGGTTCAGAAATCCTCTGACTTGACGGGGACACATTAAGCTTTTTGATCTGTAAGGATTTAGGTTAAGTACTCCATACTATGTACAATTGCTTCTAAGATGTATGTTTAGCCTAGAAGACTAGATTACCATTCAATTGGCTGCCAAAACTGACATTGTTCTATTTTTCTTGATCTATTATGTCTGGAGCCATGGACCCTACGGCCACGTTCCCAGTTACAGAAATGCTCCACTTTTCCGCATGATTCTCGGCACTCAAAAATGCAATTTTGATTCTGTGTTTTGTTTTGTTTTTTCATGTTCCCCATATAAGTCTGTAGAGGGAAAAAATTGAAATTTCGCAGCATCTTGAAACCTGCGGAGCATGAATTTTCTTGAAACCGCATCCATAAATCCAGCTGATTTTCACGCTCTCCCTCCCCACAAAAAAAAAAAATAGAAAAACAAGGAGAGTTTATGCTTTGTGGGAACATACATGGAGAGTTTTTTCTTATGTTTTTTCCCACCCACACTTTAGGCCTCATGCAGACATCCAATGTTCTTGTACGAGAGCTATCCGTGGTTTTCACTGACCTCACTCGCACCTGTGATAGTCTATGGGGTCATTCACATGTCCGTGATTTTTCGCATGGTCTGCAGAAAATGGCGGACATATATCCGATTTTTAACCGAGCTTGTCTAGGGGTAAGTGGAAAAAATCGGACAGCAATTTTTTACCATCTGAGTACAGTCCTATTTTTACAGACTACAGTATGAAAATAAAGATTTTTTTTTCCCTGGGTCTGAACGAGGCCTTAGGGTGGAAAGAGACACAGCATTTTACATCAGCAGCCACATGAATGAGACTTAAAAATTCTCATTGACATGTAGCGCTTTTTTTCCAATTTTTGCTTACCTGAGGTGTATTTGTTTTAAAGCACCGCACGTCAATTCTTTCAGATTATGTATTGCAGTTTTCCCCATTGGGATCCATTAGGCTATGCACAAAAAAACCCCCATAAAGGAATAAAAGAAATAGGAGGGGTCGACCAACATTTTTATTTGTGCAGCCACCTTTAAGAATAAAAAGAGAAATCTAATTTGAATGCGAAAGAAAACTGCAAAATTAGCAAAAAAAAATTAAAGAATTGCTGTGACTTGCAAATTGTAAAATTGCTACAATTTAGAACAATCTAGTGTCGCTATGTAGCCCTGACCCATATCGAGAAAGTCTGATTCTTTCGCAAAAAAAGCACTGTGTGCACAAAAAAACTAAAAAAAACAGTGAAGCTTCCCATAGAAAACATTCAGGACATTTCTTCCAATCTGTGATATGACTTATAAAAGAAAACTGGAATCTGGCCGCTCCCCAATAAAACTGTGCCCCCCCCCACGCACATTTTTTTTTTTCTTTTTAGATATCAACTTTTTTTTAAAGTTGCATTTTTGTAATGTTTAGGAAAAAAATGTAACCTCGGCAGGAAATAGATATTAGCCAGGAGGGAAAGAGGGAAATGCTCCCCTGCGTTAGCAAGACTTGCCAACAATGTATCACACCGCCTGTTTTGCTTGGAACGTAAGTGGTTGCTTCTCATTTTCTAACTGCGGATGTGGAAAATGTCAAGAGGACGTTAACACAACTAAGAAAAGTATTAGCGGTTGACAGCGAAAATTAAGGGATCATTTAGCAACGATCTAACATAGTAGTAGAGAAGTAACCGAGTTCACCGATCACGCCTCACATTACAATTCTCATATCTAGAAGATTAGACCCGTCACGACTTGACTGTTTCACGCAGTCAGGTAGAATAATTTTTTACGAAACTGCATTTCATTTGGTGGTAACATAGACTTTGTAGGATGAGAGTGGCCAATGTGCTGTATCTGGGGTCTGTGTAATACAGAATAAAGTCCTGAAGCTTCAAAGAGCTTTTCGGCAGAATTGTAGCATAAAGCAGTTTGACCTGTCTAAAAGAAAAATTCACAACTTGTAGTTCTGCAAAAAAAATTATGTTTTGGCATTTCTACACCAGGCTCGACCCATTCCGGCAACTATTAGAAAAAGGAATTAAGCTCAACTGAGAATTTAAACATAATTTACGCCATAAAAATGACATAAAATACAACATTAAAGGGGTTGTCCTGCCTTAGACCACAAGTCCGCAGTCGCTCAATGCAAGCTGTGAGGATTCTCTGGTGTCGGCGCCGGAAGAGCAGAAGCACGGCTGCAAGTATGTGATTTACATACATGAGGCCACATGACAACTAGACGTGCTCAGCCTGGCTCAATACACGTGTACTGAGCAAGGCCGGACATGTCTAGTTGGAATGTGGCCAAAAGTAGGCAAATTGCATACTTGCGGTCATATGACCAACAGCTCCCAGCGCTGGAGAATCCTCACAGCGCACAGTGCAGTGGACATTTCTTGCGGATACACATAGCAGCTGAAATTTATTCAAGAAGACCTGTCACTTGTCATAAATAAGTAATTTCTCACACTAGTGTAAACGGCACATTTCTCCTTAATCCGACGATAATTTTCTTTTTGTTCCACTGCCTTTCATTTCTTTCTTGAGATATGGCCCTCTCTTCCCTCTATAATCTTTTATACAAGTGGGAGTGGTCATCGTCTTCTTGAAGATCATGCCTCCTTGACTTACAAAACTATATCTATATATTCATATCTCAAGAACGTAGAGTCGCACGAACAAAAGAAGAAAACCACCAAATTCAGGAGAGAAATGGCATATATATCCGATAAGACAAAAAAAAAAAATCATATTTATAGCAAGTGACTGGCTCTCTGTAAGAATCCTGGCAGATCTCCATGCCACATGAGGCAACTTCCCACCTTGTTGCCAAAAATGCCACAAGAAATGTTTCCAAGGCACTGGAGCAATTTTGTTATTTAGCATTTATCGGAACAGTAACATAAAAGAGCTAAAAAAAATTATAAAAAAATGCAATGTTTTGGCCACAATACAGTCTTTATCAAGCCAAATAAAGAAGAACAGAAGCATAAAAAGAAGCAACAAACAGGACAATGGATATAGGGGAATCACCAGACTACACCTCCTCCGTCCTGCTTGCTAGTCCTTTCTCGATAGTCACGAAAACACTAGATAAAATAAAAAATGAAATCACACAAAAATTAAAACCACATAATAAAATGATCAACTGATGTACGGAGAGGTTATATACAGTGAAAAACATACACTATATATATATATTTTTTTTTCTTTTAAGTTTTTAAAGTAGAAACCCCAAGCCCCTGAATTCATCAATGCAGTTTCTCCACTTTTCTGTAGCAATTTGCTCCTTTTTTTCCCCTGACAGTTTTGCATATCCACATGGGTTAGACAGATTCATAAAAGGCTACTTTTGCCAAATCTCGCTTTTTTTGGTGCAACTCAATTCAAGTTTCTGCCCAAAGTAAGGTTTCTGGAAGGAGTTTCCAATTTGGTGCATTTTTGCGACTTTTTAAAGGATATGCAACTTTTGCTGGTCAAAGGTCAAAAAAACCCCCAAAAAACAGCTAAATATAAAGTGCATTTTTTACTTACATATTTGAAGAATTTGGCATAAAAAACGTCATCGAATACCACAAGACAAAAAAAAGGAAAAGAAAAGGGACTTCAAGAAATTGCAAATGATGAAATGGGCCTTAAGTTTTTGTGTCGTTTTAGAGAGTTTATGGTCATTTGCTATGTGTACACGACACAATATAGACGGCGTCCTTTTTGCTGAAACATCACCACTGGCAATTATGCCATCATTTTAGCAGTATCTTCGCCACTGGCGACTTTTCTTTTATAACTTCAGTATCCAAACCCTGAACCATTTAAAAAGAAGTGACATAAGACAGAACATGCACATAGCAATGCTGTTTTACATTGCTGTTCATTATGTAAATTTTTTAGGTGCTTTTTTGGCACTTTTTCAAGCGGAATCCGGACAGAATATACCATCACGTGCACATAGCCAGTTCCGCTCAAAATACTCCATATGCACAAAGCCTCATGCTGTGAATATCACAATGAATTTTGCCATTTGAAACTCAAAAAAGTGAAATGAGAGGCAAACCTTCACTTTTTCCACAATTAAATCTGCAGCAATATTTACTGCTGCGGCAGAATAGTGTGACCGTTGTACTGTGTTGATCTATTACTAGTGACATGTCCAATCTAATTGCCCAAGAGCAATTTTCTTTTGCAAAACTAATAATAGCCATCTGTGTACATTTGTCGGCATTTTCTTTGACACAACTGACAAGGAGAACACATAAAACGTACACGCAAAAGCTAAAAGGCACAAAAATGAAGTCATAGCCTGCAACCTCAGCGACGGATTGCTTAATGACCTCTCTGACCCTAATGAGAAAGTGTGAATCCATTCATACTGATGGTACTACGCCAGATAAGCCTGAGAATTTATTAAGTGAACCTAGGACAAGCGCCAAGAACAGAAGATGATTTATATTTATGGCTTGTGTAATCAATGTGCTGGTAAGATAAATGTGCTCTCTCACCACACTAAACACTCCATTGTTAATTTTTACAACCCTCACTTCCAGATAAATTAAAGGATCGGAGCTATAACTGAAACTGTATTAGCAAATTGCACAAACAGCAATTTCTCAGGAAAATGTAGGCGTATTAGTGATGAGCCAGCGTGCTCTGATAAGGTATTATTGGAGCATGCTCGAGTATTTTTGGCACGCTCGAAATAAAATGCTCGAGTCCCCACGGCTGTTCGACAGCCACAACACATGCAGGGATAGCCTAACAAACCGGAAATCCCTGAGTGTGTCATAGCTGTTGAACAGCTGCGAGACATGCAGTCGTGCCCACTCGAGCATTTTTTCTGAGCACGTAATGCATAGACACTCGATTAGGACACGAGCATGCTCTGATAACACCTTAACTGAGGACACGAACTCGTTGCTAACGAGTATGTCCACTGATCTGCTGCAGGTTTTCTGCTGCAAAACAAACACCACTGATCTCTTTCCAGCGGAAATGCCAAGATTTAACATAAAGTGAACAGGTCTTAACAGCTCAAAATACTCAGATTGTAAACCGGTATTGGTTATGTACAGACAGTCTTTTTGCTGAATTTTTAGAGCCAAAATAGAGCAGAACCGCTATGTTTTTGAGGAGTTTGGAGAGTTTCCGATCAGTTTCTAATCCAAAACCTCCAAAAAAACCCTCAGTGTGCACAAAGCCATGTAAGGATATTTTCTTTTCAGCATCTTCTGTGGTCTAGTGAAATTATACATCATATTTGGTAATTTAAGACTTTCTGGATTACTGGAAAAAAAAAAGTTTATTTCTGTAGATGCTCAGGAATACGGTCCCTATAAAAACATTTTGGGGTGTGGATTTCAGCTTTCCCAAATTTTGCAGTATTGTCTACATATAATATCCAATGGAAGTCCCAGAAAGCCAACTCACGAAAACACTCCTAAGCTTTTCAAGATGGTTCATGAATAGAAGCAAACATCAGCTTAAGACAGAAACACAGGGAACATGTTCTGCTTGAGCTGAAAAACCAACAGCCTCTATTGTGTGTCACGATCTAGCTGGATTAGCTTGGTATACATTGTGTGAAGTAGATTACACTAGCAAAAACAGACGAAAATCAGAAGCTTTTTTTTTCCCAGGAAATTCTTGCTAAAATAAATATGTCACCGACTTGAATGACATTTTTTACATTGTGAGGTGTACGCAGTAGTAAAATTTGCCTTTTTGCATAAAATAGGTTCCTTTTCATTGCAAGTTTCCTGGGTTGTTCCATTTTCATATGAGGTTTCTTTCCATCATTACATCCATATTTGTTCCTACTGCTTTTGCAAAAGTGATACAAATCCATCAGAGTCCTGCACCTGGTTCTGATGGCTCTCGCTGCGCTCCTTCTTCCTTAGTTCAGTGTTAGGGCTCCTTCTTTCATATCCATGGGCTGACCATATGGAAATACAGACAGTGCATGGACCAAAGCATGTCAATGGGATCGCATACAGACAGTGCATGGATCAAAGCAAGTCAATGGTGTGATGATGAGGATTTGCATACAAGGAAAAAATAAAAATCGCATAATACACTAGTCTGATACGTTTTTTAGGCCATAATCAAAAAAAAAAAAAAATATGGCATCCGTTTTTATGGATCCAGTGAAAGTATTAACTATATTTGGTCTATTACATTTTAAATTGTTGATATATAAAATGGATGGCATATGGATGTAAATAATGAAAATAATGATGAAAAATTAGCTATATTCTTATATACTCGTCTAAAGCCGGCCCTAAGACACATTCAGATGTCAGTGGTTTTTCTCGAAAGAAAAAAAAAAAGTCCAATTTTCATCTGTATTTTGGGTTTTCATAAATGTATGCTTAGTGTGTCAGTTAAACCATCAGGTTTAGTGATTGTTTTTTTTTTGTATATCAGAAGTTTTCTCAAGCAAACATAAAAAGGAACTGCACACTGATGCTACTAGAATGGCATGCAAATGTTGTCCAATTTTTTCATGGTGCTAGAGACTAGCATTGGCGATTGTGATACTAAACACGGATCAAAAATAGACAAGTGTCGTTGGGCCGCAAAAACAAAAATAAAAGATGCCCATAAACTACAAGGAGTTCTATCCGTCTGTGAAAATCAGTGACAAAACTTGTACCAGAATAATAAATATCTAAATAAGTCCTTAGAGAAAGCAGGGAGTGAGCTGTACAGAGATCTTCACAATGTGGACAGTGGAGAAAGCAAGTAGAGTCTCATGGAGGGCAGAAATAGGAAGACTATAAATAAGGATTCCTCCTTAACATGAAGAGGAAATAAGTTAAGGATAGAAGCTGTGCTGATATATGAGCTGATGAACCCTGGTTGCATATAGATCTCTGGGAAACACACTCCCACAATAGGAAAATCTGAAATGCATATACAGAAAGTACACGACAATGTACAACATCCTTTTATTTATTTTTTTATTTTACTGTGAGATATAAGTATAGATAAATCAACTGATTCCTCTTAATATAATCTAAGTTATTTATTTTATTATTGGGGATCACAATGCTAAACCAGTGCTTTGTACTCTTCATTCTCAGGATAGATGGGGACCCAAAAGGTCAATCCCCAACTGATCATAAACAAATCACATATCCAAATTTGAGATGAAAAACCCCATTAAACAGACTTGTAAAAAAATAAATAAAGGATGCTTGCCCATAGGCTGTATCTGGTACAGCATCTATATCCCACATTACTTGGCACTGTTTCTGTAGGGGTAAAAAAATAACTGTAGACATCCCTCTTTCACCCCCATCAATTTTGGCAAATGGTTGATTTGGCGAAAGCTGCGGCCAATCATATATTTCCTCTGCAACAGCTGCTACCTGAAAAGTGCAGTATTAGGCTAGTTTCACACTAGCGTTTATTCGACGCAGCGCACGGCGCCGCTAAGCCCCGCACCCCGCCGGCTCCCTGTCCGCCCCATCCGGTCATCGCCGCCTACTATCGCACATGGACGCTTGCGATCTGCGCACCCTATCTTTAGCATAGGGTGCGCAGATCGTGCGCTGGCCGTGCGCTAGTAGGATTTTGGCGTGATCTGCGCACTTTTGAAGGTGCGCCCGTGCGCGCCGAACGCAGCATGTTGCATTTCGGCGCGCACAGCGCACCTTCAAAAGTGCGCAGCGCATGCCAAAATCCTACTAGCGCACGGCCAGCGCACGATCTGCGCACCCTATGCTAAAGATAGGGTGCGCAGATCGCAAGCGTCCATGTGCGATAGTAGGCGGCAATGACCGGATGGGGCGGGCAGGGAGCCGGCAGGGGGCGGGGCTTAGCGGCGCCGTGCACTGCGTCGAATAAACGCTAGTGTGAAACTAGCCTTAGGCCGGTTTCACACTAGCGCATTTTCAACGCGCGCACGGCCGGGGGTAGCTCCGCCCCCGATCCGGCTCTCTGCCCGGCGTGCCCGCCCCTTCCTTGTAGCGCCGCCTCCTAGCGGACAGCGGCGCCTGCGATCGGCGCACCCTATCTTTAGCATAGGGTGCGCCGATCGTGCGCAGGCCGTGCGCTAGTTGCGCTTTGACCTGCGCTGCGCACTTTTGACGGTGCGCCGTGCGCGCCAAAATCAAACTTTTCGGATTTTGGCGCGCACGGCGCACCGTCAAAAGTGCGCAGCGCAGGTCAAAGCGCAACTAGCGCACGGCCTGCGCACGATCGGCGCACCCTATGCTAAAGATAGGGTGCGCCGATCGCAGGCGCCGCTGTCCGCTAGGAGGCGGCGCTACAAGGAAGGGGCGGGCACGCCGGGCAGAGAGCCGGATCGGGGGCGGAGCTACCCCCGGCCGTGCGCGCGTTGAAAATGCGCTAGTGTGAAACCGGCCTTACATGTCCTAATAGGGGCATTTAGACAGGGGCTGTCTTTAAAGATAATGCTTTTAACTGGAGACCTATTACTTGCTAAAAAAAAATTAAAAAATTGAGTTAAATTCCTTATAGAAATCCCTGAGCTCCCCTGATTCTAGCGCCCTTTTCCGTTTCACGCTGCGCCGCTCCATTGCAGAAATATTCATATTCGTTTCTTCTGGATCGCAGTATGTGAAATTTCTGCTTGCAGTCCATCGTTGCTTTTTTACAGCCTTCTCTGGGGGTGCAAACTTTCACTCCTTCATGTAACATTGCCAATCACAGCTGTGATTGGTAGCATTCTGAAATGTGGGATGAAAGCACACGAACCACAGAAGGCTCTAATGAAACGCCCAGTTGGACTGCAAGCAGAGATTACACATATTGCCCTCTAGATGAAACGAATATGAATATCTCTGCAATGGAGTGACATAGAGTGAATTGGAAAAAAGTGGCAGAATCAGGGGAGCTCAGGGATTTCTACATGGCATTTAACTCCTTTTGGGTTTTTTTGAGTAAGTGACAGGTTCTTTTTAAATACTTATCTTGAAAAATTGCAATATTTTCGGCTCCATTTATGTCGTACAAGACCCCACAGCAGCCATCTATATATATAATTGTCTTATCATGTCTGTCTGTAACCGAAATCCTGCGTCGCTGATTGGTCGCGGCAGTTAGGCCGTGACCAATCAGCGACAGTTGCTTAGTCGTCGCGGCAACACGGCCGCATCGCTTATTGTACAGGCACATTACAGCTGTTAAAGGCATCACTGCTGCGTCGCTCATTACACAGTCACAGTCCTGTACATACACAATACATTAGGTAAGAGCAGAACAGTGACTGCAGCTCTGGGTGTAACAGGAGTACATTAGGTAAGAGCAGAACAGTGACTCCAGCTCTGGGTGTAACTGGAGTACAATACATTAGGTAAGAGCAGAAAAGTGACTGCAGCTCTGGGTGTAACTGGAGTACAATACATTAGGTAAGATCTGAACAGTGACTGCAGCTCTGGCTGTAACAGGAGTATAATACATTAGGTAAGAGCAGAACAGAGACTGCAGCTCTGGGTGTAAAAGGAGTACATTAGGTAACAGCAGAACAGTGACTGCAGATCAGGGTGTAACTGGAGTACAATACATTAGGTAACAGCAGAACAGTGACTGCAGATCTGGGTGTAACTGGAGTACATTACATTAGGTAACAGTAGAACAGTGACTGCAGCTCTGGGTGAAACAGGAGTACATTAGGTAACAGGAGAACAGTGACTGCAGCTCTGGGTGTAACTTGAGTACAATACATTTGGTAAGATCTGACCAGTGACTGCAGCTCTGGCTGTAACAAGAGTATAATACATTCGGTAAAAGCAGAACAGTGACTGCAGCTCTGGGAGTAACTGGAGTACAATACATTAGATAACAGCATAAGTGACAGCAGCTCTGGGTGTAACTGGAGTACAATACTTTAGGTAACAGCAGAACAGTGACTGCAGCTCTGGCTGTAACTGGAGTACAATACGTTAGGTAGCAGCAGAACAGTGACAGCAGCTCTGGGTGTAACAGGAGTATAATACACTAGATGGTGGCCCGATTATGTCGCATCGGGTATTTTAGAGTCTCTGTTAAAATAAAAAATAGTTATATACTCACCTTCCACCGGCCCCCGGACTCTTTCTCTCCTCACCACGCACCCGGCATCTTCCGGTTCCAGTAATGCTTAGCGAGAAGGACTGAAGATGACGTCATTCTCGCGAGAGCGCGACGTCATCAGCGGTGTTTCGCGCTAAGCATTACTGGGACCAGAAGATGCAGTGAGCATGGTGAGAGAAGAGAAAGAGTCTGGGGGCCGTCGGAAGGAGAGTATATCACTATTTTTTATTTTAACAGAGACTCTAGAATACCCGATGCGATAGAATCGGGCAACCATCTAGTTAAGAAATAATATTTTATACTAATCAATCTTCATATAAACATTACTGCCCAGGGTGGATCACAGGACCACCTACACGTTGGCTCCTTGCCCGACAATAGTCTCTCACTCTTAATAATGTCTTAGTATTTCAGAAGTGATCCCCAGTCTCGGAAACCAGCATTTGAAAAACAATGCAAAGAATATCCACAAACATAAATAAAAATTTGCAAAAAATCAAAAGTGTGTTCTAAACATCCAAAAGAAAGTCTGCCTTGGAGGTTTGTTAATATGTAGCGAATCTCCTACCTTGGAAACTATGGGAGTATTTCTCCTAGATAAGCCAATTCAGGTGTGATTAGAGCAAACATTCAATAACCGGGTAATCTTGCAGGACCGAATTGTGCTGGTGTCAGCTTTTTCAACGCAAGGTCATTTGTCTTCCCAAGAAAGCCTTGTCTGCGCGGTATTATACTATCGGACACACACGTATCTGAATTATTACATTGCATTTCTAAGTCGCGAGCTGCCACAGGTGTTTCTGACAAATGTAAGGATGCACAATGTAATCTATTACTCCAAAAGAGGAAACATAATTCCTGTGTCTGGCGGCTCCACAAACAGCTCGCTTTACTGTCTGGAAAACAAGAGCGAGAATCTGAAAGCAAAAACTTGGGAGTAAATAATGCTTTAACCTGCAACCTGGGCCACCAAAGTGTGCTCCTCGCCTGTAAGTACTGCTTACAATTGTGATCCATTGAAGCACAAAGAACAACTGCATGATAAATACTGCTGGATGCGGAAAGAAGGAATTTTGGTCGACTTGAATCCAATACCGTTGAGGTTTGTTCCCTCGCTGCGTTTTTTGCTGCAGAGAACAAAAAAAAACAAATTGGCGCATTTTACAGCACCAGCAAAAAGAATGTCATTTCTGAAATCTCGGGCATACCCTCCTTTCTTTTTCCTTGCAGATTGGAAGAACCATCAACTGTTTTTTTCAAAACTACAGCATGTGATTTCGCTATCAGCGTTTTTGCTGCTTTTTATCTATTCAATTGAATGGAAAACCCACAGGTAAAATAAAGCATCAAAAACGCACAGAAAAACATGCGTATTTTACGCAATATTTTTCCTGACATTACTGTGCTTTTTGCTGGTAAAAATGTGCTGCACATAATCAACTTGTTCACACTACCCTTCGACTGGAAACACAAGTAGCTTTTCAATGCAGTACGAAGTGCACAAGGCCAGAAGTGTACCAGCAGGAAGGGGGGGGATGTATGGCCTTCCTTTAAGGTACTGTCACACTTAGCGATGCACCAGCGATCCCGACCAGCGATATGACGCGGTCAGGATCGCTGGTACATCGCTAAGTGGTCGCTAGTGAGCTGCCACACAGGAAGATCTCACCAGCAACATCGCAGGGGTCGGGGGTCGCTACTTACCTGTCAGACGAGGCGATCCTGACGTCCTCCCGCCCGGCTCCACGCGTCGCCCCAGCAGGAAGCTGACGACGAGAAACGGTCCAGGACGTTCTCGCGCGATCAGCGATAACCAGCGGGGGAGCGGTCGGAGGTAAGTATCACACATAGCGATATTGCTAGCAATATCGCTATAACGTCACAAAAACCAGTGACGTTATAGCGATATTGCTAGCGATATTGCTTAGTGTGACAGGCCTTTTAGTCTTCCTACTACTTTTGAATCCACTTCTGGCTTAGGCTTAAAGGGAATCTGTCAGTAGGATCCACCATCCTAATCCATCCATATGGGCATGTAGGTCATAGGTAGCTGAATAAAATCACACCTTGATATCTGTGATCTGATGTCTTACACCAGAGAAATCCATGTTTTTTAAATATGTATATGAGCTGTTTAGATCTCTGGGTCGGACATAGATCTTCCCCTAGAGATAATTATAAATGAAAGGGGGAATTACCAGTGTGAGACATGTAATGACTGACAGTCCGCTCTCCTGATCTACATGTCTCACACTGGTAACTCTTCCTTTCATTTACAATGAGCTCCGGAGGCAGATTGTCAGGGAGATCTATGTCTAGCCCATAGATCTTAACAGCTCATTTACATATATTAAGAAAATGTTTATTTATCTGGAATAATACATCAGATCGCAGATATCAAGGTGTCATTTTATTCAGCTTCCTCTGAAATATATGCCCATCTAGACGGCTTAGGTGGGTTGATCCTTCTGACAAATTCCCTTTAAAGAGAATCTGTCACCCCAAATTGCATTTTAAACAAGGTATACCATGATATATGGGACTTAAAACCTATATACTTCCAGTTGTACCAGTGCAGCAAACAGTATTAGCAGGGAGGAGCCAAGGAGAAGAACGCGCACGGGTATAGGCAGTGACTATGTGTACACATGCCAGCTGACTTTAGACAGTGCTCACTCTGGGAAGAGAGTGCTGTCAATCAGAATCAGCTTGAGACCCCAACATGCAAAATGAAGGGGAGTATTGTTGCAACAAAATCTGCATATTTAATTCCAGCCTTAACATACATTCACATGTACAAATTTTCTGCTGTGGATTTTCAAATGCACATTTGTTTTTACTTTTATGTAAATTTGCATGATAATCTGCAACAAAATCCTTGTTGCAAGCAACTTTTGATGCAGATTTGCCACAGATTTCACCCTAAGCATTGTAAAGGGTTAAACGAGGAGTAAGGCTCCACAGATTAAATGCCTACTGGAGATTATTCCTATACAGTGAGTACCATACATACAGGTGTTTCTCACAAAATAAGAATATCATCAAAAGTTAATTTATTTCAGTTCTTCAATACAAAAAGTGAATCTCATATATTATATAGAGTCATTACACACAGAGTGATCTATTTCACGTGTTTATTTCTGTTAATGTTGATGATTATGGCTTACAGTCAATGAAAACCCAAAAGTCATAATCTAAGTGAAAGCAATAAACAAAAAACACCTCCAAAGGCTTCCTAAGCGTTTAAAAAGGTCCCTTAGTCTGTTTCAGTAGGCTCCACAATCATGGGGAAGACTGCTGACTTGACAGATGTCCAGAAGGCAGTCATTGATACACTCCACAAGGAGGGTAAGCCACAAAAGGTCATTGCTAAAGAAGCTGGCTGTTCGCAGAGTGCTGCATCCAAGCATATTAATGGAAAGTTGAGTAGAAAGAAAAATTGTGGTAGAAAAAGGTGCACAAGCAACAGGGATAACAGTAGCCTAGAAAGGATTGTTAAGAAAAGGCAATTCATAAATTTGAGGGAGATTGACAAGAAGTGGACTGCTGCTGGAGTCATTGCTTCAAGAGCCACCACACACAGACATATCCAGGGCATGGGCTACAAGTGTTGCATTCCTTGTGTCAAGCCACTCATGACCAATAGACAACGCCAGAAGCGTCTTACCTGGGCCAAGGAGAAAAAGAACTTGACTGTTGCTCAGTGGTCCAAGGTGGTGTTTTCAGATGAAGGTAAATTTTGCATTTCCTTTGGAAATCAAGGTCCCAGAGTCATGAGGAAGAGTGCAGAGGCCACAATCCAAGCTGCTTGAGGTCTAGTGTAAAGTTTCCACAATCATTGATGGTTTGGGGAGCCGTGTCATCTGCTGGTGTAGGTCCACTGTGCTTTATCAAGACCAAAGTCAGAGCAGTCATCTACCATGAGATTTTAGAGCACTTCATGCTTCCCTCTGCCGACAAGCTTTTTGGAGATGGAAATTTCATTCTCCAGCAGGACTTGGCACCTGTCCACACTGCCAAAAGTACCAATACCTGGTTTACAAACAACAGTATCACTGTGCTTGATTGGCCAGCAAACTCACCTGACCTTTACCCCACAGAGAATCTATGGGGTATTGTAAAGAGGAAGATGAGACACCAGATCCCACAATGCAGATGAGCTGAAAGCCGCTATCAAAGCAACCTGGGCTTCCATTACCCCTCAGCAGTGCCACAGGCTGATCGCCTCCATGCCATGCCACATTGATACAGTAATTGATGCCAAAGGAGCCCCGACCAAGTATTGAGTGCATTTACTGAACATACATTTCAGTAGGCCAACATTTCAGATTTTAAAATCATTTTTCAAGCTGGTGTTATAAAGTATTCTAATTTACTGAGATAATGACTTTTGGGTTTTCGTTGGCTGTAAGCTATAATCATCAACATTAAAGGAAATAAACACGGGAAATAGATCACTGTTTGTAATGACTCTACATCAGACCTGGGTAAAGTGAGGCCCGCAGGGCTGTGGGGCTGGAGACAGCTGTGGGGCTGGAAATCAGAGGTCCATGGGCCTCACGATGCCCACCTGGCCGCTCGCTGTTTCCATGTGCCCCATGGCTCTGTGCGGTGCAGCTGACTCCTTTGGTGGAGGGGGGGCCTCCAGCCACTTCCTCCACCAATCAGCATGGTAAACAGCTGACGCGATGAAATGACGTCATCGTGTCAGCTGTTTACTCCAGAGAGTCCGCGCACCGGAGGCAGGGAGAGAAGTACAGCGCCAGGGAACGGGACGAGGTGAGTATGTGGTGGGTTTTTTTTCCTTATGTGTATGGGCTATTTGGATGGGCATGAAGAGGCTATGGGGGTGACAACATGGTGCTGCACACATGGGGTGACAACATGGTGCTGCACATGGGGGTGACATGGTGCTGCACATGGAGCTGCACATGTGGGGGTGACATGGTGATGCACATGGGGGTGACATGGTGCTGCACATGGAGCTGCACATGGGGGATGACATGCTGCACATGGTGTTGCATATGGGGGCGACATGCTGCACATGGGGAGTCTATGGGGGAAACATGCAGTGCATATAGAGAGGCTTTGTGGGTCTCATGCTGCATATGGGGGAGGCTGTGTGGGGCTCATGCAGTGTATATAGGGAGGCTGTGTGAGGCTCATGCAGCATACAGGGTGGCTGTGTGGGGCTCATGCTGCATATGGGGAGGCTGTGTGGGGCTCATGCAGTGTACATAGGGAGGCTGTGTGAGGCTCTCGCAGTGTATATAGGGAAGCTGTGTGGGGCTCATGCAGTATACAGGGAGGCTGTGTGGGGCTCATGCCGCATAAGGGGGAGGCTGCGTGGGGCTCATGTTGCATATGGAGGAGGCTGTGTTGGGCTCATGCAGTGCATATAGAGAGGCTGTGTGAGGCTCATGATGTATATAAGGAGGTTCTGTGGGGGCTAATGCACTATATAGGGAGGCTGTGTGGGGCTCATGCCGCATAAGGGGGAGGCTGTGTGGGGCTCATGTTGCATATGGAGGAGGCTGTGTTGGGCTCATGCAGTGCATATAGAGAGGCTGTGTGAGGCTCATGCTGTATATAAGGAGGTTCTGTGGGGCTCATGCACTATATAGGGAGGCTGTGTGGGGCTCATACGATATACAGAAGGGGCTGTGCTCGGGTTCAAACGATATATAGAGTGATGTCAGCATACGCAACTGCTCAATATACAAATCTGATACAATTAATATTAATAAAATGATCAATAATATAATAATTATAAAATATCAATATTAATATTGAGCAGAATTAATTTTGGCCTATTGGATCGGCCCTCCACAACAGTCACGGTCTCTCATGTGGCCCCTCCGGAAAATTAATTGCCCACCCCTGCTCTATATAGGAGTTTCATGAAGAACTGAACTAAATTAATGTTTTGATGATATTCTAATTTTGTGAGAAGCACTTGTACGTTTGCTAAATCTCATCCACATTGCGGCTACTTTAATACACTGAAGATTTTCTGCGTGCAAATCACAAAATAAGCAGCTATGTGACAACAGATGCTTAGGACTTAAATCACTTTTTGCACCAATTTTTTTTTTCACATTTTTTCTTTTAATTGTTGGATCCAAAAATAAGGAAAAAAGTTAAGAAAAAAAAACTGCCTTAAAAAAGTCCATGTGATACTCCAGGGTTGTACAGTCACATCACATTGAGGACTGATCAGTAAGAGACTGGCGTGGCACCACCATCGATCAGTTATTTGTTCCAGGGGCTTCAGGATGGAAACACTTGAAATGCAGCCGTGCTTTGCACTTCCATCCAATGAGTTGGGGACTGCAGAATGGCTCCTATTGCTTTAATACGAGTCGTTCTGCAGTACCCAGCAGCAGCTGCTACACATCGAATGGAACTGAGCTTTGCATCTAGCGGCCGCTGAAGCTAATCACTTGGGTCCCGAATATTGAACCCTCACCGATCTCATACTAATGACCCATTGTATGGATATTTTGTGAACAGACAACCTCTTTAAGTTGCCCACATACTGGATAAATGCCATCTTGTTGTCTCTTCAGTGAGGTAGAGGACTAGAATCTAGTGATGTGACAAGACTCAGGGAATTTTAGGATTGATACTTCCCATAGGTGATGCTAGAGTTCTAGTCCTCTCTGAACGGAATCTGCATATTTTCCAGAAGAGCAGTGCGGCTTAAAAGTCTCCTCACCTTGGCATGTCACTCTCCTCTAGGAGGAATGTTACCTCTTGGATCTTGTTGGCTGATGATCCAGTATGTAATTGTGGATACATAAAACCACCTTTGTTTACTGTCAAATAATAATAATAATAATAATGAGGATAGTAATATCTTTAACCTCATCCAGATACTTGGATTCCATTTCTGCAATAAAAGTAAAGCTGCAACATTGATAAAAAATAATAAAAAAAAAAAAAGGATTAGTAAAAGAAGGAGCCTGTCAAAATAATCCAGCACATACTGGTAATAAAACAATGCTTCATATTGCCATTTCTCCAAAATGCTCTGTGCAAAGGCTTTTTTTTTACGGCTGGTCTCATGGGATGATGAAAACGTGGGATTGCGCAGAGCCAGGAAACTCTCCCCTCTTCTGGGCTGACTGCCTGAATTCCTCAAAAATTCACAAGCCAGAATGACTGATCCAGCCACTATATAGAATATGCATTTTTAAAGCCTCCTTGCCAAGTTAGTCAAAAGAACTGAAAACATGTAGCAGCAGCTCTCCATTTGCACTGTATTGTGTTACCGCATTTCCAGCACTATTCTGTAACCCTCTAGGCTCATTTTTCTCTACTTTGGTGCAACCCTGGACCGAGCGCACCCAGAGACTAACCTGCTCCTTAACCCACCTGCTGTCAAATATTAAGCCTGCTGTGATCCCTGTCGGCCTCAAGCTGGGAGGCCACTTATCTTTGGAATTCTGTTTTTAGCTAGATAAACAAAATTACAAAATTAATTGCCACATTATCATGTCAATTTACAATTCTAATAGTTTTTCTACGAAATTTACATTATGCCTTTGGGCTCAGTAACTACTAGACCTGTTCATGCGATAGGTGTATCGGAAGCAGCAACACTAACAAATTGGCACTGTCCGGCCATAATGTCGTCGACACTCCTATAAGCACTGTTCACACTAGGATTGTGGCTTCTCTTCATAATGGTACGAGCTGCAATCCATTTTTATAAAGGATTTCTTGTTTTTATGCATTTAAAGAGAATTTATCAGCAGGTTTTCGCTAATTAATCTGACAGCAACAATGTAGAGCAAATAAGTGTTTTATCAGCAGGAGATTATCACTGCAGGACTAGGTGTCACCTGCAGAGCAGTCAGGATACTCAGCGTAACCCCGCCTCCACCACTGATTGGCAGCTTGCTGGCAAGCTACACAGATAGCTGCCAATCAGTGGTGTGGACGGGGTTATAAACAGCTCAGCATTTGAGCTCTGCTACATCTACAGCAGAGAAAACCGTGATTTTATCAAAACTGTACCAAGTATCCCAGTGAGTGACACACAACTGGAATAAGGCTTTCTCCCTTACATCATGCAGCTCTCAGATTGCAAGCAAAAACCTGCTGACAGATTCCCTTTAAGGGTTTCTGTCAATGGCTCATTATTAGTCTTTTTTGTAATCAATTTGTAATCTGAATCTGTATCTTTTGCAGATTTTATATTGATTACATGTGTTCACTGCGATTTCTGTCATACATATTTTCATGCTGTCTGTTGATTCGAGATTTCATGCTTTGTTTCAAAATGCAGGTGCCAAAGCGATCAGCTGATCAACCCAGGTAGCTCTTCTGGCAGACCTGGGAAGCAACAAATTTTGCCAGGGGACACTACCAATTGGATAAACAGTCACTTAAAAAAATGCAAGTGATCTTTACATTACATAATTTATTTAGCTTGGAACTTTTGCAAAATTGATACAAATCCTTCAGAACTGTTCCTTTTAATCACAGCGCTCTCTGCTCTCCTCTCCCTTCCCTTCTTTCAGTGTTAGAGCAGTCAGGGAGGGAATATTGTGTACAGATTTCCACACCAAGGAGAGGGAGGAAAGTATCTCAGAGAGGGCAGAGAAAACAAACCATATGAAAAGGAGGAAAGCACATTGAGAGGAAATAACTGGAAAGAAGAAACTATGCTGATATATGTGTTAATGAAGGACACAAGTACCCTGGATACACACACACCTCACATCCAGCTTTTATTATTGAAACACTCGCACAAAACACAAACTTGAGCCAGGCAACAAACTACTGAAGACAAACTTAGTTGTTACCTGTAAGTTAATAAAACCGCATTAATGTATGTAAAAAAAAAAATCACAACACTGAATAAATTGTACGTTCCATCTCCTTTAAAAGACTTCTCAGCTCTTTGTCAATACATATAAAAATATAGTCAAAGCTTTGATAAAGATCTGTTTCTAGATCGAAACGCGTCGCTTGCACTCCCTACAGCACCATTTTTATGGAGTTTTTACCGCAAGATTATATTTTTGATATGTATTAATAAAGAATTGAGAAATCTTTTAAAGGAGCTAGGACATACAATTTATTCAGTCTTTGGATTCACCTCGGCCCTTCAAGACGGAGTTTCGTGCACCTGAGGGTCTAGTTGGTGAGATGGCTGTGGGTTTTTTAACCAATTTTTTATTTTCTAAAAAAAAAATCACGTTAAATGTTTCCATAGCCTTTAAGTCTGTCATCGCAAGAGCCACTGGCACTCATTCCTATCATAATTTATGCCATTTTTGTGGCATAAGTTAGAATTCATTTATCAGGCGTGCTCAGCCACACCCCTCCTGGCTGGGCTCTGCCTACTTTTCCCAAAAGTTGAGGGAGATGACCAAGACCGGTGTAAAACACATCAAAAGTCACACAATTTGTGTGCAACTATGAAATTGTGCAAAAAAAAATTGCAACTGTTCAAACAGTTTTTCTGCCAGAAAATTGCAACAGACTGAAGAGTCGACACCTTATAGCACAAATTATGTTGTAAAATTAAAGGGATTGCCCAAGGTTGGACAGAAATCAGGAGAAGGCAGGTGATGCCAAAAGTAGCATTACTTGATGATGTGTAGCCACTTCAGATTGCTCTACTTTCTTCTCAGCGCTGCATCGGTGATGTTTCACGCTGACTTTAGCAGTCTTGTTGAGTCTACCACGGAGCCAAGTGATTGGTTGGACAGGCTCGGACTGGCCCACGGGGGAACAGGAGAATCCTCCGGTAGGCCCCTGTGAAGGACGTCTAATGAGTAGTGCTATTACACTTGAGTCACAATTTGCATAAAAAGGTATAATTTAATCATTTAAGCTAATATTACATAAAAGGCAAGTTAATTTGTGTACTAGGGTCAGGTTATTTTTGCATGTAACCTGAACAGTGGGCACCAAGAATCAATGTTACTGGCGGGCCTTTGCCAAACCTGTTCGAAACTGGTAATAGATGGCCAAAGACCAGAGAGTGATTACAATCTTTTGCCCAATCATGGCCAACCCCTTTATGTTCCACTTTCCCATTAGCTTCTATAGGAGCATGGAAGGTTAGAATCTGATACGAGAGCATCTCTCCGGAAGAAGTGACACGTCAGTTCATCCACTGCGGGGTAAAGCTCGTTGCTGGGGGTCTCGCAGTAGACGACGTGAAGATAAATATATTTCCAAAAAAGGAATAGAACGAATCGGACCCCCATTAAGCATCCTTTACTACAGAAACGCTCTGTGGTATGTATCATTAACGGCTTTATAGAAAAAAATTATTGAAAAATCTGCAAGACCCGGTCCGCTAAGCACCGAACAATTCCCGTGACCCGGCAGAGTGTTTTTGTCCTGCAGATGGATGGAATGCCCTTCCTTGTTGATTCAGACTTTGTGGTGCCTTGAGATGCCAGTAAAGTCATTGTTTGCCTGCCAGAAGAAAGTGAAATGCTTGCACAATGCTTGCAATGTGAAAGAATAGACATGTACCTGTGAAAAAAACAAAACGGCAAAGTTTACACAGAACCGCAAGTGTTAGAGGGGACAGCAGAGCCTGTGAAGTCCTCAGCTCTAGTAAGTCATGGAAGAATGGTGGATCCGAGTCCCCCGTGGAGGTTTTGCATCAATGGAGCAAAAAAAAAAAAAGGGTAGGGGCAGATTTACGGCTGCTCTACATATAAAATAGAAAGGAACGGGCGACAGCAGGAGTCAAATGATTTTAGCTGCCACATTTTAGACATGATTTGGTGGAGCCAGTGATAAATGTAGAAAACAAACCTTCCGTTTCCTTGTTAATGTCATTTGCACATGAGGGATACTTTATAAAGTTACGAAGAAGAATAGACCTTGTGATGAATTACTGGATATCTAGTACTCAGCCTAAAAAAAAAATGGACGTGGAAACAGATCATCAACGAGACTTTAGCTACTTTCCTGGTCGGCAGTCAAAAGCCGTAAAAGCCGCTTTTAGCAAAGTATTAAACTCAGGAGAGAGAAAAAAAATTACATAATGGAATTTGGATATTTTTAGCTCCTTTTTCAGACAGATATTATTCTTTATATTCTGAATGATGTATTTGGGAAGGAGCGACACAGCTGAGATGGCAACACATATAGGCCATAGGGAAACCGATGGCTACGCATGTGTGCGAATGGGACAATCATTTTCTTTTTTTTAGTATTGCTTCCGGGTGAAAATCTCTCTGTAAGGCTACATTCACACATCCATGTGACATGTTCTAGAGTTGTCCGCATTGATATATCAATAGTGCACCGACCCAGAGACGTTAATTGGTCCATACACACAGCAGTTTAATGAATGGCTCTGTGTGACTCAGAGCACACCGTATTCTCATCCATTGCACCATTAAAGATTGTGGGGATCAGTGAGACACAGATGACACCCAGAAGACAGAGCTCCCCCAAGTTTGATCAGATTTTTAAAAGATCCATTCGTAAGAGCCAAAGGCATAATGCTAATTATGCAAAATTGTCTCTTCAGAGAGGAAGAGGACTAGAACTCTAGTGCCACCTATTGGAAGTAGCAATCCTAAAAGTCAATGTTGACCCTTTAACGAGCCTAGTTACATGACTTCGGATAAAAGCCAAACCAGAATCTCCATTTGCAGACACTGTGTTTCGGGGTACTGCCCCTCATCAGTGCAAAGTGGGAGATCTGGTTTGGCTGTGAGAGAGGCATCTGACCGATATCCAAGAAGGCATAATGGTCACAGTAGCAGAGGGTGTGACCGGGCCTGTGAGAGAGCGAACCCACCGACTCTCTGCATTGCAATACATGCCACTGGCCAATCAGACACCGGCAGCTGACATTGGCTTGCCCATCATGGGTGCCACATGGCAGTGACTCCTGCGCTGGCTATAGAAGAAGGCACCAGGAGTCGTGGAAGTGGATGAAGGTGAGAAGAACTGGCTTTTTTGGGGGAGGGGTGGGGTTATTTTAAAATGTGTTGGAATGGACAGGGGAACATTATTACTGGAAATGGCTCAGGATGAGGGATATTATTATAGGAATGGTCCAAGATGGAGGACATTACTACAGCAAGGTGACTGGATGGGGAACATTATTACAGGAAGGCGACAGGATGGGAGATATTATTGTAGGAAGGGTCCAAGATGGAGGACATTATTACAAGAAGCCGCTAGGATGGGGGATATTATTACAAGGCGCCAGGATGGGGGATATTTTTACAAGAAGGAGACAGGATGGGGGACATATCTCTCAGTAAAGCCTGCATTTATGGGTAGGTAGGAACCTGCTGTAATTAAAATCATCACATGTTGAAGGGCGGAGTGCTCGGTCAGTAAGCTAACATACAAATAACAAAAGACTGACTGGCACTTCCAAGCTAGTCTGAATAGATGCATACCAAGAGGAGCTACCCCATATACAATATACAAAAAAGGTTGCACTCTATTGTGCTAAAGCATGTCAATGTGGAATATATGAAATATGAATAGCAATACTGCTTCTGAATATTAGGAAAGACACGAGACGCTTTGCACATAATTTGGCCAATTCATGTCTGCTTATCAACCAACGTCAAGGTGATCTCAAAAACTGATAGGTCCCTACATATCAATGTTAATACCTCTCTTAGGCTGATGCCTGAATTCAGACATCAGCCTAAGAGAGGTATTCACATTGATACATAGGGACCAATCAGTTTTTGAGACCACCTTGACGCTGGTTTATTAACATAAATAGACATAAATTGGCCAAATTATGTGCAAAGCGTCTCATGTCTTTCCTAATATTCAGAAGCAGTATTGCTATTCATATTTCATACATTTCACATTGACATGGTTTAGCACAATAGAGCACAACCTTTTTTGTATATTGTAAATGCCGATGGCGGCTCCTAGTATGCACCTATTCACACTAGCTTGGATGTGCCAGTCAGTTGTTTGTTATTAGGATGGGGTACATTATTACAGGAAGGCGCCAGGATGGGGGACATTATTACAGGAAGGCGCCAAGAAGGAAAATGCCTTTCAAGACTCTTCAGGGGTGTGTCTTTAGACTGCTCTTTTCGGGCAGTGCTAGGAGGAAAATGAAGAGCAGCCTAAAGACACATCCCCCGAGATTCCTGTGAGCGCTAAATACAGTGGGTATGGAAAGTATTCAGACCCCTTTAAATTTTTCACTCTTTGTTTCATTGCAGCCATTTGGTAAATTAAAAAAAGTTAAATTTTTTTCTCATTAATTTACACTCTGCACCCCATCTTGACTGGAAAAAAAACAGAAATGTAGACATTTTTGCAAATTTATTAAAAAAGAAAAATTTAAATATCACATGATAAGTAATCAGACCCTTTGCTCAGTATTGAGTAGAAGCATCCTTTTGAGCTAGTACAGCCATGAGTCTTCTTGGGAATGATGCAACAAGTTTTTACATTTGGAATTGAGGATCCTCTGCTATTCTTCCTTGCAGATCATCTCCAGTTCCATCAGGTTGGATGGTGAACGTTGGTGGACAGTCATTTTCAGGTCTCTCCAGAGATGCTCAATTGGGTTTAGGTCAGGGCTCTGGCTGGGCCAGTCAAGAATGATCACAGAGTTGTTCTCAAGCCACTCCTTTGTTATTTTAGCTGTGTGCTTGGGGTCATTGTCTTGTTGGAAGGTGAACCTGTGAGGTTCCTTGGAAGCAGTGAAGAGCCGGAGGCAGAGAAGGGGTTAACAGGATTTACTACAACAGGTTATTGTCATACAAGGAATACTCCGCACAGGGAGATGAAATCAACAGTGGAATAACAAGGGAACACTGAGTGCAACAACAGGATTTGAACAAAAACACAATATTTGGGAAAAAGGTCGACGAAAAAGATAACTTATCGCTTGCAGTTCTTTGTTGGGGAGATGCTGGAATATCTCCCGACCGTGACAATGTATCCGGGCTCGCTTGGCTTGAGTGTGTTGGAACGTAGAAACAGTCTCTTTTGATGATTCCTCTGGAATGGTGCAGAACACGAATAGCATGCATGCTCGCAGGCCGCGGCAGTGTGTGAACCTCTGAAGTAGTCGCCAGGAACAGAGCCAGTAAGATTATCTTTCACGGAGAGCGGGAAGGAGCCATCCAGTAAAGGAAGGTCTGGGGACAGCTCAGTAAGGACACAGTCAGTTGACAAGTCAAACCGCTGGGGGATGGATGATGAGGAGTTAGCAGTCGGAGCAGTGGGAAGGGAGTCAACCTTCTTCTTGTTCTCCTGTCGCCTTCCCGCGCACAGCCCCTTTTATCTCCCCCACGCCCCCTGCTGTCCAGTGCAAAGGTCCTCCCCACTCAGAAGAATCATCCCCCAGCAACAGTGGTGACAGTCCCGATAGTTCCGGCCCCAAAGTGTACCGGCAACCGCTGACTTTGTCCTGGTTCATCTTCTTACAAACCTTCGGCCAAGTCTAAGGTCCAGAGTACTTTGGAAGTGGTTTTCATCCAGGATATCTCTGTACTTGGCCGCATTCATGTTTCCTTCAATTGCAACCAGTCATCCTGTCCCTGCAGCTGAAAATCACCTCCATAGCATGATGCTGCCACCACCATGTTTCACTGTAAGGATTGCATTGGGCAGGTGATGAGCAGTGCCTGGTTTTCGCCCCACATACCGCTTAGAATTATCACCAAAAAGTTCTATATTCGTCTCATCAGACCAGAGAATCTTATGTCTCAGTCTGGGAGTCCTTCATGTGTTTTTTTTAGAAAACTCTATGCAGGCCTTTCATATGTCTGGCACTGAGGAGAGGCTTCTATGGCAGAGTGGCCCGGACAAAAGCCCGGTGGTGGGCTGCAGTGATAGCTGACTTTGTAGAACTTTCTCCCATCTCCCTACTGCATCTGTGGAGCTCAGCCACAGTGTTCTTGGGGTTCTTCTTTACCTCTCTCACCAAGACTCTTCTCCAATGACAGCTCAGTTTGGCTAGACGGCCAGGTTTAGGAAGACTTCTAGTGGTCCCAAACTTCTTCCATTTACGGATTATGGAGGCCACTGTGCTGTTAGGAACCTTGAGTACTGCAGAAATTCTTTAGAAACCTTGGCCATATCTGTGCCTTGCCACAATTCTGTCTCTGAGCTCCTTGGCCAGTTCCTTTGACCTCATGATTCTCATTTGGTCTGCCATGCACTGTGAGCTTTGAGGTCTTATATAGACAGGTGTGTGCCTCTACAAATCACGGCCTATCAGTTTCATTAAACACAGTTGGACTCCAATAAGGGAGTAGAACCATCTCAAGGAGGATCACAAGTAAATGAACAGCATGTGACTTAAATATGAGTGTCTGAGCAAAGGGTCTGAATACTTATGACCATGTGATATTTCAGTTTTTCTTTTATAATAAATTTGCAAAGATTTCTACATTTCTGGTTTTTTTCAGTCAAGATGGAGTGCAGAATGTACATTAATGAGAAAAAAAATGAACGTTTTTGAATTTACCAAATGGCTGCAATGAAACAAAGAGTGACAAATGTAAAGGGATCTGAATATTTTCCATACCCACTGTACATAGGATCATATCTCTGGAACCATATGGTGGATTTAAAAGATAAGAAAAAAATGGAATACTCATGGGAGAAGCGGGAATAAAATAAGAGCCAAAACTTTCCCCTTTTTTTGCATGGTAACGTACTCTTTAACACTGGCATATGAAAAGCCAGTCTTAGCGTAAGCTCACCTTTGTTTTTCACTCCCATAGACAAACTGAAATGGACAGTATCGTTGTCATCTTAAAGGGATTCTGCAGCAGATTGGGCAATGTACAAGTAGAAGATATAGAACTGTACCCTGAAGTAATATTATTACAGGATGATTTTAACCATTATCTCGTACTTGCCACTTGCCACGTTAACGGCTGGTATTTATTAAACTCACCATAAATTCACTACAGAGAAAAAACTTCAGAAAAAAGTAGTTTCTAATTACCAGAACGAGAAATACAGCAGATATCAAAGGAAAGAAATATATCGGCGTACATCACAAACAAAGCAGAGCTTTATTACAGAGAAAGCAGCTTTCCCTGTCCTTAGTTAACCTTATTATTGCAATGTACTGTGGAGGAAAATCATTTCTAAGGTGTGTTTTGCTGTGAGAAATAATACTTGTCAGTATAATTTCTCTTTATATAACCAAAACACCAATTAATCGCATATTTTGTAGAATTGGGCATGATGTGGTTAAGGGAGAATGAAAAAATCATTGCCAATACATAATATGCACATAGTACCAAATGACATAATCCTGGGATGTAACACCATTATACCATTCAAAACAAAGGGACAAACTCTGCCTGTGCTTATAGTCGCTGGGCATCCCAGCAAAGGGGTTCCTCACAGATCATACACTTACCACCCATCTTGTGGATATGGGATACATTTTAATTGGGAGTCATCCCCTTTAAAGAGTAGCTAGTGTTTTAATTTTTATTTCATCAATCAATAGTACACATGAAAATAAGCAACTTTGTAATACAGTGCCTACAAGTAGTATTCAACCCCCTGCAGATTTAGCAGGTTTGATAAGATGCAAATAAGTTAGAGCCTTCAAACTTCACACAAGAGCAGGATTTATTAACAGATGCATAAATCTTACAAACCAAAAAGTTATGTTGCTCAGTTAAATTTTAATAAATTTTAAACATACAAGTGTGGGTCAATTATTATTCAACCCCTAGGTTTAATATTTTGTGGAATAACCCTTGTTTGCAATTACAGCTAATAATCGTCTTTTATAAGACCTGATCAGGCCGGCACAGGTCTCTGGAGTTATCTTGGCCCACTCCTCCATGCAGATCTTCTCCAAGTTATCTAGGTTCTTTGGGTGTCTCATGTGGACTTTAATCTTGAGCTCCCTCCACAAGTTTTCAATTGGGTTAAGGTCAGGAGACTGACTAGGCCACTCCAACCTTGATTTTTTGCCTCTTGAACCAGGCCTTGGTTTTCTTGGCTGTGTGCTTTGGGTCGTTGTCTTGTTGGAAGATGAAATGACGACCCATCTTAAGATTCTTGATGGAGGAGCGGAGGTTCTTGGCCAAAATCTCCAGGTAGGCCGTGCTATCGATCTTCCCATGGATGCGGACCAGATGGCCAGGCCCCTTGGCTGAGAAACAGCCCCACAGCATGATGCTGCCACCACCATGCTTGACTGTAGGGATGGTATTCTTGGGGTCGTATGCAGTGCCATCCAGTCTCCAAACGTCACGTGTGTGGTTGGCACCAAAGATCTCGATCTTGGTCTCATCAGACCAGAGAACCTTGAACCAGTCTGTCTCAGAGTCCTCCAAGTGATCATGAGCAAACTGTAGACGAGCCTTGACATGACGCTTTGAAAGTAAAGGTACCTTACGGGCTCGTCTGGAACGGAGACCATTGCAGTGGAGTACGTTACTTATGGTATTGACTGAAACCAATGTCCCCACTGCCATGAGATCTTCCCGGAGCTCCTTCCTTGTTGTCCTTGGGTTAGCCTTGACTCTTCGGACAAGCCTGGCCTCGGCACGGGAGGAAACTTTCAAAGGCTGTCCAGGCCGTGGAAGGCTAACAGTAGTTCCATAAGCCTTCCACTTCCGGATGATGCTCCCAACAGTGGAGACAGGTAGGCCCAACTCCTTGGAAAGGGTTTTGTACCCCTTGCCAGCCTTGTGACCCTCCACGATCTGGTCTCTGATGGCCTTGGAATGCTCCTTTGTCTTTCCCATGTTGACCATGTATGAGTGCTGTTCACAAGTTTGGGGAGGGTCTTAAATAGTCAGAAAAGGCTGGAAAAAGAGATAATTAATCAAAACATGTGAAGCTCATTGTTCTTTGTGCCTGAAATACTTCTTAATACTTTAGGGGAACCAAACAGAATTCTGGTGGTTTGAGGGGTTGAATAACAAATGACCCTCTGAATAAACTTTTCACAATTTAAAAAAAAATTAAACAAAGAAATAACATTCTTTTTTGCTGCAGTGCATTTCACACTTCCAGGCTGATCTACAGTCCAAATGTCACAATGCCAAGTTAATTCCGAATGTGTAAACCTGCTAAATTTGCAGGGGGTTGAATACTACTTGTAGGCACTGTATATGTTATCAGAGCAATCTGCTTCTTTTACCTCCTGAGGCAGAGCCCCCTGAGGAAGCCAATGCGAAACGCGCGTTGGAGCTTTGTGGCGTGTGATCCAATACATCTCACAATGGGTAAGAACCTGTAGGGCATGGGGTGGTCATACTTGGTTGGGGCGGGACTTGTTCTAGATACTTTCACTGCTAAATACTATTTACCGTCCCACTGCCTCAGATTGTCCCTCAGGATTTAAGTTGCACTATATCATGTAACTACCTGATGTAATAGGAATGTACATACCGCCATCTACCTGATCTCATTTGTATAATGTATATTTTACTGCTTTCAATATGTGTTATATTTATGGTTTTGTAATTAACTTATACCTTTTTACATTACTCTCTGGACGCATTGCTCCAAATTTTCTTCTCTTGTATTTCTTTCTCCTCCTAGACTGATCTTTCACCCTCTAATCATGGGTAAGATCCGTATTCAGTGAATAAAGACTTTCCCATTAACGAGATAGGAGGTGACAGTTGGTGCTTATAAAATTCTATGAAGAAGGGAGGAGCTAGAGGACGACACAGACATTCTGCAGAAACTACAAATACAATTCTCCATAGAACTTTATCAGCACCAGCTGTCACCCTCCTTCAGCTCAGTAGTGGGGAAATCTGTCTTTATTGAATACATAAAATACTCAATTCATGGGTAAACTAAGAATGAAAAATCAGTCCTGGAGGAAAAAAAAAACAGATTCCTCTGTCAAAGATATATTACAAAGTTTCATATTTTTACTTGTATTATTATTTTATCAAAATAAATAAAGTCACTTTTTGAGTTTCTGGAACAAAAAATCATGTGAGGACTGATTTTTACCTTTGATCTGTCACCTGGTTTGAGCTGCCATTGATTGGGGGCACGTCTATGGCTCCAGCAATTTATCAATTACTACCAATGACTGGGGGAAAAAAAAGGCAACACACACCAGATATTTATCTCTGTTTTTCGCACCATGAAAAAAAAAGCCAAAGTCTACCAGTGAGGATTATAATAAGTGCACTATAGCTTATCCATGGGTTTATACATATTGTTCCATCCAGACTGACATCCCAATTACTAGTATAAATTGTGCTTTTACACACGGAGACATTTTGCTAGAAATATTTTAGGCTTTTTTTTTTTTTTTTTTACCCCTATGAAATTTGTTCTATTACATCCTACATTTTTATTCTTGGAAAGTGCCATAAATCTGTGCTGTCAATGCCTGGGGAAAACATGCTTCTTCCCTTTCTTAATGAGTAGGATACGTCTCTGGAAACCTGAATCCAGGAGACAACCTATAATAAGTAAAACTTAATAGCGCTACCTTTCAGGACTTCGAAAACAAAAAGAAAAAAGTTACTTTTTGTTTCAGGCTTTTTCACCATGAAAAATACTCCTTTTATGTCCATTTATTTCTGAAAAACATTTAGGAATCTCCAAACTACAGGTGAAGCAGAAGACCAGCGTGGGTGATATCCATAAAAAAAACTTTTATTCCATTTTCATTAAAAAGCACATAAGTCCAAAATCCATCATTATATCCGGAGACACAAAAACGGGTAATTCTTACCAGTGACAGTCACAGGCTTAAAGTGCATTTAAAATCATACTCTTTTCAGCGGTCGTGCCGCCTTAATCATGGTGTTCTGTGGCAAATGCCAAGCATTCTGCACGTGTTGGGCTGTGAGCACAATCCCCACAATCCCTATCTGTGGACATCAGGCACTCAGACCATCCTCATGGAGTCGGTTTCTAACCGTTTGTGCAGACACATGCACATTTGTGGCATGCTGGAGGTCATTTTGTAGGGCTCTGGCAGTGCTCCTCCTGTTCCTCCTTGCACAAAGGCGGAGGTAGCTTTCCTGCTGCTGGGTTGTTGCCCTCCTACGGCCCCCTCCACATCTCCTGGTAGCTCCTCCAGCCTCTGGACACTACGCTGACAGACACAGCAAACCTTCTTGCCACAGCTCGCATTGATGTGCCATCCTGGATGAGCTGCATTACCTGAGCCACTTGTGTGGTCTGTAGAGTCCGTCTCATGCTACCACGAGTGTGAAAGCACAACTAACATTCAAAAGTGACCAAAACATCAGCCAGAAAGCATTGGTACTGAAATGTGGTCTGTGGTCCCCACCTGCAAAACCATCCCTTTGAGGGTGTCTTGATAATTGCCAAGAATTTCCATCTGTTGTCTATTCCATTTGCACAAAAGCATGTGAAATTGATTGTCAATCAGTGTTGCTTCCTAAGTGGACAGTTTGATTTCACAGAAGTTTGATTTACTTGGAGTTATATTCTGTTGTTTAAGTGTTCCCTTTATTTTTTTGAGCAGTGTATATAGCAAGCGACAATCATGATACAGAAAGTCAAACAGTGCTTGTTCAGAACATCTATATTAATTTGTGCACCGCCAATCTTGGCAATCCTGATTTTGCTTGTTGCAACTTCGGCCATACGTATGGTAATGCTTGAATTGTTTGTTTAGGATTAGAAAAATAAGACTGCTTTCTTTTGTAAAGAGCATCTGGTATTGCAACTCGGCTCTGTCGAAGTGAATAAGCTGAGGTGCAATACCACACAATGCCCATTGTCAGGGGTGGCACTGTTTCTGAAAAAAAAAAAGAAAAAATAAACAGTCATGTTTTACTAACCCTGGACAACCCATTTATACTGTGAGAACTAACTGTACTACTCTAAGCTTTTGTATGAGACTTCAGACATACGGTCGGACTCCATACACTTCTGTTACTAGACACTATAGAAACAAGTGCTATCTGTTTAGAGTCAAGGGGGCGCTTCTGGTCTCTACTGGAGTCCTACAAGTCCGGCATTACAATCCGGCACAAGTGGTTTGCGGAGCAAGTGAAGTGTGGTGTACCGCTCACAGCTTCAGGAGCAGGATTGTAATGCTAGCACTACCTGACCCCCGAAAATACCGCCTTCCCCCTCAACTTCTTTCAGGTATTGCATGCTAATTTACAAAGTTTTTTCTTTTTTTCTTTACGCTTTAAAAAGGCCTTATTTTAGAGACTTACTACTTTAGAAAGCTATTATTTTCCTGTCCAACACAAAGGCAGCGTCAAGAACAACATACTTGTTGACAGGTTCCCTTTAAGTACAGGGTCATACCTGATCTTGAACCTGCTTTATAACGGGGGCTTTTTAATCCCTAACTTCTAACCAGAGTCCGGCCAGCATCACATCTCCGACTTTCACAGTACGAGTACAGACCGCAATCTTTGGATAGGCTGTGGGTTTCCTGACACAGACTCAACAGCTTCATCTATGCCAATGAGGTTAGTGAGTTTGGATCAGGAGACCCACATATTGTCTGGACATCATGGTCCATTCTGGGTCTGTGGATTTTGGAATAATGAACCTGGTCTTAAGGAGTTTATTCAAGGCAATTTTGTTTTTTTAACTATGGGCCTAAAAACTAACAGGCAGGTAATTTTTACCTACTTACCTGCCTGTTGTGCTTGATGCCGATCTCTACTGCACTTCGATAGAGCAGCGGCTTCTTTTCTACTCTGCTGTCTTGATGGGACTGGCAGCGCCATGCCGACTGACAGCCACTGCCTAACTGCGAAGAGCCCCCTGTCAATCAGCATGACACAGGCAGTCACAACCCATCGACAAAGCAGCCCGGAAGAGCGAGAGCTGCTCTGTTGACGTGGATCAGCTGAAATCGCCAGCAGTAGCAGTCTCTGGCCACTAAGTGCCAGCGCCGGGCAGAACAGGCAAGCAGTTAGTTAGTACTTGCCTTGATTTTTTACCGTGGGATTAAAAATTAAGTCCTGGATAAACCCTTTAAGAGCATTGCGAGATTTAGGGTAAATCATCAACTCCCCCTAACACACTTGACCTGTGGTGAGTGAGATACCATAGCGATACCACTAAACGTGCTTCATTACGTATAATATTGTCGTTACACAAACATAACACAAGAAATCGACCCAGAATAACATAAGCTAAAATAAAGGTGCGTGAGGGACAACAAAATCCTGACAAGTCATAGCGAAACATTCAACTTTCCAAATGGCCACGGTAATTCAAACCTTGATCATTTATCAGTTCTTACTGCCATCAACTGTGAAGATAAATTCAACATAAGAGCTCACACAAAAATCGGCACAATATCCGACACACCATTCTGCTACGTAGTAACGGAATCAGGACACTTACCAATTACAACTTGGTCGGCACGGTAAGGTCAGCACATATATTTATCCCAATGGCCACATTGTCTTGCTCTTGATGCTTTCAAGTTAAGCTTCTTCTATGGATGTTGTAGGCCAAGTGTCACCTCTCCAGGTTCAGGCAGCACAATCCTCGGGGCAGTCCACACTTCTCGAATGATTTTGGTTTGTACAACTCTGAATATCACCTACAAAAGTTTAGAAGAGAAAGGTTGTTTTTTTTTTACAATTCCTTGCTCCACTTCATTCTAAGATTTTGAAGACATAGCTGAGATACAACCCATGGTAGAGCATATGCTCACTGATATGTTTTCTTTTGAGTCTTTGCTTGGGTAGTAACCTGAGCTGGACAGCTCCGGTGGGGAAGGGGATATGACGTCTGTGTTCTTGAAATGTGACTCTGTCTCTTCTGCTAATGCAGACGTTTAACCCATCAATCAGACGACATGATGGCAGAATTCCAAGAGACCTCATAAAAAGAACACTTTCGGTGTGAAACTGATTTCATGGACGTCCTTGCAGTGTGATACAATGACAACTCATTTTTAGTACGTCATGGAAGTTTAACAGGAAATTCGGACTAAAAAGGCTTGATTGTGCAAAATCCGAGAGTGCTTTCTGAAAAGTCACTGGTTATATCATTGCTCATCACAAGACAGTACACCCCTTCTTGTGCCATAAAATATGCAGTGATTTCATGTCTTCTCGAAAACAGAATATTCAATGTACAAATACATTAATAGCTAATGCAAGGAGAAAGATCATACGTTCCACAATTTTAAAAACTTTTTACAGGCAAATGTGGGAAAACTTATTAGTCTTTCATAATGCATTACACTCCAAATAAACTAATGCAGGATATAAAAGTGATACCCAATACTTTATTTTACTACTGAATGACCACCACACACTAAAGGGCCTGTCACACTATGCGATATCGCTAGCAATATCGCTATAACGTCACTGGTTTTTATGACGTTATAGCGATATTGCTAGCGATATCGCTATGTCTGATACTTACTTCCGACCGCTCCCCCCGCTGGTTATCGCTGATCGCGCGAAAACGTCCTGGAACGTTTCTCGTCGTCAGCTTCCTGTGGCGCCGACGAGCGACACATGGACGCGGACGGAAGGACGTCAGGATCGCCTCGTCTGACAGGTAAGTAGCGACCCCCGACCCCTGCTATGTCGCTGGTGAGATCTGCCTGTGTGGCAGCTCACTAGCGACCACTTAGCGATGCACCAGTGTTCCTGACCGCGTCATATCGCTGGTCGGGATCGCTGGTGCATCGCTAAGTGTGACAGTACCTTAACATTCACTATGTGGACTAAAGTATTGGGATACCTGTAGTTTCATCTGGCCAACTCGCCCCCCATTGTATAACATCCAATCCCTCACTCCCTCTGCCGGGTGTTTAACATTCAGGCCCCTCACCCTCCCACCCAGTGTATAACAGCCGGGCCCCTCACCCCCCACCCAGTGTATAACATCCAGCCCCCCCGGTGTAAAACATCCAGCCCCTCTCCACCTGCTGTAAAACATCTAGCCCCTCACTGACCCGGGGTAAAACATCCAGCCCCTCGCCCCCCCGTGTAGAACACCCAGCCCCTCACCCCCTCGTGTAAAACACCCAGCCCCTCGCCCCCTCGTGTAAAACACCCAGCCCCTCGCCCCCTCGTGTAAAACACCCAGCCCCTCGCCCCCGATCTAAAACACCCCCCACCCAGTAAAAAGCATCCAGCCCCTCACCGCCCTGATGTAAAACATCCAGCCCTTCACACCCCCAGTGTAAAACACCCAGCCCCTCACCCCCCGCTGCAAAACACCCAGCCCCTCGTCACCTGTTTGTAAAAACACCCAGCCTCTCGCACCCCAGTGTATAACATCCGGTCACCTCACCTAGACCCCCTTCCCGGTGTATGACATCCGGCCACCTCATTCCTCCAGTGTATAGTATCAGGAATTAATGTATTTAGGTGTGCAACAATTTTACATAAGACAGTAAAATATGTAACACAGGATACAGGATTGTCCCAAGAATTGAATATAAAACTGCTCCAAGCTACAAAAACCTGTTTACACCGCCGGCCTCCATGCTTTATGACCCTATCCGGTCATACAAAAGATATTGCTGAGCAATTACACTAGAGAAGACGGTAATTTGATGACCGTGACAAAGGCTTTATTTTTGCTTTATGACACTTGAACTATCTGGGACAAGGTTTATCACATTGCTCAGAGGCCGCACAACTTGTCATATACAACAGACTTTCTGATCCGCCGACTATGCAGAATATTAAACTACAGAAGATGATATTGCAGAGCATGGCTATGACGACGTTCGCCGTTTTTTTCTGCAGCAAAAATTTGCTCTTTTGGCAGTAAAAATGCAGCATTCAAAACGCCCATTTTGTAGCATTTTCTGGATGCAGATTACATGTGTGCTTTGTCTACTGTGGCGGGTTTTTTTCCCACTTTCGTCATTGCTGCATATTTAAAAAATGTTGCAGTTCTCAAATTCAGTCAAGAAAAAAACAAAAACAAGCGTGTGCACGAGGTTTTGGAAATCTCGGAGCTTCTGCTGGAACTGTAAAAAGCAGCTTTTAATTTACATAAAAGGTTTAGGCCAGTTTTGACAAATGGGCGTTCTGCATGGACATGCCGCGCCTCCTAACCCAAAATCCACAATTTGTTTCACTTGCGGTCACATACGACTAGCTTCTAATCCGCTGCTCTCAATAAAAGAGAGAAGAGGACGAGAATTTATTTGGCAAGTGAGCATATCACCCGCGCTGGGAATACAGGGAAATCGGGACAATGTGCGCATTGCACAGCACCACAATTCAGCAATCTGCAAACACATAGAGTAACTGCAGAAATATGTCTAAAGCCCGGAAATAAAGACATTAAAATCTTTAACAAGCAAGAGGAATGCAACGCATGAACACATGGGTCAGTATTGTGCCTCCAAAGACAGGGAAAGGAAAATACAGAAGTTTACAAAGTTACATTGTTCTATGTTAGCACACGGTTCAGAAACTTTGGTTATAACTTGTATCAGTCAGTAAATTAAGGCCTCTTTCACACATCAGGTTTTCGCTGTCAGGCGCGATCCGGCGCTTTTGACAGAAACCGGATCCGGCGAAATGCAATGCCGGATCCGGTTTCCCCCCCATTGACTTGCATTTGCGCCGGATCGCGCCGGATGGCCATGCGTTTCATCCGGTTTTCGCCGGATCCGGCAATGTGTCGCGATCCGGCGTCTGGAAAAAACGGTGACTGTAACGTTTTTTGTCTCCGGTGAAAAAGCCGGACACGCCGGATCCGGCGCGTCCGGCTTTTTCACACAATGAAAGCCTATGAGCGCCGCAATGCGCCGGATCCGGCGAAAGCAACCAGGCGCAGGAGAAGGCAGGAGACATCTGCAGCAGCACCATCAGCACCACCCCAATTGGAGCAGCATGCTGAACAACGGGAGGGGAGTCCAGCAGCAGATGAGAGACGGTAATTATCAAATCACCCATTCCTCCAAACTAGGGCTATTGAATATCAAGATATTCATTGGCCCTTTGTTTCTCTTTATTCAACAGCCGCCCAATAGATGCAGCAGCAGCAGCAGCAATGGCAGCAGCTGGAACACCACCCACAGGCATGGAGTGTGGCCAAGACAGCACATCATCTTCTGGGAGCCCTCCCTCGCATCGTCAGCGTTTGACGGTAAGTTTTTATTTCCAAAATCCATCTTCTCTGTAATATATGTCTATTCATTGCCTTTTATTTCAAAACAGGAATCACAAGATGAAGAGGAGCTCCCAGAAGAAGAAGGAAGGGGTGGACAGACACCTGGAGTGGGCTCACAATTGGTAAGTTTTTTGCATCAAACGCAGAAACACAACATCACACTACACACAACACATAGAAAACAATGTTCTGCAGACCACACACAGCAAACAAATGCCTACATCCAAAGACATAACATTTTTTGTTTTCTTCTCTAGTCTTCCCAATCTGGTGCTTGGCCAAGAGGTCATCGCAGTGCCTCCCAGGGTCATCGGCGACAGCAACGCGGCGGTCACCAGCGTGTAAGTATAAATATTTTTGCTTTGTTTTTTTGCACTTTTTATTTCATTTCTTTTGTGGAGGCTAATTACGGTATGTTATTTTTGTCTTTTTCTTTAACAGCCTTCACAGCGTGCTTCCGACTCTGACGGTGAGGATGGAGGGATTGATGTGGACCGCCTCATCGATCTCGTCAGAGAAAGGGAGCCGCTCTGGAATATGGCTGACCGCCGCCACGCTGACCTGATCGTTACCCGACGACTCTGGGAGGAAATCTGTTCGCTCCTTGTGGGCCGCTGGGAGGACCTCGAAGCTCGGGACCAGATTAAAGAGCGTAACTATATACAGTACCGGTTGCTTGATGTAAACCAGTGTTTCCCGAACTCCAGTCCTCGTGGTCCCCACGGATCATGTGTTCAGGATTTCTATTTACTATGGAAATCCTGAAAACATGACCCCTGGGGACCATGAGGACTGGAGTTTGGGAAACACTGATGTTGTATACTAACCACTCCTTTCTCGTTTCAGGGAACAGAATTGTGAATCGGTGGCGGTCTGTGAGAGATCGTTTCAAGAAGGAGTTCAATAAAGAGATGCGGGCCCCGAGTGGATCTGGAGGACGCAGGAGCAAGTACAAGTACGCAGAAGCCCTGTCGTTCCTCCGGGAAACAATGGTCACCAGAAGGTAAATATTACACACCACATGTGAAAAAAAAATGTTAGATGTAAATTTTTTTTTCAGCCAGGGCCATACCATGTCAGTATTTTAATTTTTTTTTTTTCTCTTTATTCCACAGCACGGTGAGCAGCACTCGGGAGCCGGCACGATTGGACCCTTCTGAGGCGATCCCTCAGGAGACCGGCACCGAGGGACACTTCGACCGCCCCGGTACATTTGCACCTTCCCAGCCTTCCAACACATTCGACCCATCTGTCCCATCCACCAGCACAGGAGCATCGTGGCCGCCTACATTACATGAAGCTGCTGGTGAGGAGATCGCTTTCCCTTTACCCCACCCTTCTGCCCCTGCCACCTCTAGTACACCTGCGGGTACTGGGCGGCAGCGGCAGAGGGGTCAGGAAAAGACTTATGCGCCAGAGTTCTTGCATCTGAATGCATCTTTCCAGAACTGTCTAAAAGTCTTGTCAGAGCAAATCTCCGCAGGCTATCAGCAGATCAACTCCAGCATTCTGGAGGTGAAGACACTTCTGCAAACCATGCATTCAGAAGCAAGATCTTCGCCAAACCACACCTTTTTCAGGTCTGTTGTGGAGCGCATGGAAACGCTCTCTCCTGCCCAGCAGATGCATGTAATGCATTCATGCCACGCTGCTCTCCAGCAAGTTACCTCCCAACCTCCTCCTCCTCTTCCCACCACAGTAGTTCCTCCACCTGCACCCCCTCCAGCCACTTTCCATCCTCCCCCTCCTATTACATCTACACCCCCTCCAGCCACTTTCCATCCTCCCCCTCCTATTACATACCATCCACCTCCAGCCACTTTCCATCCTCCCCCTCCTATTACATACCATCCACCTCCCCAGCACCATCCACCTCCCCAGCACCATCCACCTCCCCAGCACCATCCACCTCCCCAGCAACATCCACCTCCCCAGCACCAGCAACCTCCCCAGCACCAGCAACCTCCCCAGCACCAGCAACCTCCCCAGCACCAGCAACCTCCCCAGCACCAGCAACCTCCCCAGCACCAGCAACCTCCCCAGCACCAGCAACCTCCCCAGTACCAGCAACCTCCACAGTACCAGCAACCTCCACAGTACCTGCAAACTCCACAGTACCAGCAACCTCCACAGTACCAGCAACCTCCACAGTACCAGACATCTCCCCACTTCCAGCAACCTGCCCCGTACCAGACATCTCCCCACTTCCAGCAACCTGCCCCGTACCAGACATCTCCCCACTTCCAGCAACCTGCCCCGTACCAAAGTCCTTCCCCATACAACTTGCCATCAACATCATCTGCTCCTACAGTCCCTGCCCAACCCTCCACTCCACCACCTCTTCTGCTTCCCACATGTCCACCCATTCTGTAGTTTTTTCCACACCTTCACCACCACGATCCCAGTCCTCTCTCCACACTCCCAGTGTCGAAGTGTCCCGCAGCCCCTACAGCAGTATTTCCACCACACACTACACAGATTTATAATGTGTGTATTTAAATAAAAATGACCAGTTTTATGGTTTCAGTTTTATAGTTTCAAAGTTTTATTAAACAAGTTTATTAAAATTTTTAAAAAGTTTACTAAAAAAACATTTTTCAATAAAAGTTAAATTATTTTACACTGGTTGTCTGTCATTTCTTTCTGCGACGAAAAAGGTTAAATACAGGGTATTTAAAAGGTAAATGGTATTCAAAACTAGGTATATAACTGTGGGTAAATTTTAGCTTTTTTCCACATTTGTGTTCCCGGTTGTGTTTGAAGCAAAGTATTTCACCTAAAAAGTTGTGTTTATTGTTGGTGATTTCCTAACAATGTACACAACTTTTGTTAAAAGGTGAAATACTTTGCATAAAACACAACCAGGTACACACCTGTGGCCTAAAGCTAAAAATAGACACCATGACAAGATAGCCAACTTTGGTTGGCAAAGGTATATACTGTTGGTACAGAAGGTACACACGTTTGGTTGGGCACAAATCTTTCACACTCTGTCATCCTGCCAGTGTACTCTGCCTTGAGGTGACATAAAGTATAGTGCAAAATTGTCCCTCATTACTGAAACCGTCACAGAACTTCTAGTGGTAATGTCATGGTAATCTTGCAAGGTGGTTTCTTCAGAGGTGTCCTCAATGGAAATGGGTTCCTTGCAGATAACAAAATTGTGGAGTACCACGCACGCTTTGATCACCTCGTCCACAGTTTCTGTCTTGAGGTTGATCGCAGTCAATAGGACCCGCCATTTGGCTGTCAGAATACCAAAGGTACATTCAACCATTCTTCTTGCTCTTGTGAGGCGGTAATTAAAAATGCATTTTGGTCTTGTCAATCCTCTGCTAGAGTATGGTTTCAAAAGGTGTTCTGACAGCTGGAAGGCTTCATCCCCTACACAGACAAATGGCATAGGTGGACCAGATGTTTGCGGCAGCGGTCTAGGTGGTGGGAACTGGAAGGTGTTTCCATACAGTTTACGCCCCATGGCAGACAGTTTGAAAACTTGAGAGTCATTGGAGCGGCCATAGGCCCCAATATCAACCGCAATAAATTTGTATTCCGCGTCAGCGATGGCCATGAGGACAATTGAAAAATATTTCTTGTAATTGAAATATTCCGATCCCGATCCAGCTGGCTTTACAATGCGGATATGTTTCCCGTCCACAGCGCCCAAGCAGTTTGGAAACTGACATATCTGTTGAAACTTGTCAGCAATTTCAATCCACCTCTCTGTTGTGGGCTCTGGTAAAAACTCTTCAGCTAAGGAGTCCCACAGTGCACGGCATGTGTACTTCACAATTCCAGATATGGTGGAAATCCCGAGTCTGTACTGGAAATGCAGTGACGAAAGGGATTCTCCAGTTGCAAGAAATCTGTGGGGAATTAAAAAACAATAAATTAGTTTTAAATCACAGCATTACATACCAAAACTGACCTATAACACTTGGAGATACAAACTACCACCAACAAGATTGCAGTGAAAGTGTGCTCTGATGCGATCATATCCAATAAATGTGGCTTACCTTAAAGTCACCATCAGACGCTCTGCGGGTGAAACAGAGAAGCGGCAATAGGTGTCCGCTTTTCTTATGAGGTGTGCAATGCGCTCCACCAAGTAATCAAAATTCTCCATTTTCATCCTAACATATCCAAAAAATTTATCCGGGTTTCGTCAAAGGTCCATGCATAGTGTAGAATAGACCCCACGCGTCATTCTCTTGGCTGTGATGGGGTGGATCCACAAACGTCGTCTACGATGCCTGATGCGCTGCTGTCTCGCTCTCTCCTTCTCCAGAACAATCACCCTCAAATGATTTGCCTCCGCTGTAAAATCCGCCAAATTCTTCAAAATATTTCCAATGACAACATCCATCTTCGCCAGTAACTTGCTCTTCTCTCCAACCTGCACTTTCTCCTCTACAACCTGTCAAAGAAGGGCTGTAGGAACATGCTATATATAGTTTTCCAGTAGCCAATCCCGTTCGGAAGGCCACATGGGTCAATTTTAAAAACCGGATCCGGCGTAATCCGTCGAAAAACGGATAGAAAAACGGATGAACCGGATGAGACGGATCCGGTTTTGTCTGTCCAGAAAAAGACGGATCCGGCAGAAAACCGGATCCGTCACATCAGGTTTTACGAAACATTTGCCGGATCCGGCGTTCCGGCACGACGCCGGATCGCGCCTGACGCCGAAAACCTGATGTGTGAAAGTAGCCTTAGACAAGCACATGACTTCTCATATACAGATCTTCCACTGCATAGGAAGACAGGACTACTTCAAGAAAAATTATTGTAGCACCAATACAGGCAGATAAATCCCATTATGGGGACCTTTGGGCATCCTTGACGCCTGCGCGCGGTTATTACGGTAATTTTCTCCTATGACAGAACAAAACACTGGAATTAACAAAGACAGATATGAATGAAGCATTTTTTTATTTATCCTTTAGACATTGCAAAGTTATGAACTTTTGTAATATACCGGTACTTCATTAACTAATTTTGTCTTTTTTGCTCGCAGACATTAGGCAGGAGTGTTGCCAGTTCAAGCGCCTTTTTAAGCTGCTTCCAACTGCTGCTTAGCTCAGATCTCTACTCCATTTACAGAGTACGGGGACTTTCTGCCTCTTTGGTCGCCAGTCCTATAGTCAGAATGGGAAATTCACCTACTGTCTGTAAACAGCCATATGAAAAAGCACTGCAGCATAATGTTTGTGAGAGAAAGAAACTAAACTAGGTGAATTATATTACAAGCATTCATAACTTTCCAAAATCATAAAGAGCTAA
This sequence comes from Dendrobates tinctorius, assembly GCF_039654945.1. NCBI lineage: Eukaryota > Metazoa > Chordata > Amphibia > Anura > Dendrobatidae > Dendrobates > Dendrobates tinctorius. Next base: position 5,863,814 of record NW_027361788.1, on the reverse strand, counting down.
ATTAAAAAAAAAAAAAAGTTACCATGGTTACACTTTAACCCCTTTGTAGGTTAATGACCAAACCTCATTTTTAAACTCTGACCACTGTCACTTTGTGTTAATAACTCTGGAACGCTTCAACGGATCCCACTGATTCTGATATACTTTTTTTGTGACATATTGTACTTCAAGATAGTGGTAAAGTTTGTTCGATATAACTTACGCTTATTTGTAAAATTATCGGAAATTTGGCAAAAAATTTTGAAAAATGTCACAATTTTAAAAATTTCAATTCTTATGCCCTTAAACCAGAGAGTTATGTCACAAAATAGTTAATAAAAAAATTTCCCACATGCCTACTTTACATCAGCACAATTTTTTAAACAATTTTTTTCTTCTGAAGTTATAAGGGTTTAAAGTTAACCAGCGATTTCTAATTTTTCCAACAAAATTTACAAAACCCTTTTTTTCAGGGTCCACATCACATTTGAAGTGACTTTGAGGGGTCTACATGACAAAAAATATCCAAAAGTGACACCATTCTAAAATCTGCACCCCTCAAACTCCTCAAAACAACAATCAAAGTTTATTAACCCTTAATGTGCTTCACAGAAGCTTATAACGTAAAGACAATTTTTATATTTTCACAAGGGTAACAGGAGATATTGGAACTCAATACCTATTGTGCAATTTCTCTTGAGCACCCCAATATCCCATATGTTGGGGAAAACTACTGTTTGGGTGCACTGCAGGGCTCGAAAGGGAAGGAGCGCAGTTTGACTTTTTGAATGCAAAAATGTCTGGAATCCAGAGTAGATTCCATGTCACTTTTGGAGACCCCCTGATGTGCCAAAACAGTGGAAACTCCCTGCATGTGACCCCATTTTGGAAACCAGACCCCCCTCAAAGAATGTATACAGATGTGTGGTGAGCACATTGAACTCCCTGGTGCTTCACAGAAGTTTAACATAGAGCCGTGATAAAAAAAAAACACACATTTTACACCAAAAATGTTCTTTTTGCCCCAATTTTTTAATTTTCACAAGGGTAATAAAAGAAAATGAGCAGGACAATTTTTTTGAAATTTCTCCTGGTTACGCCGATACCCCATATTTGGTCGATAACTTTTGGGGCACAGTGCAAAGATCATAAGGGAAGAGGTACCATATTGGAGATCAGATTTTGCTGGAATGGTTTGTGGGTGCCATGTCACATTGGTAGAGCCCCTGAGGTGCCAGAACAGCAGAAACCCCTTCTATGTGAACTCATTTTCCAAAGTACACCACCCAATGAATTCATCTCTGGGTGTAGTGAGCATGATGACACCACTTACCTCACAGCATTTTATACCATTGGGCGGTGAAGAAAGAATAGTTACATATTTACAATTAAAATGTTGCTTTAGTCTCAAATTTTTATAAGCGCTAATAGGGAAAAATAGGGAAAAATGGACCTCACATTTTGCTGTACAATTTCTCCTAAGTGCGCCAATACCCTACATGTACCGTATTTTTCGGACCATAAGACGCACTTTTTTCCCCAAAAATTTTGGGGGAAAGTGGGGGGGGGTGTCTTATGGTCGAAATATACTAACCTCCGGAGGCTGGTGCGGGTGCCGCGGGGTTCTGTAGTGCAGTGGTGGCAGCGGGCTGTGCTCCGTTGCAGGGGCGGCTCCGCCAGCATTTCCTCCAAGCCCGGAGGCCCCCGCACATCCCTTGCTGGCCGCCGCCATGTTGCGGTGGCCTCCGGGAACATGGACACCAGGAAGATGGCCGCCGGTCCGGGAACGGTGCATGCACAAGTTCAGATCTCGTCCCGAGATCTCGGGGGACGAGATCTCGTTGCCGAGATTTGAATCTCGTCCCGAGTTCTCGGGACGAGATCTGAACCTGTGCATGCGCCGTCCCCGGACCGGCGTCCATGTTCCCGGCGGCCTCCGCAACTTGGAGGAAATGCCGGCGGAGCCATCGCCTCCCCTGCATCGGAGCACAGAGAGCTGCCACCCTCACCCCACAGAGCCCACCTGCTCCAGCCCCAGCACAGCACAGCTGCCCCAGCCCAGCTGCCCCAGCACAGCCCAGCCGCCCCAGCACAGCACAGCTGCCCCAGCACAGCACAGCTGCCCTAGCCCAGCTGCCCCAGCCCAGCTGCCCCAGCCTGAGCACAGCTGCCCCAGCCCAGCTGCCCCAGCACAGCCAACCTGCCCCAGCACAGCCAACCTGCCCCAGCACAGCCAACCTGCCCCAGCACAGAGCCGTCACCGCACGAACCTGGACCACTGAATGACCCCTGTGACCACTCCTCCACCTGTGCCGGATCCCTTCCCAGGTAAGCTGAATTTGGACTGTAAGACGGACCCCCATTTGACACATTATTATTTTTTTCCCTATTTTCCTTCTGAAAATTGGGGTGCGTCTTATGGTCCGTGCGTCTTATAGTGCGAAAAATAGGGTAATCAGGAATCGGAAACTAGTTTTGAGGCACAGTGCAAAGCTCAGAAGGGAAGAAGCACCATATTATAGTGTAGATTTTACTGTTATAGTTTGCGGGTGCCATGTCACACTGGCAGAGGCCCTGAGGTGCCAGAACAGCAGATTCCCCATAAGTGACCAAATTGTACAAACTACACCTCTCAATGAATTCATCTAGGGGTGCAGTGATTATACTGACACCACTAGGTAGTGAAGAAAAAATAATTACATTATTACAACAAATATGTAGTTTAAGCCCTACATTTTACATTTTCACAAGGGTGAGTGGGAAAAATGGCACCAAAATTTGACCCACAATTTCTGCTGAATGTAGAAATACCCGATATGTGGCTGTACAATACTGCTAAGCCATACGGCAAGACTCAGAAGGGATGAAGCACTATTTGCCTCCTGGAGCGCAGATGACTTTCCTTGAATAGTTCTAAGCTCTGTAAATAAGAGTCTGCAAAGTGCTAATAAAACAGAATACCACCCGCAAGGGGCCCCATTTTGGAAATTATACCCCTTTGGGAATTTGTCTACAGGTGTAGTGAGGATTTCGTCTCAATGGGTGTTTTCCAGAAACAAGCAGCAGTGGATGTTGCTGAGCAAAAATTGCAAATCTGCTATTGTAGTGCCCAGTACATTGTAGTGCCCGTACATTCTAGTGCCCAGCTCGTTCTTCTGGAGACGTGCACCAGTAAATTAGGCAGGCTCTCATTGCTATATAAATGCCGAACACGTGGTCACTAAATGTGGTTTAGGCACACTGTGGGGTGGCATTTGGCTTTGGTTGTTGCAAAAATCCACTGTATTTGCTGGACAAATTTACCATTAAAACAGGAGGCAGTTTTACCCAAAAATGAGATAAATTGTTTTACATGTTGCAAATAGAAAGGAATCCTGTTTCAAAAAAAGGATATGTTCACACGATGACTTTTTCATGAGGGTCCGTGCCAAAACCCACTTGAAAAAGTGCTAAAAAAACCCCATAAAAGAATGAACATATGCATTTCTATGTAAAAATGACTTGATGTCCATATATTCAGTCTCTTGAGCGTCTTACCCATTCCATATTTCGAAAGATGCCAAGTAGCTAAAAGTAGTGACCTTACTATTCTTCCTCCACTTTTTTCTCTGAAGACGCTCCATACTTCACCATGTAAGGCAACGGAAAGGCTCAAAAGACACCTGGAAAATGCACATGCGTCTCTCTTTTTTTTTTTTTTTTTTTTTTTTTTTTAGAGTTTTCGCTTAAGAAAGCGATAGTGGTTTATTCAGTGAGGAATGGAGAAACAAAATAAAAAAAATACACCAAAAAACTCCAGTACAAAAGATGTCCAAAACAGCAATGGAAAAAAAAGGAAAATGAAGATCAGGACAAAAACCTCCAATGTTATGGTCTGCAGGAATTATCGCAACCCTGAAGTAACATTACACTGCGATGACCCCAGACGAGCAACAAACTCTGCCAAATTTCTTGTATAGAATTAACTAAGAATCTGTCCTACATAACAAAATAGTTAAAAATAATAATAACCATATACAACCTCTGGGGAAATAATGGGATTGTCTCTGCAGAGAGGAAAATCGAGAATACAGTCTAACCACAGGTAGGACTGAAATCTAGATTTATGCATTACTGGCAGGGGTCTTTGAATTCCCCTAATTCACAGGTTTTCTAGGTCTTTGACAAAGCAAGAGCGTTAACTCATTATGTGACTCACTGCCCAATATGCAGTCAACGGTTATAAAAATGTACAAAAAAAAAATAGACTCAGCTAGTCTACAATAAAATAACCTAGATAGTAGCAAATTTGAGACAAAAACTCACCAAGTCTAAAGGCATATATTACAAAATAGAATTATTAGATCCAAAGAGGCTGCAGTAATTATTTTGATAACCCATGTCAGAATGGTTGTATAATCCTTTTGGAAAGGTTACATTCATTCTCACCTGCCATTCCTAATTGACAGCTGCTCAGTGTCCCTTCTCCCTGCTGAGTTCTCTCACAACTCAGTACACCCTGCAGCTGTCAGTGAGGTTTAGGTAGAGACGGATTACACTTGACTCATGAGCCCTTTCAGTCTATAGCTGGACTAATAAAATGATTATTAAAATATCAGAATAATACAACCATTCAAGTATCTCAAAGTAAGTACATCAGTTTCACCAGGTCAATATATCTATTTAATTATGTATGCAATTTACACTGTGAAATTTGGTAACAAAGTTGCTATAAAGAGGTTCATCCACTTTTGGAGATTTACGTTAACTCACATGATATGTAATACAAGTCTGAGAGGTCCCCTACTCCAACTTAAATGGATATGTACACCTCTTTACTCAGTCGCCACCAGAAGTCAGCCATTCAAAATTTCAACAGGTGAAGGTCCCAGTGGAGAACACTTCCCCCTCCCCCCCCACCACCTTTTACACTTTGTATAGGCATAAATGATATTTATGGTGGGAACCTCCAGTTCAGAACTAGAATAATATTTTTCTGCCATTTCCCCATCACTGTGATTTTTATTGCACTGAGCCCCCACCCTGAGATCCCAGCTCAGATCTCAACATATCTTAAAAAAAAAAAAAAAAGCTTAAAGCGTCAAAGAGGAGCTGTCACCAGGTGTAAAGTGAATGTTTTTTTTCTCTTATTTTATTCCAGCTGCTGCCCTGGGTATTCCATTTTTCCTTTCAAGTTTGGGACCTTGTATTATTAATTTTCCTTGCCTTTCAATGGGTGTGTGGCTTACAGGATCCTCAGGGGTGTGTCTTTTGGCTGCTCTTTATTGTTACCCTGTGAGTCACGCACCCTTTGTAAAGAAAACAACAATTAGCACTAAATAAAGCTCATATCTCTGAAACCGTATGGCGGATTAAAAAAAAGTCAAAATGGATACTCATGGAAACAGCTAGTATAAAATGAAAGCAAAAACTGGCCACTTTTAAGTGTCCCTTTTAAGAAAATATGGAATCCTGACAAAGAAGTTGTCCACTACTTTATCACTGATGACCTATCCTTAGGATAGGTCATCAATATCTGATCGGTAAGGGTCTGATACTCGGCCCTCTCCACCGTTCAGCTGTCCATGGCCACTGGCCAGAAATCTTCTATTGCGGAGCTGCTCCATCTTCTGATAGTGGACACAGCCAGGAACTGCACATGCGCATCCTATTCAAATCAATGTGCAGTACCCAGCCGCGGACACCATCAGGAGACAGAGCAGCTCCGTAATTGAGCAATTCTGGCCTGTGCCCGCTGCCAACACAGAGAACAGCTGATTAGCAGGGATGATGGGTGTCGGACATTGATGACCTATTCAAGGATATATTATCAATGGTAAAGTAGTGAACAACCTCTTTAAGTGAAGCTTGTATAGCTAAGATGAAACATGAGATATATAAATCTTTCTAGGTGGAAAGGGGGTTGTACAGGAATGAGGAAAAACCTAGCTGTCATCGTCGAATAACAGAGGCACATGTCTATGGGTTGTGTGTGATTTTGTTGCTCAGCATCACCTTCCCTTTAGTAGGGCTGTAAAATCAGACAATTCATGGTCCGGTGTTGTCCACTATCGGCAATAAAGCAGCCATTATTTTCCAATCATGTGCAACCCCTTTAAGGCAGCAATTACTGATAAATATAACTATCCAAGTAGGGCTCTATTCTGAGCATGAACAATCAGCGTAACACAAGTCTTGACGCCTTGCTTTTGTTGGTCATACAAAGGGGCATAATGACCACGGTCACGAAGGTCATGACCACGATGGACGCACATGAACCTGAAGTATATTTGGTCGCAGAGACCTGTGGGGTCCGTGTGTGGCAATACACGCTGCCCGCCAATAAGAGGGCAGCAGCTGACGTCAGCGTGCATGTGAATGTAGGTGCATGGTAGTGATGTCGCTTGCATACAGAAGTCAGCTGCAGAAGAGGACGCCGCATGGTGGGGGAGCGGAGGGAAGGAGAGTAGAAATTTTTTTTCTGTGCAGTAAAGAACAGCGGCAGAATTGGGGACATGTACCGGGATGGGGGACATATATACGAGGATGGGCGATATATATACCAGGATGGGGGTCATACACATTAGGATGGGGGATATATACACCAAGATGATTATATACCAGGATGGGGGGGCAGGTCCAAATCTTGTACAGTGGCCTATCGGACTCTAGTTACGCCACTGGTCATACACAAAAAGTAATCAGAACCTGAATTCGACAAGACTATCCCCAATGGAAGCTGCAGGGCAACAAAGACTTGGGCGATTTGGATTCAATTTCTGGTTATACACAGATAGCTTTGCTTTTACTCTGAATATAGGCGATAAGAGTATGTGTGTGCTTATCCATGGCAATGATCCATGTACAGAACAGCGGAGGAATGTCATGCCCACATACTGTAAAATAATGACTGCATTGTGATTTCTCCATTACAGCCAGCCATACTAACGAAAGTTGTTGACTGACCACAATTTGCAATCTGTTTGTGCAACCAACTCAAACTTGTGTCTTATCTCGAAGGCAAGCTGTATACAAACTCCGTCCCCTCCAGACATCTGTCGTAGACGAGCCAACTTAAGTTCATCCACAGATGGGCTCAGTCTCGGATTCTGCACTGACACAAGAAACGCTGACACTCAATGCCAAAACTGCAGTGATAACTCTGTCTTGTTGTGGTCCAATGTGACCGTGCTACTTCCTGACATCTAACATGACACTGATCTGGCTGAGATCCTTGGCCGTCTGTGTAACTGACTTCCTGCCTAGACTGTGGAAGTGATATGCAGGATGTGATGGGTCAGCTGTCCTGTGAACCCAGCGCCGTACAATAATCACCCCGGTACAGACACAGAACCATCCATTCCCTTAAATTAACTCCATGGGATGATTTAAAGAGTAAACATCATTTTTTTTTTCCATAATTCAATATTACTCATGAAAATAAGAAACTTTGTAATATTTCTTTCTCCTCCTGGAATGATCGATCATTCTCAAAATTCTTAATTAATTTGTCTTCAGTGAATAAAGACTGATAGATGATAGTTGCTGCTCATAAAGTTCTATGGGGAACGCTAACATTCGTTGCAGAAGAATGTCGGCATCTATCTCTAAAGCCTCGCTCCTCCATAGAATCTTAAAAGCACCAACTATCATCTCCTATCTTTGTAATATAAATAATCTGTCTTCATAGGACACATATTTCATCCTTGAATTGAGAGTGATAGATCAGCCCTGGAAGAGACAGAAGCAGATTTCTCTGATAAAATACATTACAACGTTTCTAAGAGAGGAGAGGGATTTTTTTTGGAGCTCACCGCATTGTGTGGTAAATCAGGTGAGATGGGGAATCCACTGGTGAATGCAGCCAATATACAGTGGGGAAAATAGGTATTTGATACACTGCAGATTTTACACGTTTTCCCACCTACAAAGAATGGAGAGGTCTGTAATTTTTATCGCAGGTACACTTCACCTGTGAGAGACAGAATCTAAAAATAAAAACCAGAAAATCACATTGCATGATTTTTACATAAATAATTTGCATTTTATCACATGAAATAAGTATTTGATGCAATAGAAAAAGAGAACTTAATATTTGGTACAGAAACCTTTGTTTACAATTACAGAGGTCAGACGTTTCCTGCAGTTCTTGACCAAGTTTGCACACACTGCAGCAGGGATTTTGGCCCACTCCTCCATACAGATCTTCTCCAGATCTTTCAGGTTTTGGGACTGTCACTCAGCAACATTGCGTTTCAGCTCCCTCCAAAGATTTTCGATTGGGTTCAGATCTGTAGACTGGCTAGGCCACTCGAGAACCGTGAAATGCTTCTTACGGAGCCATTCCATAGTTGCCCTGGCTGTGTGTTTTGGGTCATTGTCATGCTGGAAGACCTAGCCACAACCCCTATTCAATGCTCTTACTGAACAAAGGAGGTTGTTGGCCAAAATCTTGTGATTCATGACCTCATCCATCTGAGCCTCGTGAAGGGCTACAATTTTGTTCCTGGTGTCCCTAGACAGCTCTTTGGTCTTGGCCATGGTGGAGAGGTTGGAGTGTGATTGAGTGTGTGATCAGGTGTCTTTTATACAGGTAACGAGTGCAAACAGGTGCAATTAATACAGGTAATGAGTGCAGAGTAGCAGGCTTCTTAAAGAAAACCTAACAGGTCTGTGAGACACAGAATTCTTGCTGGTTGGTCGGTGATCAAATACTTATTTCATGCAATAAAATGCGATTTTAAATTATTTAAAAATCATACAATGCGATTTTTCTGGTTTTATTTTTAGATTCTGTCTCTCACAGGTGGAGTGTACCTACGATAAAAATTACAGACCTCTCCATTCTTTGTTGGTGGGAAAATGTGCAAAATGTGCAGGTAATCAAATACAGTGGGTACAGAAAAGACATACCCCCAGAGATTCCTGTGAGCACTAAATACAGTGGGTACGGAAAGTATTCAGACCCCTTTAAATTTTTCACTCTTTGCTTCATTGCAGCCATTTAGTAAATTTAAAATAGGTCATTTTTTTCTCATTAATGTACACTCTTCTGACTAAAAAAAAAACAGAAATTTTTGCAAATTTATTAAAAAAGAAAAACTGAAATATCACAAGGTTATAACTATTCAGACCCTTTGCTCAGTATTGAGTAGAAGCACCCTTTTGAGCTACTACAGCCATGAGTCTTCTTGGGAATGATGCAACGAAACAAAGTGAAAAATGTACAGAGGTCTGAATACTTTCCGTACCCTGTGTACTTATTTTTCCCTTTGTAGAAGGAAGGAGGATTCTGTCTTGCTCATCGGTCCAGGTAATATAAAACTACATTTTATTAAGTGAACATTACAAAATGATAAAAATCAACCTGACACGTTTCTGGTGCACACAGAAAACAAAAACAACAACAAAACGGACTCAAATTTTATTTCTTTCATGGACTGTGAAGAGTCACGCTGCATCTAAATAAAAGGCAACACTGCCGAAATTATGGGGATCTCCTAACCACCACTCCCAGTGGTTGCATTTCCTCCAAGCGATCATGAATTCAGAATCCATCTTCCACTGATGAGATTTAGAAGCTGTTGACTTTTCAACTTGGCTAGAGTCAGAGAACAGTAATTGAAGTTCTCGCTCAAGATTACAAAGTTTCCTCGAAATTTCCCACCCTTTTCCCTCTTCCTCCTCCCACCTGTTTCCTTTACTTCATTCCTGTTTTTGTTTAAATTTTACTTTGAAGACATCTTTACATGCTTCATATAGACTTCTTTCCATAACTGTTCATGCTTCCTTAGATAAACATATGCATGATATAAATATAAAAAGCCTATATGAAAGGATTTATGGTACATATATATATATATATATTTTAAATATTGTAAAATTAGGAGACAAACTGCAAAAACTAAAGACTTATTAATGGTTGTTGATCAGAAGTCTGTTAGTGCGCAGGAGTCTTAAAGGTTTTTTACCATCTGAAAATAAATAAGTAAATTTAAAAAAAATGACCAAACTTTCAATTTCTTTTTTTAATAAAATTAATTACTCTCCTGATAAACATTTTCATTTATTTTTTATAAAACAGCTTGTTGCCAAGAGGATCGGCCGTGGCTCCTCTCTAACAGCGGTGGCTAAACATGCACAGTGCTTACAAGCACTTTCCAAAAGAGCTTGCAAGTGCTGCTTCCAGGCCGGCCCGGGATCGCTGGAGTGCTTTGTTAGCACCTAATCCTGGCTAGCTTCTGTCATACAGAGCTCTAATGCTCCATGGGTAAAACTGCCTCATATAGAAGCATCAAAAACTCAACAGATCGGGCCAGTGGCTCAACAGTTGTTAGTGTCAATCAAGCAGGAGCATCTGCTTGGAAATCGGGAAGTTTGGAGACAGGAGAGTAGTGAGCTCCTGAAGAAAAAAAAAAGAGAATAACTCGTTATGCTGCATTGCGTGCGCAGAAACAGCCGTATAACACGGACGATGATCACATTGCAATAGTTGGACTGGCCAGCAGACATCCTGACCTAAGTGTGACAGCTTGTATTTCTATGGAGGAGAGCTGCCGGCCAGTCCGAGCAATGCACTGCGATAGTCGTACGTGATATACGGCCGTATGACTGCACCCTTACAAACGTGAACATTTTAGTAAAACTTACATAATATTAACTAGAGATGTCGTATATCACGGCCACAATGAAAAAAGGATGGAACAGAAATGCAATGACCTTACACAAAAAGACATCCAAGAAGGATATACCGTACATTAGATTGTAGGCGCATTTGTGCGGGTTGTGTCTTCCTTCATGTCAAATTTGTTTTCCTGTGTGCACTTTCTTTATCTAATTCTGTTAAAATGTATTAGGGGAATATAGAAAGAAAAAAACAAAACAACTGGACACCGATCACCCATTCTCTGCGTCCTCCCTGTCCATCACGTTCTAGTGATCGATGTGGGTCACAGCGTTTTCTTTCATGGATAGCCCTCGTACCTATGACAGTCTACAGCAGGGTTCCCCAACTGCATTCCTCAAGCCCCACCAACAGATCATGTTTTCAGGATTTCCTTAGTATTGCTCAGGAGATAATTGCTTAACCTGTGCAATACAAAGGAAATCCTGAAAACATGATCTGTTGGTGGACCTTGAGGACCGGAGTTGGGGAATCCTGGTCTACAGGACTGTTCACATGTCAGATTTTTTCCTTGAACCTAGTTGACCATGCAAAATCATGGAGACACGCCCGATATTGATCTCAGTGTCGGATCGAAGACTACTGTGCAAGTCTATGGGGTTAGTGGGGGGGGAAGAAAAAAAAAAAAAAAAAATCGGACCGCACTTGGATGACGACCATGTGCAGCCAAGTTCTCATTGACAGATAGGAGAAAGTGGAGAAACTTGTTTTCTTTTTCTAATTAGCTAAAAAAGCTGAAGAAACTGACAAAAAACTGATGAAAATCAATGAGGATATGAGAAGAACAAGCGAGACCTTACATCCTCGGATCAAAATCAGACATATCTCCAAGATTTTCCGTGGACCTCTCGATATATAAAAAATAACGGACATGTGAATGGCCCCATAGACTGCCACCGGTACGACCAGTGTCAGACTTAAGAACATTGGGGCCACCGGAGGATTTGATTCTGAGGGCCCACATTTCTCCCCCACTGGAGAGACCCATAACAACCAGGGCTGTGGAGTCGGAGTCCATTTTGGTGAAGTCGGGAGACATGGAAATTGCGGAGTCAGAGGTTTCACTTACCGACTCCACAGCCCTGGCAGGGCTGTAGAGCCGGAGTCGTGGAGTCCGAGCCCATTTTGGTGGAGTCGGAATCATAGAAATTGAGGAGTCAGAGGTTTGGCTTACCGACTCCACAGCCCTGGCAGGGCTGTAGAGCCGGAGTCGTGGAGTCCGAGCCCATTTTGGTGGAGTCGGAATCATAGAAATTGAGGAGTCAGAGGTTTGGCTTACCGACTCCACAGCCCTGATAACAACTGCAAGGTTTGCACTATGAACTCTCCTGAAGGAGAAGCCAAGGCCCCCCAGAGGATTCTCCAGTTCTCTGGTGGGCCAGTCCAACCCCGCATACCAATGTTAGCTGTGAAAAACCACGGAGAAAACATCAGACGTCTGAATGAGTCCTTACTCTGTGGATTTTCCATCTGGATTTGCAGGTGGAATATTGACGGTACATTACAGAAGCAGCACTGTAAATGAGAGGTTTTCCAAATATCAACTACACTGTAAAGAGAAAAATCCAGAGGATATAGATCTGGAGTGCAGAAATTAAATCCTCAACTTGTCGTTTTTTGCTACAGATTTCCACTGCAGATTTCATTCTTTGCGAAGAATACAATGCAAACCACATCAAAATCTGCAACAAACCCAAACCCATTCTCTAAATAAAAAATGAATCCCTGCCAAAATTTTCTATTTTTGCTTCATAATTTTGCCCCATAGAACCCTCATGAATCTGCAAATCCGTCCCCCCAAAATGTAACATGGAAAAACCAGTGAGGAAGTTCTGTATGGTTTCTTCATTACTACACGACAGACGCGCGGCTCAGACAATATCAGGAAAAGGGATATCGGTCACATTCCAAGTTCCCATCCTAGGGCAGGGAATCCTGTCAAAAGTCACACTTGTGTTTCCTGAATAATAGCGGTTGTGTAATGAGGTCATCAATTTTTAGCGTTTACTAACGGGTTCTACAAACATATATAGATTTGCAACGCCAATTCTTCAGGAATCACAGAAACTACAAATAAATAACCCTGGAAAAGACCCTCGTACCACGTTCTGACATCTATAACTCTTTATCTCTTCATTGCTGGGAGAAGGCTTGTTTTTAAAAGAATTAATTGTTCTTTGGCAACATAAAAGTACAATAAATATAAATGAGCATGTTACATAGTTACGAAGGCTGAAGGAAGACCTTATGTCCATCTAGTTCAGCCTATTTTTAGTGCAGCTGTTCTGCATTGTTGATCCTGGGGAAGGCAAAAAAAACCCACAGTAGAAGCCAATTTTCTCCATAGGGAAAAAAGTTCCTTCCCCAAAGCTGGGTCAATCATCTACCTATAATATTATGTTATTCGTAACCTTCTATACTGTTACTCACAAGAAAAGCATCCTTTCCTTTCTTAAATTCATTCAGTGAGTTGGCCATCACCACTTCCTCAGGAAGAGAATTCCAGAGCCTCACTGCTCTTACCGTGAAGAATCCTCTTCTATGCTGGTGCAGAAATTGTCTTTCCACCAAACGAAGAGAATGCCCCCTTGTTCTTGTCACAGTCTTTGGTACAAACAGTTCATTGGAGAGATCTCTGTATTGCCCTCTGATATACTTGTACATATATATTAGGTCTCCCCTAAGTCTTCTCTTTTCTAGAGTAAATAGACCTAATTTTGATAACCTTTCTGGGTATTGTAGTGAACCAACTCCATTTATCATTTTAGTAGCCGGCCTTTGAACCCTTTCAAGTTCAGTAATGTCTTTCTTGAGCACCGGCGTCCAAAATTGCACACAATACTCCAAGTGTGGTCTGATGAGTGATTTGTACAGAGGGAGAATTATGTTTTCATCTCGTGTCCCCAGACCTCTTCTAATGCATCCCATGACCCTATTTGCTTTGGTGGCAGCTGCCTGACACTGGGCACTCCAATTTAGCTTATTATTGACTAAGATGCCTAAGTCTTTTTCCATGTCTGATTTCCTGAGCAGTTTCCCATTTAGTAAGTAATTGTAGCATCTGTTTCTCCTTCCCATGTGCATAACCTTACACTTATCTGTGTTAAACCTCATTTGCCATTTTTCAGCCCAATTCTCCAATTTACTCAAATCTGTCTGTAGTTGCAAACTGTCCTCCTTTGTGTTAACTACCTTACATAGTTTTGTATCATCTGCAAATACTGATATTTCACTGTGTAAGCCATCCACTAGATCATTAATATATATATATATATATATATATATTAAATAGTAGGGGTCCCAATACAGAACCCTGTGGTACCCCACTAGTAACCCTGGCCCAATCTGAGTATGCACCATTAATAACCACTCTTTGTTTTCTATCACTAAGCCAGCTACCTACCCATCTACACACATTTTCCCCTAGCCCAAGCTTTCTCATCTTACTTACCAATCGTTTATGTGGGACAGTGTCAAATGCTTTAGAGAAGTCGAGATAAATGACATCCAATGATTCCCCTTGGTCCATTTGAGAGTTTACATCCTCATAGAGGCTGATCAGGTTAGTTTGACAGGAGCGATCCTTCATAAATCCATGTTGATATGGAGTTAAACATTTCTTAACATTGAGAAATTCCATAATGGTATCCCTTAGAAACCCTTCAAAAATTTTACCCACAACAGATGTTAAGCTTACCGGTCTATAGTTTCCAGGTTCCCTTTTACACCCCTTTTTGAATATTGGTACCACATTTGCTTGCCGCCAATCAAAAGGAACAGACCCTGTTTCTATAGAGTCCTTAAATATAAGGAATAGAGGCCTGTCTATCACATTACTTAACTCCCTTAATACCCGAGGGTGAATGCCATCAGAGCCTGGTGATTTGTCAATTTTAATCTTACTAAGGCGGTTCTGCACTTCTTCCTGGGTTAGGCAGGTAATACTTAATGGGGAGTTTACATCCAGATTAATTTTAAGAAAAAAAAATTGTAATATTTGTAATCATTACGGTTCATTTTTATATTGCCTTCTGAGCTATATAAATGTTATATTTATAACTGGCAATATCAGTGTGGAGGAGGAGAACCTGGAGGTTAATTTAAGATTTATTTACACATTTATTTCCAAAAAAAGTTTTTGACTAGTTTGATGCATTTCTACCATTCAGATGTCATTCAGCTTTCTAGCACACGCACAAAAACAAAAAACAACAAAAAAAAGGTTTCCTCAAGTTTTTTTTTTTTTTTTGTTTTTTTTTAGCAATGACAGTCTACAGCAGGGTTCCCCAACTCCATTCCTCAAGCCCCACCAACAGATCATGTTTTCAGGATTTCAATGTGAACATCAGACATTTAATCATTTTTATGCTACTTAAAGAAGATATTTAGATAGAACATAATATATATTTATTGGAATACAATTTTAGAACAAAAAAATGTAATAAAATGTAAATATGTAATACACTATGTAATATCGATTACATATTGTGTGTGTGTGTGTGTGTGTGTGATACACACAAACACACACACTATGTAATAAACTATGTAAGTGGCAAAAAAACAGTTTTCAACAAAAACATACTAAATAACTTCTATGAAATTGTTCTAAGAAATAGAATTGCCTCCATCAGATCCTCCTTCATGGATGACCTCAAATCTGACCTAATAATTTTAAGGCTAGAGAACAACCTCTCTACAGTAACTTGGGTTGGAGGCAAAGCCGTAACCACATGGGCAACATCTCTAACAATTTCCAGGTATTAAGGAATTGCCTAATGCACTGTCAGTTTTGATGAACGGTTGAATTTTTCTTTTTCTTTGAGAGCAAGTGAAACATTTTGCTAAAATATGGTCAATCTGCTTGCTATAGGAGACGGAGTGAAATCTTTTTCCTTGTGGCGACGCTTTGCCTGCTCCATGTCATCCAAATACTTGTCAAAGTCAAACTCCTCAGCTGGTGAGGATGAAGATATGGCAGCAGTAGCACTGTCAGGATCCAATCCTCTTGCGCCTGGCAGGCCTCCTGTAGGCCACTCATCCTAACTGCTACCTCAGTCATAGCTTCTTTTCCTTTAGTAAGCTGTTGATCATCAACAGTATACGATGACTTGGGCCCACATAAACAGTTGCCCAAAAAATTTTATTTTCCAATAGCTGTGTCGCTCTCCGTTTCATTGAAGCAGAAATGCTATCTGCGATTAAACCTCCTCTTTGGGACAAGCAAAATAGCAAGTTCTTCCACTCCCTTATGAAAATGCCAGGAGTTAAATCCTCAGCTTGTAATTTTTTAGTCACCTGTAAATGGGTGATTAAGCAATTCCTTCAATTCAGCCACCTGTGTCCATTGACCTTCTTTTAGGGCTACATGAGGGTTCGCCATATCTATAAGAAACAGTTTTAGTTCAAGCAATCGCTCAATCATTAAATAAGTGCTGCCCCACCAAGTGGCTGGATTGACAATTGCCCCTTTCCCAGCACGTCTCTTCAAGATGGAATCAATTTTAGGGGTTCTGGTGGCAATAACCAATTTCCTCACTTTTCCAATCAGATTTCCAGCATGTCCCTCTTGCAGACTATCTCTTATTGCCAGCTGCAGCATGTGCACAACACAGTGCATGTGATGAACATGAAAGGGTTTTGAAGCAGCTTCAACAAGATCATCTATTTCTACAGTATAATTTTGCTGTTCTTCTGTAGTAATATCTGTTTGATCCTCAGTTACATGAACAGCACTGTGGCCTTCCATCTCAAACATACTGAATCCTACATTTTCTTCTAGCTGTTGTTCATTACTCTCATTCATCAGTGTAATTGTACTTATATTGTTTAAAGCATTGTCCGTTACAATAGCAAGAACTTGTTCTTTTTTGAATTCGTAATCTTGCAGAACTTTTTCCACTAAGGCCTGGAGAAACTGGCTGCTGTGATGAGCTTTAGTATCTTTTACTGCTAGTGTCTTGGTAACAATTTCTTTGTTGTCACAAACATATCGAACATTGATGGCAAAATATTTCACTCTGTGACGTGTGCAGGCATCCATTTTAAGAAACATGAAGCGTCTTTTGAGAATCTTTTTAAGATCTTCCTTTTGTTTAAGGGAGTCTTCAATCACTAATTTTCTAATACTTTCTCTTTCCAGAGAAACACCAATGGATAGATAGATAGAGCAGATTTCTAATCTGCTTTTGATATTGAAAACATTATCTATGAGCTCTAAAACCTTTCAGGTGATGCGGTTTTTTAAAAAGCTGATCTGCTTTTGCAGCTGAAAACAGTATCCTAAAAAAATGCAGCAAAAATGCTGTGTGTGAATGTAGCCTTAGATCAGGAATAGAACAGTCATTTATAGGACATTTCATAACTTTCCCAAATTCCTATGAAAAAATATTCAGCATATTCTGCATTGAACTACTGTACCCAATTTATTATATATTTTGGGAGTCGGAGTCAGTCCACTTTATTCCGACTCCACCAAAATGAGCACCGACTCCACGACTCCGACTCCACAGCCCTGCTTCCAACAGTCTTGAAGAAGTTCCCAGAGATGCTTAACACTTGTTGGCCCTTTTACCTTCACTCTGCGGTCCAGCTCACCCCAAACCATCTCGATTGCGTTCAGGTCTGGTGGCGTGGAGGCCAGGTCATCTGGCGTAGCACCCCATCACTCTCCTTCTTGGTCAAATAGCCCTTACACAGCCTGGAGGTGTGGTTGGGGTCATTGTCCTGTTGAAAAATAAATGATGGTCCAACTAAACGCAAACCGGATGGAATAGCATGCCGCTGCAAGATGCTGTGGTAGCCATGCTGGTTCAGTATGCCTTCAATTTTGAATAAATCCCCAACAGTGTCACCAGCAAAGCACCCCCACACCATCAAACCTCATGGTGGTGCTTCACGGTGGGAACCAGGCATGTAGAGTCCATCCGTTCACCTTTTCTGCGTCGCACAAAGACATGGTGGTTGGATCAAAGATCTCAAATTTGGACTCATCAGATCAAAGCACAGATTTCCACTGGTCTAATGTCCATTCCTTGTGTTCTGTAGCCCAAACAAGTCTCTTCTGCTTGTTGCCTGTCCTTAGCAGTGGTTTCCTAGCAGCTATTTTACAATAAGGCCTGCTGCACAAAGTCTCCTCTTAACAGTTGTTGTAGAGATGTGCCGCTGCTAGAACTCTGTGTGGCATTGACCTGGTCTCTAATCTGAGCTGCTGTTAACCTGCAATTTCTGAGGCTGGTGACTCGGATGAACTTATCCTCAGCAGCAGAGGTGACTCTTGGTCTTCCTTTCCTGGGAAGGTCCTCATGTGAGCAAGTTTCTCTGTAGTGCTTGATGGTTTTTGCCACTGCACTTGGGGACACTATCAAAGTTTTCCCATTTTTCAGACTGACTGACCTCCATTTCTTAAAGTAATGATGGCCACTCGGTTTTCTTTACTTAGCTGCTTTTTTCTTGCCATAATACAAATTCTAACAGTCTATTCAGTAGGACTATCAGCTGTGTATCCACCAGACTTCTGCACAACACAACTGATGGTCCCAACCCCATTTATAAGGCAAGAAATCCCACTTATTAAACCTGACAGGGCACACCTGTGAAGTGAAAACCATTTCCGGTGACTACCTCTTGAAGCTCATCAAAAGAATGCCAAGAGTGTGCAAAGCAGTAATCAAAGCAAAAGGTGGCTACTTTGAAGAACCTAGAATATAAGACATATTTTCAGATGTTTCACACTTTGTTGTTCATTATATAATTCCACATGTGTTAATTTATAGTTTTGATACCTTCAGAGTGAATCTACAATTTTCATAGTCATGAAAATAAAGAAAACTCTTTGAATGAGAAGGTGTGTCCAAACTTGTGGTCTGTACTATATATATATATATATATATATATATATATATAATCGAATGACTGATCAATCCAAGCACAGGCGCTCGGGTGCACCCTTGGTGTGGCCAAACATCCAAACATTTAAGTGCACCTTCTCATCTACTCGTTTTCACTCAATCTCCACCCTCCATTTCTTCTTTGATTGACAGCTCTTACTTCATAGAGCCAGAGAAGGTCGGAGAGAAATAGAAAACAAGTAGGTGGAAAGGTACACTTAAATATTTGGCCATGCAAAGGGTGCACTGAGTGCTTGTGCTTGGTTTGAGTAGTCATTCTGTCTCTAAAGGTACTGTCACACTTAGCGATGCACCAGCGATCCCGACCAGCGATATGATGCGGTCAGGATCGCTGGTGCATCGCTAAGTGGTCGCTAGTGAGCTACCACACAGGCAGATCCCACCAGCGACATAGCAGCGGTCGGGGGTCGCTACTTACCTGTCACACTAGGCGATCCCGACGTCCTCCCGCCCGGCTCCACGCTCGTCGCTCCACAGGAAGCCCAGCAGGAAGCTGACGATGGGAAACAGTCCAGGCTGTTCTCGCGCGATCAGCAATAACCAGCGGGGGGAGTGGGTCGTAGGTATCACACACAGCGATAGCGCTAGCAATATCGCTATTACGTCACAAGTTATAGCGATATTGCTAGCGATATCGCTTAGTGTGACAAGCCCTTAACACTCTTCTTTGGTGTAAAGCTTGATGCCTAGGAGACCGACCAATGCGTTAGGAAATAACAGCCTGCTCAGCGATCCTGGCCAGCTTCAAAACAGCACTTACAAGCTCAATATAAAAGAACTTGTAAGCACTGCACATGTTCCGCTGCTAGACAGAACAGCCAAACAGCCAAAAAGAATCCGTGATTGATACTTATATCAACAGAAAAGGTGATTACTGCATGAGGACCCCACCACTTGGTCTCCTGCCGATCACCAATACAGGGATCTGGAGCCCACCGCAGCTGAGATGACACCTTATTAAACGGTTACCATCTTAAAACCCAAGAAGAGTTAGAGCAGACGTCGAGTTGGTGGCACAACTTTTAATTTCATACTGTACAACCGTTCAACCTCATTGTTCTTTACTATCAAGAATTCCAATCTGTATCAGCCACTTGGGAAATAAATGAGGTGATTCACGGAGAGCGAGGTTGGTCTATCCATTGTGAAATTCGAGCATCTTTCTGGCTAGGGACCATGAGCTCTTTGTGTTACCTGTGATTAGAATGATTCTTCTTTGTTAACCCAACCGAAAACGGAGTCAAATGTTTGCACTTGAGATTTTAGATATGATAATGGCTCCAGAGCGTAACCCGTCGGGTTGGGTTATTGCCATTTCCGGAAATAGAATTTTAATCATCTGGTGATGAAACGTGTCCGTGAACCTTACTGGGTTAATATGACACCCAAGAAAAGGTCTGTGCCAACTATGAGGGCTCGGTCACACGACAAATAAAGTAGAAAGCTCGCCTATACTGCTTACGGTGTCTTCTTATGCCACACGTTTTCTCCTGCCTGTAAAAGTAAGTGACGTCAATTCTTCAGGAGTTTATGTTTGGAAAATAAAAAAACACTCCAAATTCTGCCATTGAAAAAATTTAAGCAGAAAAAAAAATGCATAAATAAAAACACAAGTTATGTGCACACATTTTTTCCGCTTGGAATATACGGTTGTTTTAAGGTAGCAGCAAAGTGAATGAGATTTCTGAAGTCTTATTTTTTTCCTTGCAGCGGATTTCACCCATACCAACGAATGGGGAAAAATATGCAACAAAAACGCATGTCAGAAAAGTGAGATGCGTGCAAATTTTAGGCAGCATTTCTCTTGCCAGCACATCAGGATCTGCAGCAGAATTTTCTGCTGCAAATACCGACGTGTGCACGTAACCCATCTTTTAGATGTGTGATCATCCATTGAGTTTTTCAGGGCAAAGCTGCTGCAGGAAAACACTATCGTTCTATTTGCTTTTGTTCTTTCATAGCCGGCGACTTTCACTGTATACTAGTTTCGAGCGGATGGTTTTCCACTGGAAAGAATGAGCATATCACAGGAGCCTCCCCTGTTGTGAACAATTTAGACCTGACTTCTGAGTTCGGGCTCTCTCTGGTCGTTGCTGCGGGTAATGAAGCTGGTCGGGTTGACAGAAGTCAATCACCTGAAGATGATGATTGGAAGTCAGGTGTTACAGATTTGGAAGATTTAAGTCAGCAAGCTTCCTTCAGTGGTTGCTGGTGATTTGGTTTTCTTGCTGTGCATTTTGAAGTCCACTTGCCCCCTGCTGGATTCTGCATCGTTCAGATGAGTTATTTGTTTGCTGGAATCTTTTTGCATTTGATCCAGTTTTTGCCTTTCTCTGCTTTCTGCTTTGCTGTGTGGGTTCAGCATTGTTCCCTGCCGGGACCAGTGCTTGACCCCGTTCCATATACCACAGCTTATGTCAGTCTGTTCAGTATTGCTAGTCCCCTGTTGTATCAGTATCTTTTGCTTTGCTTCCAGTTCACACCAGAATGCCGATCTAGTGGGGGAGAGGTCGTGTGGCCTCAGTATTTTTGCATATCAGACGTGTTGGGTTTTTCTTAGGGTTTTTTGCGTGATTGCAGACAGTATTCTTTCCTGTCCTAATCTATCTAGACAGTTTGGGCCCCATCATTTGCTTAGTCTATTTTCTTCCTGTGTTTGTGCCTCATCTTGTCTCACCGACAATATATGTTTGGGTGCTATCTATTCCTTTGGGGTTCTACTCCGGGGCAGTTTAGCTTTCCCATTTCTTTCTTTAGGCTTAGTTAACTCTTTGGCTGTACCAAGGCGTCTAGGGCATCGTAGGTACGTCCCACGGCTAATTCTAGTTGTGTTGTTAGTTTTAGGGGTCTGCAATCTGCTTAGTTACCAACCTTTCTGGTTTTCTGGTTGCCTAGCTTATTCCCCGGCTATCCTCCTCGGTGACCTAATCATAACACTTCCCCCCTTTTGCTAAACTCCACTCCTTTGGCTAAAGGACTTGGGCTTCGGTTGGCCACATGGTAAAGATTTTTTCCAAGATTTTAACCTGTGTTCTCTGCAGGATTTCTACAAAATGTACGGTTTCAAGAGCTTATCGAAAATGCTGCAGCTAAACAAAAAAGTAAGGGAAACTGCATTTATTGTTTCCTTAAAACATTTATTTCTAGGGTTAGTGTTCCTAGGGCCAAGTCACTCAATTCAAAACTTCACTATGTAATGCCCCATTTTCCCTGCAGGGGCACTGCTGTCAAGTTAAATACTTGCTGCCCAGAGCTTGGCTAAGACAACAGAAATATGGCTACCAAAGAAATTCCTCTTGCTGGACTACTGGAATGTTTGGAATATTGAATGCCAAAGTAATGGAATTTATCAGAGTATGAAAATAGACACGAGAACACAGACGCAAGCAAAAGCCTTTTACACACAAATACCAGCGCACAAAGATATCCATGTAATAGATGGAATGCCATTTATTAACTGACAAAGAACATTACAGAAAGACAAATATATATAATTCTCGGAATAGTCAAGAGTGATTCTCAGAGACAAATACAATTATTAATGGCCAACGCATTCCACAGATACCAGCCTGCCTTCATCTACAAGTTGGGAAGCTAGAAAATGTAAACTTCCGCTAAATCAATTATACAAGCACAATTTTACACACATTAATCAACACCTGAGTGGTAAAACAGCGTGTCAAACGCAACGACCATTTTTTCTGGAAAGGAGATTACATGTATACATTTTTTTTTAAAGAAATACGACACCTGATGGACCACAATGAATCTTACGGGGTTAATCGTGTTGCACCATGATGCAAAAGTCTATATTATATGCAGATTTATCATTCAAAAGTCTGGAAAAGCTGATGACCAAGGGACCACAAAATCTAGGCTAGATATATATTGCTTAATGGAAACCTGTCACCAGTTTTGTCCTGTGTCAGCTAGAACTAGGACCTTAAATCAGCGCCTGTGCTGCACTCCATCAATGGTTATATAACCCCCCCTGACTGTCCCAAAAAAATCTTTTATAGTTCTCCCGCGCTGTATGATAATCCTGTCGGTCCAGAACGATTGGCCTGGTTTCTGTAGTCTCCATCCATCCTCCCAGCTTCTCTTTCCATCCTCCCGCTGTAATGGACGTGGATGACACCTTCTGCGTCATCCACATAATAGAATGTACTCTCACGCCTGCGCAGAGAAACCGCCAGCTCTCGCCTGTGCACTATGCTCTGCCCTACTGCGGGCGGAGCCTATATCATAATGACGCATACGCATTTATGCTTTTTTTGCAGCAGCAAAAGAAGGGTTGTGTTGCAAAGGGTGAAATTCAATAGAAAAAACCTGCACAAAGTGACACGTGCATTCACGCTTTGTTCACATACCTAGGCCAAACCTTGGCCAATACATGCAGTTTTTGCTCATTTTCGATGCATTCAGAATAAGAGTATGTGCACGGGTCATCATTTAGATGCAGTCGCTTCAGGAAAACACAGACGTCTTCATCAAGATGCGGTTTTGCCTTTGTTCCTGCAGTGGCGGAGTCTTTCACGCTACACTCTCAGTACTGAGCGCATGCAACTTCAGAGTGGAAGCCTCCTGAAGAATGAGCATTTTACTCCTTTAACCCACGTCAGTGTTTTCCACCCTAAAGCGGTTGGAAGAAGCAACATAAGATGAATCGTGCACAGCAATGTCCGTTTCGGGCGGATCCGCCTGAAAAAGACGACATATGCACGTATCCTAAAACAAGAGTTATGCACATGATGCACGTTTGCTACATTTAGACAGGTTCAGAAAAATGTCTGTTCCCCCAGTTTCTAACCCCATATGGGGCTTCCAGCTGAATCCTCAGAAAAACAGAAAATATGGTTAAAAAGAGAAAAGCCATCAGAAAGAAATTCAAAATCTAAAGTTTTATGCTTTCTACTCAGTTTGCCTCTTTCAAGTCTATGGCACCGCCATGAGCATGTCTGAATCCCTATTTTTTGAGGGTATTCAGATGGAAGCCCACGAAGAGTAATAAACAGGGGCCCATGCTGATCTGAAACAAACATTACCATGAAAAAATTATCATCCCATGTATATGGTGTCATAAAGTTCTAAAGTATGTAACTATCAAGTGAAATTAAATCTTATAATGCATAAAGTGAAATGTGTTTCCCTGCTTTGGTTTGTCAAACAGCCACTAGAGCCTGACAAAACAATGCAAAAAAGTTAATTTCATAAAACATATGGCGCACAGATGAGTCACAGCAAGCTAAGGTGTTCTTGGTATGTGCTATTCAGATGAAATCTCATATTGCTTAGAATAACAACGCTGGTCTATGAGGCTCTGCTTTCAAGATTTCATTGCCGAATTCAACAAATGGACATGCTAGTACAAACAACCTCTGTTTTCTCTACTGTAAATCAGCGACTTTATGCTAAATATAGCAAACCACATAAAACTAAAGTCACCCATAGACAAAATTCCTAACACTGCCTCGTGTTAAAGGAGTATCCCCTTCCTGCAAAGACCTTACAAATGGGAATATCCAATTAAAGGGAGCCCGGCAGTCATTTTAACCCCTCAAACCTGCTGACACCACTATATAGTCCAGAGTGTCAAGGTCACTACACAAGATAGGACTGTGATGGTCGCACCAGGGGGATGAGAACTTGGGATTCCTTGGTGTCACAATGTTCTTAACCATGGCCATAGATAAGTTTCAACTCTTAGGCAGAATTTACACATCTGTCTGTTCTAGCAAAACAGATGAAACAGTGTTTCTCATGAATGGGTTTGTTTTTTCTCATCCATTTTTAAAAACTGAAGAGAGTAGAGTAGACTGTCTAAACTTTTATATATTTGTTAACTCCTAACAATGGATCAGGAAAAAAATGGATAAAAAAAATGGATGGAACAATGTAGTATAAAGTTCCAGCTCTTCCACATTTCATCTGTATTATATGGATCCCCACAGACATTAATGTCAGAATCTGATCTGCAAAATGGATGATAATAGGACCTTCTCCGAGTATCACAGACTGGAAACATGGAACAGTTTTTAAAATCGATGTGTGTATGGATCAATGAAGGTATGGATCCATGTGCTGCCGAGAAAAAAAAAACATATCTTAAAATGTAGCCATATGCCTATATCTATATAGTGCTGTCCACAGACTTGCTAGGTCAAAATCGCTGACTACTCGAGTTTCCTACTGCTGAGGATTATCACTACTGGCCACTCAGAGTAATGCACATACACATCAGCATCAGGTCTTTCACAGTGAGGGTCAAGCACCAAAACAACTCTACAACGATACATTTTCATAAAGGATTATTCCACGCCAAAAAAACAAGTTAACCCTTATCCATAGGATAGATGAATAATTTGCTGATCCCTGGGATCATTGTCGATGAGACTGCCAGAAAAAGGTAAGAGGTGAACGCTGCGCCCCATAGACAAAAAAAGGAGCTTGAACACCTCTGCTCCATTGAGGAAGGGGTTACAAAGCCCCATTCCTGGAATTCTACAGCCCTTGATCTTATGATCACTGAGACGCCAGCTGTCGGACCCCCAGCGATCCATGAGTTATCACCTATCAAAGAATAAGGGATAAATTATTAATTTGGAAATAATCCTTTAATATCCCTTAATAGTTGTTTGACAAACAAGGGCAACCATCTCCCCAGACGTCCACATACACATGAGCCGCTGGTGTAAACCACATTTACACACTTCCGGTTTATTTTCCAGGAAAACAAAAGCGAACATATTGATTTGTCAACTTTAAAGGGGTGAATCTGAACGGGGTGTAGTGCCCACACTGTTAGGATTCAGCTCTGCTTGCTGGTTCCAACAGGCAAGTGACCGCAATTATACAATTCTCACACTTGTGGTTACACATCGACTATAGCCTCAGTCACATCGCTCTGCAGAGCATTGCGGGACGCAGCTGAGACTATAGTCGCCATGTTTACACAAGCGTACAAATTTTGCATACCTGTGAATGCAGGAACGACAAGTGGAGACGAATCGTTACCATTTTTTGCGCTTGTATGAAAACGACGAATATTGCCAGGACTTCAGTGTCAGTAGCTTGGAGAATTCCCATTCAAAATAAAACATAACCTTTAATAATTCATTAAAACCTGAGACATCACATAAACAACACATAAACAGACATAATAGTGCTTCGGCGTATCAGTGCTCATTTAAAAAATGGTTCGTTCTCACCATTACTCAAGGACATAGACGCCCCGGCGTATTTTTCAGAGGCCCCCTGCCGGGTATTCGGGTCCATATAGCAGCACAAGACAGCGTGTGGAAAAGGAGGTTAAAGGGTTACAGGTGTGCAGTTTTCCCTATCCTCCCTGTCGTGCCCAGGTACTACTCCTGCCCTTACAAGGACAGGCCCCAAATGGACCCTATAATGTCACCCCCATTCGTCAGAAGGGGTATTTGCTTCCTACGCGTTTCCTCCCCAATAACGGGGATTCATCAGGGGAGTTATACAAATAGATATAAGGAGGTTTAAATATATTTGTCCATAAAGAAAAAGAGAAGGCCCCGCAATGGCTGGGTGCCTCAACTAGCAGAGTCCCTGTCCATATCACTTACTTTTTGGCAGTGATATGGACAGGGACTCTGCTAGTTGAGGCACCCAGCCATTGCGGGGCCTTCTCTTTTTCTTTATGGACAAATATATTTAAACCTCCTTATATCTATTTGTATAACTCCCCTGATGAATCCCCGTTATTGGGGAGGAAACGCGTAGGAAGCAAATACCCCTTCTGACGAATGGGGGTGACATTATAGGGTCCATTTGGGGCCTGTCCTTGTAAGGGCAGGAGTAGTACCTGGGCACGACAGGGAGGATAGGGAAAACTGCACACCTGTAACCCTTTAACCTCCTTTTCCATACGCTGTCTTGTGCTGCTATATGGACCCGAATACCCGGCAGGGGACCTCTGAAAAATACGCCGGGGCGTCTATGTCCATGAGTAATGGTGAGACCGAACCATTTTTTAAATGAGCACTGATACGCCGAAGCACTATTATGTCTGTTTATGTGTTGTTTATGTGATGTCTCAGGTTTTAATGAATTATTAAAGGTTTTGTTTTATTTTGAATGGGAATCCTCCAAGCTACTGACATTTAACCCCTGAGGGTTGTACATGTGGTATTAAACATTCTTTGCCACAGCTGATCAGGACTTCGATCAGACCGTAGGTTTCACTGAAGTAAATGGCTCCGCTGGGATTACGACAAAAACCCGACTTAGTGCTCAGCGGAGAACACTGCACCAGTGTGAACATAACCTAAAACAGGGTTTCATAGAAGACAATCCGAGATGTTCTCGCAGCGTTCACCTGCCAAAAGTCAAGCTTGATTTCTTCAAGTTTCATAGTCACTGATTGATATCCCCACTGCATCCATGCACATAACAATGGAGGTAAACTGTAGCTGGCCTTCGTTGTGTATGTGGAGGGTTTAATAAATATGCAACATACTGCACATGTAGCAACGCCAGAGAACCCTGCCGGTGACCTTGTGATAATGTGAGACGGCCGGTGTTGACAAACCGTTAATGATTTCTTTAATCACAGAGGAAGCAGCAGTCCCAGGAACATGTAACAGAAGATAAAGATAAAGTCCCTTCTTCATGTCTTTACATTATATTCAAAGCCACAAAAAAAAATCAATAAAAAAAGTCTTTGGACATAATAAGTAATCTCTGCTTTAGTTACATAGACAAGTCAGCAACTAGCTGTAGGAGGGATGGGGAGAAAAGCAGAGAAAACCCCACTGCATGAAATGATCAGAAACTGCTATATTTTAATGACTATGTTTCCAATAAGAGCCAAAGATGGGCAACACGGTGGCTCAGTGGGCAGCACCATGGCTCAGTGGATAGCACTGCAGCCTTGCAATGCTGGAGTCCTGGATTCAAATCACACCAAGGACAACATCTGCAAGGAGTCTGTATGTTCTCCCCGCGATTGCATGTGTTTCATCCTACACGCCAAAGAGATACTGATAGGAAACTTGGATTGTGGTGACTTTGGCCCAGACAGAAGTCGTTCTGTGAAGGATACACTGCAGCGTACGTCAGTTGAATGGGATTTCATTGTGACCTCTAAGATGCAGCAACTTTTACAGGCAAGTTGCAAAAAAAAACCCCATGGATTTTTGTGATAACTCACCGTAAAATCCTTTTCCCCCGAGACGCTCATTGGGGGACACAGGTACTGTGAGTATATGCTACTGCCGCCTGGAGACTGACACTAAGTGAAAAAAAGAGGTTAGCTCCTCCTCCGCCGTATATACCTTCGCCCCGATTGCGGGCGGAAACCAGTTTGGTGCAAAAGCAGTAGGAGATCAAACAAAAATCAGACAACATCAACCTTAATGCAGGTAACAACATGTCTAGAAAGTAACCACCCTAATCTCATACAGAGAGCATATTCATTAAACAAACAGAAGCCAACTTGGCTATCAGGGTGGGTGCTGTGTCCCCCAATGAGTGTCTACAAGAAAAGGATTTTACGATGAGTTATCACAAAAATCCATGTTTCTTCTTCGCCTCATTGGGGGACACAGGTACTGTGGGATGTCGACTCACCCATCCAAGCTACATGCACCTCCTGTCTAAAGGTGCACCACCGCTGCTTGGAGAATCCTTCTACGCAAGCTAGCATCCGCTGAAGCCCGAGTATGGATATTGTAATGTTTAGTAAACGTGTGCAGGCTGGACCAGATTGCTGCCTTGCAAACCTGTTCCGTCGAAGTCTGGTGCCGAAGCGCCCAAGAGGCACCCACTGCCCGATTAGAGTGTGCTCTGATCCCTGCTGGAATCGGGGCGCCTCTGATGCGGTACGACTCCTGAATAGCCAAACTAATACATCTGGCTCTGGTCGATTTTGAGGCAGCGAGTCCCTTACTGCGACCTTCAGGGAGAACGAACAGCACGCCTGACTGACGAAAGGGTGCCATTCGCGACATGTACCTCCTGAGTGCTCTCACCAGGTCTAACGTATGCAGGGCCTTTTTCACATGGTGTACTAGCGCTGGACAAAAAGAGGGCAAGACAATATCCTCATTAATGTGAAACGAGGAAACGACTTTTGGCAAAAAGGAGGAGCTGGTTAAGAACCACCTTGTCTTTGTGAAAGGTAAAAAACGGGGCTCGGCAAGATAACGCTGCCAGCTCAGAAACCCGACTGATTGATGTTATAGCTACCAGGAACACCACCTTCCAGGAAAGGTATGACAAAGAGACATCCTGTAGCGGCTCAAATGGAGCTTCCTGCAGAACACTTAAGACCAGGTTAAGGTGCCAGGCATCCATAGGTGCCTTATAAGGAGGTACCAAGTGGGAGACCCCCTGGATGAAAGTCTTTACCTGCAAGTTGGTAGCAATCCTGCGCTGAAAAATGACAGATAAAGCCGATATCTGTCTCCTGAGAGAACTGGGGGCCAAGCCTGAGTCTAGGCCAGATTGGAGAAAAGCCAAGATATTAGGGATGGAGAATCTCAGTGGAGAACAATCGTTGCCTCGACACCATGCAAAGAAAACCTTCCAGGTGTGGTGGTAAATTCGTGCTGAGGCAGGCTTCCTGGCGCTAACCATCGTAGCAACCACTTTGCGCCCAAACCCTGCCTGCGTCAGAATCCAATATTCAACAGCCAAGCCGTCCAGCACAGGGCCCCGAAGTTCGGGTGGCAGATCGGCCCCTGAGAAAGTAGGTCTGGGCGCTGTGGCAGTCGCCATGGCACGTTGACGAGCAGCTGAACTAGATCTGCGTACCACGCCCGATGAGGCCAGTCTGGGGCCAGCAGAATCATTGACAACCCTTCTGCCTTGATCTTCTTGATGACCTTCGGAAGTAGTGGCAGCAGGGGAAATAGGTATGGGAGGCGAAACTGATTCCATGGCAGAACCAGCGCATCCACGGCGATTGCCTGCGGGTCCCGGGACCGAGCGACAAATACGGACACCTTGGCGTTTACCCTGGAGGCCATCAGATCCACATCCGGTGTTCCCCACCGTTGGCAAATCTGCTGAAAGACCTCTGGGTGAGGTGACCATTCCCCAGACGCAAGCCCCTGCCGGCTGAGGAAGTCTGCCACCCTGTTCTCTATCCCCGGGATGTCGACCGCGGATATCACCAAGCGGTTCTTCTCGGCCCAGCGAAGCACGTGCCCTACCTCGCACATGGTTGCCCTGCTGCGGGTGCCCCCTTGGTGATTAATGTAAGGCACCGCCGTGGCGTTGTCCGACTGAATCCGGACGGAGCGGCCTGCTAGAAGGTGATGAAACCATTGCAGAGTCAGCCGGATCGTCCGTATCTCCAACAAGTTGATTGGGACACGTGCCTCCTGCGGTGACCACCATCCCTGGGTCGTGTGGTGGCAAAAACCCGCTCCCCAGCTGAGGAGGCTGGCGTCAGTTATGACCACCAGCCACTGATCTGGAGGAAATGGTTTCCCCTGAAGAAGGGAGGAACTGATTGTCCACCACTCTAGTGACTGTCTGAGAGGACAACCGGCACCGATGATCAAGCGTGAACGGGTTATTGTCTTAGGATGACAAGAGGGCGTGCTACAGGGGGCAAAGATGGAACTGGGCGAACAGGATCGCTTCTATCGCCGCCACCATTTTTCCTAGAATACTCATGCAGAAATGGATGGTGTGAGGGACTGGTTGGCGCAGTACCCGCACTCCCTGCCGGAGGGCTAGGGCCTTGTCTCGAGGGAGAATTACCAACCCTCGGCAAGTGTCGAAGGTCATCCCTAAAAAGGAAGTCCTCTGAGCTGGAACAAGGGATGACTTCTTTACATTGACCAACCACCCTAAGTGGGCAAGAGTATCTAGCGTGATGCTGACACTTTCCTTGCGTGCGTGCCCGCCAGCCTTGAAGGGCCCTTGACCAAGAGGTCGTCTAAGTTGGGGAATACGACTATGCCCTGGGAGTGCAGGATGGCCATGGGGACTGCCATGACCTTTGTGAACACTCTGGGGGCAGTGACTAGCCCGAACGGCAGCGCTGCAAACTGAAAATGTAGACCGTTGATGGCGAAGCGTAGAAACCTTTGATGCGGAGGGAAAATAGGGATATGTAGATAGGCGTCCTGAATATCGAAAGAGATCAAGTACTCTCCCTGCCCCATTGCTGATATGACTGAACGGAGAGACTCCATCTGGAAATGTCTGATCCTGATAAATTTGTTCAGGAGCTTTAGATCCAAAACGGGCCTGACAGTCCCGTCCTTTTTGGGGACTGCAAACAGACTGGAATAGAAGCCCTGAGTATTCTCGTTTTCCGGTACTGGAATGATGACTCCGTTGTGGCTGAGTGAATCGATGTCTCCAAGTAGAGCCTTTGCCCGGGTATCCACTTTGGGAAGACGGGAAAGAAAAAATCGTCTTGGGGGGTACCTGACAAATTCTTTCTTGTACCCTGTGGACACGAGTTCTCTCACCCATGTGTCGTGTGCGACATTGAGCCAGGTGTGGTGAACCGGAGTAGGCGGCCGCCTACCTTGCTGGTGCCGCATGACAAATGCCCCGAGTCATTTGGCTGAAGATCTTTGGGACCTGGATCCCCTCGACCTGGACTGGTTAGCACGCATCCTCCCCAGTGGGTTGGCTCTATATGAGACTTGTCGGTCCCTATTCAGGTTGGGGCGTCCTGACGCGGCGGAATTAGCCGCCGTAGTCCACCTGGAGTTGCGAAAGGCCCGAAAACGCGCCTGAAACTGGTGACGAAACGGCGGTTTGACCTTTTGT